>NC_073629.1:25760800-26385800 GCF_029407905.1 Bubalus kerabau | reverse complement strand
TCAGTGAGTTCTAATCTAATATCATAGCTGCTGCTGCTGCTAAGTTGCTTCAGTCGTGTCCGACTCTGTGCGACCCCATAGATGGCAGCCCACCAGGCTCCCCCGTCCCTGGGATTCTCCAGGCAAGAACACTGGAGTGGGCTGCCATTTCCTTCTCCAATGCATGAAAGTGAAAAGTGAAAGTGAAGTTGCTCAGTCGTGTCCGACTCCTAGAGACCCCATGGACTGCAGCCTACCAGGCTCCTCCGTCCATGGGATTTTCCAGGCAAGAGTACTGGAGTGGGGTGCCATTGCCTTCTCCGAATATCATAGCAAGCTGGTATAAAATTAAAATTTGGTTTTTCTTTCTGTTAAAGGAACAAAGTATTATTGGACTATGGGTCTTCTCTTGATTAAGAGACTGTAAAAGGTGGGTTTTTCTTTTTCTTTTTTTTAATCTTTTAAAATAATCTGCTTGAAAGCAAGGGTTCTGTGTTTTGTCAATAATTTTCTGTGTTCAGAAAGCTAAATCTTCTAACTAACAAAACAAAAAGCAAACCAAAAAAAGCTAATTTTTTTTTACAACTATTTACCTTTCTGTATTTGCCTTTAACATCTTCTATTGTCACTTTGATTAAACAGTTAACAAAGTATAATTTCACAGTTGCCTATGATCCTACTTGACCCAAGTGGTTAAAAACACCAATACAGTATATTAACGCATATACATGGATTTTAGAAAGACGGTAACAATGATCCTATATGCAAGGCAGCAAAAGACGGATGTAAAGAACAGACTTTTGGACTCCGTGGGAGAAGGTGAGAGTGGGATGATTTGAGAGAATAGCATTGAAACATGTATATTACCATATGTAAAACAGATGACCAGTGCAAGTTTGATGGATGAAGCAGGGCAGTCAAAGCCGGTGTTCTGAGACAACCCAGAGGGATGGGGTAGAGAGGGAGGTAGGAGGGGGGTTCAGGATGTGGGGACACATGTGCACCAGTGGCTGATTCATGTCAATGTTTGGCAAAAACCACCACAGTATTGTAATTATTCTCCAATTAAAATTAATTTATAAAATCTTTCTGATATTTTTAAAACAAACCCCTCTTCCTCAAAATCAAATTTTAAATAAACTCTTTTTCACCTCAAACTAAATTTGAAATTTTCCAGGGAAGCCCTGGAATATTTCTAAAGATTTGTTCTTTCTCCTTATAAAAAGGGAGACATTAAACTAATCAGGCTAATTTGATAGGTTACGTTACATGTAAAGTAAGAACTAATACAAAGCCTTCTTTATGTTATGTTTGTATAGGTATATGTTATATGTTTCAGAAATTATGTAATTCCTGGAAATCTGGTATGTTCTGCTATAATATTAGCAATCATAATACCAGTTATCTTAAAATACTATGTACCACAGAAATGATCACATTTTTACTTCCCTGGTGATCCAGTGGTTGAGAGTCTGCCTGACTATTCAGGGGACATGGGTTCAGTCCCTGGTCCAGAAAGATTCCACATGCTGCAGGATAACTAAGCCTGTGCACCACAACCGCGGAGCCCGTGCTCCGCAACTAGAGAAGCCAGCACGATGAGAAGCCTGTGCCCTGCAATTAGAGTAGCCCCCACTTGTCAGAGAAAGACTGTGTGCAGCAACAAAGACCCAACACAGACAAAAATAAGAAAACAAAAAGAAATAAAGCCAACCTTATTTTTTTAAAAAGAAATAAACACAAATTTCCTTGTCAATTTCATTATAATAAAATCTCAGCAGGTCTTTAGTAATGAGCATTTTTAAGTCTTTTGCCATCTATAGACTGTTATTGTTTTATTCAGATGCTTTTACAAAAATGTTCCTGCAAAAGTACTTCATTCTCAAGGAGATTCATGGAAAGGATCTTCTGATTAGATCATAAAACTGAACTAGGTAACAAATTATATTTTCAAATATATATTTTCAAATATAATTTCAAACAAATTATATAACAAATTATATTTTCCTCTAAAGGAAAAGCTGATGGCTTCATAAAATTGCTGACAAAAGATCAAGGTCAAAAATTAATAACATGGGACTAAATAAATTGAGGAGGATGATTATTTCTGTTTGAAACATTATTTTAAGGAAACCTTTTCTCTCAAGCTATTTATAACATTATAATTTTCACAAAAATATATTTTTGCAAACAAGAATGAAATATTTTTCTCCTTACCTGATCCCTCCAGAATTTGGAGATATAACTATTCTTTTTATGGCAATATAATTAGTTATTTGCATAAGTTCCATGAGAATCTGTTCTTAAAAAATGACACAATTGGAAACTTTTGGCTGTATTATTAAGGCTTTGACTGGAATGTCATATTTGTAAGAGATAGTCATAGACTCAGATACAATCAGACAATTTTAAGGAAATGCTTGAACTTTGACTTGGCTTCCTAGCCTTGAGAATTTCTTAAGAAGTTCAATCAGAGGTTCCATATAAAAAAGTTTCAGCAAAGTAGTTTTAAAAGTTACTTATGTAGTCAATCACTATTCTTGCTGCATTTGTGTAAATAATTAGGCCAAGCTTAATGCAAGCAAATTAGTTGTATTGTGATTATCCTTAGAAAACTATTTGGGATAATTAGGGAGAAAAAGTATGTTTGCACTTCTGTAGATGTTATTTTCTAGTCCTATTAATTGTCTTTGAGGTTTTGTTGTATGCATTTAAACTAGACTGGATCCTGAATTCTAAGTTTTTGCAAATATCTGGCTATTATTCTCAAAACTAATGCTTCCAATTTTTCCCCACTCTTCTAATTTGGAATCAGCAAGAACAATGATTGCCCTTAAATCTCCTTGTAAGGGACTATACCAGGTCTTCTTCAGTACCCAGTGGCAGCAAAACTTCAGGGATTCAAGCCTTGGGAATACATTCACAGCTTAAGAAGACTCCACTTGACTTGTGGTCCTGTACAGATGCTGGAGACCTCCAAATCAAATTGACTAGGAAGAACAGTAGCTCACATCAACATAAACTGCTTTCTCCCAAGATGCCAGATCAAGACTTCATACTTTAATTAAACATGAATCCCTTTCTTTTCTTTCTTTTAGTCTGGCATTGGCCTGCAATGATAATTCTATCACTCGTATCTCCCAGGCCATTGCCAAGACAGCTAGATTTGTCATCTCTGATTTGTCCATTAACAGTGCCACTCTAATGCGAATGCCTTGTGCCCTGACAAGGTCTGTTTTTGGCTGTGTTGGTTATCACTCTTCTTGGGCCAATCAATATCTAGGTAGCTGGCAGAGTTCGGCAACACTTCTTAGGTTATCTCACTGTACTGCTGCCAACAAACAGACTGAGATACCTCACTGGTTGACTTCGCTGAATTTACAGTGTCAAGTTAAAAAGAAATTACCAGGAGGCACTCATGATTTAGGATTACTTCCTTTGGCAGGACCCTACTTCCCTGATTAGCAGTAAATATGAGGCTATGATCAGAAACCTCTCCTTAGCTCTTGAAAATATTGCAGAATCTGCTGTAAAAGCAACAGGGGTCCAACAAAAATCCTTAGACTCTCTGGCCAAAGTTTAAGCTGCACCAAGAAGGTGTTTGTGCTGTAACCAACAGTACTTGCTGCACCTGGATTAACACCTCTGGAGAAGTTAAAACTCATTCGTGTAAGATCACCAAGCAAGCCACTTGGCTTTTAAAGGTGACTCCTTCAGGAGAGTCTTTCTTTGACTTATTTGATTTTGATTGGTTTAGGTCTTAGTGTTGTAGCCATGCATTCCGGGAAACAAACTCACTCAGAAGGACAATGCAGATAGTGGAATGTAGTTTATTACACTTGGAGGCCCAAGGCAGAGTCTCCTCTTAGCCAAGGACCTGGACCAGTTTTTGTGAAAACCTTAAATACCCTAAGTGTACATGCTCAAACTCACCTCCCCGAATTCCCTGAAACTAATCTGAACAAAGGAGAAGAAAGATACAAAGTTAACCTGTGATTCATTTGCCTTAAGCCTAGGTAGTTAACAGTGGACAATTATCAATAGGCCTGTGGCCATACCCCAATAAGCATAATAGAAGGTACGATTCTATTCAGTTACACAGATAATTAGGGTATTCTTTTAGGCAACGGAGAGCCCTGGGCTCTTCCTTCCGGGGGCCTGGTTTTCCAGTTGGTATGTGGTTTTCATAGATACTGGGTTTATAGCTCAAAGTCCACAGTCTGGCCCAAGATGGAGTCCTGCTTTCAAGATGGAGCCTGTTCTATTTCCTCCTTCATTAGTAAGCATGGATCCAAGTGAAAGAGAGTGAAGTCACTCAGTCGTGTCCGACTCTTTGCGACCCGTGGACTGTAGCCCACCAAGCTCCTCCGTCCATGGGATTCTCCAGTCAAGAATACTGGAGTGGGTTGCCATTTCCAAAGTACACTCTAAACATTGGGAATTATCCTGTTTATTACAATCATAATTTCCTTTATGCATCATATTCCTCAAAAGCTTTAAATGCATGTTCATAGCCACCAACTGCCAAACAAATGTTCTCCCAAAGACTGGAATATGAGAAAAGGAACAAAGTGAATAACTGACTTAAAAATTATGAACCCAAAGATGTGACCTGTGAATATGTTAGCGATTAAGCAAAAAAAAAAAAAAAAAATGCCCTTAACTGTGAATAACACACAAATGATGAACAAAAGCTGTGAGAATTATAGAGAAGTAGGTGAAAGTGGTGCTAATGCCTTAAATTTTGATCATATCTCTAAGTTAAGCTGAGAACATGATCAAACAGGGAAATTATTAAAAAAGAGACAACAGGTCCAAGATAGAGCCACTCTTGGTAGGTCCAATGCCAGCAAACCAAGACTTAATACCTTATCTAATAATTTCAACTAGGAAGTTTCAACTTCCTTAGGAATGTGACCTTCAATCAGTCACTCTGGAATATCCTAGTTAGCACCAGGAAATCTGTTGATAGACTGTTTTCATTATTCCTAGGAGGGCAGCCTTGCCTAAAACAATGAATTCTTTGCTAATAACTTCCTTTTGTAAGCTCCTTCTTTGCCTTTAGAAATTTATTTCCTGCACCTTGACAGAACTTCTCTCTACTTAGTAGGTGGAATGCTGCCTGAGTCATGAATTGCTCAGTAAAGCTAATCAGCTCTTTTAAATTTACCCAGTTGAATTTTTTTAACAGAGTCTGAGGAAAGCACAATGTCTAGAGAAAGAAAGGACAAAAGCCACCTGTACGTCTGCATTCCGAGCACTCAGCCTCCTGGGGAGATGGATGCAATAGGCATTAGGATTCTCAGGCTCACTCCCTGGTTTGGATTCCATGCTCATCAAATCACTTTCTGATACTAATTTGGCTTTCCATGTAGACTTTCCAACAGAGGAGAGATTCTGCTAAGATGATATTTGATTTTTATTCTTAACTGAGAATGAGGCAGGAGATAGATGGGCCCCTGGTGCAAACAGATGGAGTTTGTTCTCTGTGGAGAGATACTCCAAAACAGATAGCAGGACAACTGAGGGAGGAGGCTGGGCCCTGCCCAGATAGAAGTTAAGAGACCACATATTTCTCTCTCACAATCAGGAGACCTCCTCAACTATACCTGTGCAGAAAGGCTCCTTGGAGGTCAAAAGGGGAGTGATGCTGAGAGACGCTAACTACCCATAGGCTTTGTCGGTGGAATCCATCTTGGCTAAGAGATGTGTGCTCTCACAGGGGAGGATCCTGAGATATATCAAATACGGACTCTGAACCAGGCCAACCAAAATGATTGGCCAAAGAGAACTTGGAAGAAATGCCCCCAAAAAGAGATTCAAGCTGCCACAGGGGTGCAGCTCTCTCTCTCTGAGTCTGTCCATGTGCACTATGTCCATGTGTACTGTACTCTTTTTCCCTCCTAAAAAACACTTTCACTACTCTCACTATACTTTATGGGAATTCTCCTTCTGCAAAGCCAAAGAGCCAGGGCTTTGTCACTGCCCACTGGTCTAGTGGCTAGGGTTTGGTGTGCTCACCATGGTGACCCAACCTCAATCTCTGGCTGTGAACCGAAGCCCCACTTCAAGCTGCTGCAAGCTGAAACCACTCGAGATCAGGAATATATACATAGGCATCTGCTTTTATGTGGGTTGTTTGACATCGGTCTCCCTAGTCAAATCACCTTTGAGTGAACCAAAAAGCTTCAGTTTTGAACTTTGCAAAGCTGAGAAACAGACCTAGATTATGGTTATCACAGCAAGACATAGCAAGTCTCCTCAGCTACATTTTGGATCGTCACTCTAACTTGAACACCCATGAGTACTTTAACCCAGGAAGAGATTAAATAATTAATATAGCTGTGTCTGTGCCTCTGTGTTAAATTTCACTGTGTGATAGTAACTTGTGAAAATTAATAACTCAATTATATTTTCTATGGTAGGGTACTTAGAACTAAGTAGTTATTCCACCTACAAATGAAATAAATGCCAGCAACAGCTGGGGTCTTCAAAGCTATTATTTCCATATTTCTAGACTTTTTTAAAACGCAGCTTTCCTCTCTCTTTCCCTAGTCTCCTTACTTCCCTTTTGGTCTTTCTCTCTTAATTATAGTGAACACTTCCAGAACAATAAATGCCTTTAATCTCCAATGCGAATGATTAGATTTGGCTCTGAAGGGTTAAACTGAAGTGAAAGTCATAGATTTCCGGTTATGAACATGTGGAAGTTTTCCTCCACAAAGTCTTTAGCTGGGGTCCTTAAACACTCAGGAAGGCAATGCAGATATTGTGTAAACTGAAATGCAATTCTTGAATGGGTCAATTAGCCTGCACAAAAGAGTAACTCTGAAATTTATAAACAAAACTGCACATATCTAACTATAGAAACTTAAAAAAAAAAAAAAAGAGTTGTTTGATTCAACATATGATGAGAACTTTGCTTCAGGGTCAGATGGCAGGTCAGCGCGGCTTGTTCACACCTTGTCTGTGAAAGGACCCCCTCACCCTCCACCATGTGGCTGACTGGTGCTCCGTGGTCATGATCTACTGTCCCAGCAGACTCCGTGCATGGAAAAGCCTCTCTTGGCCTGACAAGAAGCTCAGCCTGGGAAGCTAACCTGGGGGCTGACCAAGAGCAAAATAGAAAAACCATAATCAGATCCAGCTGGAATAAGTAACCTCTATTTTGGGAAAATAATGTTATGTCATCATGACACATATCTAAGTCTTGTGTTTCCAACTGAACAGGCCAGATATGCGAGCAGTAACTCTAGCCAGACTCAGCTTTTCTGCTGAAAGACAGATTTATTTGTGTTCATGGTCTTGCTCTTCAGGTGTGCCTTGCATTTAAGCAACTGCATTATCAAGAATTTCAAGCACTGGAAATTTAGGGAGGCTGCTTCTCTGACATAAAAAGAGATCAGAGTCAGAAGTGATTTTTAAGTGATAAATGCTGGATTTAATGGCAGCAGCCTCTGTTGCACCTTTAGAAACAATGCTCCATCCTAAGGAGGGAAGGACCAGCCTTTCGATAGGGAACCACTTGGTAGCCTAAGCAAGTGAAGCATTTCTATGGTCTTGGTCTGAGAAAACATGAGAGGAAAGAAAGGGAAGAGCTGGGAGGCTACCAGAACAAAGAGAAGAGCAGAGAGTTATAAAGTGTCATGAAGTAAGTCACCCTGCCAGGAGCCAGGCACAATACCCAGCTTAAATTAGTGATGCTGAAAGCTCAACTTCTCTGTATGCTGGTATCAAATTAACTCTTAGAGACAGAGTTTTGGATGAAGTAGAAAAGAATATCTTTATTACTTTGCAAGCAAAGCGGGCCACAGAGAATCAATGCCCTCAAAACATGTGTTCCCATGGGGAAAATGGTAAGAAGTTTTATAGTAATTGTGCAAAGAGGGCCTGGTCAGCTCGTGGACATTCTTCTGATGGGTTGGTGGAGAGCTAAGTAGGAGTCAGCTGGTCTTGGTTCTATATGCCTGTGGGAAGCATACCATTCAATTCAGTTCAGTTCAGTTCAGTCGCTCAATCGTGTCCGACTCTTTGCGACCTCATGGACTACAGCATGCCAGGCTTCCCTTCCCATCACCAACTCCTGGAGCTTGCTCAGACTCATATCCATTGAGTCAGTGATGCCATCCAACCATCTCATCTCATCTTCTGTCATCCCCTTCTCCTACTGTCTTCAATCTTTCCCAGCATGAGGGTCTTTCCAATGAGTCAGTTTTTTGCATCAGGTGGTCAAACTATTGGAGTTTCAGCTTCAGCATCAGTCCTTCCAATGAATATTCAGGGTTGATTTCCTTTAGGATTGACTGGTTTGATCTCCTTGCAGCCCAAGGGACTCTCAAGCGTCTTCTCTAACACCACAGTTCAAAAGCATCAATTCTTTGGCACTCAGCTTTCTTTATGGACCAACTCTCACATCCATACATGACTACTGGAAAAACCATAGCTTTGATTAGATGGACCTTTGTTGGCAAAGTAATGTCTCTGCTTTTTAATATGCTGTCTCTGTCTAGGTTTTAGTCATAGCTTTTGTTCCAAAGAGCAAGTGTCTTTTAATTTCATGGTTGCAGTCACCATCTGCAGTGATTTTGGAGCCCCCCAAAATAAAGTCCATCACTGTTTCCATTGTTTCCCCATCTGTTTGCCATGAAGTGATGGAACCAGAAGCCATGATGTTAGTTTTCTGAATGTTGAGTTTTAAGCCAGCTTTTTCACTCTCCTTTTTCACTTTCATCAAGAGTCTCTTTAGTTCTTCTCCACTTTCTGCCATAAGGGTGGTGTCATCTGTGTATCTGAGGTTATTGATATTTCTTGCGACAATCTTGATTCCAGCTTGTGCTTCATCCAGCCCAGCATTTCGCATGATGTACTCTGCATATGACCTCCCTGGTGGCTCAGATGGTAAAGTGTCTGCCAACAATGCAGGAGACCCAGGTTCGATCTGTGTCAGGAAAGTCCTCTGGAGAAGGAAATGTCAACCCACTTCAATACTCTTTCCTGGAAAATCCCATGGACAGAGGAGCGTGGTAGGCTACAGTCCATGGGGTCGCAAAGAGTCAGACATGACTGAGCGACTTCACTTTCACTCTGCATATAAGTTAAATAATCAGGGTAACAATATACAGCCTTGACATACTCTTTTCCCAATTTGGAACCAATCTATTGTTCCATATCCAGTTCTAGCTGTTGCTTTTTGACCTACATACAGATTTCTCAGGAGGCAGGTCAGGTGGTCTGGTATTCCCATCTAAGAATTTCCCACAGTTTGTTGTGATCCACATAGTCAAAGACTTTGACATAGTCAATAAAGCAGAAGTAGATATTTTTCTGGAACTCTCTTGCTTTTTCGATGATCCAGTGGATGTTGGCAATTAGCATACCATTGTTAATCGTCAACTTCTCCCACCTGGAAGGGGTTTCAGTACATCGGAAATATGTCAGAGATATTGTGTGTATCCTCGATGGGGGAAACAGGACTTTGCCCCAAGGCTGTTCTTGACTGTTTCTCCCTGGTCTCATATCCCCTTCTTTCCCTAATTAACAACTGCTTGAATCTGCCCAGGGATTCTCAGTATCAGGCGCATAAATCTGAGTACCAGTACCAGGGACACTCAGGGATATCAACAACAAATGCAGATGATATCACTCTAATGGCAGAAAGGATGAGGAACTAAAGAGCTTCTTAGTATGGATGAAAGAAGAGAGTGAAAAAGCTGGCTTAAAATTCAACATTCAAAAAACTAAAATCATGGCATCTAGTCTCATCACTGGGGAAAAATTGGAAGCAGTGACAGATCTTATTTTCTAGGGCTCCAAAATCACTAGATGAGGATTGCAGCCATGAAATTAAAAGATGCTTGCCCCTTGGAAGGAAAGCCATGACAAAACTGAAAGTGAAAGGGTTAGTCACTCAGCTGTGTCCAACTCTTTGCGACCCATGGACTGTGCCCACCAGGTTCCTCTGTCCATGAAATTCTCCAGGCAAGAATACTGGAGTGGGTTGCCATTTCCTTCTCCAAGGAATCTTCCTGAACCAGGGATTGAATGCATGGCAAGCAGATTCCTTACCATCTGAGCTGCCAGGGAATCTATGATAAACATAGACAGCATATTAAATAGCAGAGACATCACTTTGATGACAAATGTTCATATAGTCAAAGCTATGATTTTTCCAGTAGTCATGTACGGATGTAAGAACTGGACCATAAGAAGTCAGAGTGCCGAAGAACTGATGCTTTGGAATACCGCTGGAGAAGACACGCGAGTCCCTTAAACTGCAAGGAGATCAAACTAGTCAATCCTAAAGGAAATCAATCTTGAATATTCATTGGAAGGACTGTTGCTGAAGCTGAAGTTCCAGTACTTTGGCTACCTGATGAAGAGCTGACTCATTGGAAAAGATCCTGATGCTGAGAAAGACTGAAGGCAAAAGGAGAATGGAGTGGCAGAGATGGTTAGATAACATTACCAACTCAATGGACATGAATTTGAGCAAACTCCAGGAGATAGTGAAGGACAGAGGAGCCTGGCATGCTGCAGTCCATGGGGCTGCAGGGAGTCAGACACAACTTAGTGACTGAACAACAACAAATTGTGCTTATCTCATAGGTTGTTGTAAAAATCAAGCCAATTAATAAGTGTACTACACTTAAAGTAGTGCCAGATAAATAGTATTATATAAGCATTTGCTGTTATTGGAATACTTATGTTGTTGTTGCTGTTTAGTTGCTTAGTCATGTCAGACTCTTTGCAAACACATGGACTGTATCCTGCCAGTCTCCTCTGTCCATGGGATTTCCTATGCAAAAATACTGGGGTGGGGATATCCTCTTCCAAGAATCCTTGTAAGTACTTGCTACTTTCGCTTTCCTGACAGGTCACTTGGTAAAGAATCCTGGGTTAGGAAAATCCGCTGCAGAAGGGATAGGCTAACCATTCCTGTATTCTTGGGCTTCCCTTGTGGCTCAGCTGGTAAAGAATCTGCCTGCAATTCAGGAGACCTGGGTTCAATCTCTGGGTTGGGAAGATCCCTTGGAGAAGGGAATGGCTACCCACTCCAGTATTCTGGCTTGGAGAATTTCATGGACTGTACAGTCCATGGGATGTGAAAGAGTCAGACACGACTGAGTGAATTTCACTTTCACTTCTAAATGATATATATATGTTGATTTACCTAATCCTCACAAAAACCCTATGAGGTAGGTTCTGTTATGGTCCAGGTTTTATGGATGAGGAAGCCAGGCACAGAGAGCTTAGGTAACCTGTCTAACCTTGTCATATAACTAGTAAGTGGTGGAGCCTCTTCTGGAGTCTGTGACCTCAACTGTCTCGCTATAGAGTAATGTTCTTTTAAATAGGGCACACACTTTAGTTCACCACAGTGCTCAGCACTTAACATTGTATACATATTCCTCTTCTATCTCCCCATACCTCACCCTTCAGCTTATTTTCCTGCCAGTTGGCATTTGAATTTGAGACCCTAATCTAGCATAATGGATATGCTGCATTGCTGATGGACAGTCCTCCATGTGGAGCACCTTTCCTAAAAATAGCCAAGCAGAAGACAAATTGTGTCTATCAAGGGCCTACTCTAGTGTGGGTAGTCTGTGCTAGTGAAGTGTGGCCCCCAGAGAAGCAGTATCAGATCACCTGAAACTTATTAGAAATGCAAATTTGGGGGCCCCATGCCATGTCTACTGAGTCAGAAACTCAGGTGTAGAAATCCCAGCAATCAATGATTCACTAAGCCCCTCTAGTGATTTTGACGCAAGCTAAAATTTGAGAATCAAAGCCTTAGAAGGTCATAGTCTTTTATGCAAAATACAGAAGCTAAGACTTCAATGGTGAGGAATAACCATGTCAGCTCCTACAGAGTTGCCCAAGAGAAAGATGTAGAAAAATCACAGAAATACTCCAGTGGAAGCTGGGGACAACATAGCTTTCCAGTGAAGCCATCAGGAAGAAATAGTAGCATATTGTGTGCTTAGGCAATTAATTAATGACACTTTTTGTTTATTGTCCTATAAATTACATGCTTCCTACAGGATGAACCAATTAACATTTGGAGACCCACTATTCAAAACTATGATTGTAATTTTATGGGAGCATTTGTTTCCTGGCAATAGATGGACAAAAGGTCCCATTGCGTGCAGCAGCCAGTATGAAGGAGAACACATGTCCACAAAACCTCCTGTGGCAGTGTGCCTGTGTCAAGTCCTGCAAAAGTTGTTGCAGAAAATTACAATCTGTCAGGACTCTGGTTATAACTGACAGAAACCCAACTCAAACTAGCTTAAGCAAAACAGGAAAAACATTTTAAAAATAATACTGACCACATTGAGGTTCAGAAGATGAATGTTTTGGTATAAAATATAAACCAGAGGTAATTTTATGTGGGTCAATAACACCTAGTCAGAAGAATCTAATTACTGATTCCAACTTCCTAATAATTGAGTCAACCCTAATTAAACCCCTGATGACTTGACTGGGTCATCGGAGGAAATAACTCAATGAGCGATAAAGCCAATTTGTGAGAGTATAGCCTCATAGGAGAATGTCCAGAAAGACCAAGCCCAGCTGGAGGGCAGTAGAAATAGAGGAAACTTAATACAAATCTGAGGCCTGAACACAGACCAGGCTCTTGCTCTTTGGTGCAACACACAGTCTATTTGGATTGCACCATGACTCGACCCTACTTCCCTAATTATCCTGGGATGGACACTGAGGGATCTTGCAGCTGATCTATTGTCTGGGAAGAGCCATTAGCATGGCACTTGCAGTCAGCAAATTCATATGCAGGAAAAGAATGCCCAAACCTTGAAAGCATCTTGCCCTGGAATTATGGCAAAGGGAATGAGGGTGGGTGTGCCACTTCCTTCTCTTGGAGTACCAAGAGAAGGTACCACCCAATAAATTGAGTGGTACCACCCAATAAATAAGTGGATACCTATTGAGTACCACCCAATAAATAAGTGAATCTCCTCCTTTTTTTTAGTTTGTGGCTTAAAGAATGTTTATTTGAAACTTATGAGTAGGCCATAGGGCATTTGGCTAAGATGGTCCAATTGCTCTTCAGTAATTCCATGTTGAATTTTTACTTTATCCTGAGGGCAGTGGGAAACACTGAATGATTTTAAGAAGAATGACATAATCAGTTGTGAGTTTTAGAAAATTCGACCATGGTTGCTATATGGAGACTAGAAGGATTATAGTGTTCGAGGCAATAGTTGATACTGGCCCAGAAACAGTCTTACACTATCTTGAACAGATTCTGCTCCTTTTATAAAATATCAAGTTGATAAATCAACATCTACAATTTGTTAAAGAGTAAACTTGCATGAAACTTCTTTGAAATGTCAGATAAGCTAGTAATCCACAGAAGTCTGTCCATTTTAAAAAAGTATAATAGATGATGCTTTTGTTTCAGAGAGTTAGAGTCAACCCTGTGGAGTTAAGCCTATTGGAAAGAATCAGAACCCAGTTAATACAAACTTTGACTAGTTTGAGAGGAAAAATTTGTTCTGATCACTTAATATTTTAAGCAAGTAACCTATATAAAGAAATGTCCATGAGTCAAGGCAAAAACCCTAGAACTTTAGGGCTGAGAGAAACAGGCCTTTTGGGCATAGACTTGTATCTATATTTTCAGGGCCTCTTTCAAACAAAACTGTGCTGTGGACCATGACTCTAAAAGATTCTCATCGATGGTTAAAAAACCAGACCTCTGGCTTCTTACAAGTATTTACTGCATGTATGTTAAGTCACTTCATTCATGTCTGACTCTGTGTGACCCTATGGACTACAGCCTTCTAGGTTCCTCTGTCTATGGGATTCTCCAAGCAAGAATACTGGAGTAGGTTGCTGTGCCCACCTCCAGGGCATCTTCCCGACCCAGAGATTGAACCCACATCTCTTAGGTCTCCTGCATTGGAAGGCAGGTTCATTACCACTAGAGCCCCCTAGGAAGCCCATTTATCACATCCAGATTTTCTGGAAGCAATAAGTTTAAAATGAGATTTAAATTTGATCAATTCATGGGCCATAGAAGGTAAGCAGTGTAACTTGTTTTCCTTTATGAGTCAGCACGTCCAGGTAGAGCTTACAGTTCATTTTTCTTTGGTTTTCTAACATGCTTGTCAAACCAGGAACTTGCTCAAAAAGGAAGAAGACTATGCTGGACCCAGTTTATCAACAGATACTCTGTAATAGGAAAAAGGGGATGAGACTCATCTAAGCAGAGGGTGGAAATCAAATAATTAAGCAATGAGAAGATCATGGTATATTCTGCAAATAGTGGACATTTTTATAAAGAAGGTAAGTGTCAGCCAGTCAATTCAGCTGCTCAGTCATATTTGACTCATTGCGACCCCATGGACTCCAGCATGTCAGGCTTCTCTGTCCTTCACTATCTCCCAGAGTTTGCTCAAACTCATGTCCATTGAGTCAGTGATGCCATCCAGCCATCTCATCCTCTGTTGTCCTCTTCTCCTCCTGCCTTCAATTTTTCCCAGCATCAGGGTCTTTTCCAATGAGTCAGCTCTTTGCATCAGGTGGCCAAAGTATTGGAGTTTCAGCTTCAGCATCAGTCCTTCCAAGGAATATTCAGGGTTTATTTCCTTTAGGATTGACTGATTTGATCTCCTTGCTGTCCAAGGGACTTTCAAGAGTCTTCTCAGCACCACAGATGGTATGTGTAGGGAACTTTTAAGTCTTTAGGAAGGGGAATACTCTTCTAGCAAGAGCAACTACTCTTCAAAGCCAGCTGCCATGATGGGTAAAGGAGCCCACTAGATTCTTTGTATGTCAGAACCTTCTTGGGTTGAGGTCTTGGCCCCAATTAAGCCAGTTCTGAGCTTTTCAAATATTTCTAAATCAAGTCCTTCAGAAATTTGCAGTAAAATTTTGTTCTTGCTGTTACCTCTCAGTGATGTTAGCTTTAGGCATTTCCAGACCTTTCTGTCCAGCTGAGTCCTCTAGAGGAGACTTGTACAATTCTGCCTTTTGTTTCTATTTGTAAAAAGTCCTTGCTTCTTCTAGGACATCTGTGTCTCCTCCCTACTGGAGGAGGAAACTCTTGCCCTCCACCCACACTCAGGGCTATAAGGGATAGGTTCACAGCAGGACAACTGGTTTAGTCATGCAACTCAAAATTGCTAGGTACACAAACTAAACTTAGACCAGGGAAATACAAAATGTGCTCTCATGTTTGGCATTGTATAAGCTTCTATTATCACAGAATTTAGAATTTAGATTCTTGTGGTATGGCATAAGCCACAAAGAAGTGGAGAACTAAAAATCAAAACCAACTTGGCCTGATTGAGGTGTCCACATGACACTGTATCAGCCCAGTGAGGAGTGGCCAGCAGGGTTCTGCAGAGATGAGCTCACACATGGTCTCACCTAGTGGCGTGCCTGCAAATGCTGCTCACACTGATGTTAAACTGGATATATATTTATATCAAAACCAAGAACCTTCAAATAGATCATCCACATGGCATGCCTGTGACTTCCTATCCTGGAGTATGAGATGGCTTCTTTTCAACCATTTATGAGCAACACAAATTTTTAGTTTGCTTTCCCAAGTGAATTGCAACAACTCATGATGGGAAAGATTCCACCAAAAAGAGAAAAACAGCCCCAGTCACAATTAAAAGAGATGTATATCATTTTGGCTAGAGAGAAACAGCATTCTGAGTCTGAAATATAAGAGCCTGCCAACTCTCAATGGGAAGGGGGATTAATGTGACCCAGTAAGGCCTAAGCAGAGAAGAATCTACTAATTCTGAGCTGCTGTCAGACATAAAGAAATTGGTGTGGAAGAGTAAGAGCTAAATTGGGAATGCTCTTGGAGATGTTTCCTGAGGCCAGCACTATAATGCTGAAGATGTTGAGACTCGTCCTGACATAAGAATTCAAGATTATTGAGGATTGTCATAACCAGTCCCCATTTGACTTGGCAGATGGGCACAGTAAGTAGACAGTAGGAACTGCATGCAATATTTTGCTCAACTCTTATCAAAGTTTGGTTGGATGATATATGCCATGTTTTGCTGACAAAAGACAGTCTAGATTAAGGACCAAGGCAAATATGTGCTAACCCAAACCCTTTCCCTCAGAAGGAGAAAGCAACTTGATTATTCACTGATGGATGAATGGATACACAAAATGTGGTATATGTGTACCGTGGAATATTATTCAGCTTTAAAAAGGAAAGAAATTCTGATAAACACAACACATGCTTTCCCCTTCCACCAGGTGAGGACACAGTGAAAAGACCACTATCTATAAACCAGGAAATAGGCTCTCACCAGACATGGAATCTGCTGGCACCTTGACCTTGGACTTCCCAGCCTCCAGAACTGTGAGAAATAAATGCTTTTTATTTAATTCAGCCCACCCAATCTATGGTATTTTTATTATAGCAGCCTGAATGGACTAAGACATGGGAGTTGTTTGATGGGTAAAAAGTTTCAATTTTGTAAGATGAAAAGTGTCCTGGAGCAATGTAAATATACATAACACTATCTAATTCTATACTTAGGGTAAAATGGTAAATTTTATGTTATGTGTATTCTATTTCAATTAAAATTTTTTTAAAACATATGAAACTGCATATTTTATATTGGTGCAGTTTATTGTATACCAGTCATACCTCAAGGAAACTGTCTTAAGGAAAAAAGAAAAAGAAAAGCAACTACTCCAGTTCAGCTCAGTCGCTCAGTCACGTCCAACTCTTTGTGACCCCATGGACTGCAGCATACCAGGCTTCCCTGTCCATCACCAACTGCCAGAGCTTGCTCAAATTCATGTCCATTGAGTCAGTGATGCCATCCAACCTTCTTATCCTCTGTTGTCCCCTTCTCCTCCTGCCTTCAACCTTTCCCAGAATGAGGATCTCTTGCAATGAGTTAGTTATTTGCCAAAGAAGGTGGCCAAAGTATTGGAGCTTCAGCTTCAGCATCAGTCCTTCCAATGAATATTCAGGGTTGCTTTTCTTTAGGGTTGACTGGTTTGATCTCCTTGCAGTCCAAGGGACTCTCAAGAGTCTTCTCCAGCACCACAGTTTAAAAGCAGGTGGGGTCAACAGGGATGAGGTCATCGTCCTGATGGTCAGAGGAGGATACAGTGCAGGTCTACATGGGATAACTGTACTAAATGAATGTGAGTAGATTCACGAAGTAAACTTTGTGAAGTAGTCAACACTAGCATTCTGTTGTCTGAATCATCTTTCTGTTTGTGAATCCATGTCTAATGATTCCATGATTCAAGTCCTTACTTTCTCTTAGTTATATTTTTTGAGTAACTCCCTAAATTGCTTTCCCACCTAAAAAGTCATGTCAGTGGGTTTGGTGAACTGTGACCTTTGAAAGTACAATTTCAGTAGAAAAGTAGGATATAAATTATGTCATAACAATCATCACTAACACGAATTGGGCTATATTCTTAGTTGTCTCTTCACCTAACCCTAACAAGAATCCTGTAAAATTACATATATTTTAGAGATTAAATCTGGGGTTCTGAATGGTTGGGCAATTCATCCAAAATCCCCAGCTATATTGCCGGACAGGATCTTGGCAAAGGGAGAATTTCATTCAGATATTCAAATGACAGATACTGTAATAAGTGGACCACTTCCAGGGGTATGTGGGCCAGGTTAAGGAAACCAAGAAGTGTCATGTCATACAAAGTCTAATAAAAATGAAAAGCCATTTCTATATGAGAAGAGGCCAAAGAGGAAACAGATGGGTGAAAATCAGATGGTTATAGGATTGAGATCATATGACAAGGTGAGCTAAGGGGAAGAAAGTGTGAGAGAGGTTGACAAAGGGAAAACTAGGGAAGCAGGAGGAGACAGGAATGGGTGTGATCAAGAGCACAGGGGGAGTTAGCAGTGGGGACAAGAAAGAACACATCTTCCTGGCAGACAGGAGAGCAGATGGGGAGAGCAATGAAGGTCACATTGTCCTCTGAACACAGAGTAGATGGTGAGGATATGGCTAGGAGGAAGGAGCCTGGGTGCCACAGGATCAGAGAAGAGCTGACACAACAGCTGTTGGGGTGATCTGAAGGAACCTCAACTGGAGATGGAAAAATAATTAGTACATGGTTTTAGGGGACATACAAATGCCGGTGGAACCCAAGATCTGCAACATATTCAGTCAGCATTGTCACAGAGCAAACATCACATCAACTCTTTTGTTGATTTCATCTTTAAGAAAATGCTCTAGGGACATCCCTGGTGGTCCAGTGGCCAAGACCCCATGCTCCCAATGTAAGGGGCCCAGGTTCCATCCCTGATCTGTGAACTAGATCCCACATCCACAACTAAGAGTTCGCATGCCTCAACTAAGACCTGGCATAGCCAAATAAAGAAGTATTTTCTCTTTTAAGAAAATGCTCTAAATAATAAAATTGAAATGGTAAAAAGGGAATCTAAGAGATACTTGCTGCTAAGTCACTTCAGTCGTGCCTGACTCTGTGTAACCCCATAGACGGCAGCCCACCAGGCTCCCCTGTCCCTGGGATTCTCCAGGCAAGAACGCTGGAGTGGGTTGCCATTTCCTTCTCCAATGCAGGAAAGTGAAAAGTGAAAGTGAAGTCGCTCAGTTGTGTCTGACTCCGCGACCCCACGGACTGCAGCCTACCAGGCTCCTCTGTCCATGGGATTTTCTAGGCAAGAGTACTGGAGTGGGGTGCCATTGCCTTCTCCGAAGAGATACTTACTTCTCTTATTTAAGTAAGTAAGTAAGAAATACTTACTTCTAGAATTACAGCCACTAGTAATCTGTGTTAGTCATATATATATATATATACACACACACATACACATATACATATGTGAGTGTGTATCTACCTATAGAGAGAAGTTTTATATATATATGTATATATATATAACATTGTATATGACATGTAGATTTATTATGAGGAAGTGGAGGCTGAGAAGTCCCAGGATCTACATTCTGCACTCTGGAGGATCAGGAAAGTCAATGGTGTAGTTCAGCCTGAGTCTGAGGATCTGAGAACCAGGGGAGCTGATTGCGTAAATCCCAGTCTCAGGGCAGAAGATGAAATAAGATGTACCAGCTCAGCAGTTAGGCTGGAAAAAGGGGGCGAATTCTTCCTTCCTCTCCTTTTGTTCTATTCAGGCTCTCAGTGGATTGCACGTGCCCACTTTAGGGAGGGTAATCAACTGAATCCATGGATTCAAATGCTAATCAGTCTTATCCAGAAACTCCATCATAGATACAAACAGAAATAATGTTTAATATGGCACTCCATAGCCCTCTCAAATTGACATAAAAAATTAACCATCACAAGTCCACCCCTGGTCAACTTGACACACCATACATCTCCTTAAATAAAACCACAAATCTGCAAATTGAGACAATAATAGGTCATAATTTCACCCAACATGATACAACTAACCTGCATACAACTGAAAACACACTAACTCCTCTCCAAAAAAGGAGGTAAGGCCCTTGAGTGATATTTACTCTTCTCAATATGCTATAATATAAACACAATAATGTAAAATTAACAATAGTTAAATACAATGATATAAAGTCAATACATCTTATGTTATATGATAAAGGAATAAGAGAGGAAAGAAAACAAAGACTATCTATCTACCTATCTATCTATCACTCCATCTATCTAATGGGTTTGGTTCCAGTCTATTAATAGCGATGTTCTTGGCTAGAACCTGAGGCGCTCACCCCAGGCAGCATTTACTCATAGACAGCCCCAAATTCACTCCACCCCTCACGAAGGCTGATGCTGTGGCTGGGCCAGCCCTTATGGTTCTTATAATCACTGGATATGTTTCAACAAGAATCTATCAGGGAACTTTGAAGAACAAAATTTATTATTCACAGGCCCTAAAGGGTAGATGGCATGCCTGATGGCCACACAGAGTTCAAGGGGAGAGAGAGAAAGAAGCACAGATTTTGAGCTCTGCCTTTTATTAGAATCTGAGGGTGGAGTGCCTAAGGTTTTGCAAGTCCACTCTGCATTAGTGAATTAGTGTATTAATGAATTTTAAAGCAAAAGAGTTGGAATTGGGGCATGAGAAGAGAGAAGCGGGGTCACAAGCCGTCAGGTTACTCAGGGCTTTCTAAAAGGGGAGCTTCCTGGGCAGAGACAGCCTGGTTCCTTAGTTGCTTTGCTGGCAGCTGTGTCACACAGCTGCTAATAGGTTTATTCAAGATGAATGTCTTCAAAAAGAATACGTTGGCAATCAAAAGCTTAATGTCAGGTACTACTATATACTTCTGTATCTATCTATCTATCTATGGCAGTAACATAGACTTCCACTCGCCAAGGCCAATCTGACATACCCTGAGGTAGCACAGTACAGATACATTGCTGGCTTTGCCAGCGGAAAATAAACTGCTTCTGTAGGCTTTATGTACAGCTATGGAGAAAGAGGTGTTTGCTAGATCTACAGCTACATGACACAAAGTTTTGGTATACTGTATTTCCATTTTAATTTTTCTCATGACATCTTTGATTTCCCTTGGACTTCTTTAACTCATTGGTTGTACTGGAGCATAGTGTCTAATTCCATATATTTGTGGATATTCCAGTTTCCCCCTTGTTATTGATATCACTAGCTTCATATCACTGTGGTCAGAAAAGATGTTTCATATGATTTCAGTTTTCTTAAATTTCTTGACTTGCATTGTGGCCCAACATACGATCTATCCTGAAGAACATTCTATGTGAACTGGAGAATATGTATTCTAGTGCTGTTGGATGGGATGTTCCAGATATGTCTGTTAGGTGCCTTTGATTTCAAGTATAGTGTAAGTCCAATGCTTCCTAATTGACTCTGTCTGGATGATTTATTCACTGTTGAAAGTGGGGTATTGGTTGCCTACTATTATTGTATTGTTATCTATTTTCCCCCTCACACCTGTTAATATTTGCTAAATATATTTAGATGCCCCAATATTGGGTGCATATATATTTATAATTGTTATGTTCTCTTGATATTGATCCCTTTATCATCATATTAAGACTTTGTCCCTTGTTATAACTTTTGAGTTAAAGTCTATTTTGTCCAAGTACAGCTATGCTTGCTCAACTTTAGTTTCAATTTGCATGATGCATTTTTTCTATTCCTTCACATTCAGTATATGTATTCTTAAAGGTGAAATAAATCTCTAGTAGGTAACATACAGTTGGACCTTATTTTAATCTATTCAGCAACTCTAAGTCTTTTGATTGGAGAATTTAATCCATTTATATTTAAAGTTCTAAATGATGCATTAGCACTTACTATTGCCTTGTAATTATTTTCTGAGTATTTTGTAGATCATATATTCCTTTTTTCCTCTCTTGATGTTTTTCTTTGTAATTTGGTGATATTCTATAGTGACATGTTGTGACTCCTTATTAGCTGTTTTTAGTGTATCTACTATAGGTTTTTGCTTTGTAGTTACCATGCATAAAACATCTTATAGTATACAAGCAGTCTATCATGAGCTAATAACAACTTATCTTTGATCACATACAAAAGCTCAAGATTTTTACTCTTCTCCACATATTTTAGCTTTTAATGTCACAATTTACATTTTTAAAGTGTATATTTGCTTACAAGTTATTGTATCCATAGTCATTTTTCATAGTTACAGTCTTATTTTTATACTAGAGTTATAAGTAATTTACACACTACCATTATGATATAGTATTCTAAATGTGACTCTGTATTTACCTTTACCGGTAAGTTTTATACTTTCATATGTTTTCATCTTACTAATTAGCGTCCTTTTATTTCAACTTGAAGAACTCCCTTTACTATTTCTTGTAAGTCAGGTCTACTGGTGATGATTTCTTTAGCTTTTATTTGCCTAAGAATATCTTTCTCTCTCCTTCAGTTCTAAAGAACAACTTTGCCAGGTAACATATTCATATTCTTAGTTGACAGGTTTTCTCCTCCACCCAGCACTTTGCATTTTGTTTCATTCCCTACCCCCACAGGCTTGGGAAGTTTTCAGCCATTATTTCTTTGAATAAGTGTCTGCCCTGCTCCTTTTCTCTTTCTGTGCTCTCATAAAGCATATATTTGTCCACATGATAGTGCTTCATAAGTCTCTTAAGTTACAGTCACTGTTTTTCATTCTTTCTCTTTTTGCTTCTCTTGTTTTGGGTGATATTCCAAATTTTGTTGACCTTTTGCTGAGTTCACCAATCCTTTCTTCTGCTTGAACTAGTTTGATATTGAACCTATCTATTGAATTTTTATGTTCAGTTATGGTATTTTATGGCAAAGCATCTGCCCGCAATATGGGAGACCCGGGTTTGATCCTTGGGTTGGGAAGATCCCTGGAGAAGGAAATGGCAACCCACTCCAGTACTCTTGAATAGAAAATTCCATGGATGGAGGAGCCTGGTGTGCTACAGTCCATGGGATCGCAAAGAGCTGGACACGACTAAGCGACTTCACTTCACTTTCATGGTATTTTTCAGTTCTATGATTTCTGTTTGGTACTTTTAAAATATTTTCTATCTTTTTGTTGAAATTTTCACTTTGTTTATACATTGTTCTCCTGACTTTGGTGAGTATTTTATGACCATTATTTAAAATCCTATAATGAACAAATTAACAAAATTTAAAAGTGAAATTGATAAACCTGTCATCAAACTAGATTTTAACACACCCCTCTCAAATATTATAGAACATATATGCTAAAAGAATATAGCACTGTAGCTGATTTGAACAAAATTCATGAACTTGATCAATATATAGATGATATATAAACTTTGCTTTTCAAGACTAGAGAATCATCTTTTTCCTCAACATTCACAAACACTGATTATAAACATGTAAAGCAAACTACAATAAATTTTAAAATGGGTACATAGAAAATAATACTCTGACAAGAGTATAATTTGCTAAGAGTCAGTACAAAAAGTTGTAAAATCTTCATATCTGAAAATTTAAAAAACACTCTTCTAAGTAAATCATGGGTCAAAGAACAAATTGTATTGGATATTAAATTAATTAGATCTAAATAATATTAAAAATAATGTATATCAAAACTTGCAGCATGCAATTAACAGAACTTTGAGGGTAATTTACAGCCTTAAATGTTTATCTTGGAAAAGAAGAAACCTGAAATAAAATGAGATTAAGAAAATAGAAAAGAACAAGCGAATAAACACAAAGGGAAAAAAGATAATAATGAGTACAAATCAATGAAACAGGAAACAAAGATGTAAGAGAGAGCATCTCAAAAGTGAAAAATTAAGTCTTTGAAAAGGCTAATAAAATTGCTAAACCTCTGTTAATATTCATAAGGAAGAAAAATGAAATGTACAATTAAACAATATTATATTGGTAGTGATTAAAAAGAAAAGATACTACAGACTTTATACCAATAAACTTAAAAATGCAGATAAAATGGACATATTTCTAGAACTTAAAACTGACCCTGGAAGACATAGAAAACCTTAATGGCCCTACCCGTATATGAAGAAATATTGAAAACTCTTTCAATAATAAAAACTAGCTGTACAAGTGAATTCTACCAAGTTTTCAAGGTACTTATTCCAATCTTACAGACTTTCTTACAAGGCAGAAGAAAAAGAAACATTCCCCCAGTGAATTCTACAAGGCAAGAATAATCTTAATGCCAAAACCAGACAAGGATGGTAAAAGAAGTCAAATAATAGGAAAAAAACACTCATGAATTTACACACAAATATATTAAATAAAGTTAAATCCATCTGTTTTCTAAAAAGAGAATATAGGGGATTGACTGCAAAGGACATGAGAGAATTTTATGGTGACAGAAAAGATCTACATGTTGATGATAGTAACGGCTAATGACTACATATGTTTGTTCAAGTTCATTGATTAGACACCTTAATAGGTGGATTTGGTTTTATGTAAATTATGCCTCAGTAGCCTTTTTAAAAGAGAGATTTTATGGAATTTCACACTTTTTCATGATAATTTTTTTTGTAAATTACATGAATAAAAGAAAACATTCTTCCTCTGATAAAGACTATCTACCAAAAGTATATATCAAACATCATTCTTAATAAAAAATATTAAAAGTATTATCTTTAAAATTCAAAAGAAGACAAAGATAGCCACTATTAAGACTTCTATTCAATATCATACTGGAAATTCTTGGCAAATGGTAAGACAACAAAAGCCACTAGAAGCATAAGAATAGGAAGAAGAAAGAAACAAAACTAATATTTCCAGATATATGTTTGTCTATACTGAAAATCTTAATCAACAGGGTTAGAAATAACAATAGAATTTGGCAAGGTGACTGACTAAATAAGCAAGAAAAAAGATAAACGATAAACTTGTATTTTATGCCAGCAAGAATCAAAACCATTTTTAAAAGGAAATCACTTGGAATAGCAATAAAAAATGAAGTATTTAAGAATAAATTTAACAAAAAATGTGCAAGACACTTGTAAAAATTTAAAAGTTTTCACTAGAAGAAAGGAAATGAATGGAGAAATTTTCTTTGCCTATGAATAGAAGGATTCGCTATCATAAATATGTCAAGTATCTCCAAGTTGATTGATTCTAAAGGAGATCAGCCCTGGGATTTCTTTGGAAGGAATGATGCTAAAGCTGAAACTCCAGTACTTTGGCCATCTCATGCGAAGAGTTAACTCATTGGAAAAGACTCTGATGCTGGGAGGGATTGCGGGCAGGAGGAGAAGGGGACGACAGAGGATGAGACGGCTGGATGGCATCATTGACTCGATGGACGTGAGTCTGAGTGAACTCTGGGAGTTGGTGACGGACAGGGAGGCCTGGCGTGCTGCGATTCATGGGGTCGCAAAGAGTCTGACACAACTGAGCGACTGAACTGAACTGATGCAGTTTCAATCACAATTCCAAGTGGTTTAGAATGCAACAAACTTATTCTAAAAATGTATTCTTAAGGGCAAAGCTATGAGAAAGAAAGAGAATACATTGGGGATTTTTGCCCTACCGGTTACCAAGACTTTTTATAAAGTTACAGGAATAAAAAGACAGGTAAATTGATTACTAGATAAAAATAGAATAGGCTTACACATACATGGAGCTTTATATAGGTAGCATTGCAAATCAGCAGGGGAAGGAAGGACCATTCAACAAATGGTACGGGGGTTGATTACTCATATAGAAGAAAATGTTATTCTGGATCCTCAACCTACTCCATACATAAAGTCAATTCTAGATGTGTAATACAATGAAATCTGCAAGGCTTTAAAAATGCAAAAATATGGTGAATGTCTTTCTGACCTTAGGATAAGAAAGCCTTAAGCAAGACAAAATGCAATAACCATAAAAGAAAAGATTGCATTAAAATTAAAAATTTCTCTTCATTGAAAGACAGTAAAAAAGTAAAAGAAAGTGAAAACACAAACCACACACTGTGGTAGTAGAGAATGATACAACTACTTTGAAAAATAATTTGACTCTTCTGATTAGCTGACATCCTGTGGTCTAGCAATTGCACTCTTGCTTTCATACACTCGGCAACCAGTGTAAGAACGTTCATAGGGGCGCTATGCATAAGAGAAAAACCTGACAATTATCCAGGTGTCCTGTTGCAGTTATCCTTTCCTATGTAACAATCAGCCTCAAAGGTTAGTCACTTAAAATGACAACACATGAGCCTGCAGCTTTAGTAGGGCCTAGAGGAAACAGCTTAGTCTCCGTCCACCAAGAGTCAGCTAGGGTAGCTGGAAGACGAGGAGCTGGAATCATTTGCAGGTGCACTTACATGACTGGTGGTTGATGTTTGCTGAGACCTCACTTAATGCTGCTCCCTTTCATCTATGAGAGACTTTTCTATTGATACGCTGGCTTCCTCAAAACATTGTAGCTGGGTTCCACATAGGGAGGAGGATGTGGAAAGAGAAAGAGGGAAAGGTAGAGGGAGGAAAGGAGAGAGAGAAAGGGGAAGGGAGAGAAACGTAGAAGAGAGGAAAGGAAGAGAGAGGATTATATAATAAACAACTTTTAGCCTCAGGAATCATGCAGTATCAGACTTCCCTGGTGGCCCGGTGGCTAAAATTCTGTGCTCCCAATGCTGGGGGATCTGGTTTGAGTCCTTATCAGGGAGCTAGATCCCATATGCTGCAACTAAGAGTTTGCATACCACAACTAAGGCCTGGTACAGCCAAATAATAAATAAATATTGAAAAGAATCATACAGATCATATTGCTGCATTCATCAAATATATTCATCAAAAGTAAGTTACTAAAGTCAGCCCGTATGCAAGAGAAGAATTACCTTTTGATAGGAGGAGCATCAAAGAACTTGTAGTTATGTTTTAAAGACCACTACTTGTCCTGTAACAGAAGAATAGATAAAATATTTTAACAATTAAATATTATCTAAAACAGTGAATATAAATAAACTGTAGCTACCTGCCACACTATGAATGAATTCTTGAAATACAATTTAAGTTGATGCGGGGTGGTAAGTCATCCCAGAAGATCACATCAAGTGTTTAGTCGCTTGAGTCGTGTCGGACTCTTTGTAATCCCATGGATGGCAGCCTGCCAGGCCCTTCTGTCCATGGGATTCTCCAGACAAGAATACTGGAGTAGGTTGCCATGCCCTTCTCCAGAGGATCTTCCCAACCCAGGGATCGAGCCCGCATCTCCTTCATTGGCAGGCAGATTCTTTACCACTAGCGCCAACTGGGAAGCCCATTATGCTCAGAAACCCCAAAGTCAAATAAAAAATAAATAATACATAATTTAAGCACATATTTACATAATTGACAAAACTACTATTTAAAGAAAAAATTATATAAAATTCAGAGTCGTCTTTTATCTAAGTGGGCAGGAGGAGGAGGCAGAAAGATAAAATGGTAAGAACAAATAGGAAGCTATCTGTTGCTGAAGAGTTCTGGATTTTTTACTGGTTGGTGGTTGGTCAGGTGCTCATTATATTACTATACATTATCATATGTGTATATATCTGTTTATAGCCTGCACATTTTTGATAAATACTTCTTTGAATATACCAAGTATTCTATTAAACACAATAGAGGGGACGCTTCAAAAATGAATGAAGAAATAAAAGGCTGAGATGGGATAGTATCTACTAAAATTTTTGTCTTGAATGTTAAAAGAATTTTGCAGATGTGGCTGCTAAAATCTTGAGGAAAATCATGTGTAGGAGACATGACAGTAAGTTTTTTATTTATAGCTAAACAAATATCCTGAGTTTTTAGAAGCCAAGAAAAGTAGACTTAAAAAAAGAATTAAAATTAACTTATTACTGATTTCTGTCACAAATTTCTAACAGATGACATGTTGGCATTTAGAAAAGAGTCCTGTGCTCACCGGGAGCTTCATGGGTTACTGACAAATGTAATTTCCTGTTTTTATTGGGCAACTGAGCTTGGAGCATGACTAGGGTAGGCATGAATATAGTGTAACATGATTTTAGCAAGGCTTTTGAGTCTTGTCTGTTCAGAGAGCTACGGGTTCAAAGCCGTAGAATGTTGGGGGTATGTGACTGATTAAACAATCCAAAGGATATTGGTCATCATCAGCCCAAGTTGAGGTACAGTGAGCTCTGTGTTTGGCCCACTTGTCTTTTTACGCAAATGTAAAATGTGGAAGGAGAGCTGATGCATTGAGTGCCGGAACTAAGACTGAGGAAGACCTGGACAAGATGGAAGAGACACAGATTCAAAACAAAGCCCTCAATTTAGGTTGAAAACGTACTTGGAAAAACACAGTTTTGAGGAACAGCTGAATTAGCAGCCAATGTCTGAAAAAGGGATGGGAAGCGGCAGAGACAAGAGGTATTTACTCCAAGTTCAACATGAGGAAATGGTCTGCTAGGGCTGCCAAAAGAGCTGTAAGACTCCCACTCTATTTTGCCGATGGTTAGAATGAAGGGCATGGCAACCCACTCTAGTGTTCTTGCCCAGAGTATTCCATGGACAGAGGAGCCTGGCGGGTTACTCTCCATGGGATAGCAAAGAATCAGACATGACTGAGCAACGAACACACACACACAGAATGCAGCAGGAGTTTGGGCCCAATTTTGGGCAATATATTTTAAAATAGAGGGACATTGACCAACTAGAAAGAATCCCATAGAGGACAGATTGACAGAGTATGAGTCACACCAGAAAGAGTCAAAGAGATTTTAGAATTTCTTTGATTAAAAAGGAAAAACCTTGTGGTGTGATGGTTACTTTTAAATATTTAACCTACTATCATGCTAAAGAAAAGGATTAGGGATTAGATTTAAGCTCCAGAAAAGTCTAACTTGGTTTGGTAAAAGGAATCTTCAGGAAGACAGATTTTCTTTCTGGGACGGGGTGCAGAGAGAGAGAAAGAGAGAGAACTTTCTAACAAAACCATCCAAAGACTGAATAGCTGCCTCTCATAGAAGTGAGTTCCCATAACTTGAAGTGATCAAGCAGTTCTGGGTGTTTTACAAGAACTCCACCACTGATGAAAGGTTTTACTACATGACCATCAAGATCTTTACCAGCTGTTAAGGTTCAGGGATTCTATACAAAGCCCTCACCAAAACCCCTTCAACCATGCTACTGAGGTGATATTAGAAAAATGCTATTTGACTATCAGTTGACTAAAAGTACAATTGCTTCTGGAAGTAGCACGCTTTAAGCAATTAGCACATAACCCTAACCTAATTTGTCAAAGACTGGCAATACAGCCCGCCTTAAAAATCTGGAGGGAAAGAGAAAGAAATTAAAAAAATATTACTTTTATTAACAAAATATGATCACAATAACTGTAAAGGAATTTTTATGGCAGGAAAAGAAGTCACCCTTGCCCTATTGTCTTAAAACTGGTTTCACTTTGACATTTCCTGCATTTGTCACTTTGCACACTTAGGTCTTTTCTTTCTCTTTCTTTCCTTTCTTTCTCTTCTTCTTTCCCTCCTTCCTTTCTTTATTTTCCTTTTTTGGGGAGAACATAGTAGTAGACATATTTTGATGGGATAGATCAAAATATGTTGGGGGGATAGATTTAGACTTAAAAGTTAGAAGCTTGGCTCAGAGCAGAAGAGTCCCAGGAGCCTAAAAGTAAAGGGCTGGGAAGGGTGAAGGAGAAAAGGAACTGACTGGTTAAGGCCCAGAACAGTGCAAAGAACGTGCTTTTGGGTGGTGATTTTCTACTTGCCGGGTCCTGCTTCACTCAGGAGGAATGGCCATTCCCTCCTCAGGAAAAGCCCACATGCCCTGCCCACTTCCATTGCTGATAATTCTCTTCTGTCCTCTACTGCTCTGCCTCCTGGGCCTCTTCCTGCAGGGAAGCCCAGCCAACTGAGCCTCCTTTTACTGCAATGTGACCAGATACACTCCCAGTTCCAGATGTTGCTGGCATCAGTTGAACAAACCTCATTAAAACCATAAAGCCATGCACAAACCCTAGATTAACTGTTTTTGATGTTTTTTTTTCTTTCTGGGCCAGGGGTCTCAATCTTTTTCATGCCTCTCTCAAGTGAAAGCTATGTGGGGACAAGCAAAAGTCACATTAATCATTAATCATGATTGTGTAAGAAGAGCATAGGGTCCAGGAGAGACTACTGAATGTTACCAAGGGTTCCAGATATGATACTGAGGAATCTGGCTCATTCCTGTTCAGCACAGTGGGGTTGTGGTCTAATTGGCCTAGAAACTTCTAGAAAAGCAACAAAAGGGGTATCATGGCTGTCCGGTGATTAGGACTCTGAGCTTTCACTGCTGAGGGCCCAGGTTCAATTCCAGATTGGGGAAATAAGATCCCACAAGCCACGCAGTGCAGTCAAAAAAGAAAAAAGTGACAAAACGATATTTTAAGGCTTGTTTCCTTACTTAAAGATAATGAAACACATCAGGAGGGCACAGAAAAATATCCCTCCATTAAGCAAGTGCCAATCCATGCCAGAGTTGGGTGAACCCATGAGCCATGAGTGCTCAGTTCCTCAGTTGTGTCTGACTCTTGGCAACCCTTTGGACTGTAGCCCACCAGGCTCCTCTGTCCATCGGATTATCCAGGCAAGAGTACTGAAGTGGGTTGCCATTTCCAGGGGATCTTCCCAACCCAGGGATCAAACCCACATCTTCTGCATTGGCAAGCAGATTCTTTACCAATGGGCCATCTGGGAAGCCTACAGCCCATGTGAGAGGCATTAGAAGAGGAAAGGATAGTGCTGTGATGGTGTAATACCAGGAATCTGTTCTCCCGGGTAGAGTCCAGTCTGGGTTCCATGGGGGAAGCTGTCACCTGTAATGCTAGACTCCTGATAGGGCCTGGAGCCCTGAGTATTACAAGCACATCAGACCCCAAAAGTTAAGACAAATATTTACTTTTTTAAAATCTCTAACTCGCTCCTATGCCTCTGGGTCAATGTGTATGTTATTCCCCTTGCCTAGGACTCCAACCCTATCCTAGATCCCTTTGTCTGGTTTCTGCTCATCCTTTAAAGTGCTTCTCTATGTAACACCTCTGGGACATCTTGCTGAACCATCACTTCCAAGTCCAAGTGCCCATGGCTCTGTGATTGTGTTATATGTTTTTGTCTCTAGTCTTCAGGCTCCTCTGAAGTTCGGGCTGTGTTTTGTCTACTTTGTCCACACAGGAGACACTCAGCATTGTTATTTCAATAAACAAATACAGGAATGGCACCCTGGGATTCTGAGGAGCTGCAGCAATAGCAGCAGAGATATCCTAAAGAGACAACATCATCAGAAGGGAGTAGAGAGACTTCTCTCCGGGACCTCAATACCAACAGTTCTCATCAGGGTCAAGGATGGGAAAGAGAGTGGAGGTCCAGGGATGGCTTGATGGCCATGACGTTATTAGAATTGGATAGGCAGAATGGTGTAGCAGTTTAGAGGCAACTTCCAGAGCAATGAGGCCTGTTTTAACTTACTAAGTGCCTCAAAACAGCATTGGGAGGGGCCCCCCGAGACATCTGAATATGGCATTGCCTCAGAGAGGCTTCCAGGGCAGGACAGATAGGAGCCCCAGTTAACCTGTGTTCTTTTACCAGATACAGGGCAGCGTCCAGACAACCACGGGGATGGTCACTATGGTGTAGGGCCTTGACATGATAAAGCAACGCATGAGATCTGGCACTACTTTGAGTCAGTTGAGTTGCCACGCATGACATAAAGCTCATAATTCTTGGCAGAGTTAGCTCTGTGTATGGGAGAATCATAATGGCAATTATGTCATCATTATTATCAAGCCAAAAATTAATATGACTCTAACATTAAATGGCCAATTATCTGTGGGTGGAGGGGTTGACTATTTATGGCTCAAATGGTTTCACCATGAGAAGAAAGGAATAGGGATTAAGTGGAAGCTGGGAACCCAACTAGGTCTGGGCATCAAAGGCCTTGGGAATATTGCGTTTTACCGGTTGATATGTCACGTTAGATAAACATCGCATAGATTTATGCTAATGGGCAACTGTTTGGCTTCCATGACACGTCTTTTGTTTCTGTCCCTGTGGCATCAAGAAGTTGTCACTGAGAGGAGTGGTAAGAAAATTGAGGGAATTTGCCCTGGGGAATTGCTGCCCTGCTTCAACCAGCAGGTAAGGGCTCCTCATGCTCTCTCTCCTGGAACAAGAATATCCTCATCTCTACAGGTTACTGTGCTACTTTATGGGAACAGCAAGTAGCTGTGTCTCCTTTTGTCACTGACTTTTTGTTGTATGGCATTAATAAATATCTTTCAAAGGCTCAAGCACATTTTTTCTTTAATAGTTTGTTGTGTTTATTTATTTGGCTGCACTGGGTAATAGTTGCAGCACGTGGGATCCAGTTCCCCAAGCAGGGATCGAACCTGGGCCCCCAGCCCTGGGAGCATAGAGTCCTAGCCATTGGACCACCAGGGAAGTCCTATAAGCAACTTCTGAATAAAACACCCACAAACCACTTCAACACAGCAGAAACAATCTGGGGGTCTTATTCGAACAAGCCTCAGACTAGTCAGGGTATATTCTAGGTCAGAGGCTGATAATTTTATTTATTTATTTATTTATTTTGTAAAAAGCCAGAAAGTAAATATTTTAGGCTTTCTGCAGACTGTGTGATATCTGTCACAATTACTCTGTCCTTGAAACATGAAAATAACCATAGACAGTATGTAAATGAATGGTGTGGCTATGTTTCAATAAAGTCTTACTTACAAAATGGTAGGCCATATTTGACCATGGGCCATAGTTTGCTGACCACTGAGTTTGATCAACAGAAGGCTGTGATTACTGAAATGGTCTTTGCATATTACAGCAGGTTACTGGAGTGTTTCCGTTTCCTCTGGGGAACAAGGATGAGGATGGGTGCCCTTGAGGGCAAGTGGTTCACAGTAGCTTAACAGTCCTGTACTATTGTTCTCAAGGCCACTGAGAAGGGAACAAGAGGAGGAGGGACTTTTCAGGAAGAGAGGGGAGGAAGAAGAGGGAAAATTAGAATGCATAGTGAGAAAGAGAGGGTTCAGGATGGGGAACACATGTATACCTGTGGTGGATTCATTTTGATATTTGGCAAAACTAATACAATTATGTAAAGTTTAAAAATAAAATAAAATAAAATAAAAAAAAAAGAATTCTGTCCTCTGGATCTGAAACAGTGGGGCAGAGAAGGGATTGGGGAGAGGTTGGTGGAGAGTAAGACAAGTGGATAAGGGTAGGTAAGGACCTTTGCTTTAGCCAATCTCCTTTCTCTGGGGCTGGGACCAGAAAATACCATTGGTCTTAGCCATAGCTGACTTCTCCCAGAAGCTGCTGGACAAAAACTCCAACAGCTTGAGCTGGGTCAATCCTGAGTTGGTCCATGGTGTAAAGACCTGGTCCATTCTTCCTGCTATCTCACTTGTTGCATCCCTCTCCCCCAAAACTGACTAACACATATTTACTTTCAACTGAATGCAATGAAATAGATGGTGTGCTTAGAGGTGTCCCAGGGCAAATCCTTACTTCCCAGGCCTGCTTCTGCTCTCCACCACTGCAGAGCTAATCTTTCAAAACATTGAGTGCCCAGGATAGTCATGGTCTCCCTATTGGATGAGAGGAAATACTCAGTGACTGTTTTCTTTCTTGGGTTTCTTGTAATACTTCTTGTGTTGGGAATTTTGCTCTGTTTGCTGTTCACAGCTCCCAAATAATGGATGGTAAAGTCATGGGACAACTTCAGAAATGGCAGTCAGCTCAATGACAAAGTACAGTCCTTCCAAGGGTGCTTGGGTCATGTGGAGTTCTCCATTATGCCTGCATGAGGGCTTGGTAGAGGGATGCATGGGGTGTGTGGCTCCATGGTGAGAAATTTTGAACAAATATTGAACTGGAAGGAAGCATACAGGAGACTGAGTGGCCTCTGGGGGGAGCCTTTTCTTCCCTCTCCTGGCCAAGACTGTTTTTCACATTGACTGACATAGGGGAGAATAGCAGAGTGCTTAAGAAGGGGGGCTCTGGAGTGTGACCCTAAGTCCCTACCTTGATTCTTTACCATTGAGCCACTGGGGAAGATGTATTAGTCTGCTAGGGTTTCCATAACAGAATACTTTAAAGTGAGTGGTTTGAACAACAGAAAAGATGTAAAGACATTCCCATAAAACCTCCAGACCTCCTGTTCTGAGCCTTTTCTAGCTACATGAATTCTCCAATGGAGATAGCTTGGAAATGAAAGTAAATCTCTCTAGAGATAGAACAAGGTACATCATTATCAGCTATTTATATCTCAGGGAGAGTTGATATGTTCCTCTATGCATTTTTTCTTCATTTCAATGAAACACTTTTAAATACATTACCATGCTCATACAATTTTGGAAAAGTAAGGTCAGGGAGGGATCATTCTCATTTTACTGAGGGAAAAATGAGTCACAGAATCTAAGTCATCCTGCGAGAGCCTGGACAGAAACCAAGTGCTTATTGCACTAGGAGTGTTTCTTGGCGACTGGTCCAAGGATGCTCCCCGGTCCAGAATTATTTTGGAGACTTAGCTAAAAATGTGCATTCCTGGCTCACATCCATGTGAGACCTATTTAATTAGGCTCACGAGAGGTGGGGTCTGGGAATCTGTATTCCTAACACATTCCTTATGTAATTCTGATACATATTACAGCTGTGAAGATCGTTCCTCCAGAGTCTGCACCAGTGGTTCTCAACCCCAGGGGAGACATCTAGATTATCTGTGGGGTTTACTTAAAATGTACTCAAGCATGCCTCAGCCCCACATTCCAGAATTCTGATTTAGTAGGTTCAGGGTGGATCTCTGGCATCCGCAGTGATTCTGATCCTCATACTAGAGTTGAAAGTTTCTGATCTAAAACAGCAGTTCTAAAACTTGGCTGCGCATTAAAATGACTTGCACAGGTTGCACCCCAGATCCATGATGCCAGGACCTCTGGGGCTAGAACCTGACCATGGTTACTTAAACATCTCTCCCAGTGTTCCCAATGTGCAGTCATGGCTGAGAACCAGTGGTCTAGATCAGGGGTCACTAAGCTTTTTCTATATGGTTCATGTAGTAAGTATCTTTTGCTTTGTGAGCCAGGTGGTCTCTGTCACAATCAGTGCTGCCATGATAGTGTGAAAGCAGCCATAGACCATGTGCAAATGAAAGGGTGTGCCTGTGTTTCAATAAAACTTTATTTACAAAATTAGATGGTAGGTTGGGCCTGGCTTATGGGCCAGAGCTTGCTAACCTCTGGTCTGGATCAATGCTTCTCAAACTATCTATGGTATAGGATCATTGTATTATAAAAATTTCCAGCCTGTGGTAGACCAATTCTTCTGTAAAATACAATGAAGGTGAATTATAACAAAAATGAAATAAAAAAGACAAAAGGTAAGCCCACTGATTAGGGAACTGGTTGTCATAACAATGTCAAATCACTGTCAGTTTCGGAATACTTTCTTTACTTATCTTGCATGAACTGGCAACAAACATTTCAAGACTAGATCCATCCAGGCTATATCTAGAGATGTACTGGTCAAATCACAGTAATTTTCTATTTAAGGGATAAAGGAACAGAATCAGATAATCAATTAGTTGGTATAAACTCTGTAGAGAAAGAGCCTTTGAGTCCAGCTTTGAAAAAGGTGATGGGCCTTGATAGAAGGAAAGACAAGGCATCTTAACATAACATGTGCCACTTAAAAATCTTTTAGTAAAGTGGGCTGGATTTGAATCAGTCAGTGGAAAGCAAGGTTTACTTGTTAAACAGATAGAGAGTAATGCTTTCGCCACTGTGTACACTGTAGTGTCGAAGGACCCCTAAGGGAACGAACACCGAGGGGCTTTAAGGATTTGAAACCTGGTGTTGTCACCTGTTAGCTGAACCGGGGGCCAGCAGTGACTTCCTCTACGAAGGCAAGGCTACCATTAACTCCCCTAGACTGATGAGGGAATCTGAATCACACACACCAAGTCCCTGCCTCAGTACCCCTGCGGCTGTGGAGGACGGTGATCGTTGCTGAGAGCACCAAGCCCCAGAAGAAGATACCATCGCTGCAGTCAGGCAGACTGAGTTCACATTCTGACTCTGCCCCGTGTGTGACATTGGGCCATGTAAATCTCTGAGAATATACATTTCTTTATCTCTAAAACAGAGACATTAATACCCACCTTTCAGGTTACACAAGGATGTAGGGGTTATAAAAAATATGTCAAGTGCTAGCACACACACACAAAAGAAAAAAGTGCTTAAAAGGTGGGAGTTATTATCGTTCTAATTTTTTATTGAGTGATATCCATATATCATAAAACTCACCCTTTCAAGTGTACAATTCAGTGATTTTTTAGTATATTCACAAGGTTGTGCGAGCATAATCACATCTCATTTCAGAATAGCTATGATTCTTTAGTTCATGTGACTCAATAACCCTGAGGTCGGCCTCTGCTCTCACACTCTCCTGAAAGCTTTAGTGTTAATAAATAAAGCTTGCTGATTTGCTCAGTTGTGGCCGACTCTATGTGACCCCATGGACTGTAGCCCGCTAGGTTCCTCTGTCCATGGAATTTTCCAGGCAAGAATAATGGAATGGATTGTCATTTCCTTCTCCAAAATGAAGCTTGAAAAGGGACAAATCAGACCACAAACACTCAGTACCAGCACTCAGTACACTTTTTAATCGTTTCTTCCCCAAGTTTCACCTGGAGGACAGCTGCTCCGGTCTAGTTTCCGGAACTCCATTTTGACCGGCTCTCCTCCTCACTCCTCTCCCTTCTCTCAGCTCTTCTGTAATCCTTACCCCGTGACTTCCACGTGCTTTTCCCCTGTGGAGTGGTGTATCCCATTCCTTCAGCTTCCTCCTTTTGCACTTTGGATCATGACTTCACTGTGTCAGGGACAGCTTGCTGTTTTTCTGAGATCTGGGCTCCCCTCTCATAATGAGTCAGTCTCGTGGAGGTTCTTAGGATGCAGCTACATTTCTCAACTCTGCCTGCCCTCCATGCCCCTGACCCCATCACTACCCCACTACCCCAGCATATCTGGGTGGAGCCCTGTGGCCTAGGTAGACTAGACCTCATCACTAGGAGGTGAGTAGAAGTCATGCATGTCACTTCCAGGCCAAAGTGACTGACAACTAGGTATTGCTGTTCTTCTTTCCCTTTCTTTGTCGGCCAGATAAAGGCAAAGGACCCCAAGGCCCCAGGGGATAGCTCAGCCTCAAGCAAGGAACCTGCAGGTTCATGAATCACAGGGTGAGACTGTGCCAGGTACTGGATATGGACTGATGGGAGCAACGAATAAAAACATTCTGGTTATGCTACTGACAGCTGGAGGACTCGCTTATTACAGAGGCTAGTTTTGCCTTAACTAGTATACCCGGTCAGCCCAAAGGAAACAGAAGCTCTTTAAATCTCAGAAGTCCCCAGAGGGAGAATGGTTATAAATATTTTGCTTTATATAGATTTTTCTGTTACGTTTCTATTACTCTTATTACATACCCCATTCCATTTAAGCCTGGTATTTAAGCCTGAGAATAATATGAAGATGTCCCTGGTGGCTCAGATGATAAAGAATCTGCCTGCAATTCAGGAGACTCAAGTTTGATCCCTGGATAAGGAAGATCCTCTGAAGAAGGAAATGGCAACCCACCCCAGTATTCTTGCCTGGGAAACCCCATGGACAGAGGAGCCTGATGGGGTACAGTTCATAGGATCGCAGAGTCAGAAATGATTGAGTGACTAACACTTTCACTTTTTTTTCCCCACTTTGTTGACAAAGAGAGATATTGAGTTGCTCCCCCAGGATGAGCGCTTCTGGGGTGGTTGGTGAGAGCCCTCCACCAGCTGGGCCCATGAATCTGAGGCCAGAAGCAATTGGCAGGCAAGTACTTTCCAAGGAGACACAAGATCCCGCACAGAGAAGAGAACAGGAGACAGGCAGAGAAGCCTTCACACTGACTCAAGGAGTAGCCATAGCTGTTGAATACAGGGAGGCTGGCCAGCAAATAAGTACTGTTGTCTCAAGCCTGGGAAGACGGTATTCTGTGGATTGGATGGTGATTCAGGCTTTGGCTCAGGGAGACAGTGGGATGGACATGGGGCCCTGCAGGTGAAGCTCTGAAAGCCCAGAGCCTTCAAGGTCATTCGTGAATATCTTGCCCAAGTCCACATTCCTGTGGCCATAGCAGCAAGGTGGGCATGGGGTACAACCTCTTTTTCTTATATAGCCCCACCTCCTATATGATCCCTTTTACAATGTCTTTTTTTTATCTCCCAAGGCTGCCTTTCATCCACCTGTGTCCTTATTTCACCTTACTGTTAGTGGAAGAAAACACAGTGTGTGGGTGAGCAGAGGACTGGCCAAGAGTTGAGGATGTCAATAGCCCACCTCCGTCCCATCTCTACTCTAGAATGAGATGCTCTAACTCAGCTCCCGACTCAGTTGGTCAGTGGTTTCCGATGTTTATTCATTTGTGCATTTACCTGTTTGTCTACCAGACATTTCTTGAGAGTTTACTCTGCAAACAGCACTATGTCAGGGCATGGAGAAATGAAGAGGTCATTATCCCCATCCTTAAAAAGGAGAACAGAGTAGTGAGAGCAACAACTTGTAATTCTGTCTCTGTCAGTGGCAGTAATCCTCTGGCAGTGTATCAAGAAGGCCTGGGGATTTGGTGGGACTGAGAAAGTTGGAGGCCCACAATGTTCTAGGGCCTGTGGTCAAGAAAGATGAAGCCTTTGGCAGTGGCTGCTCCATCTTGCAGCAGGACTAGGGTGGAGCCCATTGGCATGGTGCTAAAGCACAGTAATGAGAAGGCAATGGCTGCTTGGAAGTACTAGGGAGTAGGTTCTGACTGACTCCAAACAGAGATGACACCTGGATCCCTGAAGTTGGTTGGAATAGTTCCAGAGAAGTGAAGAAAATCTTCCTTGGAGACTGGCACTTGGGCTGAATTCATGGCTAGGCCTAGCACTCTCCTCTTTCTGCATCTTCAGCCCTCAAGCTCACCAGCCCTTAAACCAACAGTGCAGGTGGAACATTGGCCAGAACCGTCCTGTCTGAGAAAACTCTGTGGTGTGTCACCTGAAGGGAATCCAGCACACCTTTCTCTAGTGTTAGATTAGAGGATGGACCTGCTGTGTGTGTTGGGGGGCAGTGGGAGTCCCCTGCCGATGAGCAGGACCCCTCTGGGCAGGTGCAAAGTTTTCAGGCCACTGCTACCTCTTTCCTCTCTCTCCTAGAAGGAAGTCAAAAGGCTTCCTAAGGCTGAGTGGGTAGGCAAAACAAGTTTGAAATCCACCTGCAATCTGATCTGGGGGCAGCTCTGGTGTCAGGTCACCCAATGGTTTGATCTCTTTGGTGTTGTCGAAATTCACAGCCACACAGAGAAAACACCCACTGTTTCCTCTTTACAACAAGGTGAGAGAGAGAATGGGATCATCTGATCATGGTTCCAGAGTCTCTCCATCTGCCCCGGTGGCCAGAGGTTAGAGAATATGTCACAAATATCTGTGCTACAGGACTCAGGCATCCCCACAGGGAGCCAGCCCCAAGCTCACAAATCAGATGTCAGCCATCAAGGCTTCCCAAACTCCTTCCCACCTGCCCAGTTCTAGACAGAGCATGTAGCTCCAGAATTCTCATGTGTCCATGGCAAAATATCACTTCTCCATGGATCAACTCCCTCTGTGTGAGATGTTTCCTTACTGTACTAAATGATGCCTCTGGGAGAGAGAATTGCCCGAGGTTTCCATAGCTGGTCACCAACATCCAGAAGTTAGCTCTCAGCTTTGTTGGTCTGGGAACTTAATTCCATCAGTTTCTCAAAGATAAGCAGGCTAGAGAGAACTGGTTCTCTAAATAAGAGCATGAATGACAACTGAGATATGGACTTGCCAATGAGGGGTATCAGGTAGCATCACTGGGATCCAACCTTTCTTCAGATCACCCCTGAATATAATCCCACTGTGGATGCTGAAACATAAAGCAGATATTTTTCCAAGAAGACAAAAGTAGAGCAAAGCCTCCAGAGTGAACCTGTTTTTAAGAAATATTTCATCATTCTAGAGTATATGGATAAACTGCCCTTCTGCATCCTGGAGATATTTCTGGATAAACAGTGCTGGTTCTCAGAATTAGAGGGCTCCCACTCTGGCACACAGAGCCGTCTCCCCCTGTGATGCCAGCTCTGCCTCAACATAATATGACACAACTGATATATAACAACTTTCTTTATAAGTTAGCACTTTCCAGCTTTCTGAGCATCACTGCACCTCACTGCACCCGTACACACGTCTATATGGCATACTGGGCTGAACTGATAAAGGGACTGCAGTCATCCCAAATCCTGTTCTGCTACCTTAAGGTTTAAAGGAAGTAAAAGCCCCCCCCACATCTTTGACTCATCGTTGCCCATCAGTGGGCCTTAGCACATAGGTTGGAAAGCTCTGGTGCATACCATACTCTTCTTCACTAGATCTGGGAGTATTTAGTAGAGACAGTAAGTACTTCAGTCTCTAATGAGCAACACACCTGTTTTTAGGATCTGATTCTCTTCATGCTGTGTCTTGAGGTGTTTTGATATTACTTTCAGCTGGTGAATTCTTCTGACTCTGCCACCCCCAAATCTGGAATGCCTTCTGTAGAAAACACTTTTATATTCTCTCCAGATCCCTTCTTCAGGGTTGATCTACCCAGCTCCCAGCTGATGATGCCTCCCAGCTATGTCCCTTACTAGGCAATGCCCTTGGCAGATAACTGCCTGGCACGAAGTGAAGCCCCTCTCAGTGTCAGCTCCAAGCCAATGACTGGCTAATGCAGCGATATAAAGGTTGGGCCTCCTTCCTTCAGTTGGAGAGAATTCTGAAAGCTCATCCCAGCTCTAGAGCTCCCTGGAAGATTGCCTAAGGCCTCAGTTACCATCATGCCAAGGGTCAGTTTCTCCTTTTGAAAAATCTTTATATAGAAACACACCCAGTAAAACTTTTGCACACGATTTTCTGTCACCAAAGCTGCTTCCAGTAAACCACACTGTCTTGGAGGTCTCTTTAGCATTTTAAGCACATAGTGTCATCTACCTTTTACTATAGAAAAGGATCAAATTTATATCAGCACAGATTAAATTGTTAAGTTACTCGATAATGAGAGGATTGGCGAGCTGTTGGAATGTCCGGGAAAGGACAGTAATTCAAAAGAAAAAATTGAGTTTCCTTGTGGGAAAGAAGAAGAACCCAGAGGGACTAAAGGGTCATTTGTCTTCTATACCTTCTAGGACACGGCACCTTTTTTCTCTGGGCCTCACTTCCTTCATCCATCCTATGGTCAGGTGACCACCTGATTGCTCTGTATTTTTTTTTTTTTTTTTTTGCACCACACAGCATGTGGGATCTTACTTCCCTGACCAGGGATTGAACCTGTGCCCCCTGCATTGGAAGTGTGGAGTCTTAACCACTGGGCCACCAGGGAAGTCCTTCGCATGACTGCTTTGCTCACACTTCCTATGGGTCTACATTTCTGTTTTTCTAAAGCAGTAGTTCTCATGCTTGAACATGCATCAGAACTTCTTGAAAGACCCATTAAAACACAGATTGCTGGGTTCCACCTCCAGAGTTTCTCACTCAGTAGGTCAGTGCGAGACCTGAGAATCTGCATTTCTCACAAGTGCCTGCTGGTACAGAGGCTAATACTGTGGGTCTGGGGTCCACACTCTGAGAACTACAGCTCTAATCTTGATTTGCTTGGTGAGAAACTCTCTGTCAAAGAAAAAAAATGTTCCCAGCCCAACAGAGGCCTAACTATCTAAAGCTAAATCTTTTGTGAAAAAAGAGATCACTTTTTCCAGAGGAGACTATGAAGATCATAAACCAAACAGATTTGGATTTAGGAAAAGTTCATCTAAGCAAGAGGAAGGAGGGAGGGAAAGAATTGTCTTTTAGAGAGGGTCTTCCTGGACCCTCCCGCACCCTTCGTGTGCAGAGGACCCTTGCCACCTGCACGCAGTCCGGGATGCTGAGAGCGTCAGATGCTGAACCTCTCGCTTGTGAACAAGATCTCAGACTCCAACCCCCTGGGACTCTGGGGCGTGCCCAGTGCCAGCAAGAGTCGTCTGCACAGTGCTGCACTGCTGGACGCACTCTCCCTTCTCTGGCCTGGGGCCTTGCCACCCAGTCTGTTTTTACTGGACGTCTTGGAGGTCTGAGAGCCCAGGCGTCAGGGCACTTCCTTCTTAAGAGTGTAGTGTCTGGGACGCTGAACCCAAGCCTGCCAGTTCCCATGCACGCCTCCAGGCCATGATGTAGCCCTGCTGGCTGGAGGAATATAGGCTTTGCCTATTCTCACAGAGTATTCGGTTGGACAATGCCCTGGAACTGTGCTCTGGAGGCACTTGTGTACTGCATGGGATAAGGAAAATCTTTCAACTAAATCTTTCCTTTCTTCCCAAAGACAAGTTACCCATCTTCAAGGCATCAGAGAATCTCAGGACTCTGAGGACACTTTGGAGACCATCTGGTCAAGCTCTCTTTAATAATCATAAAATCCTATTCATAAAGAAGGCTGAGCACTGAAGAACTGACTTTTTCAAACTGTGGTGCTAGAGAATACTCTTGGGAGTCTCTTGGATAGCCAGGAGACCAACTAGTCAGTCTGAAAGGAAATCAACCTTGAATGTTCATTGGAAGGACTAATGCTGAAGCTCCAATACTGTGGCCACCTGATGCAAAGAGCTGACTCATTGGAAAAGACTCTGATGCTGGAAAGGATTGAAGGCAGGTGGAGAAGGGGGTGGCAGAATATGAGATGATTATATAGCATCACCGACTCAATGGATATGAATATGAGCAAACTCCAGGAGATAGTGAAGGACAGGGAAGCCTGGTGTGTGGTGCTCCATGGGGTCGCAAAGAGAAGGATATGACTTAGTAACTGAACAACAACAGCAGTTCATAATAATGATGATAACATTTTACAGTTGGAAACTTTTACAAAGTGCTTCCATGTACATTATGTATATTTTCACAGGCTACATTGAGTCTGTGAGAAAGTCCTGTTGGCTCTTCCTCAAAATTATGTCCCATTGCTCTGTCCACTCTCTCCATCTTTTCTGCTACTGGTCTAGCCAGTACCTCTTCAGCACCAGCCTCCAAATGTATTTCTCCTTTGGACTCTTGCTTCTTGAACACCATCCGTTTCCTACACAGCAACCAGAATGATCTTTTAAAATACAAATTGGTGGTGATTGTACAACATTGCTGAATGTCACTGAAATGTTTACTTTAGAATGGTTCATTTTATATTATATGAATTTCACCTCAATTTAAAAAACTGTGTGTATATAAATCAGAACATGTCACATGCTGGCTGAAACCCTTCAGTGGTTTCCCACTGCACTTAGAATAAAATTAAAATTCTGTACCATGAGAATAGTAGTCTCCCTGATGGATCTTGTAACCTTACCTACGTTGTCTCCTGCCATTTTTTTATTTCAATATTTATTTTTTTGACTGCACTGGGTCTCAGTTGTGGCATGCCGGATCTAGTTCCTTGACCAGGGATTGGACACAAGCCCCCCGCACTGGGAGCACAGTCTTAGCCACTGGACCACCAGGGAAGTCCCCCCTGCCACTCTTTATCACACCCACTTGTTCCCAGGCACCCTATCTTCCCCTCTGCCCAAGCACACTGAGGTCATTCCTAAGAAACTTGGTGTTCCCCTGTCCATAGCAATGCTTCAACCCAGATTCAGTCAATCCAAAGGAGCTTCACCCTTCACTATCAGCTCCCTGTTTTGTATTTTATTCACATCACTCCTAGGTATTATAAGGGATTGGCTCACATGATTATGGAGGCTGGTCAGTCCAAAATCTACAGTTGTGGGCCAGCAGACTGGAGACCCAGAAGAGCCGCTGGTGTGGATAAAGTCTTAAGGCAATCTGCTGGAGGAGTCCCTCTTGGTGGGGGAGGCTGATCTCCTTGTTCTAGTCTGGCCTTCAACTGATTGGATGAGACCCACCCGGATTATGGTGGGCAATCTGCTTCCTCAAAGTTCACCGTTTGAAAAGGTAATTTCATCCCCAAACATTCTCCAAGGTGACACAGTAAATTAAGCATCACAGTGAGTATTTTATAGGTGTTTGTTAATTGAATGATCTAATCTGGCACTTGGAAATTCTGTGGTGTAGGGATTACTAGCCCCACTTCATAGGTGTCCCTGGAGCAAGGAGCTTAAAGGATTCATTGAAGAACATAGAGTTGGAAAGTGGCAAAGGCAAGTCAAGTCCCCTCTTCCACCACTGAATCTAGAGCTTGAACAATTTAACAATGTTCAGTGCACTCTCTATGCCTACTGTCTCATGTGTATTCCTGTTAGGAGTGCATCCAAAGAGGTAAGAATCCTCTCAACTCTTCTCTCTGGAAGTTGCTCTGTAAACAGTTACAAAAATCATCCTGCTAGGAAAGCAGGCAAGAAGAGAAGAATCTGAAGAACAAGTGTGGTGCTTTTCCCTAGGATTCAACACACTTTGGTTTCTTGGGCCCTTTGCCCGTGAATCATTTTGCTTTAAGTCAATCACTAATGCTTCCAAGGGAAAAACTGATCCACATTTCTACTCTAGCCCTGTACTAGCTAAAGTAGCTACCATTTATCAGATGCTTACTATATGACAGGAAGCCTTAAAGAGTAGATATTATTTAACTTTCATTTTTCAGTTGAGAACATGAAGGTTTGGAGGATAAGTAACTTGCCAAGGTCACAGCTTGTAAATAGCAAGACAGATTCAAATCTTGTCTGATTCCAAAATTAGTCTTCTCACTATACCATGGGACCTCTTAAAAGTATTCAGATCTGTGACTCATTCCCCCTGAAGCCCCTCCTCACTCCCTTCTCTTCCTCTGCCAAACTGAAGCGGTCTGGTATAGTGGACTGTTCATAGGTCCTGGAGAGAGAAGCATTGGGCCCTTTCAGGCTGTCTGAACAAGTTGTTTGGTGTCTCAATCATTCTACAGTTTACTCATGTATAAAGTGAAAGATAAAAGTCCCACTGTTCAGTTGAAAAGAGATGCTGTCTGTGATGCTGAGTATTAGAAACTGCTGTGTATATTAATTAGGATTGTTGTCATCTAAATATGTCACTTTCTTTCTAGATCTGAAGGAAAAACTTAACTTGCAGGAGTCTTTTTCCACTTGACACAAACCCATTTAATCATTTGCTTGATTTATACACCTTGAGCATTAACAAGTAATTATGAGCTCATTTTCAAATAAATTGGGTGTTTGCTTTGTCTCTTCAAAGGGACTATTAACCAAGGCAGGGATTGAATTTTCTATTTCTGTTTTATCTTCTTATCTTGCCCAATGCAGGGATCTTCATTTACCAGGAGCTCAATAAATTCAGGATGAAGAACTGAGTCAAGAATAAGAATCTGTGGGAAAAGTCAAGATGTCATTATGCTTATGGAGAGTAACACATTTGATGAAGACAAGTCTGGGGAATCCAGAAAGTGCAAGTTAAGTTGGGGAGATATGTCCCTAAATGGATTAGTGAGAAGTAATGGGGTCATGCTGCTGCTACTGCTGCTAAGTCGCTTCAGTCATGTCTGACTCTGTGCGACCCCATAGATGGCAGCCCACCAGGCCCCGCCGTCCCTGGGATTCTCCAGGCAAGAACACTGGAGTGGGTTGCCATTTCTTCCTCCAATGCATGAAAGTGAAAAGTGAAAGTGAAGTCGCTCAGTTGTGTCATAGAGAAGGGCAAAGTCCCTAAATCCCAATCTCACATTCTGTGAGGATGGACATTGGCTATTTCTGGCTTAGGATGGTATGGTGAAGTGTAAAAATGACTAAACTAGGACTCAACATCCCTGGCTGAAGATCTGATTTAACATCTTTAAATCAGTTCAAAAATCTGTAGCATGATGAAAGTGAAAGTGGAAGTTGCTCAGTCGAGTTCAAATCTTTTGACCCCATGGACTGCAGCCCACCAGGGTCCTCTGTCCATTGGATTCTCCAGGCAAGAATACTGGAGTGGGGTAGCCATTCCCTTCTCCAGGGGATCTTCCCAGCCCTGGGATTGAACTTGGGTCTCCTGCATTGCAAGCAGATTCTTTACCATCTGAGCCACCAGGGAAGCCCTTGTAATACCATAGGCTGAACTAGATTTACTGTCAGATTATTACTTCTGCTTCAAAAATGTTACAGAATCACAAACAAGAGACTGACTTCTAAGTCTTAACGTATAAAAACCTTCTACAAATCAAATTTAAAAACCCAGTAACCCAACAGAGAGGGTGAAAGATGTAAGTAGAGAGTTCACAGAAAAGAAATCACAGCAACTTTTAAACCAAAAGAGCAATGCAAGTTAAAACTACAAAGAAATTCAATGTTTTCAACTATCAGGAAATAATGAGTTCCACAACACGCTGTGTTCACTGTGCTGCTGAGCGCGAGGAAGCCAGCACTCTCAAAAAGTAGTGGAGGTGTACATTGGAATATCCTCTAGGGAGGACAGTTTGGTCATGACCAAATTACTTATTAAAATTAAGGGCTTCCCAGGTGGCACAGAGGTAAAGAATCTGCCTGCAATTCAGGAGATGCAAGAGACACAGATTTGATCCCTGGGTTGGGAAGATCCCTTGGAGTAGGGAATGGAAACCAGCTCCAGTTTTCTTGCCTAGAAAATTCCAGGGACAAAGAAGCCTGGCAGGCTACAATCCATGGGGTTGCAAAGAGTCAGATGCGACTGAGCACACCCGCGCGCACGCACACACACACACACATTAAAAGTTCATATACCCTTTGATGTGCCTATTTTACTCCTACGTGTTTATCCTATAGATATACTCACACATTTGAGAAACAACGCATGTAAAAGGACATTCACTGCAGCATTTTTGTACTACCAGTGGATTTAAAACAAACTAAATGTCCACCTATGGACTGCTATTTAAATAAACTATGATATACTGTGTTTCCATACAATGCAATCATGACAACTTTTAAAAAGAATGAGGCATCTCTAAATGTACTAGCATAAAAAAATCTTCAAGCTATATGTTTAATAAAAAAAGATAGGAACAAGATAGTGTGTATAGTATAGTACCATTTGAGTTATTAAACAGAAAACATTTATTATATAATATGCATATTCCTTTTTACTTAGAAATACTTTAAAACTTACAAAGTTGTAAAAATAAAGATATAATCTTTATTTTTTATTTTTATGGGAAAATAAAGATAAATGACATTCACATACCCTTTACCCATTCACTTACTATCAACATTTTATCCCATTTGTTTTATCATATGAATATATATAGTTTTAATGTCTCTGGAAGCTGTCATAAGAAAGTTGTAACAATGGCTGCTTTGAAGGATGGAACTGAATGACTAGAAGACTTACTTTTTACTCTATGCCCTCTGGGACCTTTTGAATTTTGTATGACATTTTAAAAATTAAATTTAAATTTATATGAGCATCTCTGCCAAAATTCTGAGGTCTGTAACTTCAGAGTAAAGATCACTATTCCACTGAAGGAAGACAGATATCTGAAAATGAAAGTCAAAAGGTAGCTAAGACTGACTACACAGTGATGAGGGGTAGTTTCTCTTTATAGAAGTCTTCCAGCTGATAAAGAAAGAAGCATGATTATTTTATCAGCATTTGTAACCCCTGTTGTGTCAGTGGGTCAATAGCTGTTAACATCAAAAGGACATTTATTAATACATTTGGGTGTCCCCTGAGGGAAGTACACATGACTGCCTGTGAAGGATTCATACCCAAACAACTGATCTTGAATTAGATCAGCTTCCACTGCATGTGCTCAGTCGCATCTGACTCTTTGCGGTCCCATGGACTGTAGCTCATCAGTATCCTCTGTCCATGGCATTTTCCAGACAAGAACACTGGAGTGGGTTACCATTTCCTTCTCCAAGGGATTTTCCCAACCCAGGGATCAAAACTGAGTCTCTTGTTTTCCTGCATTGGCAGGTGTTTTGTTTGTTTGTTTGTTTGTTTTTTTAACTGCTGTTACCACCTGGGACTATAAAGAAAGCTGAGCGCCGAACAATTGATGTTTTTGAACTTTGGTGTTGGAGAAGACTCTTGAGAGTCCCTTGGACTGCAAGGAGATCCAACCAGTCCATCCTAAAGGAGATCAGTCCTGGGTGTTCATTGGAAGGACTGATGTTGAAGCTGAAACTCCAATACTTTGGCCACCTGATGCGAAGAGCTGACTCATTTGAAAAGACCCTAATGGTGGGAAAGATTGAGGGCAGGAGGAGGAGGGGACAACAGAGGATGAGATGGTTGGATGGCATCACCAACTCGATAGATGTGGGTTTGGGTGGACTCCAGGAGTTGGTGATGGACAGGGAGGCCTGGCGTGCTGTGATTCATGGGGTCACAAAGAGTTGGACACGACTGAGTGACTGAACTGAACTGAACCACCTGGGAAGCCCTCAACTTCTGGACTTTATGCATCAGTTATAGGATACAAAGGGATCAGAAGAATGCATCATCCTTGGTAGGTGCATTCCTGCGGGCTGTGCTCACCAGCTCCTGTGTTGGCAGGCTTCTGGTATATTCAGGCCATGGGAGGTTCTGGGCGGTACATAGGAGGCTGAAGTTGGAGAGAAGCCAGGGTCTTGTCTATCCTGTTGTGCCCTTGATGGAGGCCCCCCACACTGGATACTTCTTTTCTGTAGCTCAAGCTCCCGTTAGTTACACCAACATGATTCCTATCTCTACCTCCTGACTTTGTCCCTTAGACTCCAGTAAAACCTTCTCTTCCCTTTGTTCCTTATGGGTTAGGAGTAACAGTTGTTTCCTCCTATTGTAACTTCACTTGTTTGGCTTTTTGGCTCCTCCCATCACCTGTGTAATTAATTCACCTCTTTTTAAATACTCTGAGTGGCTTCTGTTTTCCTGATTGGACACTAACTGATATACTAACTGATATACATGGCTTTAATGATTATTTCAAACATATGTGCCTTGGAACAAATAATTTCCAAAGTAAGTATTTTTCAGGGCATAGAAAAGAGATCCTCTGGTCTCTATTTTATGAGATTAGCACAATCTTGAGACAAAACCTGTAAAGATGACAGAATAAAACTATAAGCAAGTCATAAGAACTGGTTTTCATATGGCTTCCTGATTTGTGACAAAGATGCCATTACACTGCAGTGCAGGAAAGTCTTTTCAAAAACGATGTTGGGTCAATTAGAACTCATTAAAATAAAAAAGAAACATCGATCCTCTAATTCACACCATACCCCACCAAAAAAGATTGTGATGACCTATTGGCCACCTCACGCGAAGAGTTGACTCACTGGAAAAGACTGATGCTGGGAGGGATTGGGGGCAGGAGGAGAAGGGGACGACAGAGGATGAGACGGCTGGATGGCATCACTGACTCGATGGACGTGAGTCTGAGTGAACTCTGGGAGTTGGTGATGGACAGGGAGGCCTGGTGTGCTGCGATTCATGGGGTCGCAGAGAGTTGGACACGACTGAGTGAATGAACTGAACCAAACTGATAGACCTATACAGGCTTCCCTGGTAGTGCAGTAGTAAAGAATCTGCCTGCAATATAGGAGACGGGGGTTCAATCCATGGGTCCAAAAGATCCTCTGGAGTAGGAAATGAAAACGTGTTCCAGTATTTTTGCCTGGGAAATCCAATGGACAGAGGAGCCTGCTGGGCTACAGTTCATGGGATGTCAAAGATTCAGGAACAACTAAACATGCACACATAGACCTATACATAAACCCTAAGGCTATAAGTTCCTAAAAAAGCCATGGGGGAATATCTATGATTTAAGGTAGACAAAAAATTTAAAAATAGTACTTAAAAATCACTAAACAAGAGAAAAGCTTAATATGTTGGTTCATTAAAATTAAGAACTGTTCATCAAAAGACAACATTACGAGACTGAAAAGGCAAGTGATAGACTGGGAAAAGAAACCCTCTCTCTGTGTGCCTCTTTTTCTCTGCCTCCCTACCCATGCCCACTCTGCCCTCCCCTCCATGATAAGGGACTTATCTAGAACATGTAAAGAAGCACAAGTCAAAGGAAAAAGACTTCCGATCAAATGGAAAAATGGGAAAACCTGAAATAGGCACTTAACAAAAAAACACATTCATGTGACCAATAAGTATATGAAAAGGTGCTCAAAGTCATCTGATCAGAAAAACATAAGTTAAAACCATAATGTGATATCACCACAATACTGCTAAAATTAAAAGGACTGGATAAAACCAAATGTTGGCAAAGATGTGGTAGACAACTAGAATTCTTATACATTGCTGATGGAATATAAGATAGTTTAACCACATTGGAAAATTATTCGGTAGGCTTTTAGTCTTTAATTGCTCTGAGTTATAATTCATGTATAATAAATTATACATTTTTAGTGCATATAAAATGCAGTACTTGGATGCAATCGCAAAAAAGACAAAATGACCTCTGTTTGTTTCCAAGGCAAACTATTCAATATCAGAGTAATCCAAGTCTATGCCCCAACCAGTAACGCTGAAGAAGCTGAAGTTGAACAGTTCTATGAAGACCTACAAGACCTTTTAGAACTAACACCCAAAAGAGATGTCCTTTTCATTATAGGGGACTGGAATGCAAAAGTAGGAAGTCAAGAAACACCTGGAATAACAGGCAAATTTGGCCTTGGAATATGGAATGAAGAGGGCAAAGGCTAATAGAGTTTTTTTTTTTTTTTAGTGTTTTTTAATTTTTTTATTTATTTATTTTTATTTTTTATTTTTTTAATTTTATTTTATTTAACTTTACAATATTGTATTGGCTTTGCCATATTATCAAAATGAATCTGCCACAGGTATACATATGTTCCCCATCCTGAACCCTCCTCCCTCCTCCCTCCCCAGCTAATAGAGTTTTGCCAAGAGAACGCACTGGTCACAGAAAACACCCTCTTCCAACAACACAAGAGAAGACTCTACACATGGATATCACCAGATGGTCAACACCGAAATCAGATTGACTATATTCTTTGCAGCCAAAGATGGAGAAGCTCTATACAGTCAGCAAAAACAAGACCAGGAGCTGACTGTGGCTCAGATCATGAGCTCCTTATTGCTAGATTCAGATTTAAATTGAAGACAGTAGGGAAAACCACTAGACCATTCAGGTATGACCTAAATCAAATCCCTTATGATTATACAGTGGAAGTGAGAAATAGATTTAAGGGACTAGATCTGATAGAGTGCCTGATGAACTATGGACTGAGGTTCGTGACATTGTACAGGAGACAGGGATCAAGACCATTCCCATGGAAAAAAAATGAAAAAAGCACAATGGCTGTCTGGGGAGGTCTTACAAATAACTGTGCAAAGAAGAGAAGTAAAAAGAAAAGGAGAAAAGGAAAGATATAAGCATCTGAATGCAGAGTTCCAAAGAATAGCAAGAAGAGATAAGAAAGCTTTCCTCAGAGATCAATGCAAAGAAATAGAGGAAAACAATAGAATGGGAAAGACTAGAGATCTCTTCAAGAAAATTAGGGATACCAAGGGAACATTTCATGCAAAGATGGGCTCGATAAAGGACAGAAATGGTATGGACCTAACAGAAGCAGAAGATATTAAGAAGGGGTGGCAAGAATACACAGAAGAACTATACAAAAAAGATCTTCATGACCAAGATAATCACGATTGTGTGATCACTGACCTAGAGCCAGACATCCTGGAATGTGAAGTCAAGTGGGCTTTAGAAAGCATCATTATGAACGAAGCTAGTGGAGGTGATGGAATTCCAGTGGAGTTATTTCAAATCCTTAAAGATGATGCTGTGAAAGTGCTGCACTCAATATGCCAGCAAATTTGGAATACTCAGCAGTGGCCTCAAGACTGGAAAAGGTCAGTTTTCATTCCAATCCCAAAGAAAGGCAATGCCAAAGAATGCTCAAACTACCGCACAATTGCACTCATCTCACACGCTAGTCAAGTAATGCTCAAAATTCTCCAAGCCAGGCTTCAGCAATATGTAAACCATGAACTTCCGGACGTTCAAGCTGGTTTTAGAAAAGGCAGAGGAACCAGAGATCAAATTGCCAAGATCCGCTGGATCATCAAAAAAGCAAGAGAGTTCCAGAAAAACATCTATTTCTGCTTTATTGACTATGCCAAAGCCTTTGACTGTGTGGATCACAATAAACTGTGGAAAATTCTGAAAGAGATGGGAATACCAGACCACCTGACCTGCCTCTTGAGAAACCTATATGCAGGTCAGGAAGCAACAGTTAGAACTGGACATGGAACAACAGACCGGTTCCAAATAGGAAAAGGAGTACATCAAGGCTGTTTATTGTCACCCTGCTTATTTAACTTCTATGCAGAGTACATCATGAGAAACGCTGGGCTGGAAGAAGCACAAGCTGGCATCAAGATTGCTGGGAGAAATATCAATAACCTCAGATATGCAGATGACACCACCCTTATGGCAGAAAGTGAAGAGGAACTCAAAAGCCTCTTGATGAAAGTGAAAGTGGACAGTGAAAAAGTTGGCTTAAAGCTCAACGTTCAGAAAACTAAGATCATGGCATCTGGTCCCATCACTTCATGGGAAATAGATGGGGAAACAGTGGAAACAGTGTCAGACTTTAATTTTTGGGTTCCAAAATCACTGCAGATGGTGACTGCAGCCATGAAATTAAAAGACACTTACTACCTTGGAAGGAAAGTTATGATCAACCTAGATAGCATATTCAAAAGCAGAGACATTACTTTGTCAACAAAGGTCTGTCTAGTCAAGGCTATGGTTTTTCCAGTGGTCATGTATGGATGTGAGAGTTGGACTGTGAAGAAAGTTGAGCGCTGAAGAATTGATGCTTATGAACTGTGGTGTTAGAGAAGACTTCTGAGAGTCCCTTGGACTGCAAGGAGATCCAACTAGTCTATTCTGAAGGAGATCAGCCCTGGGTGTTCTTTGGAGGGAATGATACTAAAGCTGAAACTCCAGTACTTTGGCCACCTCATGCGAAGAGTTGACTCATTGGAAAAGACTCTGATGCGGGGAGGGATTGGGGGCAAGAAGAAAAGGGGACGACAGAGGATGAGATGGCTGGATGGCATCACCGACTTGATGGACGTGAGTTTGAGTGAACTCCGGGATTTGGTGATGGACAGGGAGGCCTAGCGTGCTGCGATTCATGGGGTCGCAAAGATTGGACACAACTGAGTGACTGAACTGAACTGAATGCATATAATTTGATGGCTGAGTTTTGACCTATGTGTGCAATCATGAAATGACTACCACAGTCAAGAAAATGATCGTGTTCATCATCCCCAGAAGTTTCCTCATGCCTTGTGGCATCTATCCCTTCCTCTCTACGCCCCTAAGCCCATCCCTAGGCAATTACTGATCTATTTTCTATCACTAGGAATTAGTTTGCCTTTTCTAGAATTTTATATACATGGAATCATATAGTATTTTGTATCTAGCTTCTTTCACTCAGTTATTTTGAGATTTATCTATGTTGCTGTGTCTTTCAATAATACATTTTTTATTGCTGAGTAGTATTCCATTATATGGCTATACCTCAATTTGTTGATGTGGTCATCTGCTGGTGAATGTTTGGGTTGTTTCTGGTGTTTTGCTGTTACAAATAAAGCTATGAACATTAATGTACAAGTCTTTGTGTGGATAGATGCCTATTTCTCTTGGGTAAATACTTGGAACAGAATGGCTGAGTCATAGGTCAATGTATGTGCAACTTTTAAAGAAATGAGCAGAAGTTTTTAATTGAACTAAATATTCAATGGATATTGAATGGATCACATATTGAATGGATAACATATTCTCTGTGATCCATCAAATCCACCTTGGATATATTCCTAAAAGAAATGAATACATATGTCTGCCCAAAAATACATATAAGAGTATTCATTGTACTTTATTCACAATAGCCAGAAATCAATCAGATGTCCAAATGTGTACAAACAGTGGCCAAGGATCCTCCACCACTATGGTGTTATACAATTTCCCTGGGCCAACAAGCATACTTTGTTGTTCAGTAAATCTGACTGTCATGACCAGTCCATGACATACACTCTCAGTTCCCCTGTCTCTCTCTTCCATCAGTGTTCTTATCTGTCAAACGTAACACTTATCAACCCAGATTTCTGCCTGTTTCCTGCCAGTACCCGAGTTGCTGAAGAAAAGCATACCCTAATCTTGTGACTGGTCCCCAGTGTTTCTCAATTGGGAATGGATTCGCTCCCTAGAGGGTACTTGGAAATTTTGTGGGGAACATTTTTGATCATCACAATCAATGATATAGGTATTACTTAGGGCCAGGGATGCCAGATGCTGAAAAGCATGCATTCCCAAAAGGCTAATTGCATCTCCACTGAAAAACACTGCTTGATCACAAATCTCAAGTGTTCAGTTAAGTTCAGTCGCTCAGTCTTGTCTGACTCTTTGCAACCCCATGGACTGCAGCATGCAAGGCCTTCGTGTCCATCACCAACATCTCACCTTCTTCTCCCTTCTCCCCATGTCCATAAGTCTATTCTTTATGTCTGTTTCTCCATTGCTGCCCTGTAAATAAATTCTTCAGTACCATTTTTCTAGATTCCATACATGTACATTAGAATAGGATATTTATCTTTCTCTTATGACTCACTTCACTCTGTATAATAGGTTCTAGGTTCATCCACCTCATCAGAACTGACTCAAATGTGTTCCTTTTTATGACTGAGCAATATGCCATTGTGTATATGTACCACAACTTCTTTATCCATTCATCTGTTGATGGACATCTAGGTTGCTTCCATGTTCTAGCTATTGTAAATAGTGCTGCAATGAACAATGTGATACATGTATCTTTTTCAATTTTGGTTTCCTCAGAGTATATGCCTAGAAATGGGATTGCTGGGTCATCTGGTAGTTTTATTGCTAGTTTTTTAAGGAATCCCCATCCTGTCTTCCATAGTGGCTGTATCAGTTTACATTCCCACCAACAGTGCTAGAGCATTCCCTTTTCTCCACACCCTCTCCAGCATTTATTGTTTGTAGACTTTTTAATGATGGCCATTCTGACTGGTGTGAGGTGATATTTCATTGTGGTTTTGATTTGCATTTCTCTAATAATGAGTGATGTTGAGCATCTTTTCATGTGTTTGTTAGCTATCTGTATGTCTTCTTTGGAAAAATGTCTGTTTAAGTCTTTTTCTCACTTTTTGATTGGGTTATTTGTTTTTCTGGCATAGAGTTGTATGAGCTGCTTGTATATTTTGGAAATTAATCCTTTGTCAGTTGCTTCATTTGCTATTATTTTTATCCCATTCTAAGGGTTGTCTTTTCACCTTGCTTATAGTTTCCTTTGCTGTGCAAAACTTTTAAGTTTAATCAGGTCCCACTTGTTTATTTTTGTTTTTATTTCTGTTACTCTAAAAGGTTGGTCATAGAGGATCTTGCTTTGATTTATGTCACTTGAGTGTTCTGCCTATGTTTTCCTCTGAGAGTTTTATAGTTTCTGGTCTTACATTTAGGTCTTGAATCCATTTTGAGTTTATCTTTGTGTATGGTGTTAGGAAGTGTTCTAATTTCATTCTTTTACATGTAGCTGTCCAGTTTTCCCAACACCATTTAGTGAAGAGGCTGTCTTTGCCCCATTGTATATTCTTGCCTCCTTTGTCAAAAATAGGGTACCCATAGGTGCATGGGTTTATTTCTGGGCTTTCTATCTTGTTCCATTGGTCTATATTTCTGTGTTTGTGCCAGTACCATCCTGTCTTGATGACTAGCTTTGTAGTATAATCTGAAGTCAGGAAGGTTGACTCCTCAGCTCCATTCTTCTTTCTCAAGATTGCTTTGGCTATTCGGGGTCTTTTTTGTTTCCATATGAATTGTGAAAATTTTTGTCCTAGTTCTGTGAAAAATGCTATTGTTAATTTGATAAGGAGCACATTGAGTCTGTCCATTGTGTTTGGTAGTATAGACATTTTCACAATACTAATTCTTCCTACCCATAAACATCTGTTTATGTCATCTTTGATTGCTTTCATTAGTGTCTTATAATTTTCTGTGTACAGTTCTTTTGTCTCCTTAGGTAAATTTATCCTTAGATATTTAATTCCTTTTTGTTGCAATGGTGAATGGGATTGATTCCTTAATTTCTCTTTCTGATTTTTCATTTTTATTATATAGAAATGCAAGTGATTTCTGTGTATTGATTTTGTATCCTGCAACTTTGCTAAATTCACTGATTCAGTTCAGTTCAGTTCAGTGGCTCAGTCGTGTCCGACTCTTTGTGACCCCATGAATCGCAGCACACCAGGCCTCCCTGTCCATCACCAACTCCCAAAGTTCACTCAAACTCATGTCCATCGAGTTGGTGATGCCATCCAGCCATCTCATCCTCTGTCGTCCCCTTTTCCTCCTGCCCCCAATCCCTCCCAGCATCAGAGTCTTTTCCAATGAGTCAACTCTTCGCATGAGGTGGCCAAAGTACTGGAGCTTCAGCTTTAGCATCATTCCCTCCAAAGAACACCCAGGGCTGATCTCCTTCAGAATGGACTGGTTGGATCTCCTTGCAGTCCAAGGGACTCTCAGGAGTCTTCTCCAACACCACAGTTCAAAAGCATCAATTCTTCAGCACTCAGCTTTGGAAAAACCATAATCCACTGATTAGCTGTAGTAATTTTCTGATACTATCTTTAGCGTTTTCTATGTACAGTATCATGTCATTTGCAAACATTGAGAGCTTTACTTCTTTTCTGATCTGGATTCCTTTTATTTCTTTTTCTTCTCTGATTGCTCTAGCTAGGACTTCCAGAACTATGTTGAATAATAGTGGTGAAAGTGGACACACTTGTCTTGTTCCTGATCTTAGGGGGAATGCTTTCAGTTTTTCACCATTGAGAATAATGTTTGCTGTAGGCTTATCATATATGGCCTCTACTATGTTGAAGTAGATTCCTTCTATGCCCATTTTTTGAAGAGTTTTAATCATAAATGGGTGCTGAATTTTGTCAAAGGCTTTTTCTGCATCTATTGAGATTATCATATGTTTTTAATCTTTCAATTTTTTAATATGGTATATCACATTGATTTGTGTATATTGAAGAATCCTTGCATTCCTGGAATAAACCCAACTTGATCATGGTGTATGAGCTTTTTGATGTGTTGCTGAATTCTGTTTGCTAAAATTTTGTTGAGGATTTTGGATCTATGTTCATCAGTGATATTGGCCTGTAGTTTTCTTTTTCTTTGTTGTCTTTGTCTGGTTTTGGTATCAGGGTGATGGTGGCCTCATAGAATGAGTTTGGAAGTGTTCCTTCCTCTGCAATTTTTTGAAAGAGTTTTAGAAGGATAGGCATTAGCTTTTCTCTAAATGTTTGATAGAATTCTCCTGTGAAGCCATCTGGTCCTGGGCTTTTGTTTTTTGGGAAATTTTTTATCACAGCTTCAATTTCAGTACTTGTAATTGAGTTGTTCATAATTTCTATTTCTTTCTGGTTCAGTCTTGAAAGATTGAACTTTTCTAAAGATCTGTCCATTTCTTCCAGGTTATCCATTTTATTGTCATATAGTTGTTCGTAATAGTCTCTTCTAATCCTTTGTATTTCTGCATTGTCTGATATAACCTCTCCTTTTTCATTTCTAATTTTGTTGATTTGATTCTTTTTTTTCTTGATGAGTCTGGCTAAAGTTTTGTCAATTTTGTTTATTTTCTCAAAGAACCAATGTTTAGTTTTATTAATCTTTACTACTGTTTCTTTCATTTCTTTTTCATTTATTTCTGCTTAGATCTTTATGATTTCTTTCCTTCTACTAATTTTGGTTTTTTTTTTTTGTTGTTATTCTTTTTCCAGTTGTTTTAGGTGAAAAGTTAGGTTTTCTATTTGATGTTTTTCTTGTTTCTTGATGTAGGATTGTATTACTATAAGCTTCCCTCTTAGGACTGCTTTTGCTGCACTCCATAGGTTTTGAGTTGTCATGTTTTCATTGTCATTTGTTTCCAGAAATTTTTTTTTTATTTCCCTTTGGATTTCTTCAGTAACCTGTTGGTTATTTAGAAACATGTTGTTTAATATCCATGTGTTTGTGTTTCTTACACTTTTTTTCTTGTAATTGAAATCTAGTCTCATAGTGTTGTGGTCAGAGAAGATGCTTGATATGATTTCAATTCTCTTAAATTTACTGAGGTTTGATTTGTGACCCAAGATGTGATCTTTCCTGGAGAATATTCCATGTGCACTTGAGAAGAAGGTGTATTCTTCTGCATTTGGATGGAATGTCCTGAAGACATCAATGAGATCCATCTCATCTAATGTATCATTTAAGACTTGTTTCCTTCTTAATTTTCTGTTTTGATGATCTGTCCATTGGTGTGAGTGTGGTGTTAAAGTCTCCTACTAATATTGTGTTACTGTCAATTTTTCCTTTTATGTCTGTTAGTGATTGTCTTATGTATTGAGGTGCTCCTTTGTTGGGTGCATAGATATTTACAATTGTTATATCTTCCTCCTGGATTGATCCCTTGATCATTATGTAGTGTCCTTCCTTATCTCTTGTAATCTTCTTTATTTTAAGGTCTATTTGGTCTGATATGAGGATTGCTATTCCAGCTTTCTTTTGCCTCCCATTTGCATGGAATATATTTTTCCATCCTCTCACTTTAGTCTGTATGTTAGGTCTGAAGTGGGTTTCTTGTAGACAGCATATATATGAGTCTTGTTTTTGTATCCATTCAGCCAGTCTGTGTCTTTAGGTTGGAACATTTAATCCATTTATATTTAAAGTAATTATTGATATATATGTTCCTATTGAATTTTCTTAATATTTTGGGGTTGATTTTGTAGATCTTTTTTCTTTTCTTGTATTTCTTGACTATATAAGTCCCTTTAAGATTTGTTGTAAAGCTGGTTTGGTGGTACTGAATTCTCTTAACTTTTGCTTGTCTGAGAAGATTTTTATTTCTCCATTAATTTTGAATGAGATTCTTGCCAGGCACAGTAATCTTGGTTGTAGATTTTTTCCATTCAGTACTTTAAATATATCCTGCCATTCCCTTCTGGCCTGCAGAGTTTCTGTTGAAAGATCAGCCGTTAAGTGTATGGGGTTTCCCTTGTATGTTACTTGTTGTTTCTCCCTTGCTGCTTTTAATATTCTTTCTTTGTGTTTAGTCTTTGTTCATTTGATTAGTATGTGTCTTGGTGTGTTTCTCCTTGGGCTTATCCTGTATGGGACTCTTTGTGCCTCTTGGACTTCATTGACTATTTCCCTTTCCATGTTGGGGAAATTTTCAACTATAATCTCTTCAAAAATTTTCTCATACCCTTTCTTTTTCTCTTCTTCTGGGATCCCCATAATTTGAATGTTGGTGCATCTGATATTGTCCCAGATGTTTCTGAGGCTATCCTTAGTTCTTTTCATTCTTTTCACTTTATTCTGCTCTTCAGAAGTTATTCCTACCATTTTATCTTCCAGCTCACTGATTCATTCTTCTGCTTCAGATATTCTGCTATTGATTCCTTCTAGAGTATTTTTGATTTCAGTAATTGTGTTGTCTCTGCATGTTTATTCATTAATTCTTCTAGGTCTTTGTTAATTCATTTCTGCATTTTCTCTATTTTGTTTTCAAGGTTTTTTATCATCTTTACTATCATTATTCGGAATTCTTTTTCAGGTAGTTTACCTATTTTCTCATTTATTTGGACTTCTGTGTTTCTAGTCTGTTCCTTCATTTGTGTAGTATTTCTCTGCCTTTTCATTACTTTTTTTTTTAACTTACCGTGTTTGAGGTCTCCTTTTCCCAGGCTTCAGGGTTGAATTCTTTCTTCCTTTTGGTTTCTGCTCTCCTAAGTTTGGTCCAGTGGTTTGTGTAAGCTTGATATAGGGTGAGATTTGTGCTGAGTTTTTTGTTTGCTTGTTTGTTTTTCCTCTTATGGGCAAGGCTGAGTGAGGTGGTAATCCTGTCTGCTGGTGATTGGGTTTGTATTTTTGTTTTGTTTGTTGTTTAGATGAGGCATCCTGCACAGGGTGCTACTGGTGGTTGGGTGATGCTGGGTCTTATATTCAAGTGGTTTCCTTTGTGTGAGCTCTCACTATTTGATACCCCCTAGGGTTAGTTCTCTGGTAGTCTAGGGTCTTGGAGTCAGTGCTCCTACTCCAAAGGCTCAGGGCTTGATCTCTGGTCAGGAATGAAGATTCCATAAGGGGTTTGTTATGGCATTAAGTGAAATTAAAACAAATATCCAAAAATGAGAAACCAAAGATGAACCCCAGACAAATGGCAGTTACAAAATCAGGCAAATAATAATTAAAGTAATTGAATATACACATATACATAAAAACCCATGAGCAAAGTCAAAACAGTCCAACAAAAATAAAGTGCAATAGATTGACCTGGTGAACAAAGGAAATAAAAAATTATATTTACCAGTTAAGAACAAAACTAACTAAAGCACAAAATGGAAAACAAAACTAAAGCAAGGTGTCAAGTGGGAAATAAATCAATGAAAACAAACTAACAAATATGTTGAGAGGAAAGGAAAGAAAGCAAAGAAAGAAAGGATAGATATACAAAGTTAAATAGAGTTAGATGAAGAAGATTTATACACATTAAAGATTAATTGCAAAGGGAAAAGAGCAGTAGGAAAGACAAAGGAATAAATCTAGAAAAAATATAATAGGTTTAAAAAATTAAAAGTTAAAATTATAAAAAGAGAAAAGAAAAAAAAAAAAACAGAAGAAATAAAAAAGATAAACTCCACAGAACTGCAAAAGCCCAACCTAGATGCAGAGATTTATAACATCAATAAAAAGTGTGACTGAATATACACATATACATATATACCCATAAGCAAAATCATAACAGTTTAACAAAAATAAAGTACAATAGATTGACCCAGCAAACAAAGGAAACCAAAAACTATATCTACCAGAACAAAACTAACTAAAGCACAAACTGGAAAACAAAACTCAAGTAAGGTGCCAACTGGGGAATAAAGCAATGAAGATAAAACTAACAAATATATTGAGAGGAAAAAAAAAGGAAAGAAAGAATAGACATACAAAGTTAAATAGAGGTAGATGAAGAAGATTTATATACATTAAAGATTAACTGCAAAGGGAAAGGAACAGTAGGAAAGGCAAAAAAGGAATAAATGTAGAAAAAATATAATAGGTTTAAAAAATTAAAAATTAAAATTATAAAAAAAAAGAAAAGAAAAAAATGGAAAAAAAAAGAAAATAGGAAAACTCTACAGAATTGCAAAGGCCCAATGTAGAGGCAGAGGTTTGACTGACTATACACATATACATATACACCCATAAGCAAAATCAAAACAGTCCAACAAAAATAAAGTACCCTAGATTGACCCGACAAACAAAGGGAACCAAAAATCATGTCTACCAGAACAAAACTCACTAAAGCACAAACTGGAAAACGAACTAAATAAACTAACTTTATTCCCAATTGGGGAATAAAGCAATGAAAAGAAAACTAACAAATATGTTGAGAGGAAAGCAAAGAAAGAAAAGAAAGGATAGATACACGAATAGAGGTAGATGAAGATTTATATATATTAAAGATTAACTGCAAGAGGAAAAGAACAGTAGGAAAAGCAAATAAAGGAATAAATGTAGAAAAGAAAATAATAGGTTTAAAAAATTCAAATTAAAAAAAGAGAGAGAGAAAAAAAGGAAAACTCCCCAGACCTGCAAAAGGCCAATGTAGAGGCAGAGATTTATAACAATAAAAAGTATGACTGAGGGGGAGGGGAGCTCAAAAGCTTAGATTTCACAGTGCCAATAAAATCAACAACTACAACAAAGGGAGGATAAAAAGGAAAAAAAATCCAAAAAAATCTACAGAACAAGTCAAAACATAAGAATAATAAATGTTTTTCTTGAGTCACTGCTGTCAGAGTTTTTTCCCTCTCTGGGAGTCACGGTCCCCCTCACCTCCCTAGGATGCCCTCTAACACTGTGCTATCTCTGGACCTGCTGTATGGGGGCAGCTCAGATTCTAATCTGCTCCTACTCCTCTGTGTTCTTGCCTCCAATGTCCACAGCTATCAGAATTAGTGCATTTTCTTTTGTGGGAGCTCTCAATGACCTTTTATATATTCCATAAACACAGAGTCTGCCTAGATGATCATGTGGATTTAATGTGCAGCTTGTACAGCTGGTGGGAGGGTTTTGGGTCTTCTTCCTTAGTCACACTGCCCCTGGATTTCAATTGTGGCTTTATTTCCACCTCTGCATGTGGGTCGTTCACTGGGGTTTAGCTCCTGAGGCTGCCCTGGAGGACTTGGGTCTGCCCCTGTGAGGGCCAGGTGTGGAGGTGGTGCAGCTGCTTGGGTCGCAGAGGTTCTGGCAGCACCATGTACGCAGGGGAGTTGGCAGCTAGGGCAGCAGGAAATATAGTGCTCTATAAGGGTATGGCAACAGTATTGGCCAATCCGCTCTAGTACTCTTGCCTGGAGAAGCCCCCTCCCTGACGGAGAAGCCTGGCAGGCCACAGTCTGAGAGTCGCAGAGTCGGACACTGCTGAAGTGACCCTGCTGCAGAGGCACAAGACTTTTTTTGCCTGTGGCAGCTCTGCTCCAGTGAGAGTTGAGCCTGACGGTGGCACAGCTGCTTGGCTTGTGGGGACCCTGGTGGTGCCAAGTGTGCCGGGACACGGACTGTCTCCACAGCAGGAGTTACGGCCCTATCAGTCTTTTTTTCTAGCCTCTTGTAGCTAGTGATCAGAAGGCCTCTTTGGCCGGTCTTTCTCCGTAGCTCCACCTGTTCAGGCACTTAGAGGGCTTCCTTGCCTGGGGTCCTTCTCTGTGGTTCAGCGCAACAGGCACATAGAGGGGGCCCCCCGACTGGGGTCCTACTCTGTAGATAGGCATGTCAGGCACTTAAAGAAGCACCATGGGGTGCATCAGGCATTTGATGGTCCAGCCTCTCTGTTGTTCAGCTGCCAATGCTGGCGTGCTGAGGGGGAGAGAGGCTATGGTGATGGGTCCACCCGCTTCGTGTGACAGCAGTATCTCCTTGTTTCCATGGCTGCCCAGCTTTCCTCCACAGTCATTTCCCACCACAATCTGCTCCCTCACAGCCCCTTGATCCGTCTTTCCGCAGTCAACAGCAGCCCTCACCCAGGGATTGCTCCACAATCCCTACACTCTAGCTCCCAGCAGCTGCATGGTCTGGGGTGTGTATGGCTGCGGGGAAGGACTGTCTGATTCTCATTCTATTTAGGCTGCCACAGATCAGCTTCACTCTCAGCCTTAGATGTTTCTTCTCTGACTCAAACAATTGCATTGATATGGGGATTGGACCCCTGCTTCAGTTCCCCCACCCGCCAAGGGCAGGTCCACTGAACTAACACTCTTGTTTTTCTCCTTAGTTCCTTTGCCCTACCGAGTTTTGTGTGGGTCTATATATTCTTTTCTGCTGGTCAGGTACTCCTGTCCTCTCTCAGCTGGTGTTCTGCATGCAGTTCTGTGTCTGAAGGTGTATTCCTGTTGTATCCGTGAAGAGATGCACTCCACGTCCACCTACTCCTCCACCATCTCGTCCTAAACCTCCCATATTTCTTATTCAATAGAAAAAAAACAGAAGAGTTCAGGAAAAAACTTCCACATGCTCTTGATATCTGCCGATATATCTACATGTACACCCACACATTCAATGTCCCCTATTATCACTATGGGTAAACTGTTCAGGCCGTTTTCTAAGTCCTTTATTCAAATACTGGATTCCATCCCCCCTCACTCAACAACTTCCCTCCTGCAATCATTATATCATCGATTTTCCTCTCTCCGCTCTACTTAGTTCCATCAGGACACAAATAATCCATATAATTTCATAACCATCAAATATTCTCCCCTGACACCATGTTCCCCTCTACATTTTAGAAGGTAGTAAATTGCAGGGAGTCAGGGGACCTGGCTCTGTCACCATCTCATCTTGGGTGGTTGAACTCTGGCACACCTTTGTTTTCCCATCTATACAATGAAAGGGTGATACTAGTTCATCTCCAAGGTCCCTTCCCTGGTTAACATTTGACATCTACGACATGTCACCTTACAATGTATATATGCGGCAAGGCACCGAGGAAAGTCAAGTTGTTTAAGAAAGCTGTTGGGTTCAAGAAGCACCACAAGAAGGGCAGGGTTGGGTAAGAAACACACTTTTCCACCTGAGAAAATGTTGGGGGACCGAGAACACAATGATCCTGATTCCATCACACAAGAGATGGAGAAGGTCCGGGTGAGATTCAGCTTGAACATTTGAAGATAAAGGAAATACTGGTAAGAAGATGAGGCTGCAAAAATAGGCTGGAGTCACATTGTTGGGATCTTGAGGTTTGGATGAAAAGCTTGTATCCTTTCGGAGAAGGCAATGGCAACCCACTCTGGTACTCTTGCCTGGAAAATCCCATGGATGGAGGAACCTGGTAGGCTGCAGTCCATGGGGTCACCAAGTCGGACACGACTGAGCAACTTCACTTTCACTTTTCACTTTCATGCATTGGAGAAGGAAATGGCAACCCGCTCCAGTGTTCTTGCCTGGAGAATCCCAGAGACAGGGGAGCCTGGTGGGCTGCCATCTATGGGGTCACACAGAGTCGGACACGACTGAAGTGACTTAGCAATTTGGTCAAAAGACATTTGGAAATTATAAACAGAGAATAAATAAGTAGCCCCCAAATATTATTAAAGAATTTTTCTTTCTGATTACTACTATACACTGAAATCTGGCATCCAGTCTCTCCAAATCAAAAACATTCAAGTCACCATAGGAGAACACCCATTTCTTGTTTCATACTGGGACGTGCTGTTATTTGTGGGGTGGCCAAGACAAGTTTTGTTATAGGAAGGGCAGTTGTTTAATGATATGACATACTCAGTTCTAAGGTCAAATATACATTCCCATTCAATTGCTAACATATTCTTCTTTGTTTTGTATAAAGCTCAACATTAAACACTTCAATGCCTAAGAACCTTTAACACTGATACCAGTTGCAAGGTTCATAAAGCTGTCTGAGGAGCCTGAGAGCCTGAATTCCCATCGACCCCACCATCATTCACAGGGTGTCCTTAGGGAAGGACCTGACTCTCACTATTAGTTGGAAAATTGGAATCCTGGGGACTTCAGTACTAGGTTCAAATCCTGGCCCTCCTACTGATGTGACTCAGAGCCCTAACTCTCATTGTGCCTCAATGTCCTCATCTGTAGAGTGGGGATAACAACTAGCTTCACAGGATTCTTGGGAGAATTAAATGTGTTCATAGATAGAATAACCCCTGGCACATAAGGGATTATACACAGACTGTTATAGTCCTCATTCACCATGATATTTCAGCCTCTCTGAGGATATCACTGCTTACTGAAGATTTTCAATACAAAAGGCAAGAACATAGTTTCAGTAAACTCAAATGACTGAGAAACAGAATTCAGGAGGCTCAGAAATGTGACTTTATACTTCCACTTCTTCTAGACTCACTGGTGTGTATCCTATGATCAGAGACCTCTGGGAAGAAAGAAAGAAGTTCTGTGAGAATTTTTCCTTTGAGGTGGTCACAGTCATCCCCCAAAATAGCATGTTCTTCAGGAAAACTCTTCCCCTCACCCACCATGTAACCCATTTCCATCTGCCTTTTTCAATGTCTTGTTAGTTCCTTTCCCTTTTTTTTCCTTTGATTGGTTTGCTGATGCCAGTTTCTCTTTCCTTCCTTTCACAGCCCATTTTTTTATGTGTTTATGCACATATGGCGGGGAGAGGGGGGGAGCTTTCCCAATGGCTCAGTGGTAAAGAGTCTGCCTGCAATTGCAGGTGACACAGGAGATGTGGGTTCAATCCCTGGGAACCTGGAAATGGCAACCCATTCCAATATACTTGCCTGAAAAATCCCATGGACAAAGGAGCCTGGTAGGCTACAGTCCAAAGTGTTGCAAAGAATAGAACAACAGAGCAAATGTGCCAGAGGTCCAAGCCTGATAACTTGGGTCAGAATATCTGTGTCTCTCATAAGAGGGTGATAAGAGAGTGTAGAGCTTCTTGGTTTACACAATGAAAGAGTTTTGGGAACCATGTAGAAGACTTTCAACAGCAAAAATTTCCTCTGGAAAATATAGAGAGCATGCATTTTTTATTCCTGTGTGCTTTCCTCACACTTGGAGGAAAAAAAGTTAAAATTTCAACTCATGAGTGCCCGTGCGGATGCTCTTAAGACAAGGTAAAAATGCAGTTGAGTTCAACATACTCTCAGACCTGATCCTCTGGAAAATCTCTGCACGGTCACAGCTCATCAGTACCGTGACAAAACAAGGACACCCTATATAGTGTGATTACTATGGAGTACTTCCGGAACAGCCTCGAATGCAAATAAAGTTCTAGTCTCCAAAAATGCTCACTTGCAACTGTCATATCCTATAGTCCCAAATATTTATAAGAAGGAACTAAAACTTTAAGACATGCAAGTACAATATACTATTCTTGTCCATAGGTGAACCCTTGTTCACCCAGAGCAAAGGTCAGGACTGACAGTTCTCTGCTGGAATGTGTTTATTTTCAAGTCTTCACAGCAAAGTGGGATTCTTTAAGATAGCAATAATTTGATGAGGAGATGGCCAGTTCTCTTGGCCTTTATCACTGAATGCAACATCCTTGTCTGCCCCCACTCATTCCATGACATATCTGCTTGAGGAATCTTGACATTTTCATCACTTCTTTTGTCTGTCTTCAGGTTTGTTGCCAGCCCTTGCTAACACAGCAGCAGGATGTAATCATCAATCAAAACTTAGAGAACTTTGTGAACTGCTTCTGTTGCACTGTGTTCTTTTCAGGAATTTGCTTTGGCAAAGTCCTTGCATTTATTATGTTAGACTTAAGTGGCCAGAGGTCATTGCTGAAAAATATAATTCTAGTAGATCCTTACAGTATCCAGAGTTGAAGGGTTGGTACTGAATTTATAAAGGATGTGATGAGGATTCTTTACTAGTTGGATATTGTGCTTCCCAGTTCACAGTTCATCTTCAGCTACATTTTGAGGTGAAGAAGTATAATTATAAGAAGACAATAAGCTTAGAGACAAAGGCCAGATAGATTAAAAAAAAAACAAAACTGAGAGGTTGGGGTTCAAACTCAGGTCTTCTAATTTCGGAGCCCATGTTCTTTCTGCAACATTCTACAAAGTGCTATAAACAAGGAAGACAAGAAGAAAAGGAATCTTCAGCTCTTAAAACAGAGGATACTATTAAGCCTTTATAAATAGGGGCAGGCTCTGTTTCACCAAAGAATGTACTGTTGGTGAAAATATATCCAGCCTCTATGTCTTTACAAATAACTCATGCAAGACCAAAAGTCATTTAGATATTTAAGCAGAGCAAGACATTGATTTTCCTGCCTCCTCTTCTTCCTACCTTCTCCACCCCCCAGTTAAAATGCATGGCTTTGTAGATACATGCCTAATTGTTTTTCACGATAATATTACAGTATAAAGCAAAAACACACACACACACACACACACACATAAAAATGGGTGTGAAACTGTTAAATACTGCCCATATCCCTGGCAAGAAGTAGGATATTTTAAAAATGTGTTGTATGGGGCTTCCTGGCCAGTTCCGTGGTTAAGACTCTATGTTTCCACTTAAGGGGGAATGGCTTCAATCCCTGGTTGAGGAACTAAGATCTCATATACAAAGGAGCCAAATAAATAAATAGGACATGAGTTGGAGCAAACTCTGGGAGATGGTGAAGGACAGGGAAGCCTGGCATGCTAGAGTTCATGGGGTCACAAAGAGTCGGACATGACTTAGTGACTGAACAAAAGAAACTCTCTGTATTAAAAAAATAAAATGTGGTGTAGTCAAGGAGTGCATATTTATATTGTCATAGCCAGAAGTAACTATAAAGGGCAGGGCTTCTGATTAATGTGAGAATCCAAAGGGGCACTTAGCTCAGTGTCAGTGAAAAAAAATACTTCGTGCAGGTGTTGCGCTCAGCGCTGTAGATACTGGGGTTTTTAAAACAGGTCCTGCATGGTTTCCCCTGCTGGAGGGTATAGTCTAGGTGGGACGCTGTTGTCTTTTGTCAAAACCTACATGGAAGGTTAACACAGTTCCTTTCGTTACTGCAGCAATAGGAAGAACATATTTCGTGGCAGGCAGCATCCAGAGGTCCATTTGCAGAATTGATGAAGCTTGGCAAATCTGAATGCCACAAAGGTTTCCCAAGTTGCCAATAGGTAGAGAGATGACTGCAGTGACAGAAATACAGCTGCTAAAGATCTTACCTTTACAGCTTGAACCTAGAGAAACCACTCAGAGTGACAAGTAACTCTCTGAAATTTGTTGCTATGTGAAAGGAAGGTCACCAGTCTCTAACAGACCCCCTGGATACCACAAGCATATGCATGATGCAGACCAGCAGAATCTAAATAAAGACAGGACTCTCATGAATCAGGTATTGGCCTCCTAATGGTGACACTCTGCTGGAAGAAGAAAGTGTTATCAGGGACTGAGTCATCATAAATGGGGAGTTGGTGGTTCCCCTTCTGAGGATGGGCATGTGGTCCCCAAACACATTCAAAGGATAGATGCTAATATTTAAAGAAAGATGGGGGGCGGGGGGCTTGTGGTCCAGTGGTTGAGAATCCACCTTGTGGTACAGGAGATACCAGTTCATGGAGCAACTAAGCCTGTGTGCCACAACTACTGAGCCCTCGCTCTAGAGCCTGTGAACTGCAACTACTGAGCCCACGAGCCACAACTCCTGAAGCCTGTGCTGTGCAACAAGAGAAGCCACTGAAATAAGTCAGTGCCCCGTGACTAGAGAAAACCCACATGCAGCGACAAAGACACAGTGCAGCCAAATGTAAAGAAAGATCTCAGAGTGTGACACGGGAAGTTCTAGACAGGGACAATTCTCAGAAGGATGTATAAGCAGTGAAATGCACAGCGAGAAAGGCTAGAATGATGGTCTGGCCCTGATTAAGTAGAAAGCATATATATCACCTTGCAGTAAGTGGGTCAATGAGTCTATGTGCTTCCAGACATTCAAATACCAGATACATGGCAGTCATGGAAAACTGGGCAACTACATGGTACACCAACTATTACTATTAGATTTCAGCATTTTCTCCTGCTCAGCCCGGGAGGACAGCATGGTCATTCTTACCACAGTGACGCAAGTAACTAATCAGAGTTAGTATCCAAAACATAAGCTTTTTGTAACACTTGGATTAAGGTTTTTCCAGACCTCTCTTCTGAGTGGGGAGGGACATACTAACTTGTTGCGTATCAAGATTCTCATTGGATGCAGGACTGTGAAGGGGAGCTTTCAGGTAGCTGATCACATTTTAATGCAGAAAGGAGAAGGACTCAGAATATACACTTCTTTAGTCCCTCTGGCTAAGGATTTTGTCCATCCCCTGTTGTAAGAAAACTGGTCATTAATACCAGATTCACATTTGTCCTGCATGTTTACAAAAAAATTTTAAAATTTAACATCTCTACCAGGCTATGAGATGCATGAAGTTTAGAACTATGACCCTCTTGTACAAGATTATATTCCAGGAGCTCAGGGCATAGCTGCTGTTTGACCATTATATTTATGAGTACGTAGTAAACTTGTAACTCCAGTAGGACACAGTAGCTTGGGTTCAGTTGCTCACAACTACAGCTGATTCTATTATTTGTGATCCTTATGTTCTATAAAGTTGCTGCAAACACTAAACACTGCTTCTAAGAGAAATACAAAGATGAAGTTCCTTTGAGCCTCTGGCTACATTTTCATCAACCAATCAATCCATCACTTTGTTTTATGTGTGTTTCTGTTTAAAGATTCTTTGTATGATAGAGGCTGTTGATTCATTAACATTGAATTCATGGCCAACAGTACCATAACTGATTCCTGAATGAAGCTTATTCAACACTTCATGGAGTTATTTTCTTCATAAAGCACACCATAGCCTTCTTGCATTTAGCAATATGAGACGGCACTTCAGCACTCTTCTGGGAGCCACTTTAAACAGAGAAATCAATAGGAGCAAAATTGCCAAATAGATGGCACCAAATAAACACAGAAAGGAAATGTGCTTATAGTATGAGACCTGAAATGCGTAGGCAGCAGCAGCACCTTGTTCCGCATCAATTATTTTGCTGTCCTGAGGGGGAAAACACAGAACCTCTTTGGTATGATTAAGAAGAGTCATGGACCCAGACGGCAGTCTGTGGTTATCACTGGGTGCCCTGCAGTTCCCCAAGAACATGGGGCCTGATCAAGAGCTATTTCCATCTGGGGATGGTGACACAAGACAAGAGACATTAGGAAGATGAATGTGGCACAATTTGATTTACAATTTAAACCAAACTGTAAAAAGCTTTGTTTAGCTGGTATTTCTCAAACCTTAAAAAAGGCATTTTTAGAAAATAAAATAGAAGATTCTATATCACAAAGTAAAAATAGAAAGTAAGAGTACAGGCAAAGAATCTGCTTGCAATGTGGGAGACCCATGTTCAATCTCTGGGTCCAGAAGATCCCCTGGAGAAGGAAATGGCAACCCACTCCAGTATTATTCTTGCCTGGGAAACCCCATGGACAGAGGAGCCTGGTGGGCTACCGTCCATGGGGTCACAGAGTGGGAAACAACTGAGCCACTAACACGTATGGTAATACACTAGTGTGATGTTTAAATGGGCGTGGCATTGGAACTGACCAGTCAGAAGAGACACTAGTCATAGTCTTGGAGTGGGGTTCTAGAAGGGCAAGTGGCATTAACCCTTTAGTTGCTGGATTATAAAGAGAGAGGAAACTGGGGGAGGAACGGGGTAGCAAAGGATACTTGGAGGGCTCAGGAGAGCAGCTATATACCAATGCACACAGAATATTCCAGTATTTTTCCCAGTTGATGTGGCTGGATATGAATCCTGGTAATAAGCGCAATGGGGAGAAACTAAATGTTATGACACGACCAAAGTATGAATAGAGAGACTTGTCCCAAAAACGCTGAAAGGAAACACTCATATTTCAGAATGGGACTTCTTTGGGAGAATGCAATGAAAGAAAGTAGAAAGGGAGTAGTACGTGATTGTAGTTCCTTAATGTTTTTAAGTTCCCATAATCAACAGATTTTATTTTTATAACATTCTGTGAAAACAATTTATTCTTAATCTTACTATTTTCCTGGAGTGAGTCATGATCATAACGTCCTGATGTAAATGATAAGTGTATATAAAGAATAGCTGTCTTATAGAAGAAAACAAAATTCAGTTAACATCTGAATTTAATAATGTTGGAGTGTCAATAACCCCTTCTCACTGACTTCACAGAAGGCCGTGGGGTAGAGTAAAGCTGTAAGTAACTGACAAGAAGCAACAGCAGAAGGCCTCTTCTGAGTGACTTACTGGATTCAGATCCGGTTGGCTGTGGGCAGTGAGGAACAGAAACTGCTCTCACGGCTGTATTTTTGAAGGCAAAAAATTGCATGTTCATCTTAATAGGGCTTGGTTTCTCCCTTTTCATGTTGAAGCAACTTGGACTGAATAAAAGTCACTTTTAAGTAACATTTTGAAAATGTGATTTTTAAGAGAATCCAGAGTTTTAAAAAGTATGCCTGGGAGCTATGAGCAACTGTAGAGAAGAAAATGTTTTAGGCCTTAACACTTTTAATATCATGATTTAAAGTTATCTTGACAAGAAGAAACAAGACACCTCCAAATCCTGTTTCCATACTTAGGGTAAGAATTATAATCAGTATTATTCAGAGTATGTGAACAGTATCTTCTTTCAGCAGCTAGCCAAATATTTAAGGCAAGGTTTCTCAGTCTGAAATTTATCTGAAGAGATGGTTCAGAACTTTAAATTATTTCCCAAATGTATCCCTGATCTTAAAAAAGATTAAGGACCACTGGCATAATGGATGAATTCCTTCATTCATGAATTCAGTTAAGTATTTGTGCAATGTTTATTATATGCCAGGTACTAGTCTAGGCACTGGGGGATTTAGCACAGAGTGAGTCCAATGAGGTGCCTGCTGTCATAGAGTGTTTTCTATAGAGAAGCTTAGAGGGTTGATAGGAGTCAGACACCTGGGCTTAGACACTGGTACTGTAATCTGGTGGAGAAGGCGATGGCACCCCACTCCAGTACTCTTGCCTGGAAAATCCCACGGACGGAGGAGCCTGGTAGGCTGCAGTCCATGAGGTCGCGAAGAGTCAGACACGACAAAGCGACTTCCTTTTCACTTTTCACTTTCATGCATTGGAGAAGGAAATGGCAACCTACTCCAGTGTTCTTGCCTGGAGAATCCCAGGGACGGGGGAGCCTGGTGGGCTGCCATCTATGGGGTCACACAGAGTCGGACATGACTGAAGTGACTTAGCAATAGCAACAACTGTAATCTGGAGCAGATTATTTGCCTCCGAGTCTCCATTTGTTCATCTGTAAATGAAGATAAGATTCATCCATCTTTAAATGTGGATAATAAGATTGGAACTAAAATGATTCAAGTATAAGCACAAAAGCATAAATTCAATAAATGAATAAATGATAAATATTATTAAACTCCCTTCCCCAGGAAGGAGTAGGTGTGGGTCAGAGTTATTACTTCATTTTTATAGATTAAGCTCTTTTAAAGGTTAAGCTCAAAGTGGTTGCATGACTGTGTTAGAGCAGGGAGTGATTAATATAGTTATGACCTGGGCTAGCTAGTTGATAGATCCACTAGATCTTAATGTTCTTCCTTTGCATTGCTTTTCCCTAGTGAGAACTTTGCTGGATTCATTAACTTTAAAGAATTATTGAATTATTTAAAAAGAGGTTGGCAAAACTAAGGCCCACTGCCTGTCTTTATAGGGCCTTCAAGTTAAGTGTGACTTTGACATGTTTAAACTGCTGAAAATAAAGAGAATTTTAATATACTTGAAAATTTAAATTCCAGCCCCTGTAAATAAAGTCTTACTGGCACACAGGCACACTCACCTGCTTGAGCATGGTCATGGCTGCTCCCACATTACAGCAGCACAGATGAATAGTCGTGACAAGACAACATATGGCCTGAAAAGCCTAAACTATCTACTATCTAGTCCTTTCCCCAAAATGTTTGCCAACCCCTGATTTAAAATGTCACTTCCTCTGGAAGGAGATACATACCAAATATAGCATACACCTTCTGAACTGGTAATATGACACAACTTAAAATTAAGGGGTCAAAGGCATCAGTGTGCAAAGGTGAGACATTTTGATCATAGCACTTAGAATATTTAAATAAGACAACAGCTATTATATTTGAGAATTTTAGAGCTATTAAGTCATTGGATACTCACAACTCTAAGAGGTAAGTACTTTTTACATATGAAAGAACTGAAATTCAAAGAGATAGGGACATGAGTCCAAGGTCATAGAGCTAGTGAATGGTTGAGATACAGATTTGAATAGAAGCCTCTCAAAGAGTGGGACACGACTGAGCACACCTGTACACACACACTGTGCTTCTATATACCAGACCGATGTCACTAATGGACAGCCCAAGAGTTTAAGAAAGATGCTTTGTATTGGTAGCTACCCAATCTTCTCTGCCCTTCCAAAACCTATTTCCTATGGCCAGTTTCTTCACCTTAAGAATCCCACTCCCCGCCCTCCCCTCACAAAATGGGGGAAATACCTGCTTGCAAGCTTTATCCTAAAGATGAGAGAGAATATATTTACAATGCTTGGCATTTTGTAGTTGACAATGACTAGGATTTCATTACTGTTGTGTAGAAAAGGCTTTTGCAACATGCATGCACAGCAAATCTGCTGAGGTAACTCCGGGGGCAGAGGGGAGGTGGCAGCTCTAAGAGAGAAAAAGTTAAATATGGGCCATAGTCCCTGAAAAGCCTATCTATCAGCCTGAGGTTGCCAATTGCCCAAATTAGGCAGCTTATCCTCCTAGAGAGGGTTTCTGCACCCCTGGTGATGGAAAGGAGCAATAAATATTGCTGAAGTTGGGGTGAGGGTATGGTAATCCACCTTGGAAGGTCAGTCTGTCTTTACAGCTGACGGACAGTGCTTGATTCTGTGCTCAGTATGGGCCCTCCGTGAGACTCAGCATCAGCAGCAGTGGAGAGGAATAGCCGGCAATGCAGAAATGGGAGAGGCCGCAGTTGTGAGGTGAGGAAAGTAATCATAAGTTGCATTCCAGAATTCCCTCTTCTTTGAGGAAAGAAACTGGGGGACTGAGGTCAGGAAAGTGCACTGCCACTACTTTGAAGCCCTAGGGTTTGACTTTCATTAGGCTTCAGAGCAATCTGGTGGCGGGTATTTCCCCTGGTCATCACCCTAGGGGTTTCTCTTTCCTGGATGAACAAATTCATAATTGCCTTCATAGTGTGGGTCGGGTTCTATGTCCAGTGCTTAACTGTATTTTCTCCAGTGATTCTCACAACCATCTACATGTCATGGATGTAAAAACTGCAGGTGAGAAGGGCTTGTTATTCACTCACTTGGTCGTGTCCAACTCTTTGTGACCCAATGGACTGCAGCATGCCAGGTTTCCCTGTCCTTTACTATCTATCGCCTGGAGTTTGCTCAAATTCAAGTCCATTGAGTCGATGATGCCATCCAACCATCTTATCCTGTCGTCCCTTCCTCCTCCTGCCCTCAATCTTTCTCAGGTTCATGGTCTTTTCCGATGAGTTGGTTCTTCACATCAGGTGGCCAAAGTATTGGAGCTTCAACTTCAGCATCAGTCCTTCCAATGAATAATCACATTTAATTTCCTTTAGGATTGACTGGTTTGATCTTCTTGTTGTCCAAGGGACTCACAACAGTCTTCACCACACAGAAAAGGGCAAGTGGCTCTAAACCCAGAACAGCACTGCCAGTGAGTATCAGTCAGGATTTAAATCCAATCTTTTGACATGGATTCCACTGCCCTTTCGATTACTCCTAAGTTGCCACCCCCTAGCTGGTGGCTTTGTAGGTCTTAACTTATTCAACGAATATTTATTGAGACTTTCTTCCAATGAGCACAACACAAAGTATCTTAGAGGCAGGATGCACGGCAGTAAGATCCAGATGCAGGAGGGAGGCTGAAGAAGAGTGGGAATTGGGAATGACAGTACATGGGTACGGGGTTTCCCTTCAGGACGCTGATGACACTGTGTGTGTGCTAAGTCGCTTCAGTCGTGACTGACTCTTTACGACCTTATGACTATAGCCCGCCAGGCTCAATGTAGACAGTGGTGATGCCTGTGCAACTTTGAATTTCCTAAAAGCCACTGAACTGTACACTTTAAATGACTGAATTTTATGAGACGTGAACTATATCTTATTAGTGGCTCAGACGGTAAAGAATCTGCCTGCAGTGCAGGAGACCCAGGTTTGATCCCTAGATCTGGAAGATCCCCTGGAGAAGGGAATGGCTACCCACTCCATTATTCTTGCCTGGGAAGTCCCATGGACAGAGGCCTGGAGGGCTACACTACAGTCCATGGGGTCCCAGTCAGTCAGTCATGACTGAGCATCTAACACTTTCACTTTCAAAGCTGCTTAAAAAAGGAAAGAGAAAATAAACATACCAAAAAAGGATATACTCCATAAGATTAGAATAGAAATAGAAGTCTTTATATTCAAAAAGAATATAACAGAATTATAATTTGATTTTGGTACATGTTACAATAAATTATAAACATAAAGATAAAACAAACAAAAGAAAACACTAGATGCAGAGTGGCTTTACACTGTGCCATTTCACTATTGTGACTAAAACATGGGATTTTTGCCTTTTTTCCACTTCTTGTGTAAGTCCTGTGGGGGTTAGATGAGGTTCAAAACTGAATTTGTTTGTACAACATACCAACAAGATGGATTCAACAGGAAAGTGTTAGTGCCTCTTAGTTCTGGTCTTGCACTAAGTGTTGTATAAAGGAAACAACCTGTAACATTTTGGACCTCACTTGTCAGATGGGAAGGATGATTCCTCTATGACTTGGGAGGCCAGGTCTAAATGCATAGGGGCATATACAAACTTAGACTGAGATGCTCCCATCTGAACTAAAATGCCAGTGGTTCCTGTCTTGTTCCTTTCCTTGAGTGAAAGCCATAATAGTTAGTCTTTCCATTTATTTCCTAGTTTTAAATAATCTGATGAACTACAGTAAGCCACCCATAACATCAATAAATGTAATTTAATTAAACTGAAATTTTAAAATTGTAACTTAGGAGCAAGAGGAAAAAAATCAAATAAGCTGATATTAGGATCTGACTTTAAAGATGCTTTTAAGTCTCAGATTGTATTCTTAAAGCAGTACCTATTCAGCCTTAACTCTGATAAATTTCTAACCACATAACCACTAAACACATAGGATTAAGAGAAACAGTTTTAAAAAGATAAACCCAAGGTGCTGAAAGATCTAGATATGCTTTTTAAATCATTACATAAAGCAAAAATTAACTTTAATATGCATATATTACACTTACTAAATGAGGCACAAAGATTATACAAAAAAAACACATTTCCAAAGGCTGAAAACCAAGTTATTTTCTGGTTGAAGCAAATTAGTTAATTTATAAATAAATGGTTTTTCCTGTTTCAATTAATCTAAGGTTACTATATATAACTAAAGTTCCTTAAGAATTTACTGTCTCTCAAGGTTTGGTATGTAAGTAGATCATGTCCGTGTATACTTTAAAGTTTACCAAATTCATTGATTGAGATCATGGCTGCTGTCTATATTAGGGCTTACTATGACAGCTGCCGTCTTTGGGGTTGCACAGAGTCAGACACGACTGAAGCGACTTAGCTTTTTTTTTAATATTTTTTCTAGCATGTAGCAGACTGCTTGGATTATTGCCAAAAGCTGGGCACCAAGTTCTTACGCCTCTCTTGCTGGGCCCATAGTTAGTCTATATTCCCCACCTCCTGACCTTGCTGTTAGGTGTAGCCAATGATTAAGTTCTAAATAGTGGAATATGAATGGAAGTGCTTTGTGTCACCTCCAGGTTCTTTCTCTTCTGCCAGCTTGAAATGGAAAAGTGTGTATCCTTTGAAAGCCATGGGGCTTCCCTGATGGCTCAGAAGGTAAAGAATCTGGCTGCAATGCAGCAGACAGGGGTTTGATCCCTGAGTCAAGAAGATCTCCTGGAGAAGGGAATGGCTACTCAATCCCTATTCTTGCCTGGAAAACTCCATGGATGGAGGAGCCTGGCTGGATGTATAGTCCATGGAATCACAAAGAGTCAGACATGACTGAGCAACTAACAATTTGAAAGCCACATGTTGAAGATGATGGAGCCACAAAATGGAAGGAGTTTAGGTCTCTGAATGAGGACTAGGAGTGCTTGCTCACCAGTAATATCTATTCAGGCTTTATGTGAGAAATACATTTTCTAATGTGTGTAAGCCATTAAGCACGTTCATTGTTATTTGTTACAGCAGCCAGCATTATTTTAATGTATAGATCCTTAGGAACTATTTACTGAACGAGTGGAAGAAGTATAGCGTTTCTCTGCACTGTGACCTTGCTCACTGACTCAGGAAGAAGTAGAGAATTTCTATGCTATAAAACTGCATGACAGAAAAATGGGCTCATAGATAAGAGTTTAGTTTCTCCTGCAAGAGCCTCCACAATGTTAATGCAGAGCCTATTTTGGTGTGCTTTGGCACTTGATAGGGTAGCACTGCCAAAGTCTGTGCAGTTCTCTAGGTGGTAGAAGTTTATCATTTTCAGATTGGCATTTTCTCAGTGTCTCCAAAATAAAATGCGTTAAAAGCTGCTTTCTTGTTCAGTTTTGTCGGAAGGAGGAATTTTTACTTAAGAGGTGGGCAGTGAATGCGAGTGAACAGATAGTTGGGTAAAAAACTAAAATCTCACATCTATAACTTCAAGTGAACAATTATCTCCCATCCCCAAATATTTTTACAGTCCCTGAATGACTGATAACCTCTGCCATTAATTCCCGAACTTGGTCCTTCCCTGGAACATGGCTAAGTCAAGTGCAATATAAATAAAAAATGATAAAAATAAAATCTGCTTTGGAGGACATAAGAAGGAATGTGAAAATCAAGCAGCTGGGCAAACACAGTTAAACCAAAGAGCTCCAGCTATAGATGTCAAGGTCACCTTCAAACAATCTGAAATCCGCACAATCTGGTGAGGAGTCCAGGCTGCCTTAACCTGCCTGGGCCTCTACTTCTTCATCAGTAAGATGGGAGAGTTCAGTGGTTCTCTACTATTTGAGAACCACTACCCACTTTCACATAAAATTTTAAAAACCTACTTTTAGTACAAGAAATAAAATTCACAGAAAACATAACCCATCTATGTTTAAAAAGTCAATGATGTTATAATTCATAAGTAGTATTTCAGAGTGAAAATGCCAGACACATCTGAACTAGAAGACATAATGAAACAGCCAAATGCTTCATGTATCTACTTACAGAGAATAAATCTGGATTTTAAAGAGGCAAAAAACCAGAAGGCATTATATTCAAATAATAAGAGAAAAGGTAGAATGAACCAGTCTTAAAATTAATACAAGAAAGAGGAGAATAACATAAACTGAGGAAGGACTCATATCCCAAATCAATTAACAGACTGCTAAGATAGAGAAAATCAGGTAGAGCTCGGCCGTATCTGTAACATGAAGCCACAGAAAGATTTGTATGCTGTGATATGGGGTGAGGCAGTGAAGTAACACAGAGAACACATCTTTTATCTTGATAACTCACACAGACAGAGAGGCTCACATTCATTGAGCTTAGAGATCTTGCTGATGGGGTGGGGCAAAGAGGCCGGACTGGAAAAAGAATTAGTAATTTCCACAACAGAGATTATCCTGCTTCTATGTATGATGGCATAAAGGGAAGTATTTTTACAATAGATTTTTAATAAAATTCAATGACAGCCTCACATTTCATGTGTCTCCAACTAATTCTAATCATTTATGCAAATGTTTACTATCTTTGTTAATAAATAAGTTCCTCTTACAACTCCCTCCTAGTATATTCTCCCAATACCTAATTAGAGAAAAAAAGCAAAACAAAACAAAAAAAGAAATAAACATCTGGCCAACAGATGTTTGTTTTTTAAAACTCTAGTTTTTTTTTTTTTTTTTTAACAGAAAACTAGGAAATGATAGATGTACCAGTAGTAACTATTTTAAAGAACAGTTAGGACAATTTTTAAAAATGTGTTGCACAGGTGAAAATTAAGATGTTTGTGTATTATTTCTCAGACTATCAAGGAATACCAGGATAGTACCATGGGAAGGGGAAATTATTTTCTGCAAAAAAAGCTACATTGAGAGATTCAGTAAGAATCTCATGTTATATAATACCATTAGTTACAGGTCTTAAATATGCAAGAGGACAATAATGCACAAGTGAAGCCTACTGGACCTAGTATCTTCACTGGACCACAACCTAGCAAGAGAGCCTTTAAAAGAAAATTAAATTTATTATGCATCAATTTGATTAGCACATCATACAATCATTAAAAGGAACCTCAGCCATTTCCCCTTCAGGGAAACATCATTAATTTTATAACAAAAATTTTGAGAAAATACAATTTAACATTAAATAACTTTTAAATAAGCAACTTAGTGTTGATGTTCTATATTAATTATTTTTTATAAGAGCATGAGCTTTGCAGTCAGACTTGGATTTGAACCCCAATCCTACAACTGAAGCCCCAATACTTTGGCCACCTGATGCAAAGAGCTGATTCATCTGGAAAAGACCCTGATGCTGAGAAAGACTGAAGGCAAAAGGAGAAGAAAGCAGCAGAGGATGAGACAGTCAGACAGCATCACTGACTCAATGGACATGAATTTGAGCAAACTCTGGGAGACAGTGAAGGACAGGGGAGCCTGGTGTGCTGGAGTATGTGGACACAAAGAGTAGAACACAACTTAGTGACTGAATAACAACAATCTACAACTCAGTATGTAAGATAACATATGCAAAGAGTTTAGCAACATTAGAGGCACAAAATAAATCACCAAATGTTACTTATTATTACTTCTAATCAAAGCTATGGTAGCTACCACTTATAAACACTTACTATGCATGTTTTATGAATATGATTACATTTATTTCTCTTAATTATTGAATCAGTATTATTATCCCTGTTTAATACATGAAAACAGTGAAACTCAGAAAATGCTGAGAAACATGCCTAGTTCTAAATCCAGGTATGTCAGAAGCCAAAGGACCAATGCTGTTAACCACCATGAAAAATTCTTGTTGGGAGAGAGGGGAAAGGGGAATTAAGAGTCTCTGTGTATGTTTGTGGGATGAGAGACTCAGGAGTTTACTATGAGAATTAGACAGTTTTCATGTTGATGGAACTTCTAAAAAATAATCAGTATTCATGTTCTGAATTATCTGGATAACTGCCTTAAAGCCAAATATGTTTCACAGCCCTGGTTTGCATCATTTATCTTGGTGTGTTAAAGCCAGGCTCTGCTTTAGTTGTGGAAGCTTATGGAGAACAGAGACTAACTTAATAGGGGAATGATGTACTGAAGCTACATAAAGACCAAACACCACCGCTATGTGTTATACAAAGAAACGTTACAGTTTGAACAAAGAGCAGGAGCACTGAGTCACCACACACGTGGTAGCAGGGGCATGCTGAATACGTAACCTGCGGCACAGGACTCAGTACCATAATCATTCCACAGCTTCACCTTGGCAAAACACCATCATCCTCCACACCCAGTCAACGCTATTTTAAATTGCATCAGTTTCATAGTTTGTGTCTGATCTGTAAACTTTCGCTTTTATATTTGTGCAAGCGCTATAAGCATAAGGCATTTATATGTAACTTTAAATATACATAGATAACACTATAATAAATAACGTAAAAAACTGAGGAGCTAAGAGAATTTTTCTGTATTAAAAGGGGATGTGTGTTATTCAGGTTTGAGAAACAGGGCTCTATACTGCACTGCTTGCGTGTTTGGGCTTTAGCAGCACTTAACCTCTATCACCACATACTTCAGAGGATTTGTTAAGAGGATTAAATGAGATAAGGAATGTGGGAATGCCTGGCCTGCAGAAGGTATTATTACAATGATAAGTTCTATCCCTTTTACCAGAAACAGGGACAATATGGAAGCTAAATATAGTCTAGGCTCTTGAAGTGTGGTCTTTCAACCAGGAGCATTGATATCACCTAAGAGCTTGTTAGAAATTGAGAATTGGGAACTTCTTCAGTGGCCCAGTGATTAAGATTCTGGGCTTCCAAGGCAGGAGGCATACGTTCAATCCTTGGTCAGGGAACTAAGATTCCACATGCCATGTGGCATGGCCAAAAAAACAAACAAACAAACTGAAAATCCCAGGCTCCACCCTGACCTACTATATCAGAATCTGCATTTTAATGTATTCCTGGCTGATTTAATATATGCACATTAAAATTTGAGAAGCACCAGCCTAGGTCTCCATAGAGAAGGTTGACAATAAAATTTACTGCATTTTATACTGCTCTGTAGGCTAATTTAGGTGATTAGAAAAATGCCAGGTATAGTGGCCATAAAAGACAGTCCTAACCCTGGGGTTCGATATAAACATTACCATTTTACTAACCAGCTCTTAACGGCTGTATTTGTATAGAGGGGGACTCTCTTTAAAAGGGATCTAACTTCTAATTCAAAAAGAACAAAATATATTTTTAAATGAAAAATATTCAAAACTTTTGAGTTTTGAATAAACAAATCTCCAGATCACATCAATCAAAACTTTGTTAGGTCTCCTTTGCCCAAAAGCAATTAAAATCATTTACATATGTTCAGCTCGTGTTTAAATGTTTCGGTCCACACATCTGGTTTGACAAAGTCTTGGCTCAGTTTATGATGACTGGGATCACACTAACAAAACACACCATCAGAAAAAAAAAAAAGATATGATTGTATATGCAACATGTGTTGGTTTTAACTTTTCAACAAAAATATTAGCTTACATTCAGCAGTTATGATTTTGTCAGTGTAATTTACCTAGAGAATATTTATACTTTTAATCTTGAACTCAGACTTTGTTCATGTTAGTTGCTCAGTCATGTCGGACTCTTGACATCCCATGGACTGTAGCCTGCTAGGCTCCTTTGTCCATGGAATTCTCAAGAATACCGGAGTGGGTAGCCATTCCTTTTTCCAGGGGATCTTCTCAACCCAGGGACTGAACCTGGGTTTCCTGCACAGCAGGTAGCTTCTCTATCATCTAAGCCACGAAGGAAGACCTGAACTCAGAGGCCCTATACATTTAAATCACGTTTTACTTAAGATTCAGAGATGCTGTTCTTAGAAACACAGAAAACAAAGTTAGTAACTAATATCCAAGGGAGTCACTAATATTTAAAAAGACCTCAATACCATCTTTTCAAGGGCTATTTTGGTAAAATCAAAGCTTAAACTAGGCTATTTATTGCTTTATGTTCTCTACATATGGGCCATTTAAACCACATTCAAAGAATGCAAAACAAACCAGATTACTGTGTGTAAATATAAATATGTATGTAGATATATAGATATACATGTATAAATGGTTAGACCCTCTAGGCAATCCTTATAATCTATGTTTATGATGCGACCTTCAGTTCAGTTTAGTCTCTGTCATGTCCGACTCTTTGGGACCCCATGAATCGCAGCACGCCAGGCCTCCTTGTCCATCACCAACTCCCGGAGTTCACTCAGACTCATGTCCATCGAGTCAGTGATGCCATCCAGCCATCTCATCCTCCGTTATACCCTTCTCCTCCTGCCCCCAATCCCTCCCAGCATCAGAGTCTTTTCCAATGAGTCAACTCTTCGCATGAGGTGGCCAAAGTACTGGAGTTTCAGCTTTAGCATCATTCCTTCCAAAGAAATCCCAGGGCTGATCTCCTTCAGAATGGACTGGTTGGATCTCCTTGCAGTCCAAGGAACTCTCAGGAGTCTTCTCCAACACCACAGTTCAAAAGCATTAAAACTCTCCTTTATCCTTCTCCTTCTTTGGCAACTGCAAACCAAGAGTCCATCCCATACTGTGAGGTATACTAGCACCTACCCAGGTGAAACACTCTAGTGCTTGTTGATTATGATGACTATAACCTAAGAGAACCACAATCTGAAAGTCACTGGCTAACTCTAATCTTAAGAGGCTTACATGCTATCTTGTAGTAACTTTTGGTCCTTAATACAATCAACCCGTTACTAGAACCATAAAAATTTTCTCTTTCCAGGGCAAATTCCAATAATTTCTGTTCATATATTAAGCAATTTAAACTATATACATACATACATAGACAATGTACCAGGGGAAACACCAGGAGTGATTTTTTAGCTCCTACTGAACCTACATTTTCTGGCTTTCCTATTAACTGCAGCAAAGGAAAGACTAAATCATTATCTATAGTTTGAATTCATTAAATAATATCCGAGCAAAGACAGGTAGAAACAGGCAAGCCATGTTTTGCTACTACAGTGATTATACCCACCTCTCTCTAGAAATGAGATTAAATCATTTTGAATTTCAGATATTTGATAAAAAAATCTATATCCATTTACCCTAAAAAGTAATCTAAAAATCCTCTATTAATCTCAACTATTATAGAGGGTTTACTTTAGAAAAAATAAATATAATGGAGCATCAGCCAATGAAATAAGATATATATTAAATAAAGAAAAAAAATCTTTAAGATATGAACCACCTGGTCTCTTAAACCTTGAGTCTAATAAATACTGAGCTTTTCTCAGAAGGTCTTTTTGCCATCAAGAAATAGCAAAATAGATGAGTTAAGAATGAATACAGATGAGTTAGGAACCCAAATATATACTGAAGCAAGAAACATACTTATTTAAAAATCATATTATGTCTTCCATGAACTAATTTAAATTAACTTAACAGTCTATAAGTAGTTTCTACTTCAATTCAACTAACATTTGTCATGACAGAAATTTAATTAAATTAAGGACTTGATGCTTTGAATTAATATCAGATGCTAGGGGTCATCTCCACCCATTTATTCTCTAATGTGTATATCCTTGAAAGTGGTATGTGTCACCTAGGCAGATGTACCCTGAACGTTACTCTATCATTTCAACATCAAGATCACTATGTTCCCCTCTTAGGATTTAGTACGTTCAAAGAACTTCATTACATAACATTTCAGACAGCTATATAAAAGCATGAATCTGGTCCAATACCAAATTCAGTTTCACCGAGAAGAGCAACCTTATCTTTAGGCATCATTAAATTATTAAATGCAGTTGATATGTATATAGCCCCATACCACCTTTACACTCTAGGACATCATTTGAACATTCTGGCTTCTTATTAATCATTAATATATTGCTGTGAATATTGCAAAGGGATATCTTTTATAAATTATTGCCTATAAGAAATTGTAAAATTTGGTTCCAAACAGCAAAGTAGCTTGAACCCTCTAAGGAAACGATTCAGGCCAGATGCCAACGTGAGGTAGCCAAGTCCAGCTATAACAGAGAAAAGTTGGCGTATTTTTACAACTGGTCCTAGTGAAACGCCACCTCAAATACAATCTAAGAATTGACCGGAGAAGATTAAGCTAATTTTTCAGAGTTTTAAAAGTCAAGGCTCAAAGGATTGAAGTAATACTGTTTGAGATGAAGGTTAATACCAGACATCTGACTGGCTGTCTAGACCCGATGACCTAGGGAACATAACAGGAAGTCCTTAACAAATAAGCATATGCGAGGAACAAGTGGTTTTGATTACTGGCAGAAAGCAGATGTGTCCATTACATGCAGAAGATAAGACTGGTTTTCTGAGAAATGTAAAGGCCCTTCTTGTTTATGCAAGAAAATAGAGGATGGGGTTAACACAACTACAGGGGCATTTCTCTATCATAAATGAAAAACAATGTTTCTTTTATCTCCACTGAAGAACTAATTTGGACCTAAGGGAGTGGGACCCTTGGAAGCATCAATTCTGAGCACATTAGAAGAATTCTAATTTGTCTTCTCCGAACTGCCAGTGTACATGATGGGGTGAGGGAGATTGGGGGGTAGGGGTGGGGCGGGGAATGCAGGAATTAAAAGGAGTATGAAGAAACCCAGATGGAAATGATGTCAGTGTGACCTTCATTCAAGAAGTAACATTTAAAATGGCTACACATGCCTCTGGCTAAAGTGTAGCGCTGGAGAAGGAGTAGGCCAGAAGACAACTGGACAAAATAGGAGGGGATCCTAAGGGTTGGGATTCTGCACTAACAATTCTTGTTCCAAGAAAAGGGAAGTCACTCAACATGTGCCAAGGACAAGTGGAGTGTCCTGTAGCACTCCCTCGAGGATATTTATTCTCATTGAAAAACTAACTGAAGACACCCCAACGCACAGCATTTTTCATCCAAAGCTATCAAAAGCCCTTTCTGAATGCTATCCTCATGATACCTCTGTGAGGTAGCTAGCATAATTCTAATTTTTAGTCAAGCTAAGGCACAAATAGAGCCTGAGTTGCAAAAGTGGTCTGGCGTTTTGTTCATGTCAACACACTTCCTTCATATTGACGTAGGCAACTCAAAGACACACTGCTAGGAAATGTCCGCAGAGGAAGTAGACCTAAGAGCCAAATAGAATCATTCACTCTCTGGGAAGGCAGCACTCTCTGTAAAGTTCCCTGATGGCATCTCAGGAGATACCCTCTACTAATATGTGCTGTCCTGTTGAATATGGAGACCAAACCACCTCTGATGGTAGGAAAAGGCTGAAGGAACAGTCTTCTTGTTTTTCCTCCACTGTTGAGACCATAACAGGGACAATCTTAAATCATACAAGCTCAGGAACTTCAGTCCTTAAGTCTTTGTCTTAACTGGTGCAGTAAAATTCTAAGACCTGTATCTTGCTAATGATTTCTGACATTTTTGATCAGATACTTTTTTTTCTACATCCTTGATCCCAGATGATTCTCTTTTATCCTCACCAAATTATCTTTAATAAAACATAATGCCAGGATTTGAAGCAAACAATGCATCCGGTCAGCATACATTGGTTCTATATATTTTGAGAAACACTTGCATATACACAGAAGGCGTGCAACGTGAGAGGGATGATGTGAATGATATTGCGGCTTGTCTAATGGAGAATCCAGTGTCCTTCCAGGAAACTGAAGATACTCAGAAGTTGCTCCCCAATTGCTACTAACAACCCTCAAAAAGTGAACATTTTCATTTTGATACAAATATACAAATTTAAAATAAGTGTACAGTTCAGAACGGCCTATCATTTTTAGATTGCCTATGTGCCCGAAAATATACAGTCAATAAAAAAATACCAGAGAGGTGGGGGACAAAAGGCTCTCTGGAGCTGTACAGCAAAAATGAGCATCGCTTCAACAGGTAGTGGATCTGCGGAGAAAGTGGAGTCTTTAGAAACCAGGATCGCTGAATGACAGCAGGTCACAAATCTGGTGATGGAAGATAAGATGTATAGTAAGGCCCATTTTCCTGCAGAAAGGAAAAATGACAAGAACATTAAATACTAAGACCAATGTAACTGGGAATATAAAAGAGAAGGATTTAGAGTCAATGATATTATGTATGTGAAATGTCCAGCACATGCCTGGCCCTGAGCAGGCTTCAGCCAACACTGCAATTTCACTGGGGTCAGTCAGAATTGCTATAATGTAGGCAGAAGTAATCAGGATAATGATACTTAAAAACATTACCATTTATTAACATTCAATATGCCAGACACTTAATCAGCACTTTTCTTTCATTATCCTTTTATATCCTCACATAATGCCATGAGGCACGTAACACCCTCATTTTACAGAACAGAAAACTGAGGGTCACACAAATTAAATCACCGAGCTGGCAACCAAAACAGCCTGAATTTAAATACATGTCTATTCAAATCTAAAGCCCAGATTCTTTCGTATTAGACTGTGTTGTCCTGCTGTGTGCTGAATCTTTGAGATAAACAAAAATTCTCCTTGAGGAATTTAATAACCAGATCGGCAGAAATGTGCTTCTTCATGACATGCCCGAGTGGCAAGGCTTTTAACAAGGATGGTTTTTAGGGCACTCAGGATCAAGATGGAGAATCAAATGCCAGAATTTTACTGTCAAATGCAGAAAGCAACAAATCAGCGTAAGGGGAAAGTTTTTGACTTTATCTTGGCTAACTTTATCTTAAAAATCAAGACAGTTTTAGTTGGACTCTAAATTAGATTTATGAGACTTAAGATTCATTTCCTGTTATTAAAGTATTTCTTTGATGAGTAACTTTTTTAGTAAGCTATAAACAAAAAATGCTCAAAGTAAGATAACAATTAGATATGAAGAATGAAGTAGGGTGAAAAACAGCATTGCTTGAGGGTATATTTCCATTATAGTTCTGGAGCATTGAATCTATTCAGTCTTAAACACAGTAGGAAGGTAAATATTATTTGAGAGACTAAGTCGATCAAAAGCTCTGTATTCTTCAGAGCAGACGCTTTGGAGCAGAAATTGATCTGGGACCTAAACCAGGAAAACAAAGAGAATATCTAGGAAAACTTTCTTTTTTTAAAACTTTCTGATTATAAACCTGAGAAGATAGCAAAAAGATTAAAAAAAATTTTTTTGGTAGAACCAAATCTGAAGACTGGCTACATTTTGGGATACTTGGGGAAAAAAAAAATAATGGAATTTTTTTTCTTTTTGTATTTTAGAATTTCCTACCAAGATCTGTTATACTAACCCCACCAGTATCCTCAATATGCACAGATGCTATGCTTAAGATACATGCCTGAAGAGAGAAATCCTGAAATTCAACTAAAAAGAAACGGTTTACTATCCATCTTTAAGATTTCTCCATTTTATTCCACTATGGTATTTTTCTAAGCTTCCTATATTAACATTAAATTGTGATAAAGTAAGAACGGAAAATCTAATTCTTAATGCCATGAAACAGATCTTTTATATTAGTCTCATACTGTGGAAGAGCCTGCTGAGAAATCAAATATTTTCTCTATTTCTGGAAACAACTGTAAAACTCTGAAGAATTGTGACCAGGTAAATCTCTACACTCTCTTCTCTGACTATATGAATGCTGACCATCTCCCTTTCTGAAACGGTCTCAGTACCATTTTGATCTAGATAGATAAAAATTACCTTCTAATTAACATCAAAAGTGCCTCTTAATCCTATAAAATTTCTGTTGCTATTCTAAGTCACATAAGATCCAGAAAAATAGAAGCTGACTGCCAATAATGAACACTATATCATATATTCACCAAATAAATAATCTACTATGGGCAAAGCATTCTTGAACATGATAATCAAATTGACCAACAATACACTCATTTCCTTTTCTCTAAGAATATTTTTAATTCTTTCTAGGAAAGGAAAAACTTTTCTTTACAAGGAAATACCTATCCAATTTCTAGACCTTCACTTCAGTGTCTCATTTGTTGTTCAGTCACTCAGTTTGTAACCCCGTAGACTGCAGCATGCCAGGCTTCCCCATCCTTCACTACCTCCCAGAGCGTGCTCAAACTCATGTCCATTGATTGAGCTGATGATGCCATCTGATCATCTCATCCTGTGTTGCCCCCTTCTCCTCCCATGCAGCACCTCCAACCTAATGTGTCACAAACTTAAGAGACCACCTGTCTCCTCTGAGCTTCCCAGTGCTATTTCTCCAAACTGCTTCTCTGGTATGGTGGCAATAACATTCTCCAAGTCTTCCAAAGCAGAAATGTTGGCAGTTACCTCAGGCTTCTTTCCTCCTTTATTCCTCCCAGTGGCTGGCTGCTTGGTCACCATAATGCTGGGGATTTTATTCCCTAAAATATCTAATTTTAACTACCCCTTAAGATCTTCAAACCTTACCATTATCACTACCACTGCCTAGCTCTAGTCTCAAGTCTCCCCTGACTTTCTCGAATAGCCTCTTACTTGTCTCCTTGCCTAGGGTCTTACTCTGTCTAATCCTTCTCTACATGGTTTCTTTAGCCATCTTTCTAAACAGGAACACAAAAGTTCTCCATGTACAACACTCTCCACTGACCACAAAGGCACCAAAGGACCACAGTATAATGTGAAGAGCTCCAGGATCTAGGGATGTGCTCTCTACCTGCTCTGTCCACATCATCTCCTGACACCTTCTGCTGTTTCTTCTCTCTTCTTATTCCTCTCCTTGGCTTTAGGTATAGAGCATCTATATTTCAGTTTTAGAAAGCTCTAGTAGGCAATGGCACCTCACTCCAGTACTCTTTCCTGGAAAATCCCAAGGACGGAGGAGCCTGGTAGGCTTCAGTCCATGGGGTTGCGAAGAGTCGGACACAACTGAGGGACTTCACTTTCACTTTTCACTTTCATGCATTGGAGAAGGAAATGGCAACCCACTCCAGTGTTCTTGCCTGGAGAATCCCAGGGATGGTGGAGCCTGGTGGGCTGCCGTCTATGGGGTTGCACAGAGTCAGACAGGACTGAAACGACTTAGCAGCAGCAGCAGTACAGATACAGAGAGATAATCCAGAGATGATGTTATATTGCAGTTTATTTAATTTTGATTAATAAAATTATTAATTAGGCCTGTATTTGATAGATTAAATCTTAAAAAAAAAAACCAAAAAAACCTAAAAGCACATACATATAAGACAGAAAAACAAAACCAAGCTTGAGGATGGTGTTGATATTTAATGAAAGCCTTCTTTGTAGGCCCTTAAGAATATAGAAAGGGCTCCCCTAGTGGTTCGGTGGTAAAGTATCTGCCTGCCAGCGCAGGAGATGTGGATTCGATCCCTGTGTCAGGAAGAACCCACTCCAGTATTCTTGCCTGGAAAATCCGATGGACAGAGAAGCCTGACGGCCTACAGTCCATAAGGTCACAACAGTCAGACATGATTGAACACACCACCTATCACATAATGGGAAACAGAAATCGCAACTGAAGATGGAGAAATTTTAGAGAAAAAAATGTCTTGTAGAAAATTTACTTTACTATATATATGTTGTACAATAGTTAAGGAAGAATAATTCACTTTAAGCTTAAGAAAACCTACAAATATATGCTCTGCTTCATCCCCCAAAATATGCAATCAGTATTAATTAAATAAGGCAACTGATAATTGCCTTACCATCCCTTGCCTTATTTGGCAAGCATGTTACACTTTTTTGTTTTTAACTACTCGAGTGATAGTGCCAATAACCACAAAGGACTAGAGCTCAGATGAAATTCTAGAGTAGCCATTTCTTAGTGTTTAATAGATTGATGTAAGTAACAATGTTAATATTATTGGTTGACACTCTTACAAACATTATACAAATGGAACTTTTAGTAGGGTAAAGACTAAAATAGGCTACTTGGCTTACAGTGAATGCTGAAAAATGCTGGATATCAACAGATTCTTTTGGTTCTATTTATGTAGATGAAAAGTCATTTAGTCTTAATAAAATTAGGCAGAGGTATGTCTCAGAGGTGGTGGAAAACTGACAATACAAGCAAGGACTGGATTTATACTTACAGTGAAAATGTTTATCATTGAAAAGAGGGGGAAGGCCCTGGGGGGGAAGGCCTCTCTTAGAATCAAACATTTTCCTAAAAGTCACCTTAGGAGAAGAATGTCAAATGATATATCCAGTTTACTAAAACACATTAATTGTATTAACAGCATCTTATAATGAAAAGATTATGTGCTTGACGCACTGCATTATAAAACAGTTACAATAATACCCTAGGTGAGGAAGAATTCCTGGTACTTCTTACCCTGGCATCATATTCAAGGACGAAAGGAGGAAAGTCAATCTGTTCTGGAGAGATGGCAGAAAACAGCTGGTGGAGGCTGTCCACATGGTGGATTTTGTCCTTCAGTCCTGAGACAGAAAAGGTGGTAAAAAACCATGTTGATACCTGATTAATAGAAGAAAAAAAAAATGATTTAAGCCAGTGACAAGAATCAGAAATACACACATGATCTTGAAAATTTATGTTAGATAAAAACGATTTCAGAATTGAAATTGGTTTCAAAAAAGTCTTGTAATGAGCAGTGTTTTTTGAAATGCAGGTCGCGGTACATCACTGAATTATGCAATCAGTTTAGTGGCCTGTGAACAGTATTAAGAACAACAAAAAGAAACATGCTAGAGCAACAGTTCCTAAGGACTGTAGTAAGAATGAGCTTTGTCTCCTGAGGCTCAGCTTCTGTCATGTGCCTCTGTGCTCCTGTGCCTGTCGTGTCCTGTGATGTGATGCAGTGTGCTTTTTGTTGTGGGTAGTGGTCAAAACCACTGCACTTTGATGGAATACTGCCTCACTGGTACTGTGAAAACGTTTAACACCTCCAAATCTCAGAAACACTTTTCACTTTTTTTAAAATGAGATTGAAACTTTTTGCCAATTTTTGAGACATTTATTTTTCAGTGGACACTTGGCATGCGATCTATCAAAGTGCATTTTCTGTGGATGAGCCATTCTTGGTCATTTTACTTCACAACATGCAATTTTTCTATAAAGATAACCTGTAAAATTTGCTCAATGCAAAAAACAAACAAACAAACAAACAGAATTCTTGACAGCAAACAATAATGGCATGAACTAGGTAACAGCTAGAACTTACAAATTATTATTCATCTATTCAAACTGACCAACAAAAATAGTCTTGTTTACCACAGGCTTGTACAACAGTTCTGTGAGGTAGGTATCCCCATTTATAGAAGAAAGTAATCTATGTATATGAATTCTCAGTGTACTGGCACAGCACATTCCAAGACATAACTAGGTACATTATAAATATACTACATGACACTTTGGGCAATTGCCAATCATTTTGTTAGTTTCTCTTTGACACCCTATCATGTTTTTCAGGGCTTGTTCCAAACTTTTCACATATTCCCAGTCCCTAATGCAAAATATGTTCTTCATGCTTACTTATGAGAAAAAGCACGGACTAACAGAGCCAACACTGAACTTATCTTTATCAGAATCTTGCCCAAACTTCCAGACTTGGCAGAGACCCGTCTCCATTTTTCCCTGACAGCTCCAGATTATCCCATCTATTGAATTCTCACAACCTTATGTTTAAATCTCATGTACAGCACTCATTTCTATTTCACAGGAATATAAACAGTTTCTTATAATTTCCCTAGCACTTGGCAAGCAATCATAGAATGGTCTAAAGTTTTAAAAGCTACAGACAGAACCATGCATTCATTGAAAAAGAATGAATGAATGATGATAAGATCTATTTCATAATGAGTTTTATGACCTGGGTCACTATTCTATTTTGGCTGTACTATGAATGACTGGTATAAGGCCTCAATATTAACTTTACCCTCCGCACCCTCTCACCTTAACAAGTTTATTTGGAGGGTGGTGGAGGGGAGGGGGACACACTCAGCCTTTCTAGAACAAAGTGAGTTAATATAAATCAAATTAGGCAGTCATTTAATTACACACCAATCCCCAGTTTTTTTTACATCATTTTTTTTTTTTAAATACAGGCTGTTATATACCTAACTGACACAAACTTCTGCAAACTAGATGAGTGAAAATTCTAGACTAGGATACAACCAGCCAAGAGTTAGCTGATCAATTAGTAAGAGCTTCAGAGAGGCCATGGAGATTTTAGAGATCCTAGGAAGAGTTCAAGAGAATAAGACTGCAGAGTCAGAACAGAGAAGTATCTCAAGGATGTATTACGAGATGCATTTGCACAAGGAGTTACATATTTCCTGGGATCTACTAGGTTCTAAGCATTGTGCACACCTGTCAGTAATACAGGCTAATAGTGACATGGCCATTCCTCTAATGAGGAATTAGATTTTAGTAAAGGAGCCAGCTCATAAGCAGAATAACAATCTTCTAAGGCAAAAAAAAAAAAAAAAAAAAGCTAAATACAATGAATGGTTCAAGGACATACACAACTACCTGTCCTAGGCAAGGCACCATGCTACTTGGATAAAAGTATAAAATTATGGAGCCAGAAGAAACTACACAGGGAATTTGTGTTCCACGGTCTCTTATCTCAGGACATTTTTACATGCTGTTTTGTTTACTCCTAACCCCCTTTTCTTCAATTCTTTGCCTGGTGAAAAATTGTCCTTCAGAGCTCAGATCAGAATTCACCTCCGTGAGAAAGCTTTCACTGACCACCCTCCACCCATAGTGCGAGACGCAGCTTTCCTCTAAGAGTTCCAACAATACCGTGTTACTCATATTACTGTGTAACTGACATTCTCTGTGGTAGTAGCTGATTCTTTCAACCAATTCCCCCTGTGGGGATTGTCTCCTTCAACACTATATTTGTAGGGTCTAACCAAAGCCCAACATGAAAAGTAAGGAATTCAATATATGATGAAAGAATTAACAAATAGTTTCTGGACTTACTACTTTACTATGTAGGGATGGTCTAATATTCTTCCATTCTACAATAAAAACAAATGTACTCCAATCTGGGCCCAGTCTCTTCATCTACAAAGTGAGGAAGTTATACCTGAATGATTTTTAAAGTCCCTCTTAGTTATACAGTTCTGTGAAAGGACTCGACTACGCTGCACATTCTGACATGGTGAGGGGTGGTGGTAAATTCAAAGAGAAGGCTGGGTTTAGGAAGAATGGGCAGTGATCATATACACTCAGGATCTGAAGGACAAACACATTTCTCCATTGCATTTTTTCCCCATTACCTCCCTTACATTCTTCCGGCATTAACAAGAGAATGTTACTCAAAGCAGAAGGAAGTTGAAACTTAGTTAAAAGTTTTCTGTCAGGGAGACCCAAGAGCATTGTCTTCAGTTTTTGTTTTGTTTTATTTTTATAAAGCTCAGCTTTTAATTTTTAATTCATTTCAGTTTAGTAGCTCAGTCGTGTCCAACTCTTTGCGACTCCATGGACTGCAGCATGCAAGGCCTCCCTGTCCATCCCAACTCCCAGAGCTTACTCAAACTCATGTCCATTGAGTCAGTGATGCCATCCAACCATCTCATCCTCTGTCGTCCCCTTCTCCTCCCGCCTTCAATCTTTCCCAGTATCAAGGTCTTTTCAAATGAGTCAGTTCTTTGCATCAGGTGGCCAAAGTATTGGAGTTTCAGCTTCAGCATCAGTCCTTCCAATGAATATTCAGGACTGATTTCCTTTAGGAGGACTGGTTGGATCTCTGTGCTGTCCAAGGGACTCTCAAGAAGCAGAGGCGTGGGTTGGCGGTGGCCTGCTGCAGGGTCAGGGGCACCGAGTATAGCAGTGCTGCATGGCACCTTCTGAAGGAGGTCACCATTATCTTCATTACCTCCACCATAGTTTGGCCTCAGGTCAATTAACAGGGAGGGAACACAGCCCTGCCCTTCAACAGAAAATTGGATTAAAGATTTACAAGCATGGGCCCATCAGAACAAGACCCAGTTTCCCTCTCAGTCAGTCTCTCCCATCAGGAAGCTTCCATTAGCCTCTTATCCTTCTCCATAAGAGGTCAAATAGACTGAAAACCACAATCACAGAAAACTAACCAATCTGATCACAAGAACCACAGCCTTGTCTCACTCAGTGAAACTATAAGCCATGCCATGTAGGGTCACCCAAGACAGACGGGTCATGGTGGAGAGCTCTGACAAAACGTGGTCCACTGGAGAAGGGAATGGCAAACCATTTCAGTATTCTTGCCTTGAGAACCCCATGAACAGTAATTTTCAATTACTTACAACATAAGCCATACATATACATTTATTTAGGTAAACTTGCATTACTCAGTATCTACTATTTTAAAAAACTGAAGAAAACTTTCCAGGTAAGGATACTGGAGCGGGTAGCCATTCCCTTCTCAAAGGGTTCTTCCCGACCCAGGGATTGAACCCAGGTCTTCCAAACATGGAGGCAGATTCTTTACCATCTGAGCCACCTGGGAAGCCCGAAGAAAACTAAACATTTGGAAAAAAGACTGCTAGAATATTCTGTGAATTCCAGAAATTCTTTCACCCAATTATTCAAAAGTGCAGAGCCAAGAACATGGGATCACAAAACAACATAAACTAGGAAAAGATTGTTCACATAGTGATCTAATAGAGCCAGAGTCAACAGTGGGTTTAAAAATTATTAGCTTGTGTTCTATTAGGAAATATCAAAAAAAGAAAGAAAGTAGTGATTTATATGAGCAGTCAATTTATTATCACTTTGGGTGGAGTGCACTGGAAAAGATCTGAGAAGTATGGAAATCAGAAGAGTGTGATTCAATTGTTTTATTATCCCTTGATTTCTTTTCATCTCATTCTTTGATAATTACAACCACTCCATTTACAGTTTTTGACTTAGTATAAAATAATGGCGGATTTCTTTACATATGAGCTTTATTCTCAGTCCTCCAATGGTTTCTCCATGCCAAAATGCTATGGAAAGGTAATGTAATGATTCTCGCTTCATGCATTTCCCCTTCAACCTCTGCCCAACCTATCATTCGCACGGACTCCTACATGAAGCAGTTCTAGTGACAGCCAAAGCGAGTGGCTCTAACACTGAAACTTCTGGTAACGTTTATCCACTGATGTCACAGTGAGGGAAGGAAAGCTGGTCACTGACTCTCTCTTGTGTGGGGGAGGAGAGGTTAAGTCAGATCTTAGCACACAGTGGCTATATATTTTCATAAGTCTGGTAAATTCACAAAGGAATACTCTTTAGATAAGTTTGAATTTGTGATAAGTAAAAAACAGTTTTGACCATTAAAAAAATTATGAAAGTGTTCCAACATTTACCAAAGTTGAAAGAATTTTACAAGGAACATAGGTACAGAAACCACTCAGACAATCATTAACATTTTCCTTAAGTTTTCTTTTTTTAAATTGTTTTGTTTTTTATTAGTTCTGTCATTCATAATAAATGAATAGGATTCAACTTTTTCTAGCTTTATGAATAGATACTGAGGACCACAAAAACATCTTTTAAATTTTAGCCATTCTAGTAGGAATGTAATATCTCACGTTGCTTTCATTTGTAGTTTTCTAATAACTAATTGTGCTTGATATCTTTTCATCTGCTTACTTGCCATCTGTGTATCTTCTGGTTAAGCCAGATTTTTGTACAAATCTTTCGTCTATTTCTAAACTGTTTCCTTATTACTTAGAGATTTCTTTATATATTCAAAAGACAAGACCTTTATTAGATAAATGTTTAATTTACCAAGATTTTCTCTTAGGCTGCAGTTGATCTTTTCATTCTCTTCAGTTCAGTCCAGTCACTCAGTTGTGTCCGACTCTTTGCGACCCCATGAATTGCAGCACGCCAGGCCTCCCTGTCCATCATCAACTCCCGGAGTCTACCCAAACCCATGTCCATCGAGTTGGTGATGCTATCAAGCCATGTCATCCTCTGTCATCCCCTTCTCCTCCTGCCCCCAATCCTTCTCAGCATTAGGGTCTTTTCCAATGAGTCAACTCTTCGCATCAGGTGGCCAAAGTATTGGAATTTCAGCTTCAGCATCAGTCCTTCCAATGAACACCCAGGACTGATCTCCTTTGGGATGGACTGGCTGGATCTCCTTGCAGTCCAAGGGACTCTCAAGAGTCTTCTCCAACACCACAGTTCAAAAGCATCAATTCTTCAGTGCTCAGCTTTCTTTATAGTCCAACTCTCACATCCATACATAACTACTGGAAAAACTACAGGTTTGATTAGATGGACCTTTGTTGGCAAAGTAATGTCTCTGCTTTTTAATATGCTCTCTAGGTTGGTCATAACTTTCCTTCCAAGGAGTAAGCATCTTTTAATTTCATGGCTGCAATCACCATCTGCGGTGATTTTGGAGCCCCCCAAAAATAAAGTCTGACACTGTATCCATTGTTTCCGCATCTATTTCCCATAAAGTGATGGGACCAGATGCCATGATCTTAGTTTTCTGAATGCTGAGCTTTAAGCCAACCTTTTCACTCTCCTCCTTCACTTTCATCAAGAGGCTTTTTCGTTCCTCTTCACTTTCTTCTCTTAACTATCTTCAAAAGAGCAGAAGTTTTTAATTTTAATAAAGTTTAATTTCTTTTATAGATTATGCTTTTGGTGTTAATTTAAGAAATAACTTGCTTTACTCAAGGTCACACAGAACTTTTTCTCGTCTAGTTTCTTCTAGAAGTTTAAAAAGTTTTATGTTTTACGTTTAGGTCCTTGATTCATTCTCAGTTAAATTTGTACATGATGCAAGTCACAGATCAAAGTTCATTTTTTTTACATATTGATATCCAATTGTTCCAATATCATTTGTTGAATAGACTATCCTTTTTCCACTGACCCAACTTTGCACTTTTGAAAAAGATCAGTTATCCATATATATGTGGATCTATTTCTGGATTCTTAATTCTGCTCTGTTGATCAATTTGTCTACCTTCATGCGCATACCTCACTGTCTTGAGTACTGCAGCTTTAGAGTTAGCCCTGAAAGCAGATAGTGCTGGTCCTCCAACTGTGTTCTCTTCCTGAGTTGTTTTGTCTATTTTAGATTCTTTGCATTTTAATTGGTCAATTTCTACCAAAAAAAAAAAAGCTTGTTGAAATTTTGGTTAGGACTGAACTGAATCTATAGCTTCAGCAAGAAATGACAATTTAATAAAATTAAACTTTCTAATCCATACATACAGGATATGTCTTCATTTATTTAGGTCTGTTTTGATGCATGTCATCAATGTTTTACAGCATACAGTGGGCTACGGTCCATGGGGTCACAAAGAGGCAGACACCACCAAGCAACTACTACTACTACTACTATTATTATTACTAACTTGTACAATGTATACGTCTTTCACATTTTTTTGTCATAATTATCATTAAGTACTTAATATTTTTGATGCTAGTGTAAATTATAATGCTTTTTAAATTTCAAATTATTTCTTTCTAATATGGACAATAGATTTTTGAATATTGATCTTAAACCCTGAAATTTTGCTAAAAAGTTACTCATTAATTCTAGTATTAATAGCTCTTCTGAGGATACTACAAGGTTTTCTACATAGATAATCATGTCATCTGTCAATCAAAACAGTTTTATTTACTCCTTTCTAAATTTAGATGCTTTTTGTTCCTTTTTCTTGCCATATTACACTGGCTAGAACCTCTAGTACAATTCTGAGTACAAGTGGGAAATAGCAGGCATTCTTGCAAAGACATACTAAAAATCAAGCCAATCCTTCTGTGTGTCTACATTTAAGAAAAAATTTCAGTAGCTACTGGATGAATAAAAAAGAAAATGGATGATGAAATTTTGGGAAATAGTCAAGCATTACTTCTGTAAGTGCTATAGAAAAAAAAAAAATTAGCCACCTGCTGAGCATAACAAAATTAACTTTCCCAAGAGTGGGAAAGTTAATAGTATACTATCTGGTAAGACTATGTAGTCAGAAGTCAATTGAAAGAAGAGCAGGAAAGACAATTATAAGTGATTTAATTGACTGCTCACATATTTTATGTTTTTAAAACAGTCTGACCAAGCAGTGTTCCCATAAGCATAGCACTTAATACTGTGATGTTGTAACACTGAGGGACCAAAAGGAAATTTGCAGCTTTTAAAAGGATTATTTAAAAGACTTCATGCAAAATTTAAAGATGGTATTTCAATGAGAAACAATTTTGTAAACAGTGACCAATTTCCCAAAGTGGAAAACATTCTCACCGAAGTCTTCACTCATCTTAGTTATGAAATATAATGAGGACTTTTCACTACTTATCTTACTTCTCTACAGCACTTTAAAATAATAACTATTTCTACCATCTCTGATGCTTTGCCCATCCACTGGCTTCCACAGCATTAGTCAACCTTGGTTTTCCTGCTGCCTTTTTGATTACTTCTTGGTTTCCTTCCCTGATCCCAGTGCTCTGTCTTCAGCTGTTGTCTTTGGTCTAAATCTGTGATTTTATTCATTAACACTTTTAAAGAGTTAAAGCTGTATTTACTTCACGATGACTCAAAATTTATATCTCAATCCATGACTGCTATATCTGAAAACTTGTAGGAGTACCTACTAGTGGCAGGATTGGTCAGAGAGGTTTCTTTTTTCCTTTTTACATAAAGTAATTGTTGAGCTGAGATCTGAAGGGTAAAATAGGAATTAGCTAGGAACAGGGGCAGGAAAAAAGCCCAGATTAACTAAGAGCCGTGCTTAGTCGCTCAGTCATGTCCGACCTCTCTGCGACCCCATGGACTGTAGCCCACTAGGTTCCTCTGTCCATGGGGATTCTCCAGGCAAAAATACTAAACTGGGCTGTCATGTCATCCCTCAGGGGATCCTTCCAACCCAGGAATCGAACCCGGGTCTCGCGCACTGTAGGCAAATTCTTTATCATCTGAGCCATCGGGTAAGCCCAAACAAAGAGCACAGAGAGGCAAGGACAGAGGGGCTAATGGCTTGTAAAGGTCACTGACAGAGATATCCGAGTTACATGGGACCAAAACATTAGGACCACAACTCGAGATCACTTAAAAATGAAGGGTAAACAAGGAAATTAGCAGTCACAACGGTAACAGCCAGAATTAGGATGATGAAATATTTCTTAATATGCAGGTATATAGCGCACTTAACATCAAGATTTAGCAGAAAGAAAAATACCTACCTTTGAACGAAATGTTGGATGAACAAAATAAACAGCTTTCAAATTCCTCTTGTACCTGATTCAAAACAAACAAACAAAAAAGGGTCAGTATAAGCCATGCCTAAAACCAATCAACATTATGAACAATTAACTCTTTCTCCAGGAGTTTAGAAGCAGGAAAAAGTTTACATATGAATTTACTCTGATACAAAATAAACTGGAATTAAGGGGAGGCTCCTATTATTAAAATACCCAATCTATATATTATAAAAATCTGTTATATGAACTGTCCTTTCACAGAATATACCACAATGATTGCTACTGCTTAATACTAGGAAAGGAAAAAGCTATTGTCCCCCTTCAAAATTTGAGAAACTAACTTGACATCAACGACATCATAGAGTTTCTTCAGGAAGTCTGAGTCCAGGTGATTGTATTCGCTGGTCAGTGTGTGAAAATACACTAATACATATTCCTTCACAGCAATGTGGTCCATTACATGGATAAAATATAAGAGAGCCTAGAAGAAAAAGGAATAAAAGTAATGATCATTTTGTATAGTAGTCTATTTCACAGTGTGTGTGTGTGTGTGTGTGTGTGTGTGTATGTGCGCGCGCATGCGCGCTCAGTTGTGTCTAACTCTCTGTGACCCCATGGACTATAACCTGCCAGGCTCCTCTGTCCATGGGATTTTCTAGGCAAGAATATTGGAGTGGGTTGCCATTTCTTACTCCAGGGGATCTGCCTGACCCAGGGATCGAACCTACATCTCTTGTATCTCCTCCATTGGCAGGTGGATTCTTTACCAATGTGCCACCTGAGGCCAAGAGAGAGAAAAAACCCAGGAGCTTAATCTAATCTATGCTCCAGACACTGCAGACATCAGGAACAAGTATCTCTTCAAAAAGATCTTCCCATATAGTTCCCATAATGCTATGGTACATTCCCTTTCTGTTCTAAGTGATGGAGGAGAATATGTCCATCCTCCCAAATGAGCTCTTTGTATATACAAAAGAGCTCTTCAGTCAACAACCAGGTCTTTTCTCTCTGGGATAATGATTTCAAAACCGTTAGAGAATTTCTAGATTTTTAATCATTCTTGAAGGTTCTACTTGAGCTCAGTGACAAATCTTTGCAGTCTCCACTGAGATACGGACTCATGCCTCACATGGCTCACTTTGAGGGCTAATCTGTTCAGCATCTTTAACATTGAACTGAATGAGGAAAATGAGAACAGGTTTAGTGAGCAGAAGGCAGTGGGCTGGGCAGCACTTCTGCTCTGACTCAAACTTAATGTGACCTGGATCAGTTAGGAAAGTATGCCATTACAAGAAGGATGAAATTTAAGAGAAACATTAAGTACAAAGCAGAGATACAACATGGGCAGGGCCAGCATGACCCACTGGTGTAGCTATAAACAATGACACACATGATGCTGCGAGGCAGCCCCTGAAGGATTACTATCAAACAGGCTATTTCCCCATTTTTGCCTCAGGGGAGTCCTTGGCATTCACATGAATGGACTACTGAGGATTAGTTACCATGGGTCCAACTGCTACCAGAGCAGACAGAGGAGGCTCTAAGGAAACACATTTTATTTCCAGTCGTTAGCTGGTTTGGGCCTCACGATATAAATGAAATGATACATCACAAACATTCAGAACACCATGCAAATACACATCAGAATCAAAGGGGTTTACGCTTTTATTGGTATGAATCACATTATTAATGCTGTGAATAAATGTTATACTAATTATTGTAAATAGTTGAGCGTTTAAGGGTGTGTGTGTGTGTGTGTGTGTGTGTGTGTGTTTATTTCTGCTCTTACCAGGCTGCTTCTGGTCCTCTTTCTGTCCACTTACCACCTCCTGCCCAGGGCAATTAAGGTACTCATTTTCAGCTTCAAATTCACTTAAATTTTTTCATTTATAAAGAAGTATAGCCACATGACAGAAAAATATAGAAAACAAATTCTCCCTAAAACTATGAAATCCAGTTTAAGATACTGACTTCTAGTTTTTACCTTTATGTTTAAACTCCTGTCCTGCTTCCCTTGCCCCAAAAAAGGGCAATGTATACATACTATGTATCACTTTTTCTTCTATTGATACCATATCATAAACACTTCTCTATAGTACTTAACTTCATAACCATAATTTTTTCAGGGTCACAGAACATTCCATTTATGGATGCAAAATAATTAACTTAACAGAATTTGTTATTTTGTATCACAAATGAGCCTTTGAGTAACATGCCAGATCCAAGGCTTTCCCAATTTTTTCTTTTATCTAAACACCAGGGACTAGGACTCAAAGGGCTTAGCCAGGTGTAATCATCTGCTTTTGCACAATGGTGTTTTATCTTAAAATTGTATGCATCTTTTACACTTTTGAGAACTTTTTTTTTTTACTATAGTTAAAAATTATTTATTAAAGTGAGTCTCTTCCTTTGCAGTCAGTTTCTATTACGACTGATGTTCTAGGATGATCTATGTATTTATCCTTTGGATTCGACTGTCCCTTGCCCAAGTATTCCACAATTTGGGCAGTTTCTTGGCCAATAGCTATTTTCATTCCTAGGATTACTTCCTTAGTAGTTAGTACAAATTCTCAGAAATTACTAGGTCACTTTGATAGTTTTAATTAATTTTTGATGACAATGATTATTATTTAAAAGTAATGGCTAAAAAATAAAAATAAAAAATAAAAGTAATGGCTAATTTTGAAGGTGAAAAAAGATACCTCATTTTAATTCACTTTTTTTTTTTCACTACTAATCAGGTTGAACATTTTCTTATTTACTAGTAATACCGTTTCTTCTGCTATGAATCATCTGTTTCTGTCCTTTAACTTCAAAAGAAGGGATTAGGAAATGATGACATCTTGGGTTAACTACATCTCTGGTTTCTTCTCTTCAGATAGATTCTCAAAAGTTTATGTTACTTTTTTCAAGAAAGGCAAATACAGAATGAGTCCGACCAAAAACTTGCCATTTATGTCATGTCCAAAACACAGTACGTGAGTTTTTGGAAATCACCTTGTGGCATTTCAGTATTCTGTTTCTCCTCGAACACAAGGCCGGACCCCTAACTGATAGAAATGGTGTGTGCCAACTTGTAGAACCAGGGCTGCTACTCAGTTACGGACATGCAATTCTGTCTCATCTCATATTCTAAGCCCTGATTCCAAATTCATACCCTACTTATTTTTTTAAAATCAATGTTATTTACAAAACAAAGCCTTTTTATGGCTTACCTTGTCCATATCTATTAATGTTACAGGAATGTTTCTTCCCACTACCACCATCACCGTGCGACCACAGTTATCCACACCTACAAACAGGAAACGTAATCAGCACCCAGAAACTTTATTCCAGGAGTATTATTTGTCCTGGGCTCTGACCTTATTAAAACATTCTAAACAAATGTAAAAGACGAAAAACTAGGAACATAAGCTTTTCAAATTTCATCTTCGGATTTCTGTCACTATGTGGAAAACTACTTTTTCATTTTTTTTCAGCTTCATGAAGTTTTGATGACTGCCCTTGTTTTAAGGTAAGCCCTCTTATAGGTTTTAAATCTGGGCAAACCAAAGGTAAGATCACAGGGTAAAGATCATTTTATAAATAGCTTTCTATTTAAGTTGATTAATAAATAACATTAGTGATCTAAGAAAAACTAAATGGAACTCAAATCTGAAAATTAACAAGTACTGTCTGAAAAAGAAATATAAAGGGGGAATCTGATAACTTTCACTGTCTCTGTTATATATTTATATAATGTTTGATTCTGTATAAAGAGATTATAGTACTTTAAAACTAGGAAAAAATTTATAAGACACAAAAAAGGAAGAAAAAGGACTTCATTTCTGAGAAGAAATGAAGTTGGTCAATATAGAATAACTAGCTGAAAATCTTGCAGGTTAATATGATATTTTTAACATATTGATGATGAGCAAAACCTATCTTCATTGTACCAAAAAAAAAAAATCTATATATAGACAAAATGGGCAAAATCAGAGAAGAATGAAGTCCATAACAGAATACCAAATAATGTCTTTTAATCAGTAAAAGAATAAGTTGCCATGTCTTTAAGCTCACCTGTTTGGTATAAGGCTTTTAGAGAAGCAATATCAGATAGATCCTCAGATCTTGCTTGACACAACCAGCGATTATAACTAGAGAAATAAAGGATATGATAATTATAATAAACAGTTGTAAATCTATAAATGAGACCTGTTTTTAGTTTAAAGAATGCTTTATTATAATGAGGAAGCAGTTAAAGAGGCTGTTACACTATGCTGAATCTCTACTTTTATTAAAAAACAAAACAAATGAGTTACTGAGAAAGGAAGATGTTCACACCAGACGACTTTTACAATTATTTTTTGAGCAAATGAAGACTACTCATATAATTGGCTAAGATACCTAGTACTCAAACTAACATTGTTTTTAAAATACTATTATTTTCCTCTACTTGAAAGAAAATACAAACAAAGCTTAAAGCAATAGTAGTTTTCCACAAGAGATGTTCACTCATTCAACAAAGACTTACTGACTGCTTACTTCATGAGAGGTATTGAGAATACTCTAGTGAATAGACATGGTCAGACACTCAAGGAATTTACTTTTCAGAAGAAAAACAGCTAAGTGTTATACATGTTTTGCCAGATCACAAAGAAACTAGGTACATTTTTTCTGAAGTCCAGGCTTATTTAATGACTGACTAATCACAGTAGCTCTACTGATACTCCATATACCAGATCATAGACATTGCATTTTGGTTTTGGCTAAGAGAATGTTAAAATTGGAAAAAACATTAAAAATCTCAAAGAGCTTTTAGGTCTCATCTGGCAACATCCTACAACATTAAAAACAACAACAACAAAACTAAACCAGGAGAGAGGATATTTGGGTTCTCATCTTATCACTTTCTGTGCAACCTTAATAAAGACACTTCAGCTCTATGGACCTTAGTTTCCTGATCTGCAAAACAGTGTTTCTGCAGAACACCTTTCAGCTATAAAACCACATAACTAAGGATATTTAATAGGAAGTCTATTACATAGGGATTGTAATCAACAAGTGATATGCCTGCTAGGTTCATGGAAATTGTTGCTTGTGAAAAATAAGCTTAGTATTGGGAATTCCCTGGCAGTCCAGTGTTTAGGACTCTGCTAGATTCCTGGTCTGGGAATGTAGATTCCACAAGCCATGCAGCATGGCCAAACATTTATTAAAAACTGAAAAAAAACCCAAAAAAACAAAAAAAAACAAAAACCACTTAGTATTACACAGCTCTATAGTCTGCCTTTTTAAATTTAGAAACATACCCACCTGTGCTAACTGAATTTAAAGTCAACAGCTTTTAATGTTAGTTTAAGATACAATGTGCAAGTCAAGAAAGGATCTATGTTTATTTTAGTTCTCCCTATTCATAAGTTCAATTCCATATTTTCACACGGAGCTATTTCCAGGTTATTGACATTAATCCCCCAACTGTACTGCTTTCTAACTGTTTTATGATTAAACCATCTCCATATCAAGACTAAAGAGAATAGTATATCTTAAGTGTCTTATGAGCACCACAGGTTATACCACAAACATGCAACAGGAATTCAGTAAATATCTGTTCATTTCTATACTCTGTGTATTCATTACCTCATTTTTAAAAGACTTATTGCAAAAATGCAATGCCTGCATGATAGCAGGGATTCAAATCTTTGTTGAATGAAATAATAAGCATAAGTATTATTCAGGGTATTTTGGAGTCCTGAGAAGAGTAAAAGGCCCTTGGATTCAGAGTTTAAGGCTGAACATATGAGATAGACATATTACAAAGACAACTAACACTGTAATAATTCAGTATGAGACAAGCAACCTAGCAGACATCTAAATGCTCTATCAATCAAGTATGTCTCTAAGAGGGGGACTGTGCGAGTAGGGGTCCGGGGTAGAGTGAGGACCGGGTGGAAGCAAGTTCCAGAACCGTGGTAGAACTGCTTCCCGCTTCGTATCACAAAGATCACCACAAGGCTTCTTTCCCCACTCACTGCAGTATTTGTGTCCATTCTGCTAGACCTCGAGATAGGGATTATGTCTTCATTGTCTCTATATTTCTAGGAAGTGTCTAGGGTTGTTCCTGACACTCAGTCACTACATATTCAATGAACTCTAAAGAAAAAAAAAATTTTTAACTGGAACTCAGATGCACAGAATAGAACTAATCACCTTGCTTCAAAACACTCTCATGACTGGTACATGCATGGTTCTCTTTTAAAAAGTAGTTATCTAGTTAGTTATTTTTAATGATGTAATAAGCACTCCAAAATCTACCCAAAACAAAAGTTAGCACCATCACAAACCTCCATCTAATCACCATGGTCACTTCGCTCCAATTCTAGCTTCTGCCTCTCCTCACTCGTCATCTGGAATCTCAGGTTCCTCATTTTCTCGTTTTCCTTTTTATATCATTTTAATTCATCTACACATATTCCTAAAAAGCTTTTTGGCTGTTTTTAACTATTCAAAAAAGACAAAAGCTTATCACAAAATTTTTGGGGTCTAGTTTTTGGACTTATTGCTAAATTCATCTCTATTGTTGGGTATCAATGTTGTTCATTCTCTTTGACTATTACCCATAATGCACTCGCACTATATGAACACTGTAGTTTCATCCACTCTCCTACTGACAGGCACTTGGGCTATTCCCAGGTTTTTGCCACTGTGAACGTGTTACAATCAACTTACTTTACATATCTCCTGGTATATGTGTGTTTGATTTCTCTTGGGGACACTCCTAGGAATGGAAGTGGAACATACAGGGTATGTTTGGTTTCAAGGTCTAAACTGTTTTCCACATTTTGTACTGGTTTATACTTCTGCAAGCAATGAACAGGAGGTTCTAAGAATCCATGTCCTTTTCAACACTTGATCTGAGCAAATATTTTAATTGTCAATCAACTGGGTTTGAAATCGTATTTCATTTCCCTGGTTGTTAATGATGCTGAGATCCTGTTTATATTTCCTGGCTTTTTCTTTTTCTGTGAGATGCCTGTTCATACTGTTTGTCTATTTATCTATTGGGTTGTTTGTTCTTTTCTCACTTATTTGTAGGAGTTCTTTATATATTTTTGATTTAAACATTTGCATTAGATCAAAAATGCAAAGGTTCGTGACACTGTACAGGAGACAGGGATTAAGACCATTCCCATGGAAAAGAAATGCAAAAAAGCAAAATCACTGTTTGAGGAGGCCTTACAAATAGCTGTGAAAAGAAGAGAAGTGAAAAACAAAGGAGAAAAGGAAAGATATAAGCATCTGAATGCAGAGTTCCAAAGAATAGCAAGAAGGGATAAGAAAGCCTTCCTCAGAGATCAATGCAAAGAAATAGAGGAAAACAACAGAATGGGAAAGACTAGGGATCTCTTCAAGAAAATCAGAGATACCAAGGGAACATTTCATGCAAAGATGGGCTCAATAAAGGACAAATGGTATGGACCTAACAGAAGCAGAAGATATTAAGAAGAGGTGGCAAGAATACACAGAACTGTACAAAAAAGGATCTTCACAACCCAGATAATCACGATGGTGTGATCACTGACCTAGAGCCAGACATCCTGGAATGTGAAGTCAAGTGGGCCTTAGAAAGCATCACTACGATCAAGCTAGTGGAGGTGACGGAATTCCATTGAGCTATTTCAAATCCTGAAAGATGATGCTGTGAAAGTGCTGCACTCAATATGCCAGCAAATTTGGAAAACTCAGCAGTGGCCACAGGACTGGAAGAGGTCAGTTTTCATTCCAATCCCAAAGAAAGGCAATGCCAAAGAATGCTCAAACTACCTCACAATTGCACTCATCTCACACGCTAGTAAAGGAATGCTCAAAATTCTTCAAGCCAGGCTTCAGCAATATGTGAACCATGAACTTCCCGATGTTCAAGCTGGTTTTAGAAAAGGCAGAGAAACCAGAGATCAAATTGCCAACATCCGCTGGATCATCGAAAAAGCAAGAGAGTTCCAGAAAAACATCTATTTCTGCTTTATTGACTATGCCAAAGCCTTTGACTGTGTGGATCACAATAAACTGTGGAACATTCTGAAAGAGATGGGAATACCAGACCACCTGACCTGCCTCTTGAGAAACCTATATGCAGGTCAGGAAGCAACAGCTAGAACTGGACATGGAACAACAGACTGGTTCCAAATAGGAAAAGGAGTATGTCAAGGCTGTTTATTGTCACCCTGCTTATTTAACTTCTATGCAGAGTACATCATGAGAAACGCTGGGCTGGAAGAAGCACAAGCTGGAATCAAGATTGCCGGGAGAAATATCAATAACCACAGATATGCAGATGACACCACCCTTATGGCAGAAAGTGAAGAGGAACTCAAAAGCCTCTTGATGAAAGTGAAAGAGGAGAGTGAAAAAGTTGGCTTAAAGCTCAACATTCAGAAAATGAAGATCATGGCATCTGGCCCCATCACTTCATGGGAAATAGATGGGGAAACAGTATCAGACTTTAATTTTTGGCCTCTAAAATCACTGCAGATGGTGACTGCAGCCATGAAATTAAAAGACGCTTTCTCCTTGGAAGGAAAGTTATGACCAACCTAGAAAGCATATTCAAAAGCAGAGACATTACTTTGCCAACAAAGGTCCGTCTAGTCAAGGCTATGGTTTTTCCAGTGGTCATGTATGGATGTGAGAGTTGGACTGTGAAGAAAGCTGAATGCTGAAGAATTAATGCTTTTGAACTGTGGTGTTGGAGAAGACTCTTGAGAGTTCCTTGGACTTCAAGGAGATCCAACCAGTCCGTCCTGAAGGAGATCAGGCCTGGGTGTTCATTGGAAGGGCTGATGTTGAAGCTGAAACTCCAATACTTTGGCCACCTCACGCGAAGAGCTGACTCACTGGAAAAGACCCTGATGCTTGCAGGGATTGGGGGCAGGAGGAGAAGGGGACGACAGAGGATGAGATGGCTGGATGGCACCATTGACTCGATGGACATGAGTTTGAGTAAACTCCAGGAGTTGGTGATGGACAGGGAGGCCTGGCGTGTTGTGATTCATGGGGTCGCAGAGTCGGACACCACTGAGCGACTGAACTGAACTGACTTAGCTGAATCATTTGCCAGTTGTGTGCATTGTGAATACTCATATTCTGCAATTTGCCTTTCACTTACTTTAAGCTTAATTGCCCCACTTTCTGTAGTTCTTATCTTTAATATAGTCAAGACTAATTTTTCTTTTGTAGTCAGTGCTTTTTATATTTTAAGAAATCTGTTTTTTCTTATTGGTATGAGGAATACTAACCTATGACTCCTTCCATGAATTTTAATTTTTTAGAAATTTAAGTTTAACCCATCTAAAATTAATTTTAGCCCATAACATGAAATGAAATAGTGTAAACTCAAAAATGTTTTCAACCTCATCTGCAATAAACAACTTGAGACCCTAGGATATGCAAATCTTTATGAACATGATTATGGAAGAAGGTTATAGCTTACATCAGATTCTTAAAGGCTTTACAACTTAAAAAAGGTTCAGAATCACTGCTGAGACACTGGCAACTGCTATAGTTTCTAAGAACCTTGAGATGAATTCCAATGCAACAACTTACAACTGCCATCTTCATCTGGTTTCTTCTTTATTCTAATTGTCCCCTCCATTCTACAGATTGTGTAAATTTGCTTTGATTATCCCTGCTTCCCCCACCTATTCAATATTTTAAACTTTCCATTATATTTTTGAAAACTGCACCTCACTTTTTGCTAGTTTCCTTTTTATTTCAATGAAGACATGGAGCCTTTCATCCTAATCCAACAATCAAAACAAAAGCTAAAAATCAAACAAGAAAAAACACCCCAACCTCAAAAGCTTTTTATTTTGATACGTAAAATATAATCACTGGTTAACAGTCACACAAAATACATCACAATGGCAACAAAAGTACCCACTACTGTGCTCTCCAGGCAGATACACTGAGTAGATGGTTTCTCAATAGATTGCAGTCAGCTAAGGTTGGATGTTGCCCTCACAAAGCAAACACAAGACTGTTTCTTCTAGTTAATAAATTACCATCCAACTGCACAACCAAGAGTTGAATAATGAAGAAAATTCAAGCTTAATTACTCTTAAAAGTCCACTAACTAACGTACTTTTTGGTATACCACCAACAGCCCAGGGAAAATTTTCACTCTGAAATTAACAGAAGGTTTTCCTGACCTCATGCAGCTGTCCCACATTGGACTTAGTTAAAACTCTTATTATATATACTCTTAATGCATCCTGTAAGTTAAATACATTTTCATATATTAATGGGCTTTCTTGGTAGCTCAGCTGATAAAGAATCCTCCTGCAATGCAGGAGGCCCCAGTTTGACTCCTGGGTTGGGAAGATCCCCTAGGGACGGTAATAGGGTACCCACTCCAGTACTCTTGAGCTTCCCTGGTGGCTCAGACAATAAAGAATCCACCTGCAATGTGGGAGACCTGGGTTCGGTCCCTGGGTTGGGAAGATCCCCTGAATAACAGCTACCCACTCCAGTATTCTTGTCTGGAGAATTCCACGGACAAGGGAGCCTGGCAGGCTACAGTCCATGGAGTTGCAAAGAGTCGGACATGATTCATGCAGCTGTCCTACACTGGACTTAGTTAAAATCTTTGTTACATATACTCTTACTGCATCCTACAACTTAAATACATCTTTATACAGTAATTAGTTTAACATTTTTTTTCTCTGCAAGACCTTAAGCTCAATGCTGCCTGGGGCTAGATCTGCCTTGCATGTCACTTTGTTGTGTTTCTAGCTTGGCACAACAGTAAGGGTTCAATAAATATTTAATAATGAATGAGATAACGTTTTTACTGTGAGAAATGACATAAGAGTTACAGGCAACTGGATCTTAAGCCAATCAAGGAAAAAAGAAAAAGAAAAAAGTACTTGAAAAACAATTTAAGAGTTTTAAAAGCTGGATCTTTGTAAAAGAATATCTAGATTGCTTGCTAATTTTTGTAAGGAAGCCAACTCCTATCTTATGATACACCCTGATCAGTGTCACAATTGGGTGGAAGTCCTGGAAATAATAATCAAGAATTAGACAACTTATCTAATTGTTTTAGATGTTAAAGTGAATTATTACACAGAGAAAAGCCAATGCTACAAAAGGAATGAACTAACCCTATAACCTATCCATGTGACCATTAATTTTGTTTCTGAAGCAAGAACTGAAGGCTTTCAAAAAGATATTCCTAACTAAAGACTACCCTTTGTTTCTTGGTTCAGGCTTTAAGAACCAGAGGTGGTACTCTTCATCAAGCCTGTAGGTTGATGTGTTATTATGTGTTAACTAGATGTCCACAACAACCAGAGCACCACACATAACACACCCTGACGTGTTACGGTAGTGTGGCTCACTCATGGATTTCTAAAGGGATTACCTTCTTTACCTGTCTATTTCAGTTCTAGACTAGTACCCTGAATAGAGTAAATATCCAATGCTTCCTGAACTGAACAGAAACTGTCAACTCTGAGACTGATTTGAATCTCAAGATCATCACTTTCTACCAACAAGGGCAATGCTTTACATGCTGCATTCATAGTCCTTTCTAACCTACCCCTTTGCTGAGGACCCCTTTCCAGAAAGCATGGGCTCAGTGAATACAGATTTATTTTAATAATACTGGCTTGAACAAGTCATTATTAAGTGAAACAAATCTCCCCACTAAAAAGAGAGGCAAAAGACAGGCAAGTATCTAGTCCAGACACAAACAAATGCCAGTTTATCTGTATTAGCCACAGAGAAATGAAAAAGGTGTGTGTGTGTGTGTGTATGTGAGAGAGAGAGACAGGGAGATAGGAAGAGAGACTAGGGTAATTGATTTGAGAAAGGTGGTAACAATGTAATTCTCTGCACATGCATACAGAACATGTCTGGTCCTTTCCCAGCTTCTCTGAATCTGGTCTTTGTAGGTGGCTGGAGATGGCAGCAGAGAAGGGAGATAAGCTTCAGTGTAGCTCATCCTCAATTAGTTGTGACTATGGTCAAGTCACTCTTGGTGGTCAATTTACCCTTCTATAAGTTAAAGGGGCCAGACCAGATCAGGCACAAAATAGTCTAAGAAATCATTTAAGAAACCTTAGAAGGATGGACCCTGAGCCCTCCCCACAGAGGTTCTGATTCAAGACGTTTGGTGTGGGGCCTGTGAAATTTTAGAAAGTACCCTTAGTGATTCTAATGCCATACTACATTTCAGAAAACCACATCAGGTAATTACCAAAACTCCTTTCAACTATAAAGTACTGCTAGGAGACCCAGACCAGTGGTTCTCAAAGTGTGGGCCAAAGTCTGAAGACATTTTCAGGGGCTCTCAAGGTCAAACTATCTTCATGATAAAAGCAAAACATCATTTTTTTTTTTTTTTACTGTGTTGACATCTGCGCTGATGGCACAAAAGAAACTGCTCGCCAGCATGAATGCAGGTGGAAGCACCAGGTCACACTAGTAGTCACTGTGTTCTTAACTGTCAAAAGACTCGGGGGGGAAAAGCCAGTTTCATTTAAGAATGTCTTTTATGAGGAAGAAAAAATTATTAATTTTATTACATCAACCCTTGGGAATACATCTTTTTAATATTAAATGCGTCACAAAATGGGCAGAACACACAAAGCACTTCTGCAGACTGAAGCCTAAGGCTGTCCTGAAGTAAAGAACTAAGTGTCTGACCTGCTCACTGAACTAGCTGCTTTTCTTCATGAAACACCATTTTTCTTCAACTAATGACGGGCAAACTGTGATTATTCAATATGAGTTTTTGGCAGATATTTTCTCAAAAGTGAATAAAGTGACCCTGTCATATCGAGAAAAACAACCAACAGTATTTGTTACCAGTGATAAAACTTGAGCTTTTATATATATATATATATAAAATGTTGGCAAATTTGTACCCGTCACCAGAAGGTAACCATTCCTAACACGTGAGGACTTCTCTGATGACAGCAGCGGCGACACTAACAAATACAGCCTTGTGATTGTGATTGTGCGCCGTCACGTGTCAGTATTTGGAACAACTGATTAATTCAGTGAGCCAAAGCACCGTGCTATAAATTCATACTATAAACTCCTATTACAAAATCTACTCAAAGTGCAGGGTAAAACAACACATTCTAATATAACAATACAAAATTCATATAGTCAGAGATTTCATATTACAACTAAACATTATCAAAGTACCATTGATTGAGTTATGGTATAATATCAAAGAATATCCCTATTTTAAAAGGCCAGTAAAATACTCCCTTTTCCAATTATGTGTCTAGTGAGGTCAGATTTTCTTCATATACTTCACACAAAACAACATATTCCAACAGTCTGAATGCTGATATTAGAATCCAGCTGTTTTCTATTAAATCAAACATTAAAATATTTGCAAAAATGTAAAATGATGCATTTCTTACTAACTTAAAAAAGTTTTTTTTTTTGTAAAAACATAATGGGTTATTTTTCAAATGAATTAACAAATAATTCTATTGTTATCGTTTAGTTGCTAAGTTCTGCCTGACTCTTTGAGACCCCATGCACTACAGCCCGCTAGGTTCCTCTCTGTCTATGGGATTTCCGAGGCAAGAATACTGGAGTGGGTTGCCATTTCCTTCTCCAAAGGATCTTCTTGACCTAGTGATTGAACCCACATCTCCTGCACTGGGAGGTGGATTCTTTATCACTGAGCAACTAGGGAAGCCCGAACAAGTAACTTATCATATAATAAATATCAGTGGGTACAAGCTGTAAAGATAAAAGCTCTTTGGGGTCCTCAATAATTTTTAAGCATGCAAAGAGGACCTGAGACCAAACAGTTTGAGAACTACAGCTCTAGTCCAAACAAAGGTATCCAAATCTAGCAGTGCATGAATCATAATATCAAAGTTTCAAAATATATATAAAGGCCAAAGTCCCAGACATGTGAGGCAGAGCCCAGTCACTGTATTTAAAGAAAAATGTTTGCCAGATGATTCTCACGCATGGTCAAGTTCAGAAACCACTGAAGCTATCATTTGATGGTGTATGCCTTTGGAAAAGCTGTATATTGATGCCCCCTAGTGGCTAATTTGCTTTTCTTTATGAAAATAATAAAGGGAAGAGCAGGAACTCAGGAAAAACAAAATTCTAATTCTATAAGGGACCTGGAGATTATCTAGCACAACTTCCACTTTATATATGGAGATTGACAACTGCACATCATTACAGTATAGTGTAATAAATGCTAGGCTATGCTTTTGTTGGTTAAGTATAGGTGTAAAAAAAAAAAATATGGGGGAGACAGACTTCTGTTCCATCTACTCCAACTTATCTCCAGGGAGCTAAGTTTCTGGAGGCAATCAAGTCTGAGCTGAAACCTGGAGAACGAATTGAAGGACAAGAGTAATCCGGTCAAAAGGGGTGGCAAGTACCCAAGCTCAAAGGTATATAATAGGTCAAAATTTGCTCAGTATTAAAGACAACAGCAGTGGCCAATTTTAAGAGCTTGCTAGAATTACCAGGTACTGTGCTAAGTCCATTACACTATCTTATTTAACACTCACAACAACCCTAAGAGATGTTACCCTCTCAATCAACCCTAAAAGATACTGAATGTTAACCAATTATGGTTTATGATTTTTTCCTTTCCTTTAAAATTTTTTGAAAAGCAGCTAGTTTTCCAAGGGTAATCTGTTAGTACTTGGACAAACTTATCCAGAAATAACAAAGCTGCTTTTCTTTATGTTTCAAAAAGGGTTTATTCAGAATTGTTTTAGAAAACACATAAAAGAAATGGAATGACTTCACAAAGTCCTTGGGATAAATCAGAGGGAAATAAAGCTCTTTAGCCATTAATATGACAACCATAGACTATGCTTTAATTACAAATATAGTAATGTTAAACAAAAACTTTGTAATTCGGCTTCCCCTTTTCCCTACTTTCTGCTTAGAATATAATCTAATTTTATAGAGGTACTATAACTGCAACAGAAAGTGCAGAAGCTCTGAAATCAGAGGTGCATCTGAATGCTGACTTCATCACATATTAACTGTGACAAATTAACTTTGAATTTCTGTATCTACTAAGTGGGGACAGTATCTTCCTTACTGGATTGTCAGGAAGAATAAAGGAGACCCCATTATATGTAGACCATTTAGTAGAGGTAGCCCCTATCTTGTTTCTTTAGTCCTTATGTGTCTGTCCAAAGGGTTTGTCTTACTTTCTCTGATGCTGCTTCTGTAGAGCTGCCTCTGATAATTGCCCTTGAAGGATCAGTCTTCTTTGCTTGTCAATATCTCCTTCCATTCGGGCAAAAGCATGAGAGCCAATGAAAGAGAGATCAACTCCCAAGCCTTCGTCCTCTTCTTCCTGGTTATCTGTAACAAAAAAGCTATCAATAGCTTATGGCTATTTATCCATATGATCATTTTATGTTTTGCTAGCAGCCAATCCTTTGGGAATGGATCACCTCTTAATGTGTTCCCCCACTGCCTCACCAGATCTTTTTAAGGGGGGAAAAAAACCCCAAGACAAAACAGTTTTTTTTTCAAGAAAGAAAAGCAAACAAACAGAATCCTTGGACCATGGTGGGCTTCCCAAGGCAATGCCACCATCTGAGCCGTTCAGTTGGGACTTCTTCACATTTGTACCACTGTTCCTCAAAGTGTGATAGGCAAGATTTTCAGAGTTTGCTTTTATTAAAAAATACCACTAAATGAATCTTCTTTCAAGCTGATTTTACATCTCCTTTAACAGATTCAATGTTCTACCTGAAAATATTTATGAAAACTACAGCCTATCAGGTGATGATATTTTTTGAAATACAGGTGAAAGTCAAGCAGTGTTCAAGGATGGTGGACAGAAGGGAACCTTGTGGCTAATGACCACCCAGCACTGCCACCTCAACTGGTTTTGCTCTTCACTGCCCGTTGTCATACAAAATGCATTTTGTGCATTTAAGAAAAATGATATTCTATCATGGCAGTGACAATTCTGAGGATTTCTGAATGACGCTGGGCATACTTCAAGCCTGTACTCTACTGGAGTCTCTCTAAAGTACTCCTCCAGCAAAGCTTGGTTATCAGACATTTTCTGATGCTAAATCATTTATTATTCCTTCCATTTGATTTAAATCTGTGTAGTGGTAACAAAAAAGAGATGAGGAGCCTTCAATCGATTTTAACTTTATGCTCATTTAAAAGTGTTCACAGTAGAAATCTCACAGTAATTCTTAAATTGTTTAATTTTGAGATCGGGCCCCAGCAATGACGCTTGTGAGGCATGTCTCCAACTATGATCTTGGACATACATGCATGAAGATCAGTGCAAGCTGTCACACAGAATGGCTCAGAGAGGCTTCCATCCTGCCCTGCTCTGCTAGCACTTCACTCTCCATTGGTATGTAACCTAAAGAAGCAAAACACGTGGTACAGCATTCCTGTTTTAGGTATGGCTTTCAGAGGACACAGTTGAATCTGCTGAAAATTTTAATGATAATATACTGTTTCCCCAACAGTGTCCTGTGTGATACCTTAAATTTCACAAGGGCACAAATGTTGTCATACCCACTTCTGAATCTCTACTGCCTAACACAGACTTCACATCATATATATCATATATATAATTTAAAGAGTAAATCTTAATGAGAATAAGACTCTAAAAGCACTGATGTCGGTCTTGATCTTAGTGTCACACTAAAAGCTTCCTAGAGAACAGGCTGAACTTGCTACGTCTTGGTGGCTGATGCTTACCAGAGCGCTGCTTCCTGAAAAGGGAAGTTAAGAAAAGGAGAGAACTCACCCTCTGGGGCGCCAGGTTTTTCACTTATTCTAATCTGCCGTTCAGGTACCACAGGCTCCCCTTCCGCATTGCCAATATCTGCAGGTAGGTATGGCAACGAGCGGCTCTCCTCCTTCAGTGACCTTGGGAAGTACAGAGGTAGCAGCTTTTGGTAAGTAGCCTGTGTAAGAAAAGCCAAATGTTCTGTGAAAAATACCGGAGTGATGAAACAGGCATCAGCAGCACTCACGCCACTCCACAGACTATGAAGAGCCTCCATCATGAACTAAGGCCGAGCCACGCCTAAGCTCAGACTGGATGCTGCCTGGGCCCCTCAGTCAGTTTCTGTGTCAAAGACCAGGATTCGTTAGTCACTCAAGAAGACCCATGAGTCCTGATCCTGACAGCTCCAGGTCACTGAAGCTGGAATGGATATGTCCTGTGACCCCCATCCCCAGCCCCTTCTTCACCTCACTAATGATATCTGTCTTTCAAAATTCAGCTCAGACACAGACGCTACTTCCTTAATCCTCATTGTGCCATCAGGCCATGTGACCTAGATTTAATATCTGACAGTTTTGTTTTTAAACAGTTCTCTCTGAAAAGATTGCCATTTCCTGACTTTTATTCTTTCTTAGAGGTTTCCCAAACAACAAAGAGATATCTTACTTTAAAAAAATTAGAATAAAATTCACTGTATCTTATAATTTCCACACAGGTTGGTCCACTGGACTCATTCTAAATCCATGATATATTATGGATCCTTAGTGCTCTTATTTTTCCTCAGTCTTGAAGCATTTTGCTCTTTTTCATCATCCTAGAGTCATTTTATTGTTACTCATCAATTATCACCAACTATAACAAACTAAAACAGAATACTAAGAAACCAAAAGAATGATGGAACTGCCTAGAAGGACAGTGAAATCACTGAAGAAATCATTATCCGTCAGTCTCCTTACTGTGTCACCCACAACACTGCATCATCTTTCATGCATATAAATATATATATGAGGCATATAGGCTCAGCTGGTAAAGAATCTGCCTGCAATGTGGGAGACCTGGGTTCAATACCTGGGTTGGGAAGATCCCCTGGAGAAGGGAAAGGCTACCCACTCTAGTATTCTGGCCTGGAGAATTCCATGGACTGTGTAGTCTATAGGGTCGCAAAGAGTCGGACATGACTGAGTGCCTTTCACTTTCATTTCATGAGGGATATAAGAAGACTGGATTGTAAGTCAATTTAAAAAAACTGTACCTCAATTAAAAAAAAAGAATTAAAAAAAAAAGAAGACTGGAGACACCATATTTGTAGCCTTTAAAAAAAATCAAAATACAATTCACATATCATAAAATTCACATTTTAAAGTATACGATTCACTGGGCTTTAGTATATTCATGAAGTTGTGGAATCATCACAATTAATTCCAGAACATTTCATCAGCTCAAAGAGGAAATCTAAATTCATTAGCTAGGTCATTCTCCATCCCTCCCTCCCCCAGCCCCTGCTAACCACTCACCTTTCTGTTGCATGGATTTGCCTATTTCAGAATATGCATTCCATTAAAATGGAATATGGTATATGGTTTTTTGTGTCCAGTTTCTTGCATGCGGCATATGTTTCTAAGGTTCACCCATGCTGTAGGATATGCCATCACTCCATACTTTTTAATAGGCTAGTGACATTCCACTGTTTGTGTATACCGCATCCACCTATCCATTAATGACATATAGGTTGTTTCCACTTTTTGGTTACTATGAATATTGCTGATGTGAATATTTGTGTGCAAGTTTTTGTGTAGACATGTTTCCAATGGGCTTCCCTGGTGGCTCAGACAGTAAAGACTTTGCCTGCAATGCAGGAGACCCAGGTTTGATCCCTAGGTGGGGAAGATCCCCTGGAGAAGGAAATGCAACCCACTCCAGTATTCTTGCTTGTGAATTCCCATGGACAGGGAGCCTGCCGGGTGAAAGTCCATGGGGTCGCAAAGATTTGGACATGGCTGAGCAACTAATACTTACTTGTGTTTTCAATTTTATTCTGCATATACCTAAGAGTGGAATCTCTGTTTAACTTTCTGAGGAACAGCCAGATTGTCATTTTGCCACTCCTAGCCTCACATTTCGGAGAAAGCAATGGCACCCCACTCCAGTACTCTTGCTTGGAAAATCCCATGGACGGAGGAGCCTGGTAGGCTGCAGTCCATGGGGTCGCTAGGAGTCAGACACGACTGAGCGACTTCACTTTCACTTTTCACTTTCATGCATTGGCGAAGGAAATGGCAACCCACTCCAGTGTTCTTGCCTGGAGAATCCCAGGGACGGGGGAGCCTGCTGTGCTGCCGTCTCTGGGGTCGCATGGAGTTGGACACAACTGAAGCGACTTAGCAGCAGCAGCCACCTCACATTTTGGAGAAGGCAATGGCAACCTACTCCAGTACTCTTGCCTGGAAAATCCCATGGACGGAGGAGCCTGATAGGCTACAGTGCATGGGGTTGTGAAGAGTCTGACATGACTGAACAACTTCACTTTCACTTTTCACTTTCGTGCATTGGAGAAGGAAATGGCAACCCACTCGTGTTCTTGCCTGGAGAATCCCAGGGACGGGGGAGCCTAGTGGGCTGCCGTCTATAGGGTCACACAGAGTCGGACACGACTGAAGCATCTTAGCAGCAGCAGCAGCCTCACATTTTATGCAATACACTACACTCTTTCTGCTATTTCTTACATGTGTGCTTGTACTTATGCTTGTATGACTACTATGATTTGCCCTTCCTCTGGAAAATCGTAGTTATTTTTTACAATGATTTCAACTCACATATCACTTCCTACAGGAAGTTATTTCCTAACCCCACGCCAGACTGGAGCTGTGTGCCCCCATCCTTCCCATGCTTCCACTAGTGCACTTATCACAATGATTGTAACTTATCTGACTTTTCTGTCCCCACCAACAGACAGTGGGTTCCTTGAGGATAAAGACTGTGACTCATTCACTGGTGTAGTCCCAGAACCCAGTGGAGTAAACCTGATATATGCCAGACATTCAATAAAAGGTCACTGAGAGAATGAATGAATAGGCAAACCAGGTAAAACAAGAAGAGACACAGCAAACATAGTAAATGTGTCTGTCTTCAGCAAATTCAAGATGGTTTATATCTCATATACGTACCTATATATACTCTGGATATTTCACACGTACTAATTCATTAATTACAAAACTCCTGTGATATAAGTACTGTCAGTATTCATATTTTATCCAAGCACAGAGAGGTTAAATAACTTGCCCAAGGACACAAAATTCAGAAATAATACAAGCTGAATGGGACAGAGAACACTACAGCTGAACAAAGCTTAATAAGATTTTAAAAAGAGCTCATTTCCTAAAACGGCTCTAAATTAAGTTGAAATATAATAAACCTCATCACATACAATGAAACATAAACCTCATAACTTACTCAATACTCGCCACTAGGCTAGGCTGTCACCTGTTTCCAGGTCAGGTAGACACCACGGTTTTTCCAGCAGAGGCTGTTTTCCAGCTCTGTTGCCCAAGGGCCCAGTGCTTAGGCATAAGGTAATGCCTTGAGATGTCTTGAGAGCTATGTCAGAGCAGCTACGCCTTGTAAGGTTTCACTATGTGATAACAATTTACCAGTGAAAAATATGAACAAAATGCTTCTTCTTGACTTGCTTTTAGTCTCTAATATAGTCTTTCATGGCAATGATGGTAAGCCCCACTGCCATATATACGTACGGATAATGAGGATTTGCCTGCTGGCAATTCAGTTAACAGATAATGAAGACACAAAGGCAAACACAAGTAAAAATAAGACTCAAAACAATGCAAGATAATTAGCAAAATACCTCTTCTAGTTCAGAGACAGCAAATACTACTTTTTCAAGAGTCTCTCCATGAATTTCGAGGAATCTCCTTACAGTGCCTAAAGAAAATAACAGAAAGATTATTAATAAATAATAATAAATGAGAAATTACTTATGTGTGAAGAAAAATCAGTCTAAGTTTTATTTTTGTAATGGATCACTCCTCCATTCGTTCAGGCCTGTACTCAATGACACCTTATCAGTAAGGCCTTCCCAGGTCACCCTATCTAACAACTCTTCCTTGATTTTGCTTTCCTCCGCAGCAACTATTTTAGACATTTTGTGATGCTTCCTGTTTATTGTATATCCTCCCTCTCTGTCCCTGCCCCATCCATTAGAATGAAAGCTCCACACAACAGCAAGAGTTTTATTTACTGCTTTATTGCCAGTAAACAGTGGCTGGCCATAGAAGATGCTGACTCCAGACAATTCTCCCTTATCCAGTATATTCTTTCTGTTCTCTGAGGCCTCTCTCTCTGACCAGAATGGTCTAGCAAAAATACCTTCCCATTCATCTGTTACAGTATTAGATGCCCTACTCAGCCCTTTTATTGTTGCTGTTCAGTTGCTCAAACGTGTCTGACTCTTTTGAGACCCCATGGACTGCAGCACGCTAGGCCTCCCTGTCCATCACCATCTCCTAGAGTTTGCTCAAACTCATGTCCATTGAGTCAGTGATGCTATCTAATCATCTCATCCTCTGCTGCCCCCTTCTCCTTTGCCTTCAGTCTTTCCCTGCATCAGGGTCTTTTCTAAAGAGCCGGCTCTTCGCATCAGGTGGTCCTGTCAATATTCTATCAAACCAAAACTGAATCATTTTTTCTTCATTTCTATCTTATTCTTTCTCTAAACTTGTTAATAATGAGACCGAGTCGTCTTTTCTCAGTCCTTAACTTACCAGCGATTTCTTTCTAGATGCTCACGCCCTAACTTTTAAAAATGTGGTCCTTTCCAGGTTCTGTCTTCCACATTTTCTGTTTTCTTTATATATACACACACACACACACACACACACACACACACACACACATATATTCTCTTGAGATCACTAATTTTATGGTTAGACAATACTCCAAATGCTGATGGCTCCCAAATTTTTATATTGTTTTCTCTTTTAAATTGGAGCAAAGTTGCTTTACACTGCTATGTCAGTTCCTGCTGTATAGTAAAGTGAATCTGCTATATGTATATATAAATCCCTTCTTTTTTTGGTTTCTCATTTAGGTCACCACAGAGCACTGAATACAGTGTTATACAGTAGGTTCTCGTTAGTTATCTATTTCATACATCAGTTCAGTTCACTCAGTCGTGTTCGACTCTTTGTGACCCCATGAAGCGCAGCACACGAGGCCTCCCTGTCCATCGCCAACTGCCAGAGTCCACCCAAACCCATGTCCATTGAGTTGATGATGCCATCCAACCATCTCATCCTCTGTCGACCCCTTCTCCTGCCCTCAACCTTTCCCAGCATCAGGGTCTTTTCAAATGAGTCAGCTCTTTGCATCAGGTGGCCAAAGTATTGGAGTTTCAGCCTCAACATCAGTCCTTCCAATGAACACCCAGGACTGATCTCCTTTAGGATGGACTGGTTGGATCTCCCTGCAGTCCAAGGGACTCTCAAGAGTCTTCTCCAACACCACAGTTCAAAAGCATCAATTCTTTGGCGCTCAGCTTTCTTCACAGTCCAACTCTCACATCCATACGTAACCACTGGAAAAACCATAGCCTTGACTAGACGGACCTTTGTTGACAAAGTACCGTCTCTGCTTTTTAATATGCTGTGTAGGTTGGTCATAACTTTCCTTCCAAGGAGTAAGCGTCTTTTAATTTAATGGCTGCAATCACCATCTGCAGTGATTTTGGAGCCCAGGAAAATAAAGTCAGCCACTGTTTCCGTTTCCCCATCTATCTACCATGCAGTGATGAAACCAGATGCCATGATCTTAGTTTTTTGAATGTTGAGCTTTAAGCCAACTTTTTCACTCTTCTCTTTCACTTTCATCAAGTGGCTCATTAGTTCTTCACTTTCTACCATAAGGGTGGTATCATCCGCATATCTGAGGTTATTGATATTTCTCCTGGCAATCCTGATTCCAGCTTGTGCTTCTTCCAGCCCAGTGTTTCTCATGATGTACTCTGCATATAAGTTAAATAAGCAGGGTGACAATATACAGCCTTGATGTACTCCTTTTCCTATTTGGAACCAGTTTGTTGTTCCATGTCCAGTTCTAACTGTTGCTTCCTGACCTGCATACAGGTTTCTCAAGAGGCAGGTCAGGTGGTCTGGTATTCCCATCTCTTTCAGAATTTTCCACAGTTTATTGTGGTACACACAGTCAAAGGCTTTGGCATAGCCAATAAAGCAGAAATAGATGTTTTTCTGGAACTTGCTTGCTTTTTCGATGATCCAGCGGATGTTGGCAATTTGATCCCTGGTTCCTCTGCTTTATCTAAAGCCAGCTTGAACATCTGAAGTTCACGGTTCATGTATTGCTGAAGCCTGGCTTGAGAATTTTGAGCATTACTTTACTAGCGTGTGAGATAGCGCAATTGTGCGGTAGTTTGAGCATTCTTTGGCATTGCCTTTCTTTGGGATTGGAATGAAAACTGACCTTTTCCAGTCCTGTGGCCACTGCTGAGTTTTTCATATTTGCTGGCATACTGAGTACATCACTTTCACAGCATCATCTTTCAGGATTTGAAATAGCTCAACTGGAATTCCATCACCTCCACTAGCTTTGTTCGTACTGATGCTTCCTAAGGTCCACTTGACTTCACATTCCAGGATGTCTGGCTCTAGGTGAGTGATCACACCATCGTGATTATCTGGGTCGTGAACATCTTTTTTGTACAGTTCTGTGTATTCTTGCCACCTCTTCTTAATATCTTCTGCTTCTGTTAGGTCCATACTATTTCTGTCCTTTACTGTGCCCATCTTTGAATGAAATGCTACCTTGGTATCTCTAATTTTCTTGAAGAGATCTCTAGTCTTTCCCATTCTGTTGTTTTCCTCTATTTCTTTGCATTGATCACTGAGAAAGGCTTTCTTACCTCTCCTTGCTACTCTTTGGAACTCTGCATTCAAATGGGAATATCTTTCCTTTTCTCCTTTGCTTTTCGCTTCCTGTCTTTTCAGAGCTATTTGTAAGGCCTCCTCAGACAGCCATTTTGCTTTTTTGCATTTCTTTTTCTTGGGGATGGTCTTGATCCCTGTCTCCTGTACAATATCATGAACCCTCCATCCATAGTTCATCAGGCACTCTGTCTATCAGATCTAGTCCCTTAAATCTATTTCTCACTTCCACTGTATAATCATTAAGGATTTGATTTAGGTCATACCTGAATGATCTAGTGGTTTTCCCTACTTTCTTCAATTTCAGTCTGAATTTGGCAATAAGGAGTTCATGATCCGAGCCAGCTCCTGGTCTTATTTTTGCTGACTGTATAGAGCTTCTCCATCTTTGGCTGCAAAGAATATAATCTGATTTTGGTGTTGACCATCTGGTGATGTCCATGTGTAGAGTCTTCTCTTGTGTTGTTGGAAGACGGTGTTTGCTATGACCAGTGCATTCTTTTGGCAGAACTCTATTAGCCTTTGCCCTGCTTCATACATTGTGGTGTATGTATATATGTCAATACCAATTTCCCAATTCATCCCTTTCCATCCCCCCGCCAACACTATTTCCTCCTGGATATACATGTTTGTTCTCTATACTCTGTTTAATGAACAAAAAAACCCTGAAATCCCTACTCCCCACCGAGACCTCAAATTCAACATGTCCAAACCTAATCCCAACAGGTCCAGACCTGACTTCCACTTCTCCCCACACTGCTGCTCCTTTACTGCACTCCTTATTTCAGTTATACAGCAACATCCAACCCCTCACCTAAGCTAGAATCCTGAATTTCCTTGACTCTTCTTTCACTTCTTCCTTCATCCTGTACTTTCAATGGGTTATCATGTACTTTATATTCTATTGCTAATATTTCTAACAGTCATTCCTGCTCTCTTCCAGCTGCTCTCAGGCTCTCAATGCTTACAAAAACTTTGGCAATAAGCTCTCAACCGCTCTCTCGTTTCTCTTCCAAGCCTACATATTCACTGTTGCCCCTATGTTATCTTATGCTATCCACCTTGCTAAACATTTTTGATGGCTCCACACTGCTTACAGGTTAAGATCCAAAGGCCCCAGCATGGCTCTCCACACTGACCACTAACTACCCTTCCACCTCCACCCCTTAGTTCTATTTCCAACTATAGTATATGCTTCAGCCACTGGCTTCTTTGCTGGACTCAGAATACACCACTTGCTGTGATGTTCCCCTACTTCTGTTTTCATGGTCACCTTTGACTAGAATACCCTTTATCCACCATGACCCTCTCTTAGTGAACGCCTGCTCATTTCTCACTACCCAGTCAAAGACCATCTCCTTTGTAGATAACTCCATCCTTCCTTATGTTACCCCTGTAATTGTCTGAATAGCCCTCCTTGTGTGAACTTCTCACAGCAGTTTATAGCTAGACTGTGAGCTTTCTGAATGTCAAGTAAACTTAACATTAATATTACTAAGGCCTACCACACCTTAGGAATATGGCAAGCAATCATTCAAAATTAACTAATAACTGAATGAACATTTTATGGCTCAGGTTATTGATGTAGTACAGCCTGCCTTGTTCACTACTGTACCTCGAGAACCTAACAGACCAATTTGTTGAAGGACTGAACAAAACGTCCTAATTCTCTCTCCATCAGGTGACAAATTTCTCATCTCTTCCTCTGTTCTGCTTTAATAGTTAAAAAAAAATTAAAAAAGGAATTTCTTCCATCCTATATTCACTTTGACACTAAGTTTTAAAGTTTATACACAATAGTTTCCCAGCATAAAACTGTGGGATTTCCTTTGGAAGACAAAATACAATACTCACTAGTAACCAAATTGAATTCTGTCAACAGCAGAGTTCATTCAGAAAAGTAATTCTGTAAAAAGGAGGGGAAAAAAAAGAGTGCTATCATGGCTCCGTGGTTTTAGTGGTCTACACCCAATCAGAATGCCATGTGCCTAACTTTTAGTAAAAACTCTTCAACGGGAGACCCCGGTTCAATTCCTGGGTCGGGAAGATCCGCTAGAGAAGGGACAGGCTACCTACTCCAGCAGTCTTGGGATTCCCTTGTAGCTCAGCCCGTAAAGAATCTGCCTGCAATGTGGGTAGACCTGGGTTTGATCCCTGGGTCGGGAAGATCCCCTGGAGAAGGGAAAGGCTACCCACTCAAGCATTCTGGCTGGAGAATTCCATGGACTGTATAGTCTATAGGATTGCAAAGAGTTGGACACGACTGAGCGACTTGCACTTTGACCATTCCCAACAGGTGAGAATCACATGTAGGACATTAAAATTTCCAACCTGGGAACACAGTAAAGACAACATCATTGCCTTTTTTTCTCACCATTGTATTCTCTACCACACAGCACAGCTTAGAACACAGTAGTCACTCAGACTTCTGTTGAATGAGTAAATAACCTGATAAATTTATCTAAATGAAGATGGTTCTTTAAGGTTTCTTTTGGAGAAAAACTAAACTGCACATGAACTAAGGAAAAATAAAAAGATAACGAGCCTTGGTACAACTATCAAGAAGATATTACTTAGACTTCAGATGAAATAAATTTCAATGATAGTTTAGTAAGTGAGACAGCTTTTGGAACTAAGGACTTAAGAGTCACATCCTTAGATTTGTTTTTGGCCTGTATATGCTATAAAAGCCTAAAGGCCATTTATTTCCCAGATACTCAGAAAGCATATGGGCAAAGGGCACAATTGGGTTTGTGTGTGTGAATATATTTTTTAATGAAATGGTATAATTTTGCTATTAGATTTAAAGTGTAATAAGTCAAGTAGGTCTTCTAAAATACAAGTTAACCTGCTTATCTGGGAAAGGGTCCACAGCTTTCTTTCATCAGGTGCTCACTGTAGTTTATGATGACTTCCAAAAAGGTTAAGAACTACTGCTCTAAAAATGTCACATAGAGTAAGTCCACATGAGACTCCTTGAGATATCTGGGTACCATGCATGCTAAGAGCATGCTCTTCTCTAGGAGAAATACCACTAATGTTTCAGACTGTTTGCCCTCCAATCTGTCAGTCTCATGAGATATGACATGGAGAACTATATACAAAACTCGAGATGTGGTCTGAACCTGTATAAGACAGTAAGATCAGGGACTCCCTAGAGTATCATATTTTCACATAACATATATGACATTCTGACTCACAATGATTGAGTCTAGTCTTTTAAAAACCTAAATGCAGGGTTTTATATTTAAACAGCACATGTGAAAGCTACTGTTTAAACTGCAAAGTGCTATATCAATCTGATATTATAAAATCTGTTTTGACATCATTGTTCCAATCTGCTAAGATTATTCTGAATTATGATTTGAATACCAAATGTGTCTCTGCTTGGTATCATTTTTCAAACATAATAGGTAACTTTTCTAAGCCTTTATTCAAATGGTTTAAAATGTCAAACCTAGAAAGTAAACTGAGAGCTCTGCAACCTGTCAATACAAACTTCCCTCCAGGGTGCCACGATCAGTTAATCAACAAACCTTCTTTAGCTATAACTATTTAACTAGTGATAAAAAGCTTTTCTTTTTAAATTCAATTTATGTACAGCATCCCCAATCCTACTTAGGAAATGTTATGCTAATTTATAGTTTCTCCAACATTACTTACGAAGTGCTATGTGTGTTGCGTCCTCTAAAGGGTAACCCCGTTTTGCAGAGTTGATGACACAGAATCCAACAGAAGACATGGACTGCTCTCTGCAATCAAACAGAAAACACAAAAATTATACTACACAGCTTCAGAATAACTACATAGAAAATGCAGCTTCATTTCTTCTTCCCTGTCCCTTCAACAAATCTGCCATAGTTAACCCAACTGCACTATATAATAATTATATTAATATATAACTTAACCACACCATTTGGAGGAAATACATTCTGAGGAAAATGGGAACTAAGTGAAATGGGAACAGGTTAAATTCTCAAGTCGCCTAAATCCATTCCTTTTATTCTGTCGAGTTTGAGAAGATGATGAATTCTACTTTCAGGGTCCTCCTAAATTGCCTAAATTCCTCAAAATTTGACTTTCAAAGCTAGGTTTCATTTTAAAACAGGGCCTTTAACAATACATGGCATGCTATATCTAGGAATTGAGTTAGCCGTACTTTGCCAGCTGGAGTACATTTCTGTAGCAGCTGTACAGGGAACTCTCAGCGGCCGTGCGATAGCGGCTCTTGTATTTAGGTCCCACCGTATGAATGATGAACCGGGCAGCTAGATTAAATCCTTTGGTTAATTTTGCTTCACCAGTCCGGCAACCTGGGAATAATGGAGAATATGTAAGTCATGGAGTTATTAGGAGAAACAACAACAACAAACCAACAGAACAATGCATGAAACAGAGAAAGTATTAAGAACTTTGAGAAATTTCAGTTAAAAATATGGACTGAACACAAACACTATTCACCAAATGACAGTAAAGCAATACAATAGGTATAAAAACAGAGACAAAGAGGGTGGGAGAAAACATGAAGCAGAAAAAAACACCATCAAAATTTTGGAAGGAATAAAGTCAGTGGACTAGAAGCAACTGATTAAGCAAAGCAGAGAAACCTAACTGCTTGCAGAAATGGGATGACCAGTATGAAGCAAACTGGTGTGCTCGGCAAGGCAGTGTTGGACAGAAGACAGACTGGTCTGATTCAAATCCTGAATCTACCATGTTCCTGCTATGACACTTTGGACAAAGGTTTGGCCTCCAATTTCCTATATAAGAGAGACACTAATAGTACTTACTTCACAGGATTAAATGAGTTATTAATCTATGCAAAGTGAATTCAGAAATTAGCTATTAATATTATTGTTGTTGTTATTACTGAAGAACACTAAAAAGGCTCAGAAATTGGAGGTCCTAAGAACTTCTAAAGACTATAAGGTGAAGTGGGACTAAGAAGAGTCTGAGTTAAAAGTCGGTATAAAAACATTTAATCTGCAACAACCTCTCCCCCAGCCAGCACAGCGAGGTGATAATTTCTTTACCACCACAAAAACAGGAAGGTTTATTCTCAGGAGATACTGAAGTAGAGAGTTTCTGGACTCCAGAACCCCAGGCACGGCTGAAAAGATGGGATTTCATTAAAGTGTTATACTCAAGAGTAATAGCTCCAGATCTCTGCTCCTAACTGGCTTCTAACACAGACATTCATGCTTATACCCCTGGAAGATTCTCTTTCAGGAAACTAAGAGGCTCAAACCAAAGGGCCTACAGATTCTGATAAATTAGGGATGGTTCCTCAATGAAACAGCAGGGTTCCTGCTGAAGCAGATGGTGGATCTCCATCTGCTTCGAGATCCACCAAGCAATTAATGATCCCTGCCTATGCACACCGGAGAAGGCAATGGCACCCTACTCCAGCACTCTTGCCTGGAAAATCCCATGGATGGAGGAGCCTGGTGGGTTGCAGTCCATGGGGTTGCACAGAGTCGGACATGACTGAAGCGACTTAGCAGCAGCAGCAGTCTATGCACACAAAGCTTCCCAGTAGCTTCTCAATTCTTCCCTGCTGAGTAAGCTGACACTTGATCACCAGAAGTGAGGAACTGTTTCTGTTGTTGTTCAGTTATTAAGCCGTGTCCAACTCTTCACGACCCCATGGACTGCAGCGAGCCAGGCTCCTCTGTCTTCCACTATCTCCCAGAGCTTGCTCAAATCCATGTCCATTGCATTGGTGTTGCTATCTAACTATCTCATCCTCTGCTGTCCCCTTCTCCTTTTGCCTTCAACTTTCCCAGCATCAGGGTCTTTTCCAATGAGTTGGCTCTTCGCATCAGGTGGCCAAAGCATTAGAGTTTCAACTTCAGCATCAGTCCTTCCAATGAATATTCAGGACTGATTTCCATTAGGATGGACTGGTCTGATCTTCCTGCAGTCCAAGGAACTCTCAAGAGTCTTCCTTCTCCAGCACCACAATTCAAAAGCATCAATTCTTCTTTGATGTTTCTTTGATCAATTCTCAGCCTTCTTTAGGGTCCAACTCTCACATCTGTACAATGCTACTGGAAAAACCATAGCTCTGAATATAGTGATCTTTGTCGGCAAAGTGATGTCTCTGCTTTTTAACACACTGACCAGGTCTGCATAGCTTTTCTTCCAAGGAGCAAATGTTTTTTAATTTCATGGCTGCAGTCATCATCCACAGAGATTTTGGAGGCCAAGAAAATAAAATCTGTCATTGTTTCCACTTTTCCTCTTCTATTTGCCATGAAGTGATGGAACCAGATGCCATGATCTTAGTTTTTTTAATGCTGAGATTCAAGACAGCTTTTTCATTCTCCTCTTTCACCCTCATCAAGAAGCTTTTTAGTTTCTCTTCCCTTTTTGTCATTAGAGTACCATGTGCCTATCTGAGGTTGTTGATATTTCTCCCAGCAATCTTGATTCCAGCTTGTGATTCATCCAGCTTGGTATTTCGCATGACATACTAAGCCCCTCACAAATGGAGTAGAGAAAGGCAGAGGACAAATGCTAAAAAAAAAAAAAAAAAAAATAGACAGTGTTGGGACTTCCTTGGTGGTTCAGTAGTTAAGAATCTGCTTTCCAATGCAGGGGAGAGTGATCTGATCCCTGGTCAGGGAACTAAGATCCCACATGCCATGGAGCAACTATGCCCACTTGCCACAACTACTGAGCCCTTGCACCACAACTAGAGAAAGCCCGTGCACCATGACAAAGACTCAGCACAGCCAGGAAAAAAAAAGACAATATTGGAAAGGAAAATTAAAAAGAGAGCAAAAAAACTCCCAACACCGTAATTACTGCTCTCGGAGAGATAAAGAAAACACAGTACATCTGAAAACAAAAGTACAAGGTTATATTTAAAAAAAGAAATATTCAGAGAACAGGAAAAGGCATTTATCTAATTGTTATAGCTAAGTGAAAAATATGACAGCAGGCATAAAAAGTTCAATAGACAAGTTAAACCTAAAGTTGAGGAAATCTACCAGAAAATAAACAGATGGAAGACAAGAGGTAACAGATATAAAACCTGGAGGATGAAATGGGAGGTACAGATTCAATCAGGTTTCTTCAAAGACAGAACAGAGAATACAGCGGGAAGAAAATTATTAAACAAACAAAACAAGAAATTTCCCCTAATGGAAAGATGTAAGTTTCTAGACTCAAAGAGCATATGGAATAACCAAACTAGACCACACCACATCACTTAAATTACAATAAAAGAACATCAGAAATAAAGATGAGATCATAAAAGTTTCCAGAGAAGAAACCAGTAACATACAAAGAATCTGGAATAATAACATCACATTTTTCAAGAGCAATAATGAAAACAGAGAACAAAGGAGCAATGCCTTCAAAGTCTGGAAAATAATTTCTAACCTAGAATTTTCCACCCAAACTACCAATTAAGTTTGAAGGCAGAAGTAAGATCTAAATAGTTTTGCCTCTTTTCCCTTTCCCACAAATCTTATGGTGGATTTACTCACAAAAATGAAGGACTACATCAGAGAAAGGCAAGTGATGTTACTGGTTTTATTATTACAGCTTTGTAGTATAGTTTGAAATCAGGAAGTATGTTGCCTTAACCTCTGCTCTTCTTTCTTAAGATTTCTTTGCTATTTGGAGTCATTTGTAGTCCCGTAAGATTTTAGAATTGTTTTATATATTTTTGTGAAAAATACCATAGGAGTTTGGATAGGGATTGTACTGAACCTATAGATGGCTTTGAGTGGACATTAAAAATATTACAGTAACAATTTTACTTCTTTTGGATTTGGATGCCTTTTGTTTCATTTTCTTGTCTAACTGTTCTGGCTATGTTGAGGTATGTTTCCTCTACATCAAATATTTTGAGAATTTTTATCATGAAAGAAGTGTTGAATTTTGTCAAATGCTTTTTCTTCATCTGTTCAAAGGATGATATAATTAAATTTCTGCTGTGTTTGGTTTGCAACTATCTTGTTGAGAGTTTTTGTATCTATACTTATCAGGGATATAGGCCTGTATTTTTTTTTTTTTTTTTATTGTAGTTCCCTTGTCTGGCTTTGTTTTCAAGCCTTGTAAAACAAGTTTGAAAAGAATTGAATTAATTCTTCCTCTCTCTCTCTATATATATATATATGGTATAATTCACCAGGGAAGCCACCAGGTCATGGGTAATCTTTGTTGGGAGGTTTTGATTCCTGATTTAAACTCCTTACTCTTTTCATCTATTCAGATTTTCTATTGCATCATGGTTTAGTCTTGGTAGATTGCATGTTCACTAGGAAGTTGTTTTTTCTAGTTTATCCAATATGTTGGCAAATAACTGCTCATAGTAGTCTCTTATAATCATTTGTCTTTCTATAGTATTAGCTGTAATATCTCCACTTTCATTTAGAATTTTGTTTGAGTCCTTTTTCCCTCTTTGGTTAGTCTGGATAAACATTTCTCCTTTTTTAATTTTTATTTTTTTAAGTTTAAGTCAACTCTTTATTGCTTTTTTTCAACTGTTTATTTTCTAACTCTTATTTCTGCTCTAATATTTATTTCCTTCCCCCTTTGATAATTATAGGTTTAGACTGATCTTTCTTTTTTTTTTTAATTCCTTGAGGCATAAAATTAGGCTGTTTGAGATTATTCTCTTCTCTTCATTTCAGTTCAGTTGCTCAGTCATGTCCGAATCTTTGCGACCCCATGAACTGCAGCACACCAGGCCTCCCTGTCCATTACCAACTCCCAGAGTTTACCCAAACTCATGTCCATTGAGTTGGTGATGCTATCCAGCCATCTCATCCTCTGTCGTCCCCTTCTCCTCCTGCCCTCAATCTTTCCCAGCACCAGGGTCTTTTCCAATGAGTCAGCTCTTTGCATCAGGTGGCTAAAGTACTGGAGTTTCAGCTTCAACATCAGTCCTTCCAACGAACACCCAGGACTTATCTCCTTTATGATGGACTGGTTGGATCTCTTTGCAGTTCAAGGGACTGAATTTGGCAATAAGGAGTTCATGATCTGAGCCACAGTCAGCTCCCAGTCTTGTTTTTGCTGACTGTATAGAGCTTCTCCATCTTCGGCTGCAAAGAATATCTGATTTTGGTGTTGACCATCTCGTGATGTCCATGTGTAGTCTCCTCTTGTGTTGCTGGAAGAGGGTGTTTGCTATGACCAGTGCGTTCTCTTGGCAAAACTCTATTAGCCTTTGCCCTGCTTCATTCTGTACTCCAAGGCCAAATTTGCCTGTTGACCTCCTACTTCTGCATTCCAGTCCTCTATAATGAAAAGGACATCTTTTGGGGGTGTTAGTTCTAAAAGGTCTTATAGGTCTTCATAGAACCATTCAGCTTCTTCTCTTCTCTTAATGTAGGCATTTATTGCTATAAATTTCTCTTATAATTGGGTTTAAAAATTTTTTTGACATCCCATAAGTTTGGCATGTTTTATTTTCCTTGTCTCAAGATAGCTTTCTGATTTCCCTTTTGAGCCGATGGTTTTTCAGAAGTATGGTGCTTAATTTCCACATACCTCGGATTCTTTTTCATTTTCCTTTTGTTATTGATTTCTAGTTTCATACCACTGTCGTCAGGAAAGATTCTTTGCATGATTTCAGTCCTCTTAAATTTGGTAAGATTTGCTTTGTGGCCCAATATGACTGACCTGAGAGGACGTCCCATGTATGCTTGAGAAGAATGTGTGTTCTGGTATTTTCTGTACATGTCTGTTAGGTTCATTTGGACCACAGTGTTATTCAGGCCTGCTGCCTCCTTACTAGTCTTCTGTGTGGATGATCTATCCAGTGTTAAAAGTAGGGTACTGATGTCCTCAATTATTACTGTATTGCTGTCTTATTTCTCCATTCAGTTCTATTAATATTTCTCTTCGATACATAGGAGCTTCAATGCTGGGTGCATACATATTTACAACTGTTATATCTTCTTGATGAACTGATCCCTTTACCACCATATAGTGACCTCTGTCTCTTCTGACCAATTCTGATAGAAAGTCTATTTTATACACTATAAGTACAGCCACTCCTACTCTCTCTTGGTTTCCATTTGCAAGGATTATCTTTTTTTAGTCTCTTCACTTTCAGCCTGTATGTGTCATTAAAGCTAAAGTGAATCTCTGGTAAACAGCATATTGTTGGAATTTTAGTCCTTCAGCTACTCTGTGTCTTTTAGTTGGAGAATTAGTCCTTCTGCATTTAAAATTATTATTAATAGGTAATTACTGTCATTCTGTTAACTGTTTCATGGTTTTTTCAGTCCTTTATCCTTTAGTCCTCTCTTACTGTATTGCTTATTTTTTTTTAACTAGTATGCTTTGATTTTGTTCTCTTTATCTTTTGTGTATCTATCGTTACCTTTTGTGTATCTATCATAGGTTTTTTCTTTGTAGTTATCATGAGGATTACATCAAACATCTTATAGATTTGTCTATTTTAAGCTGATAACAAACCTTCACTTGTGATGTTACAAAAAGATGCATCTGATACTGTTGGTGTTTTCAGTAGAAATGATGCATTATCACCTCTGAGTCTTGTAAGTTAAAATCCCAAGGAATGTCTTTTCATTTATTTATTAGCTACTGAAAGGATGCCTTTACTGTTCTTGGTATTGGGAACACAGAGGACAGTAAGACATGCAGTTCCTGTACTCATGGAGTTCAAAGTTTGATGGGGACATAATCATTACATAAACAGTTCATAAAATTACAATTAAGAGCTCCAAGACAAGTACTGCAGGCTGGAAGCATATACCATGGGGAGAATGGTCAATTCTGAAGAAAAGAAAATAGTGCTTTCAGGAAGAGATGTAAGCAAAGACTTAAGAATTAAGAGAGAACACTAGTACATGCAAAATTGAAAAGGAGCTGGATGACAAGGCAACAGGAGATCAGTTTAGTTCCAGCACACTGAGGAAGGTAAAAGGGGACCTGGAAGCGAGTGAGTGAGATCTTGCAAGCCCCTGGAGACCAGTATAAGGAGTCAGGATTTTATTTTAAGTGCAATGAGAGGCCACTAAATGGGTTTGAAGCAGGGGAGCAATAAGAAGGGATTTACAATTTAAAAAGAAAATACTTCCTGTATGTGGAAAACAGATTTAAGAAAAGAATGGATGCAGGGAGACCAGTTGGGAGGAAGGCGATGACTATAATCCAGACAGGGATGGTGGCAGCACAGGCTAGGATGAAGGCAGTGGTAACAGAGGGATTCAAGGTTGACTTAGGGCTTAACGACAGACATATGGGGAAAAAGAAAGCGCAAAGTGTTCACCCTAAAGATTTTTGCATGAAAAATGTGGTGGTTGATGATAGTGCCATTTTACTATTAGGTGAGATAGCAAATTCTCACCTAAGAAAAGCTGTTAGATTGAGCTTTCCCATTCTGAACTTGGGTGATTAATGTTTTAAACTTACTGCAATACTTTTATATTCATCCCTGTCAATTTTTTCCATTTTTTGGCTCATACTTCAAGGCAATGGCACCCACCCCAGTACTCTTGCCTGGAAAATCCCACGGACAGAGGAGCCTCGTGGGCCGCGGTCCATGAGGTCGCTAAGAGTCGGACACGACTGAGCGACTTCACTTTCACTTTTCACTTTCATGCACTGGAGAAGGAAATGGCAACCCACTCCAGTGTTCTTGCCTGGAGAATCCCAGGGATGGGAAGCCTGGTGGGCTGCCGTCTATGGGGTCACACAGAGTCGGACACGACTGAAGCGACTTAGCAGCAGCAGCAGCAGGAGTCTAGAACCTAATGTCTCTCCTCTGTTACTCCTCTCACCATTTTTTATCATCTACAGATTTGGTTAAGTCATACTTTGTAATCATTTACTAAGTTGTTATTAAAAATGTTAAAAAGAGGACAGACTTAAGTATTTAGCCCTTTAGTGCATCACTGATAATCTTTCTCCAGGTTGGCACTGATTAATTAAGCAATACAACTGAGGGGTGTAGCTAGCACCATATACAATACTGAATGCTTAGGATGTGCCAAGCACTTAATACAGAAAAGGCAATGGCACCCCACTCCAGTACTCTTGCCTGGAAAATTGCATGGGCGGAGGAGCCTGGTACGCTGCAGTCCATGGGGTCGCTAAGAGTCGGACATGACTGAGCGACTTAACTTTCACTTTCATGCACTGGAGAAGGAAATGGCAACCCTCTCCAGTGTTCTTGCCTGGAGAATCCCAGGGACGGGGGAGCCTGGTGGGCTGCCGTCTATGGGGTTGCACAGAGTCGGACACGACTGAAGCGACTTAGCAGCAGCAGCACTTAATATCCATTACATAATTTATTCTTCATGATAATTTTTTTCCATTTTCAAATATTCACTGAGCTCTCGTTATGTGTCAGGAACTGAGGTAGGGATTGTTATCAGGGACTACTATCATCATCCCCCTTTTAGAGATAAGGAAACAGGCTCAGAGGCAAAGTAACTGGTCTTAAGTCACATAGTTCGTCAAGGATAGTTATAATATGAACCCCAGCTTGAAGACTCTCCAAAGATATGCTGCTAAAAATTGAGTTTTTATTTTGTAAACTTAAATTTCGTTATTTTATTTTTTTAAAAGTCGTAAGTCCAGATTTAAGGTGTAAGTGAGAATATGCGCGTGCACACACACACACACACACACACAGGCCATCAGGAATTTTTCCAGACCAGTTTCTGATACTCTTTTCAAAGAACTTCTCAGTTTTATCCCTAATACATTTTGTAATTTCTACATGTTTTTCATGGCATCACGCTCTTAGTTAAATTGAGGGCTTTTTCCCCCCACTTCTCCCCTCACGGTCAAAGTTTAGTGTCTTGATCAGATAGATTATCTAACTCTTCTCTCTCTATCCCTTCTTTCATGGTCAACATTATAAATGTTCTTGTTCAAATTCTAATATCTATTAGGTTAGAAACCAATAGTCAGTGTTAAATGGCAGAGGTCTAAGAAATGAAGACTTTTATAGAGAAGGGATTTGTTGTTTACATTTTAAGAAAAATTGCTTTATTTCATAAATATTTTTTATAAAATGGGATGACTAAATTTCACAATATTCTCTTTGCACTCAAATAACAATAACAAAAAGTTGCTAGGTTGGCAAGTTAAGAAAATAAATGCAAATAAAGTAAACAAGATTCCTCCTATTTCCAATTCCAAAGAAATATTCCAAGAATAACATTCTGGTTAAAACAAACAAACAAATACAGCAAGTACAGAACTAACCCAGAATGTATTTGCTCTTAAAATGCACTTTGGTTTTTTGCCAGTAATTCAATTTCATTACAGTGTGTGTGTGTGTGTGTGTGTGTGTGTGCAACACTCTTTATGTCCAGGAGGTATATAAAAATTTCTGTCAGTATCAAAACTCAATAAAAAAAGCTTCAGTTTAGACAGAGCATAGTTGTTTTATAAGGCTTATCAGTGCAAGACAATATACAGTCAAGAAAATGTTACCAAAGATCTAACCGGCTATGACAACTGTCATTTTAAAATTCAGGAACACGACCGAGTTTTACTGAGTAAAAGTCTCAGCATTCAGTTTCTAACACATTGTGGGTTTATCAGAGGCTGTAATTGAACAACACCAATAGAGCTAAATCTACTTAGAATGAAAACTATTCTTCAAACATCAAAATATATGCTTCCTAAGCACCAACAGACCTAAGAAAGTTCACTTACCTCTAAGTTTCTGGAGGTCCTCCTTCAAATCAGGCCCTGCAAGCATGAAGATACTTTCTGACACAGGATTCTTATCCGTGAGACTTTCATTGCTGGTATTCACAATAGCTGTACAGTTCAGTAATGCCACATCTCCTTTCCTGAGGAAACAATAATTAAGAGCAAGTGTAGGGAAGAGGAGGCAGATGAGAATGTTAGTTTCTGATTCTTTCAAAACATTCTGTCTTCAATGCCTTCACAACATTGGTTTTACTAATTCACAAACTTAAGCAATAGTAAAAAGTTGTTCCTAATTCAGAAAGGCTACTAAGGCATCTCAGATAGATCCTGAATGAAAAGTGCTACAAATGTGAAACCCATAAAGCTATCATGTCATTCCTTGGCTTCTTCCATATGCCTGTTACATTGCAACAGAAGTCTTACAGAGCTGAAAGTAGGTGGTTTTTAGAGTTTAAACATAGCAACATTATTCATAATAGCCAAAAAGTGGAAACAACCCAAGTGTCCATCAACTATTGAACTGATAAACTAAATGTGGTATACCCATGCAATGGAATATTACTTGGCCATAAAAAGGAATAAATTACTGATTCATACTACAACATAGATGAATCTTAAGAACATTATGCTACATCACAATTGATTCCATTTATGTTAAATGTCCAGAATAGGCAAATCTAGAGATAAAAAGTAGATTAGTGGTTGACTGGAGCAGAGAGTTGGGGGTGGGTACATTTATTTACTAGCTCACAAAATTGAGCAATAGTAAAAAAGTTGTTCCTGACTCAGAAAGGCTAATTCTTGAATACAAGTGCTAAAACCTCGAAACTCACAAAACCATTATGCCATTCTTTTGCTTCTTTCTTAAGAGATGTGTATAAGACAGGGAGTGACAGCTAGTGGGTACAGGACTTTGGGTTGATGAAAACTGTCCATGGTGATGGCTGTACAACTTTGTGAATGTACTGAAAACCACTGACTTGTACAATCTAAATCAGTGAATTGTATAATATATGAATTGGGGGTTCCCAGCTGGCTCAGTGGGTAAAGAATGTACCTGTGATGCAGGAGATGTGAGTTCAATCCCTGGATTGGGAAGATCCCCTGGAGGAGGGCATGGCAACCCACTCCAGTATTCTTGCCTGGAAAATCCCATGAACAGAAGAGCATGGTGGACTACAGTCCATAGGACTGCAAAGAGTCAGACATGACTGAAGTGACTGAGCATGCATGCATGATATATGAATTCCATCTCAATGAAGGTCTTTTAAAAACAGCTTTTAAAAACAGTTTTTTATAAACAGAAGTGTACTACTACTACCAATACATGCAACAATATAGCTCAATTCTCAAATAATTATTCTGAATGAAAGAGGCCAGACTAAAAAAAAAGGATGTGATTCCATTTCTAGAAAATGCAAACTAATCTATAGTGACAGAAAGATGAATGGTTGCTTGGGGATGTAGAAGCAGGGAGGAGCAGGAGAAAGGGATTACCAAGAGAAACACAAAAAACTTTTGGGGGTGATAAATATATTCACTATCTTGATTCTGATGCCTGGTTCACAGGTGTATGCATGTCAAAATTTACCAAGCTGTACACTTTAAGTGAAGTTTATTGTATATCACTTATGTCTCTATAAAGCTGTAAATGTATATGAAAAGTAATATTTTAATAATGAGAGGTTTTACAAAAAGAGTTTAGAGAAAAACTATGAAAAAAAGAATTTAGAAGAAATTATGAGAGTATTATATCACGATATGATTTAAACAAGGAATTACCAAAGAACCACTTTTCCATTGATATCCTTATTATAAAGAAAAGGTGATCTAATAGTCTCTTCCTGGTATGTTTCAGCTGCAATCTCAGAAGCATTTAACTGATCTTCGCAAGAGTTGCCCCAGCTTGGCAGTGTATCCACATCCACAAACTGGGAAGGTGCACCCAAGGGATCCATGGAATGGAAACTTCAGCTTGTCTTTTCCCAAATTTCTCAGCATTCAATATTCACTGGGGACTTTAGCTTAAGAGAAAAGAAAGAATCATATTAATAGAGCAGCACAGATACTACTTCACTTCTATTAGAGCAAAAAACAAAACTCTACTGTGAAATGCTCCAATAGGACATTGTGTGATTACAGTCACTTACATAGTCCCTTAAAAAATCAAATGTACAACAATGAATTACTACAGTTTTTTTTAAAACAGAAAGAAAGAGAGATTATTTAAACATAAATTATTTTCCAAGAATTAGTCATTTAAATAATCACATGGCCCACCAGTTCTACTTTCCAGAAACACAGGACTATTCACTCAACATTCTTTGAGTGTCTGCTACTGGCAGGGTGAGGGGAGTGTTAGATGTTGCAAGAGATACAGAGACAAATATGTACAACTTAAAAAGAGTTCAGTCTAATGTGGAGAGTGAGAAGCAGGGAGGTTACTGCAATCAGGTGGTAAGAGATAACAAAGGTCTCAACTATGTAGAGAAGGAGGAGGGGAGGAAAGCATAGATTTGTGAGGCAACATATGAAGGAAGGCTTAACAGGATCCGATGATTTAGAGAATACAGGGTATGAGACACTGATGAGGTAGGAGGTTGGTTGTACAGAAATGTAGAAATTAAAAAAGAAGAGTCATAGGAAGACACACAGCGTCAAATACCACAGAGAGCTCATGGGAAATTTAACATGAGAAAAGGATACTTCATTTGCCAATAAGTCAAACAGCTGTTTCAGTAAAACGGTAGATTCACTCATTCAATCCATCTTTGGAAGCATCTGTTAGGTGTCAAGCATTGTTTTAGTCACTGGGGACATAAGGGTGAATAAGATAGAGCAGTCCCTGCTAAGCAGTCCCTTAGAGAGCTCAGGCTTCCCTGAAAGGACACGAAAAACAAACAAGCAAGCAAGCAGGGATCTAACAGAATGGCTGGAGGCAATAAGTATTATGAGGAAAAGGTGATATTTGAGCAGAGCGCTAAGTAAAGTGAGAGAGCAAGCCATGTAAAGCTCTAGGGGGGTGTGCCAGACCAAGGCAATAGCAAGTACAAAGGCCAAAAGGGCAGGAGGGAAGGTACTCTGTTCCAGGAAGTGTGTGGAGGCTGGTCTGGGTTAGAGTAGAATGAGCTAGATAGTGAGTAGCAGGTGATGAAACTTGGTGAGCAAGGAAAGGTCAGATGAATCAGTCTGTAAGTCATGATAAGAGGTTCAGATCTTAACACAAATAAGGGCAAGCTATTAGAAGATCCCTATAAAGATAACGATTAATATAAATACTATTTGAAAAGATTACTCTAGCTACAGTGAAACTGAGTGGGGGCAAGAGTAAATGCAGAGACTGGGAGAAAACAAGTGGAGTAATCCAGGTGAGACGGTGATGAAGGTGGTGAGGAATGGTTAGAATTGGATGAATTTTCAAGACGGAGTCAACAAGACCTTCTAAATGCACCTGAGGGGTGAGGGAAAAGAACAAAGATTACTCTTAGATATCTTGCTTGAGCAGTCAAATAGATGGTAATGCTATTTACAGAGAAAGAGAAGACTGGAGTAGGTTGCAGGTGCAGTAATAATCAAGGTCTTTTTTTCCTTATGTTTCTGCATGTGTTAGGTTTGAAATGCCCATTATATACTCAAATATTTGTATCAGACATGCAGTTGGTTACCTGAGGCTAGAGCTCAAAGAAGAAATCAGGTTAAATTTGTAAAATTGGAGGTCTCAGCATATAGATGCTATTTAAACCTATGGGAACTGGGCAAGACCACAGAGACAGAGAATGTAAGTAAAGAAAAGACCCAAGGACTCAGTCCTAACGCAAAATTTGGAGGTTGGAAAAAAAGAAAAGTGAAAGAGAGAGAGAGAAAAGGATTGATAAGAATGGAAGAAAGATCTGGAAAAGTGTGGTAACATAAAAGCTAAGTGAAGAAAACAACTTTAGATGGGATGCTCAAGAAGGATCATCCAGGGTTAAATGCTACTGAAAGATGGAGGAATAGGACTAAAAATTAGTGCATTTGGTAAGTGAAAGATTGCTGGTAACACTGTACATACAGGAGAGCAGACAGATGACGAGAGAATGACAGCTGGTGTGTGAAATTCCTGAGAAGTTTTTCTGTATGATCCTAATGTTCATTAAGAGTTAAGGAAAATAAGCATGCCCTTCTACACCTAATTTTTTGGTATTTCTTGCTGAGAGACACGGGATACTAATTGGGATGAACTACAGATCTGATACAATATTCTAACTCCTGTACCAACACTGTGTGGGAGGAAATGTGCTCCTTTATATAACAAACCTCAGAAAGGTCTTGCAGATTATGAAAGTAGTGAAAGTGTTTGTCACTCAGCTGTGTGTGACTCTGCAACCCCATGGACTGTAGCCCGCCATAGGGTTCTCTGTCCTTGGGGATTCTCCAGGGATCCCCTGGAGAATACTGGAGTGGGTAGCCACTCCCTTCTCTAGTACATCTTCCTGACTCAGGGACTGACCCCAGGTCTCTCGCATTGCAGGCAGATTCTTTACATCTGAGCCACCAGAGAAGCCCAATTTTGCATCAGAGGATTATTCTCATTTAAGTACTGCTTTGATGTTATTTTGCAATAAAGAAACAAATTCTATCTAGAAGTTGATGTTCAGTCCTGTCCAATCAGCCTTTGAAACTAGAACGTGTGTTTTTGTATGTGTGTGTTCAGTCATGTCCAGCTCTTTGCAGCCCCATGGACTGTAGCCTGCCAGGCTCCTCTGTACATGGAATTTTCCAGGAAGGAATACTGGAGTAGGTTGCCATTTCCTACTCCAGAGGAAACTAGAGGCAACCACAAGTCCTGTTGATCTGTTCACAAGTATTCAGCCTGGAACTGGACAACTGAATAGAGGAAATGTGAAGGCTACATTCACTGTCTTTGGCTGAACTGCTTTCAGTTCAATGCAAACACACTCTGTAGAAATTCATACTTTCCCAAAATTATCCAGATTTTTGGTGACTGACTCATGCTGAAACTTAACCAAAATATTAAAGAATCCATTAAAAATTTACTTTCATTTTGCAAACTTGAATGTCAAATTACAGGACAAAACCACTTACTTTAAAATAACTTTTTTCTCCAATTCTAAATAATAATCACTCATCAGTTCAGTTCAGTTCAGTTGCTCAGTCGTGTCCAACTCTGTGCGACCCCATAGATGGCAGCCCACCAGGCTCCCCCGTCCCTGGGATTCTCCAGGCAAGAACGCTGGAGTGGGTTGCCATTTCCTTCTCCAATGCATGAAAGTGAAAAGTGAAAGTGAAGTCACTGAGTCGTATCACTCATAGAACACTTGAAAAATACCAAAAAGGGGAGAAAAAACTTTCCAAATCTGATGTAGTTCCTACCTTTTTTCTATGATAGGTACATATAATACAATTTTGTCCAGTTTATTTAGTATTTTAAGGTAAAAATTTCCAGATGAAATTGCACTTTGAGGTAGAAGTAGGCTGGTAAAAGCTTGGACTCTGGGCTTCCCTGGTAGCTCAGCTGGTAAAGAATCTGCCCGCAATGCGGGAGACCTGGGTTTGATCCCTGGCTGGGAAGATCCCTTGGAGAAGGGAATGGCTACCCACACCAGTATTCTTGTCTAGAGAATTTCATGGATAGAGGAGCCTGGTGGGCTACAGTCCATGGGGTCACAAAGAGTTGGACATGATTGACTAACACTTCAGACTTCTGTTATCAGAAGGCCTGAGTTTGGGTCTAAGACCTACCACCTAATAATTACATTATCCTTGACCCTGAACCAGAGTTTTCTTATTTCTAAGAATCAGAATGACAGTTCTTTTTAAGGATTAAATGATTATCATCTGTAAAATTGCACAGCAGACCACCTGGCACAAAGCAAGGCACAATAAACGCTGTGTGTTATAACCTTCTCAGTCAATATGAAAATCACCTGCACCATTGTTGAGATACAGATGCTTTCACATGTAGCAAAGACCAAGACGCTGTCAAAGATTCCCTAACGAGCACCAGATAAACCAGACACAAACTGCTGAACTAAGATACACTCTTATTTGTCTGCCCTTGTAATGATTTGTTAATCCCTAAAACACCTAGATCAACCCAACATCTGTTTTCTCTGATTCTGCTCCTGTGCCACTAGGGAAAGAAAAATCAGAAATTATTCTCTCTGCTGTCAAAACAAATGCATGTTTTCTTGTGTCAGCTGGGCCTTCCATCAACACTGAGAGAAAATTGTTTGAGTCATTCTTGGATGACTATGCTACTCCATACAGCATCCGTGGTAGACAACCTTCAAGATGTCTTTCAATGATACCTGCTTTCTGATATGAATGCCCCTGTGTAGACCTCTTCCTTATGAATAAGGCTGGCCAATGTACCCAACTGGATACTGCAGAAACGACAGCGTGTGACTTTCAAGGATGGATCATAAAAGATATTGTGGCTTCCGCCATGCTCATTTGGACTGCCTGTTCTGGGGAAGTGTGCTCTCGTGATCTGGGGACACACTCATGCAGCTCATGAAAAGGCCCCTGTGTGGAGAAACTGAGTTCCTGCCAACCACCACCACCAACTGCCAGACACAGGAATGAATCACCTTGCATCCTCCAGCCCCAGCTGACATCTTGACCACAACCTCATGAGAAACGCTGAGCCAGAGCCACACGACTAAGCAACTTTTGAATTCCTGACCCATAAAAACTGTGAGGTAATAAATGCTTATTTGCCTATTATGTCCCAGGCATTCATTCATTCAAGCACTGCTAAGTGCTGAGTCTCTAGTGGAAAAGAGCCCCACAAAAATCGCACGAACTTATAATCATAGCAATAAATACATACTGCTACAACAAAGAAGGGGAGGCTCTTTAGGCTGAAGCAGCAGAGAATGTCTCTTCCAGAAAGTGAGAGTTGAGACCAAACGTAGCAGAAGAGTTCTAGAGACAGCAGAAAGCGGACATCTGGGAGCCTTAAGGTACCAAAAAGCCTAAGATGCTAAATAAAAGAAGGCCACTATGAAAGGTAATGGTGAGCCACGAGGTATCAGATCTGTTAGAAATATGCTTTCTTATCTTTACAATAATCCCACAAAGTAGGTATTCAGTTCAGTTTTGCGACCCCATGAATCACAGCATGCCAGGCCTCCCTGTCCATCACCAACTCCCGATGGAGTCTACCCAAACCCATGTCCATCGAGTCGGTGATGCCATCCAGCCATCTCATCCTCTGTCATCTCCTTCTCCTGCCCTCAATCTTTCCCAGCACCAGGGTCTTTTCCAATGAGTCAGCTCTTTGCATCAGGTGGCCAAAGTATTGGAGCTTCAGCTTCAGCATCAGTCCTTCCAATGAACATCCAGGACTGATCTCCTTTAGGATGGACTGGTTGGATCTTCTTGCAGTCCAAGGGACTCTCAAGAGTCTTCTCCAACACCACAGTTCAAAAGAACTCTTATTCTACAATGAGGGCCTCAAGAACCAGAGATTCAATTACCAGCTCAAGGTAACAGAACTAGCAAGTAGTACCTTGAGATCCAGATCGAAGACCAGCTGACAATAAAACCCATGCCATTTCCATTACATCATATCACATTGCCTCCCTTCTTTTCCTGATGCTCTGAGAAAAGAGAAGTCATTGTTCAAATTACCTTCTCTACAAATCAAAATGTCTCTATCTTCATTCACTCTTTTCAACTTGCAAGGGATTTTCAGTGTATTTCACACTTTTAAGTTGCCAAATTGCCTTCATTTAAGCCTTTTACTGCACCTGACTATGCTATGCTATGCTATGCTAAGTCACTTCAGTAGTGTCCGACTCTGTGCGACCCCATAGACTGCAGCCCACCAGGCTCCCCCCGTCCCTGGGATTCTCCAGGCAAGAACACTGGAGTGGGTTGCCATTTCCTTCTCCAGTGCATGAAAGTGAAAAGTGAAAGTGAAGTCGCTCAGTCGTGTCCAACTCTTAGCAACCCCATGGACTGCAGCCTTCCAGGTTCCTCCATCCATGGGATTTTCCAGGCAAGAGTACTGGAGTGGGGTGCCATTGCCTTCTCCGCTGCACCTGACTAGATCTCCTCTAAGGGAAGGTAATAACATCGAGTTTCCCTTCACACATCTGATTCTCCTTCCCCTGAGTCTCCTACTCCAATTTTTTTTTTTTCAACTCCATTTCTTTAGAATACCAAAAACTCCACATTTCCCCATTTAACTTTTTCAGAGTAGTCTATTTCACAGCTCTACTTTCTTTTCCTCCATGTACTTAACCCACTGCAGTTCTGCTTCCATCTTTGTAACAACACTAAACCTGCTTCTTCAAGGTCAACAATAATTCTCCAAATGTCAAGTTCAAGAGCTAACTTAATTAAATTTTAGCTGCATCTACTATTTATTATTCCCTTCTTGAAACTCTATTATCTTCTTTGATAGTACACTTTGGTGGTTCTCCTATATCTCCAACCACATCTTGTCAGTATAATATAAATAAGTAGTAAGAAATATTCAGAGCTCTTACTGTAGGGCAAAATTTAATGGCATTATATGAAAGTATCATGGTATGTTTAACAAAGGGTGAATTCTTTTTCAGTTCCATCTCTAAACAGAAACATATTTTTCTCATTAAAAAGAGATTTAAATCCCCCCCTTCCCTCACCACACACACCTTGGCAATAAAGCAAATGGAGCAGCAAAGCCAAGCTAGTCAGGACAAACTGATCCCTGATCCTTCAGGAACAGGGGTTCTTAACATTCTTGGGATCATAGACTCCTTTGAGAAAGATAAACACCCTTTTACCAAACTGTGAGTACATGAGCTCATACAAGCACTGATCTGGAAATAAATCTGAGAGGTTTTCCAGACTCAATTAGTAATCCCACTGATAAAAGAATACAGAGTGCTCAGATGATGGAAAGAGGAGAGAAAGGCTAAAACAATCTACAGCTGTATACAGAATTTCAGAGGCCTTCCCAGCTGGCGCAGTGGTAAAGAATCCATCTGCCAGTGCAGGAGACACAGGTTTGATCCCTGGGTCAGGAAGATCCCCTGGAGTAGGAAATGGCAACCTACTCTAGTATTCTTGCCTGGGAAATTCCATGGACAGAGGAGCCTGGTGGGCTACAGTCCATAGTGTCTCAAAGAGTCAGACATGACTGAGCACACACACACATACAGAATTTTGGAAAGCATTAAAGAAGAGGGGGACTTTCTACTGAAAATCAATTGATCATTTCTGTATTTTAAACAGGTTCATAAGCAAACACAAAACCTTAGTAAAAAGGCTCCTGAAGCAAGACTTTTATGTCCCAGAATCTGAAAGCTTACCTAGAACAAACAGAAGATTCCAGAATCAGACCTACTTCCTTAGCCATACTATCTTAAGGGTTGTCTTCAGTACCTGCCTAGACAGTATAAAGAGAACTCACAATGTATCTTTTATAATTCAAATTTGTAATGAGTATAAATAGTTCTTATTACAGTGTAGCTTGTCTTTTTTCTCAAAATCTTGTCATCTTCTAGTTTAAGAAGTCCTCTAAATAGTGCTTTTTAAGAATAACCGCATTGTCTAGAGAGATCAGATTTTTAATGTTCAAGACAGGGCAGAATCAGGCAGAACATCTTAGATCACTGTCTCAAAAAACCCCGATATTTTGCCTGAATAAGGAGAAAACTATATCATTTAAAAGACAAAAGAACTCCAAATCTGTTTTTTTGTTCTTCAAAATGCTTACATTGATTAGACAGGCCTGTATAAAAGTACAGAGTTGCTGGTCCGTGCTTTTGATCTCCATTAATTACCAGCTCGATTTCACTGTTTTTGCATAAATTATAAGTTTACCATTCTTTATGTCTTTGTATTTCAATATTTAAAATTTCAGGATACATTAGATACTTCTGCACAATACCCCTACCCCAACACTAAATCTATTATATTTAAGAATCATTCTGTGCAAATAGAAAGAATGACTTTTTTAGACAAAAGAACAAATGGAAGCAGTCAAATTATGTCAACAATAAATACAGTATAACAAAAATATTTCTAAGCTGTGTCAGTGACCCAGGTCAAATCTAACACCATCATTCAAAACCAGCCAAAGCACAAGCTCCAATGGTGAGTTAGTACTACCAACTTTATATTAAAAGAACTTTACTATGTTTCAATTACAATATTAATACATTGAGCAATTCTGAAACTTTGAAAACTAAGTTTATGCTCTTGAAGTGGTGTATTGGGAATTTATAAGATGCATTATCTTAGCACTCATTCATAGTTGATCTTAAAACAACTTTTATTAAAATTATTTTTTCTATTTGTGGTTGTCCCTCCCCATAATATTTAATAACATTAATTTTTAAGAGAGAAAATCATGATTCATTCAAATACAAAAATGAACATGGTTTAATATTTTAACTCACAAAGGAACCTGCCACATGGCTGATAAAGGGAGGCCCATAAATCAGGTACATTAATAGATCAAGAATACTGAACCCAAAGTATATGAGGCAAAATCGAACATTTAAGAGACATTTCCATGTCTATAGACAAAATTATTTAGTATTTACAACTGTAAAATAGATTTCTTAGAATCAGATAATCCAAAGGGTATCATCAAGACTGAATCTAGACTAATGAAGCACACTTATTTCTCATGTATATAAATACACACATTTTCATGTATGTAATATAATGCACATCACCTTAAGACATATTAACCATACCTCCATCCGTCCTAGGTCGCTTCAGTCGTGTCCGCCTCTTTGTGACCCCATGGACTGGAGCCCACCAGGCTTCTCTGACCATGGGGATTCTCCAGGCAAGAACACTGGAGTGGGTTGCCGTTTCCTTCTCCAGGGGATCTTCACCACCCAGGGATCCAGCCCACTTCTCTTGAGTCTCCTGCACTGGCAGGCGGGTTCTTTACCACTAGCGCCACCTGGGAAGCCCAGGTTCCCATATACGTTCACCTAAAGGCTCCATTCCTCATCAAACTTACTGAAATAATAGTCTATTGCTACAATTACTTTCCTTCTCATTCATCCAACCCACACAGTAAGCTTCTTTCAAACACCTACACTTTTATATCTATTTACAGCCTGATCATATCCATTCTTTACTATGGCAATTATCTTGAATACAGCAGACTAGGTGATCATGTCTTAAAAATTCAAGAGACGCCTGAAGAAAATCAGATAATTTAGGTAAAAGTCTAATTTCGAGGCTGGCTGAAGCTATCCTGTACAGTAAGTGAAGGACAGTCTTATTTTATATAGCTCTATGTTAACTCTAATTTTCCACAGCTACAAACATCAGAACTCATTCCTGTGCAGAACACTTCTAGGCAGCCCAAGAATAAATCGGAGGGAACTACAAGAGAGAAAAGCTAATTCCCACTTGGTAACAGAGCACCTAAAGCCTCAATTATCAAGCAAGGAGGAGTCAGCGCTGGTCACTTCCCCCTCCTGCGGCCAGGGAGCGGAAACCGAAAGCCAGACCAATGTCACTCCAGGGACTGCGGAGATCCAGACAACTCAGCATCCTGGGCTCGGTGCCTACTCAGCCCTGATTCGAGCCGCTTTCGATTCGTGGAACGCCCAGTCCACACGGGCGACCACACAGACTCGACTCTGGGGCTACAGCCAGCAGGGCACCCGGCCGCCCAGTTTCATCTGCACCCCAGGGCGCGCGTCTCCCCGAGGGCAACAGCAGCACTGTTCCTCGTGCCCGGCTCTGCCTACCCTCTATCTTCTGGTGGGTAACTTGTCCCTGACAGCGCCTCGGGCGAGAGGAACCCGAGCAACAGCAGCAAGAGAAGCACCAGGCTCTTTTTTGCAGAGAACGGACAGAACCAGCCTTCTCCCGCTCCCACAGCCGGGGCCAAGTTCCGCGCGCCGCCCGCCGCCCGCCGCGACCCCGGCCCGCTCCGCCCCGCCTTTCCTCCCGGCCTCCGTCCCGCCTCTCACAGCATTCCGGTGGTTCCATCCGGGCGGCAGGCGTGACGGGCTAAGTTCCTCGTGGAGAGTGGCCGAGCTGCATCGCCGGACAGCCCTTGCCAGGCGTTAAGCAGGTAAAACGAGCCAAAGTCCCAAGAGGCTGGAATGACCAGCTGCAGGAGCTGTGAGCTGAGAAACACCGCCTTCCGCTCCCGGCTGGTGCTCACCAATCGGAGCCCGGCTTTTACGTCATTTCCCCCAGAAGGCAAAGGGAACGTTGGGCGGAAGAGGGTCCATGAGCGGACCCGGAAGGGGTGCGTTCGGTGGGCGGGTTTAATCTGCTCCGAGCCGCGTGGAGGCCCAGGTAGGTACCGTAGGTGCGCTGCGGTCGAACGCCTTTGCTCGGCTCCTTGGATTTGTTTGGTCCCGGCAGAGGCCTTCGTGGTCCTAGCAGCAGACGAAGCAGGGGGATTTGGGGCCGGTCTTGAGGGTGGAGGAGCACCTGAATTTCTATGAGTGCCCCACCGCCGTCCTGGGAGGGCGCGGACGAACGCCCGAGGTTCACCGATGAGATGTGGAGCGAGTTGACCGGCGCCTGCGGGGCTCGCTTAAAGATGCTGTGGCAGCGTGGTGGGTGTCCGGAACCCCCACCTCAGCCTCTCCTGTCTAAAGACTTGGTTTAGGGACGTCTGACAGGTCTTTTACCGCGGTCCAGCTTTGCAGCGCATCATAGAAGCATGTTTTATGGTACTGTGGGTTAGGAAGCAGGGAGAAAGAAGCATAGAGAAAGGTTAAGTTGTGAACTCTCCCCAAAAAGAGAATACTAAGTTGTATGAAAGATCGTGGAAGTATTGATACAATACAAAGACTTGAGCCTCGAAGGAAGTGGGTCTCAGAGGAAAACACTTAGGTAGACGGGAGAATGCACGTTATTCGAAGTACAGTGTGAAGGAAAGCAAGGTAACAGGACAAGGAGGGACACCAACTAGCCTGACAGACAAGGTTATGCGAGATGTAAAGAGGAATAGGTTGGATGAATTCTTGGGAACTGTGGTTTGGCCCTTAAAGGGCTTCGGGGTAGAACAGCATGTTTGAGAAGATTAGTCAGGTAGTATTAATGACTTTTAAAAAGGAAAGAATGAAAAGCATGGAGGTGGAAGTGCTACATAGAAAATTAGTGCAGGAACCCAGTGATAAAGAGCTGAAACAGAAAGAAGTGGAAAGAGAGAAAGGATCCTACTTAAGAGAAACAAGTTTCTGAAGAGAGAGGACAGAGGCAAAGAGAAGTAGTTTAGTGGTTAAAAGAAGAAATTTGTTGGAGTTTAGATTCTAACCTGGCTTTGGCATTTAAAACCAACTGAATGATGTTGGGCTAGCTATTTCACATCTCTCTGCCTAGATTCCTTGTCAGTAAAATGGGGTAAGAATAGTACTGTGCAAGGTAATTGTGAAGGACTTTTAAAAGTGCTTTACATGTATTAGGGCTTCGCTGATAGCCTTTACTCAGTTGGTAAAGAATCTGCCTGCAGTGCAGGAGACCCTGGTTTGATTCCTGGGTTGGGAAAATCCCCTGGAGAAGGCATAGGCTACCCACTCTGGTTTTCTCCGGCTTCTCTTGTGGCTCAGCTGGTAAAGAATCCGCCAGCAATGAGGGAGACCTGGGTTCGATCCCTGGTTTGGGAAGATCCCCTGGAGACGGAAAAGTCAACCCACTCCAGTATTCTGGCAGAGAATTCCATGGACTGTATCATCCATGGGGTCACAACTAAGTGACTTTCACTTTACATGCATTAACCCACTTAATTAACTCAACAACTATATGAAATTATCTGCATGCTTACTCAGTTATATACATTTTATGTATTAGTTACCAGATAGTAAGCACTCTTAAAGTATTGGTTGCTTAAATAATATTATTAATGAGCCACAGGTTACTACAAAGTTCTGCACCTGAATGGCTTGGAGAGTTGAGTGTCACAGAGTCAGAAAAAAAATGAATAGGGTTCAGGAAGCAAGTTAGGTTCGTTTTTATACATACTAAATGTGACACTGGAAGGTATTTGGATGGAGATGTCTGATAAGTTCTCAGAGCTCTGTAGCTAATAGTACGTCTGTGGGCAGGACTGGAAATAGAGATGCGGGAGTCCCTGGGCCTAGGCATGCTATATGAAGTCTCCACGGAAAGTACTGTGGTAGATGGCCAGAGACTACCAAGAAACAATTGCAGTTAAGGGGCTGGGGCCAGGAGAATAAGACGAATTGGGAAAGAATTGATCAAATGGCCTAGGTTAAGAGCATTATTGCCATGTTAATATTATCTTTCCTTCATTTTTAACTGCCTTTATGTTGGTTCCTAGAAGAAAAATGAAGCCAGTGGGTGGTCATTAAAATATCAGCGAAGAGGAATATTAGCAAAAGCATCGAATATGTCCCTGTTAAAGTAGACTAAAACAAGAGGTTGTTCTCTGAGACATCCTGTAGCATTAAACCAAACTGAACCACCACCACCAACAAAAAAACAGCTCTGAAAAACTGTTTAGTATTGTGGTTTTTAGTTGCACAGGTGTTTCAGGGAATACTTTTCATATAGACGAGCTTGTTATCTCCTTCACCTGTTATCTCTTTCCTCCATAATCCAGTGTTTCCAGTGAATTTGATTTAGTGCAGTTGTTACCAAACCAAACTTGGATCCACTCACCTGTGAGCACTCGGGCTAATCTCCTGACATGGGGTTGTGGTGAGGGAGAGTGCAACATTTATATTGCGAGCCCAAACAAAGAGAATGTGTGTGCACGCACACACACACAGTTGGATTTCAGGGAAAGGTTTTTAAAGACAAAATGAGGGAGAGGAGGTGGGATGTGTAATCAGCTGGTGGACATGGTAATTGGGAGTCAACACCATTAACCTGGTTCAGCCAGTTTGGGGTGTAAGTGCTGGTGGTCAGCATGCAGTTAACTTCTTCCTTCTGGTGGGGATATCAATATCTGAAAAATAGCTCAAGGATATGACTCAGTATCATCTGTATAGCCCTTGAGAAGAAACTAAAGGCCCATGATTTTGTTTAATGGCTAAATTATTAACATTTTGTCTTGATTAATTTTTTTGTTTCTGCATTTTCTCACTTTTGATTAAATTTGCTCTTTGGAACTCAGGAAACTTTAGGAGACTAAAGTTTTTCTATAAACAGTAGGCAGATGGAGGGGAGTATTGTCTGACTTAGTAATTTCGAGTTTCCCTGGTGGCTCAGTCCATAAAGAATCCGTATGCATTGTGGGAGACCTGGGTTTGATCGTTGGGTTGGGAAGATCCCCTGGAGGGGGACATGGCAATCCACTTCAGTATTCTTGCCTGGAGAATCCCCATGGACAGAGAAGCCTGGCGGGCTACAGTCCGTGGGGTTGCAAAGAGTTGGACATGACTGAGCAGCTAGCACGTGGCACACACATAGTGTCCTGCTCAGTCACACAGGAACGATGGCATCTGTCAAAAATAGTGTGCAATTTGTATTATTTTTTTGTTCCAAGGGAAGGTGGCTGCCCTGATTTGGAAATCAAGGATCAACCTACACATTATATAGTACTTCTGAAAATGAGGAACTGCAGCAGCGTCACCCGGGAACTTGTCAGACTTGAAAAATCTTGGGCTCCACCCCAGACCTACTGAATCAGAAATAGACACTAGGGAGGTGAGGGAGGTGGTTCCTACTATCTGTTTTCATAACCGCTTGGGTGATTTAGATACATTCTGGAGTTTGAGAGCTGCTGCGCTCAAAGATAAGTGACACGAGATGAGGCATTTTTGTTTCGCTCAACACCATATCGCTAGCATCTAGATCAGTGCCTGTCTAATTATTAGTAGGTTTACAATAAATGCTCATTAATAATTATTTTCAGTCTGAGACTGTCAATCTCAGTGTGAAATCTTTGGTAGTTGAACTTGGGGGGCAGAAGCAAATTGTTCAGGTGCATCGAAGCCTAAACAGCTGTCAGATATTTGTGAGGTGGGCATGCAGTGTGACCAGTTTGAAACTTGAGGAATGAGAGATGACAGGTTGAGTCACCCCGTGAATAAAAAATTGAAGCCGTTCAGGTATTTTAAGTCAATGGTATATTCAGAGTAAATGAAGGTTTAGCAGCCACGGGGTCAAAGGCTTTGAAGCACATGATGAATAGCTGGTGTTCACCAACTCAGCAGAACCGAGGTGCCTGAAGTACTGAGTCTTCTCTGTTTGTAGGTGCAGCTGCCTCACTTGCGGGATCAGATGTTAAAACATGGGACTCACCAAGCAGTACCTGCGCTATGTTGCCAGTGCAGTCTTTGGCCTTATTGGCAGCCAAAAAGGTAACATTGTCTTCGTGACACTTCGTGGTGAAAAAGGACGCTATGTGGCAGTACCAGCCTGTGAACATGTTTTCATCTGGGACTTAAGGAAAGGAGAGAAGGTAAGCCAGCAATCCAGGTTCATACTATTTATGGGTATTTGAGGGTGGAGGCAGAAGTGGGAGAGGTCTGTCTTATTATGCACAGATTTTTTTCTTAAATGTGTGTGCCTCTAGAAATTGTTTTTTTTTTTAATCTTTGGATCTGGATAGCCAAGTATTGTATTGTGAAATAGAACACAATAGAAAAGATTCTTTTGTGTTTTCACATAGTGGAAAAGATTCTATTGTGTTCTTCTACACTGAACTCTGAAAAGCATAACCAAATAGGAGCTTATCTTTTAGGTATTTCTTTGTAGTGATGTTTACAGGTAATTATTTGTAATCGTTATTCCCAGCATTGTTTTCCATTTTTATTCATTGTTTTTCCACTGCCAGTTCTCCACTTTTCAACTTCAACTTGCCCTCAGAACTAATTGTAGAGTTGTTACAGTTGTTTTAGTCGCTAAGTCGTGTCTGACTCTCTTGCAACTCCATAGACTGTAGCTTGCCAGGTTCCTCTGTCCATGGGATTTTCCAGGGAAGAATACTGGAATGGGTTGCCACTTACTTCTCTAGGGGATCTTCCCAACCCAGGAATTGAACTTGCATCTCCTTCATTGCAGGCGGATTCTTTACCCCTGAGCCATCAGTGAAGCTCAGTTACAGAATAATAGGCATTTAAAAGGAATATGTTGACTGAATCTTATGCAGATGAGGCCAAAGGGTTGTTAAACTAGCCTTTGATGTTTTGTATAACTCTGAATTCCTCAGCCTACCACTTCTGCCAAACCAAATACAGGCATTTTGATCTTGTCCACTCTCTTTGTGACTCCCAAGAGATTAATACTTTGATACTTATTGTCCCTCAAAGTCCCTTGGGGATAAACCACTGTAGCACTCTAGTGCCATGCACATTGGTTTCTGAGATGGGGCTCAGTTAAAGCAAGGATGTGTTCATAAGCCTTTATAGAAAGTCATTTGGTGTTCACATAGAACAAGGACTTAGGAATTTATTCCTTTGCCTGGGAAATTTTGGCATGTATTATGGTAATGTAGAGCTTTGGAGAAATAGTGTAGTATAGCTTTACCTTTTCTTGAATGTTTCATTACCCAGTGCAAATAGTAGTTTCTATATTAAAGAACTTGAGACAGAATGCAGAGTTCCATTATTATTCAGAAGAGCGATTTGGAATTATTGATGCTTTTAATTTTACTGTGCCTGACAGTCCCACACTTTTTCCTTGATGACATGCTTAACTCCTCTACATTATTTTCAATTTTTATTATTTCAGATCCTCATCCTTCAGGGGCTTAAACATGAAGTCACTTGCTTGTGCCCCTCCCCAGATGGGCTGCACTTAGCTGTTGGTTATGAGGATGGATCTATCCGAATCTTCAGTCTCCTGAGTGGAGAAGGAAATGTGACCTTCAATGGACATAAAGCAGCCATCACATCTTTGAAGTATGATCAGCTAGGAGGCAGGCTGGTTTCTGGATCCAAGGTGAGACCTTGATTTAGGTGTCCTGACTTTGATCTGGCAAAGGAGCATAAGACTGAACAAGCTGAAGCAGGTTGTTCACAAAAATTGTTGGCTAAAACAGTGGGCACTCTGTGTACAAAATAGTATCAGTGGTAGTATAGAGTGAGAAGGATGGATTTGAATTGGGTGGTCCGTTTTGTTTCCTGTCAGATTCTCTGAGTAAAGCCTGTAAAATATGGGAACAAGATGAGGCTGTCCATGATAATTACCATGTGACATCGTTGTACATTTGCCTACCCAAAACAGTACACAAATGGGTGGATGAAGCATTGGAAAGGCAGAGGCAAAATGCTGCTTCTTGGCCATTCATTTGGTAAAATACCTCACTTTCCTATACCTCAGTCATCAGTTAGAAAATAGAATGTAAATGATTCCATTTACAATTGTGTGTTAAGTAATGGACTCAAAAATACTGTGAAACTTTACTGAAGGACGTAACAAAGACTTGAATGAGTAGAGACACAAGCCATGTTCTTGAATGGCAAGACGAAGTGTTGAGATGATACTCCTGTGTTCTAATTAGTTTATATAGATAAAACGGATTAAATATACCAAAGATTTTTTTTTTTTAACATGACCAAATGATTTAAAAGCACACGTGTAAAAACAAATGAATATAAACATCAGAGTTTTGGGAAAATTTAATAAAAGGGTTTCCGACTCTTTTTCAGGGCTGGATTTTTTTAAGAGGTTTCAGATACTAGAATGCATTATGAAGTCATAATTTATAATATGTTATATCAAGCTTGCATTAATACAAAATAGTCAGATTATTGCAACCAAATGGGAATACAAGAAACATATCCACTTGATATACCTAGTTAGTGTGTGTGTGTGTGTGTATATGTATATATATTTCCTAATTAGTTTAAAGGTGACATTTTTGAGTAGAACAATGATGGATTACTTCTGAAGTAGTACTTAAACAATTGGCTCACCGTGTGGGGGTGAATTTTAAGTTAAAACTTTACCTCATGCCATGTACCAAAAAAATTCTCAAAGACTTAAATCATGGTGTTTTAAGTAAACTAGAAGATACATAAATAAATATCTGATATCAAGGTGATAAAATATCTGATATCAATCTGATAAAGACTTCAAGCCTATTGGTAAGGAAATAAATTAGAAAGGAAATTTTGAATGCTTAATATTTGAGTATTTACAATGTATTTTAAAACATTAAAACAATATAAGAAAGTTGTTAAGAGTAAATCCTAAGAGTTTTCATCACATTGAGAAATTTTTTCTCTTTTTAATGGATCTAAATGAGAAGATGGGTGTTACCTGAACCTATCATGGTAATCATTTCACAATATATGTAAACGAAACCATCATGCTGTATGCCTTAAACTTACACAGTCATATATGTCAATCATTTTTAAGTAGAACTGGAAAAAATAAAGGACAATGAAAAAGGGAAAGTATTTAATAGTTCTAGAATAAAAGGCAAATATTAATATCATGTCTTAATAACAACAAGTAAATAAGACCCAAAGGAAGATGAAAGACATGACTTGACAGTTCACAGGAGGTACAGAAAGGCCAATAATCACCATAGAGGATGTGCAGAATTTCTCATTGGTATTCGGAAATGCAAATATTGAGGTAGCCTTTCAACTTGTGAAATTGGCAATGGTTTTTGAGCAACTGATAATACCCAGTACTGAAGGGATGAGAAAACTGGTCTTGTCACACACAGCTCCTGTGGACCTTTAGACTGGTGCAACTTTTCTGGAGATCACCCTGAATTTCAGATTAAATTCCATTAAAATTATTATTCTATTTAAAGGTATTAAGATAGGAAAAATACCTTTTAACCCAAGAATGTCCCTTTTTAGTCTTTATTCTGATCAGAGGTATGTAAAAGATTGATGTACAAGAATGGTCGTTTCCACGTATTTATAATAGCAGAAATTGGTAACTACCTAAACGGCTGAAATAGAAAAAAAATTAAAATAATGGTATATCCTTAAGGTTGGTTACCACATGACTGTTAAAAATGAGAAGAGTCTGTAATGACGTGGAAATAGAGAAATATATTAAAGGAGAAAAAGAAGGTTCTAAAATGATAGTAATAGCATGATCTCAGTTAACAGCAGGTATGTACACATAAAGACTGGAGCAGTGTACACAAAATATCTATGTTGATCACGTCTGGGTGGTGACGTCAGCTGGTGTTTGTTTCTTTATTGTTCTGTATGCTTTCCAAGTTTTCTATAAGAACTACATATCAACTTTCTAATAAGAATATTACACCCTGTTGTTTGTCAAGTTAGGCCTTATGTGATAAAGCTCTTCTATATGATTTGATTTCTTTAGGACACGGATGTTATCGTGTGGGATGTGATCAATGAAAGTGGCCTCTACCGTCTAAAGGGACACAAGGATGCCATCACACAAGCATTGTTTCTACGAGAAAAGAACCTGCTGGTTACGAGGTAAAGTAGTGGAAACGGTTTTCATGTCCAGTTCTTTTTCTAGGTGAATTGACAGTGAGGCTTTCACAGAAGGAATTTGCTTGATTCCTTACTCGTTTCTTCATGCTACACTCAAGCTCATGTGCTAGTTTCCTCTTCTCTCTGCTTTCCTCTGCCCCTGCCTGCACTCCCCAGCAGTATCATGGGTGCTATGCAGAGTTCTTTATGGCATTCTTTAATTCCCTTTTCTGATTTGTCATTATTTCCCCTGATAACTCTTTGACAGATGCATGAACTGTCTACGTTCTGGATCCCTAGAAAGTCAGGAAAACCGAACATGGAACAGTGGGCAGATGTGACTACTAAATGTTTGTTTTAGCCTCCCTCCTTAAAAGAGACTTATTTACTCCATACTTAGGGCTCCTGAACATCTAATAGGTTGGACCATTTGTATGGGTTAAAAGTGATATGTCAGATACCAGAAGTTTCATATAGCTCAGCCTAAATGTAGTAGTTACCATTCCTAAGGAATGGCTACCCAGGAAAGTTTGAAATTCAAAATGTTGCCAGGCAGTACTTAGAAGGACCACAGTAATTAGTAAGAACCACAGAAGAACCAGAAGTGGTGTAGAGGAGCAGCACAAAATGCTGTCCAAATGGTGAATTTGTCCCTGTGGGGTAGGATACAGGGGTGGTAGTGTGTCTTGTTCAGATAACACGAGGCAGTGACTCTACAGTTCCTAGAATATACATTCACCTGATAGCTTAGGGGATGTAAGGAAAAGGAAATGACACCGGGAGGTAGGATTGTATAGGCAAGGTTTTGTAAATCGGGTTTTAGGGTATTTCCAGTTTTAATCCTGGTACCAGCATTATGGTAGATTTCTACTGGTGAAGAAGCAGAGAACAGGCATTTTAGGCAGGAAGAGTAGAGCCTGTTGACAGGGAGATTAAGAGCCAGTGAATGGGAGGTTTGGGGAATGGTGCCGAAGAGCTTGATTTTGATTTCATAGAGAATCTTGAGTTGGTGCAAAGTTAGGAAATTGAGATTATCTGCCAGTGGTGTATTGGATGTGATGAGGTAACAGGAATAGACAGAGACCACATAAGTTATTAAAATATAAAGTAATTCAGGCAATAGGACTTAGATTCAGGTTTGTGTACAGAAATGGATTGGAAGGAATCAAGGCTTAGAGACTTCCCAGAGGAAGGCATTTTCAGGACCCTGGAGACTAGCTGAACATTGGAAGACAAGGGAGCAAGAGAGGCTATGCTCTTTCTTAGTTAGACAGATGAAGGAATGTTGATGCTGTGGCTATGGAAATGATGTGTAACAGCCCAAGTTTTATGTTCCGTAGCACTCTGAATTCAAGGTTATTTTTGGAACATTTTATTTTTCTACCTGAGAATGGCCATATAGAGAATTAGGATTCTTTTTTTCTTTCCCCCCAGCAAAAATGGATTTATTTAGGATCAGCAGAGAATTGCCATTTCATTTCCATTCAGCAAGGGAAAAAGAGCACTTTTATAGAGGGGAAAGGAAGTTGGGTGGTTATACTCAGCGAAGAGTCCATGGCTTTTCATTGACTCAGTTCTTGCCAGGAAAGAAGAGGAGTGTTTTGAGAGTTAGGATTCTTTTTTTAAAAGAAAGGTAAATATTAACATTAGACATCATTGCTGTGTATTATGTCTTTTTAAGGCAAAAAATGAGTCCTTGATCTTCATGTTCATTTGATTCCTCCTAATAAGATTTTTTCTCCTATTTCTTCTTTTAGTGGGAAAGATACCATGGTGAAATGGTGGGACCTTGATACCCAGCACTGTTTTAAAACAATGGTTGGCCACCGGACTGAGGTACGTGTAGGGTTATGGGGCCAGGGCAAGAATGGCAAGGCAGAAAGGAAGAGAGCATTTCTTTACTGCTAACAATAATTGGTATGTCCTGTCTTAAGAGAAGTTGGTATGGTGGACAAAGTGCCAACCATCAGAGCAGATAGAGCTGCTCTGCTGCTGCTGCTGCTGCTCTGGCATTTAGTAAATATTCTTCTTACATTAGTTTTTAACCTGTGAATATGGGTTTCATCACTTTAAATTATAAGCGTCCACCTTTATGATTGTAGGGAAGTATGGTGATACTGCATGTATAGTGCCTGGCCTGGTGACATGTAAATAGCAAATTATAGCCATTATAATAGTCACCTGAACATAGATGTGTTCCATAGAGATCAGGGAATATTTTATATCTTTGCATCCTCTGTGCTTTGTTCATATTAGGCAGAGGCGAAGGTGAATTAGGGGTAAAAACTTCCAGTTGTGGGATGTAATGCATATACAGGGTACATAGTAATATTACAACAATTTTGTATGTCAGTGGAATGGTAACTTGTCTTACTGTGGTGATCATTTCAGAATATATAAAAATTGAATCACTGTGTTGTATGCCTTTAGCTAATAATGTATGTTAATTATAAGTCAGTTATATAGATTTATATGTGTATATGTATATGTATGTGCATGTGTATATACACCCTAGAATGTATGAGGAATATACACATCCTAGAATTAATGAGGAAAAGCAAATTAGACTTTTTTGTGGATTTGCAACAATACTGTTATTTTCACTGTTTATTCATGCATGTTTGAGTCTAAAAATGATACTCTGATAGACATTAATGGAGCACCTTTTATTTGTAAGCACTGCTAAAAGCAAAGAAGTGCCAGACTTAAAATTATCACTTGAGTGGCTTCTAATTAGGATTTATTCTGAACAGCCATTATCTAAATTTAAGGATAGGAAATTACAGAGAAACTGCTAGTTACCACATAAAAAACAATTCTACCCTAGGTCATTTTCTTTCTAAAAGTGGGCTTTCTTTTAGTGTCTTTTGAAAAAGTTGCCCTTAATATTAGACTTTACAGTGCCAAAGTGATTTGACTACAGCGTACTTAGATTTTTGGGATGTCATGTCCTACATCCTGGATTCCCTTAAATCGTATTATTTGAGTCTGTTTATGCTCTGTAGGTGTGGGGGTTGGTTCTGGTGTCTGAAGAAAAGCGACTCATCACTGGGGCTTCTGACAGTGAACTGAGGGCTTGGGACATATCTTATCTACAAGAGGTAATTGCTTATTTTCTGATCACGGGCAGGGTCATGTTTCAGCAGTTTCATAGTTTTGTTGAATTTAGAATCAGATGTAATTACTGAGTACTTACACATTGTATTGGAATTTTCTCTTACTGATAACCTGTGACTTCCACACAATTTTTTTTCCTTCATTCTGTGTTTTATTTCTATGCTCATTTGCATTTGGAAGAAGGAAAACTTTAGGGTTACAGCTCTTGGTAATGTTAATGTTTTAGTTTATAGGGCTCTTAGCTTGATATTCCTTGATCTTCTGGTGTCCACAGATGAACTTCAGTATATCTGTGACCCTCTTCTCTCAAACAAATATCTTTGTAGAATTTCTGTATGTTTATATAAATATGTATATTTTGAGAAGATCTATAACTTTTTCTCGGATCCTCAAAGATTTTGTGTGGATAAAAGGTCGTGTACTTTTTATCCAGGGTTTAACTGGGGTGAGATACGTGGTGGTGTATCCAGTAGCCATTCTGATGGGTTCTACATTAGTAGGCTCAAGTTTTTCTTTTCTTTATATAAGAAGAAAATGTAATCTCTCATACAGTGCGTTTGCAATTTGTAATGCCAATTTGAATCCTTCCTTCTAGAATATGGTGGATCTTTCACCTAAGGTTTTAAAATTAATGAGGTCATCATTTTTTCACTTTGTTATGGAACAATGGTCCTTATACTATGGGAAGTTATTAAAACTAGTATGATGAATAATGTTTTGTTTGTGTTTGATGTAGTCTGTTTTTAATATATTCTGATAAGTGTGCTGCCATTGAAGAGGCTTGATCAGAGAGGTCACTAAATGGAAGTTATCAGTAGCCATGAAGACAGGTTTCTAAGTCATTAAGGGTTAAGAGTCACCTCCTAGAACTAATTATTTCACTTTTTATTTTCCCATTTTTATAAAAACAGATTGAAGATCCAGAAGAACCAGAACCCAAGAAAATCAAAGAATCTTCTCCTGGTATACAGGACTCACATGAAGCAGAGGATGGTACCCTTGAGATGGATGAAGCTCCTGAGGATGTAATTCATTTTTGTTTCTTACTTTCAGTTGAGTTGAATGCTGGGAAGGTATTCGTTTTAGGGATGATCTTTGTCGCCTGCATTTGGAATCCTGTCTTTTCCGGGGTTAACAGAAGTAACTGTTAAGCTTCACCTTTTCTCTTGCTTCTTCTGCAGCGCATCCTTACATGCAGAAAAGCTGGGTCCATAATGCGGGAAGGAAGGGACCGAGTTGTGAACCTTGCAGTCGACAGGACAGGCAGGATTCTTGCTTGCCATGTGAGTATCAGGCTCAGGAGAAAATAACAAGGACTTCGCTGTTCCTTTCAGAGACTCATTTAGTATTTGGTGTGGACGTGACTTTTTCTTTGGTGCTTTTAAGATTTCATTATATGGTACCTTGTGGATCTATACTCCCTAGCTTCTGTTAGTATAACAGTAATAGCTGTTATCACTGTTGTTATTAGCAAACACTGATTAAATCCCTGCTTTTCTAAACAATTTAAAAGCATTAACTTCTTATTTAGTCTTCAGAGGAACACTGTAGAAAGTGGTATATTTCCGCTTTACAGATGAGACAACAATTACAGAGAGATTAAATTGTCCATGGTAATACCAATAGGGAAGAAAAAAAAATGTTCTTACAGAGAAAAAGCTGAATTAACAAGTTGCCTCTCCTGGACTCACATCAGCCTTTTCCTTTTCTAGGGAACCGATTCTGTGCTAGAAGTGTTTTGCATCCTTTCCAAAGAGGAAATTCAGAAGAAAATGGACAAGAAGATGAAGAAAGCTAAAAAGAAAGCAAAGTGTGTTTTCTTAATATTTACTACTAATAAAGTACCCTGAATGGGCCACATTGTACTGATAGAAAAATCAGGGCTTCCTTAAAGGAATATTTACTCTGTTTCCAATTTACTATTAAATGCTAGGGAAGGTCTTAAGGTGTGCTGGTAGTCCAAGTTTTAATTTCTACTTACCATATTCCTAGATCTTGCATTGAGAACCACACAGGACTAGAAATACAGCACAGATATTTAAACATAGCTTCTGAATGATTTGGCTTCCCTGATAGCTCAGTTGGTAAAGAGTCTGCCTGCAATTCAGGAGACCCTGGTTCGATTCCTGGGTCGGGAAGATCTGCTGGAGAAGGGATAGGCTACCCACTCCAGTATTCTTGGACTTCCCTTGTGGCTCAGCTAGTAAAGAATCTGCCTGCAATGTGGGAGACCTGGGTTCGATCCCTGGGTTGGGAAGATCTCCTGGAGAAGGGAAAGGCTACCCACTCCAGTAATCTGGCTTAGAGAATTCCATGGACTGTATAGTCAATGGGGGTCACGAAGAGTCGAACACAACTGAGTGACTTTCAGTTTTCTAAAGGATTTAATTCTGAGAGGCTAGCAGTGTATCTTCAGTGACAGCAACCTATACAGAAGGGGACTGGATTGCTTGCTGCTGACCTGTGGGACTGTGAGAAGGAAGACTGGTTGGACAGTTACATAATTGAAGTTTAGGACAGTATCACCTTAAATAGGTCATTATAGCTATAGAAATCAGTTTCTCAGTGGTTGAAATTTATCAAGTCTCAAAAAGTCATCCTTTCTTAAATTTTTTATTTGCTAGAGCAGATCTTGTGAGACCTCTGGTTTATTTGACATGGTTGAGTTGCTAAGTGTAGGCTAATGGATTTTCTAAAAAATCCCAAAGATAGAGAAGTTTATCAGAAACACTTCAGTGGAATAGTTTGAACTATGAACTCATCTGCAGCAATTTTATGGACTACTGCATTTGGAATCCATTTATTAAGGGTACCTGTTGGATGGAATAATACTTTATATTAATTGCATTGTGGTACACAATGCATTTCTACATACACTTCATTGTTTAATTTTCATGGTAATTTCATGTGGTTAAATGACTTTCCCACACGGTTTGTTGGTCTTGGACCAAAACTTGACTCAAGTAATAGCAAAACTTCTAAAAAAGTGATAGGATGATACTCTTTTTTTTTTCTTTTCTCCTTTAGATTAAATTCTTGCAATGAGGAGGAGGAAGACCTTGAAGTCAATGTCAAAATGACTCTGCAAGATGAAATCCAACGGGTAGCTAATATCAAAACTTCTGCCAAAATCAAGTGAGTGAAAATGTAGTAGCTGAAGTATCTGAAGTGTTGTAGAAATAGTAACCTGCTAAGTTGTATCAGCTTTTCATGCTATTTGTAAGCAGTCGCTACAAATTATATCTGGACACAATGGTTGTGGGACTCAGTTTCTCCTGCTCACCATGGCCTCACTTATTCATCATCTTCTATGCTTCATTATGATAGCCTTTTATCTTTTCATTTATAGTTCTTTACTGCTGCTAATTACAAAGAAAAATGGATAGCCCGTGTTCCAAAAGGATTTTAGGTCACTTAGAAAATATACACAGAAACAAATCAGATCCAGTATCTGAGCTCAGGTTTCTTGGACTTGGTCTGTACTTGACTACTGTCCAATACTCAGAGCACTCTTATAAGTAAAATCCTTTACACTTGTTAACTTACAAGTGGAGGGCATTGCAAAGCCTTTCTCCTGAAAAAAAGTTAATGCTGAAATGAAGATGGCTGCTGGAACATTTGAACATCTGTGAATATTTTCTCATGCAGATCCTTTGACTTGATTCATACTCCTCAAGGAGAGTTAAAGGCGGTTTTCCTGCTGCAGAACAACTTGGTGGAATTATATTCACTGAATGCTTCCACGCCGGGTCCTCAGCCTGTCCGGACAAACAGAATTACCATTGGAGGTCATCGCAGTGACGTGCGGACTTTGTCATTCAGCTCAGACAATATTGCTATCCTTTCAGCAGCAGCTGATTCCATTAAGATATGGAACAGGTTTGTGAAGTGATGTCCTTCTGTAGCTCTACTCAGTAAAGTTTTCTTCCCTTTGAGTTAGTTTTTAGTACTCTTGATGATTAGTTTTTCTTAGGGTCCTAAATACAGTCCCTTGAAAATGTATTTCTAGTGCATTTTGACTGTAGCCCTGTGGAGTTTAGAGTAGGAAAAATTGCCTTTTTAGATTTGGTGCAAAAAATGCAGGTTTATTCCATGTCTAAAGCTTATTGCTGTCCTTGGTTAGACACAAACATATCACCTAATCTAAATTCAAGTAGGCTTAGTGCTTTCCAGTAACTTTATCTTGATTTCTAATTCCTCACTTTCCTAGATGACTCTCACACCTCCTTACTTCTCACACCTCACACCTCTTGCCCTTTTAAGCTGATGACCTTGTTTCGTAGTTCACTGAAGAAATCAGTTCGGTTCAGTTGCTCAGTTGTGTCCGACTCTTTTGCGACCCCATGGACTGCAGCATGCTAGCCTTCCCTGTCTATCACCAACTCCCAGAGCTTGCTCAAACTCATGTTCATTGAGTCGGTGATGCCATCCAACCATCTTAGCCTCTGTCGTCCCCTTCTCCTCCTGCCTTCAATCTTTGCCAGCATCAGGGTCTTTTCCAATGAGTCATTTATTTGCATCAGGTGGCTAAAATAATGGAATCATCCAAAAACATTCATATGCTCCCATTACAACTGGCAAGTTAGCTGCATCTGTATCACATAATCTTTCTTCCTATGACTGATGGTGCTCCTAACCAAAAGTTAATCACAACCTATATATCTACTTCTGGCAGTTTCCCTCCCTCTCTTGCATCATTAATTTTCCTTCTCTGTTGGTCATTCCTATCAGTATAAAGATATCTGAGGTGGTCCTAGTGGTCCAGAACCCCGCCTGCCAATGCAGGAGACATTAAAGAGACTCGGGTTCAATCCTTGGGTTGGGAAGACCCCCTGGAGGAGGGTGTGGCAACCCACTTCAGATTTCTTGCCTGAATAATCCAGTGGACAGAGGAGCCTGGTGGGCTGCAGTCCAAAGGGTTGCAAAGAGTCGGACATGACTGAAGTGATTTAGCACGCATACGTGCATGCTATAATATCTCCCATCTTAAAAGAATATGCTGTCTCATCCTTACCTCTCTCTCCAGTTATCTCTCCCATCTGCTGATCCGTTTCTTCATCAGGCCTTTATCCCCACCATTTCATCAAAGCAGCTCTTGTCATCTCATCAGTAGTCTTCATGGTTTTAAATCTAGTGACCGATAAGCTTTGTCTGACATCCTCCTTGAATTGGTAACTTTTCTCCTCTTTGAAACACTGAATTTCATTACTTCCTCTTCTTCTGCTGGCTGGTTCTCCTCAGTCTTGGCTGAATCCTTTGTACTTTACTGACCTGTAAATGTTGAAATGCTTCAGAGCAAAGTTTTTGAACTTTTTCTCTGTCTTCACTTCACTTTCTGTGCTCAGATGGCTGTCTGTGCTGATGACGCATAAATGTGTGTCTGTAGCCTCAGCCTCTCCCTGAACTTCAGACTCTCATATCCAAATCCTTTTTGTATCACCCCTTGGATGTCTAATTAGGCATCTCAAACTTTTATGTCCAAACCACATTTGTGATCTTCATTTCTTCAATAGCCTTCTCACCCTCTGTTCTTACAGACTTCCCCATCTTAGTAAATAACTACTTCCTGCAGTTAAAAGCACAAATCCTTGTAGCCATTCTTGATTTTCTCTTTCATGTCCCATGTCCAGTTCATTAACAAAACCTGTCAGCTCCACCTTCAAAATGTACCTGAAATTTCAACCACATCTCGTCACCTTCACTGCCATGATTGGGTTCAGACCACCACCATCTCTCATCTGGATGGTAATAGCTTCCTGACTGGCGTCCATGCTTCCTTACTTGCTTCCTGTGGTCTGTTCTCAGCGCGGCAGCCAATGTAATCTTTTTATCATGGAAGTTCCATCACTTCCCGGAGCTCCATCTAACGCTAACTGGAAGTCACAGTCCTTACAGCCGCTGTCTCACCACTCTCGCCTTCTCCACTGCAGCCCCTGGCCTTTTCATTACCCACTCCAGGCAACAAGAACGTGCCCGTGCTGTGGCCCTCGTGCTCCCTCTTCTTTCTTCCTGGAGCCAGCTTCTCGTTCGGCTGCAGGCCGCCCTCCCTCTGCTGTCATCGCACGGCCACCCTGCTGTCCCTGCCTCCTCTCGCACTGTGAGCCCCCTTCCCCCAGCTCTGTGTTTCTCCACAACACCTGCTAGCCCCTGAGACACCCATACACGTCTCACTTCTGGAGGATGTTAAGCTTTATGGAATTCGGGGCCTCTTGTGTTTAACTCACTGTCTCATCTGCAGCACCTGGAACAGGACCTGGCATTCAGTACATATTGGAGGGAGTGGGTATTTGCTGAATGGGTGAATGTTAATGGTCCACTAAAATGAACTTGACTTGTAGGGATATTATATGCTAATTTGACTTAGTCCTCTGGGCTCACACACTTCTTTGTAGCAGCAGATCGGGTTCTCTTGAACCTAGCAGATGGCTTTTTTAAACTCTGTTTTTGTAGAATCTGTTCCTTAGGATTGGGAACCTCCTATAAAGAAAACAAAGTTAGGGGCCGTTTACTGTTTTCTCTCTGACCATAATTAAGTCAAGAATCTATCTGCCAATGCAGGGGACATAAGAGACAGGTTTGATCCCTGGGTCGGGAAGATCCCCTGGAGGAGGGCATTGCAACCCACTCCAGTATTCTTGCCTGCAGAATCCCATGGACAGAGGAGCCTGGTGGGTACAGTGCATGGGGTCACATGAGTTGAACACGACTGAAGTGACTTAGCACACATGCATTCAGACTTTGTCCTCTCTTGTCGACCATTCTGTGTGGCTAAGTAGGTATTAATATTAAATGTACATGCTGACTTCGCAGGTGGAGAAGCAGGTTCTCTTTAACATGTGAGTTCTTTATTCCTTCTTCCTCTCAGATCTACGCTGCAGTGTATTCGCACAATGACCTGTGAATATGCGCTCTGCTCATTCTTTGTGCCTGGTGATCGGCAGGTGGTCATAGGAACAAAGGTAAACAGACTTTTCCATGGATTTAGGGGACTTTTCTGCTCAATATTCTTCGAGTTGTTTAAGCAACCTGCTTCCTTTGTTAGCATATGGGAAATGTATTAGAGCTGGATAATATGAGAGTGTGATAGTTCATTGACCTTTTTTTTGAGGTTTTTATTTTTTTTAAGTTTTGGGTTTTTTTTGGTAAACCAAACCATATGTTAAATTATGAAGAAAATTAAAATCATGACCCAAGATAACTATCATTAACAATTTGGCAATCAGCCTTTCGTGCATATTTTTATAAGTACACATGTAATTATGTTTTGAGAAGATTAATAAAATACATTAAGTACCAGCATCAGGTGTGACAGATAGAAGCATTCAGTAAAGAGAGACCAAGTGACCAAATCTTCAGCTGTAATCACATGGGGAGAGAACCTGAGGGAATGCACAAACGTGGATTTGGATTCAGATTCTTCCCCCTAAAAAATGGGTAACTTGGAGCAAGTTGCATAAACTTCTCCTAGTGTGTTTCCTTATCTGTATTAGGAGATGATGGCACTTGCTTTTTTACAGAGCCTTTTGCGCCAAATTGCCTGGGTTTGAATCCCAGCTCTTCTACTCAACTAGCTATGAGTTGGGCAAGTTACTCCACCCCGTAAGCCTTGATATCTAAAAGTAAAATATGTAAATAAGCTGCCTCACAGTCTGTAAAGCACTTGGCACAGAGACTGGCCCCCAGAAAATAACTAGTAAGAGCTGGCAGTAGAAGTAGCATGAATGGTGATAGTCGGGGTTGTAGTGGGAATAAAGTGTAATAGGTCTATGGAATATTTGGAAAAGTGCTTTGCAAGTATTTGTCATTATCTCCTTAAACCAATGCCATATGTGCATTTTATTAGAAAACCTGTTATCACAATGGATTTTTTTTTTGCCCACCAAAAAGTATAAAATAAGTTGGAGTTCAAGAGTCATTGTCACGGAACATTAAATTTTAGTTAAAAGTACCCTCATTTTTCATTCATTCACCTAATGTTCATCCACTGTTAATCGTTTCAAAAACTGTTTGTATGACTCAGAATCCCTAGCCTCGTCTCTGTGCTAGGCCGTTAACATACATTATCTCATTTAATCCCCACAACTGGTTAGAGTGTTTGTTAATATAAACTCCATTTTTCAGATGGAAAAATGGGCTTATGGAGATGAATTTACCCATAGTCAGAGTTAGAGAGAGGCAGCCCTGGGAGTTAAGTCTTCTGCTTACATTCTTCCCACCACATGTTTACAGACTCAGCATACAGCAGGCTTGGCCGCTGTGTGTGTTCTGTTCTGTGCTGGCCCCAAGACCACAGCATATACAGGGTCTAAAGAGGAAGCGTGGCTGATAGTTTTCTAAACTACCACGATTTTATTTTTTCCAAGTTCATTGTCCTCCTTAGCATTGTAGGTGGTATTTATTACTGTCAATGTATTCTAGAGGGGAAGCCAAAACTAGATGGAGAGGACTTGTTAGTCCACCTATAGGACTGATTACATTTTTAAAGGTTTTTAAATCCTCCATTTGCTATTATGTTTACTCTGATACACCTCTGGCCGTAGTATTTCCCATTTGAAGTTGGGGGACCAGTGGAAGTGACAGGAGTCCTGTACTACAAGGTTGTAGCATTCCATAGTTGCAGAGTATAGTGACCCTGCCAAGATTAGACCGGTATGTCCGTAGGAGATTTAACAGTGCTTCTTCACAAAGGAAGTACAGTGGGTAGACCATGGAAGCCGTTTCCTGAGCAGTTGGCCACATCGTTGCTGCTTGGTTATGACACTGTAGATGAGCGTCGTGGAGGTTGCGGGTGCGTTCATTTTGTGTCTTCCATAGACAGGGAAGCTGCAGCTTTATGACTTGGCCTCAGGAAATCTGCTGGAGACGATAGATGCACACGATGGAGCCTTATGGTCCTTGTCTCTCTCTCCAGATCAGGTAACTGAACCAGATGTGACGATCTGGACTTGAGTACTTTGGCTGCACTTCCCATCTCTTGATATATCAAGTTCTGCTGCTGCCTAACAGGAATTTAAAGAAAGTCCACTCTTTGTGTAGTCTCTATATATGGTGCCATGTTTTGTGCCTGATAATACGAAGAGCTGTCACTGTGATCTGAATTCTTGTTCAGCTGCTCTTGATCATGAGCTATATGACATCACAATACTTATCCTCCTACATTACCAATGACTTGTGATACTTCTTAAGAGGAAACATTTCCTTGGGCAATGCAGTGCAGAGGTTAGAGCAGTCTTTTCTGCTCCCCCTTCAGTCTATATATCTATGACTATACAAGTCTAGTGGTTTTTAGTCAGTTTGTGAGCCTTTTCCAGTCAACAGCAGTGTGTTTCCTTTCAGAGGAGTCACTCTGGAGACCTCAAGTGGTGCTATTTGTTGCTCAGAACATTTTGAGATTTTTTTTTTGACAATACCTGAAGGGATTGTGGCCCATTTATTTGAATGTCCTCAGTAGTGGCAAATCTGTATTCCCTGAAAGTAGATATTTTGGGGAAAAAATGGAACCTGGAATTTAGATTGAGTAATGCCATTGGGGGCAGAAATAAAGCAGCATTTAAAATGTAAATAGTAGTTAGCATCTTGGGTTTGTGGAGTGTTCTATTTTCCAAAGTGTTTTCATATCCATCATGTCATTTACTATTATTTTCACAACACTTTTATAAACTAGGTAGTCTTTATCTCTTTAGCAACACTAAGGATCATTGTAAGGTTTTTCTTTCTATGTTACAGGTCTCTGAAACGGCAGAATAGACATTTGAGATCTAGTTTTCTTACTCCGTGTTCCTTATACTTTACACTAACCCTAAAATGTGATGAGACCAGTTTAATACTTCACAGCAAATTCTTTTGACTGTTGCATTACCCTGTAGTATTTGTTGAGTCTTTCTTCCTGACACCGAATGAAAGTGTAACTAGAACTTTACATCAGTTATCATCTGATTACACGAGGCACTGCTAGGAGTTCTCAAATAAGACCTGTGGAGGAAGCCCTAAAAGAACAAGAAAGGGGGTTAAGGAAAAACCACACATCTTAATTCTTGCCCCATGCCTTAAATAAAAATGGTCTTTTGTATTATTTTGAGGTATCTTACCAGTTTCTGCATATCAGTAGCCTCAGATATGCAGATGACACCACCCTATGACACCACCCTTATGGCAGAAAGTGAAGAGGAACTAAAAAGCCTCTTGACGAAAGTGAAAGTGGACAGTGAAAAAGTTGGCTTAAAGCTCAACATTCAGAAAACAAAGATCATGGCATCCTGTCCCATCACTTCATGGGAAATAGATGGGGAAACAGTGGAAACAGTGTCAGACTTTATTTTGGGGGGCTCCAAAATCACTGCAGATAGTGACTGCAGCCATGAAATTAAAAGACGCTTACTCCTTGGAAGGAAAGTTATGACCAACTTAGATAGCATATTCAAAAGCAGAGACATTACTTTGCCAACAAAGGTCTGTCTAGTCAAGGCTATGGTTTTTCCTGTGGTCATGTATGGATGTGAGAGTTGGACTGTGAAGAAGGCTGAGCGCCGAAGAATTGATGCTTTTGAACTGTGGTGTTGGAGAAGACTCTTGAGAGTCCCTTGGACTGCAAGGAGATCCAACCAGTCCATTCTGAAGGAGATCAGCCCTGGGATTTCTTTGGAAGGAATGATGCTAAAGCTGAAACTCCAGTACTTTGGCCACCTCATGCGAAGAGTTGACTCATTGGAAAAGACTCTGATGCTGGGAGGGATTGGGGGCAGGAGGAGAAGGGGACGACAGAGGATGACATGGCTGGATGGCATCACTGACTCGACGGACGTGAGTCTGGGTGAACTCCGAGAGTTGGTGATGGACAGGGAGGCCTGGCATGCTGCGATTCATGGGGTCACAAAGACTCGGACACAACTGAGCAACTGAACTGAACCAGTTTCTGTACTAAGATACTTTTCTAACAGAAATGTCCTTTGATTTTCAGCGTGGCTTTGTGACAGGTGGTGCAGATAAATCTGTGAAGTTCTGGGATTTTGAGTTGGTGAAAGATGAAAACAGTACCCAGAAAAGGTGAGTAGACATTTTTTTTTTTTTTTTAATTTGTGTCCATTTGTTGGAGTGAAAATGAGGCACCACTGAATGGGTTTTTGACGCATGTATTTCTGTTGAGCTCTAGAGGGTCTTGGGAGACTTTGTCTGCCTCTGTAGAGTACTCATTTTTCTCGATGCTTTCCATGATGCTAGACTTTCTGTGAAGCAAACCCGAACCTTGCAACTAGATGAAGAAGTTCTGTGTGTCAGTTACTCTCCCAATCAAAAGCTGTTGGCCGTGTCTTTGCTGGACTGTACTGTGAAAATTTTCTATGTTGACACTTTAAAGGTACGATGGTTATGCCTATGGGTATTGTCTTTCTGACTGAACTTGGGTTGAGACTATAGAGTAGTGGCCTTGACTATTTCCAGCAGTAGTATCTTTTTGAAAGCTTGTTTGTGAATCAAAACATTGCAAGTGCACTAGGAAGGCTGGATTTCTGAAAGACTCCTTTGGTTCATAAATTTCGTTTAAAGCAAGTTATATTTCACATGTTCAGAGAAATCTGTGGACAAGAAATCCTGTTGTAGCCAGTAGTTTTAAGAGCACTGCTAGCTGTCCTAGGCAGTGATCCCACACTTGGCAGTACATCAGGATCATTTGGGTTGCTTTTAAAAATATGGATTACTGGGCTGTACACCTAGAGTCTCGGTAGAACTGTATTAGGCCTGGAGGTACTGTTGTGAACCAAGTGCTCCCCAGACTCTCCAGCTAAGAGGTCCAGAGAACATCCCTGTGCTGTGTTCTGACTGAGGGAGTAGGCCTCAGCAGCAGCACGGCTCCACTCTACTGCAGTGTTCTTGGCAAGAGCAGGCAGGGCTTTATGCTAAGTTGTAAGGGTACAACCTTCAGTGGTTTGTCGTCGTCTTTGAAACACAGACATAAAAGCAATTCAGGACACTGTTTAGCACTGTATTTAAGGTTATAGTTTAGATCTACATATAATAAATTATGCCTGCATTTTATAGACGGACATAAGTTGTTTATATTCTTTTTTTTTTTTTTAATATTTAGTTTTTTCTCTCACTATATGGACACAAACTGCCTGTCATATGTATGGACATATCTTATGTAAGTAAAATTTAAATAGTGTCTCAGTGACAAGTTATCTTTTCTAAAGTGCTTTGTTCGTTCTTGGCTTGATAGCTTCACTTCAGTGTTTTTCAGTCTGGTATATAACTGACTATCCTAAAAAAATTACAAAAGTGTTTATTATAATCATACCTTAAGTATATATCTCTTTAATCATTTTAGAATGTTTTCACACATACCTGAATTAATCCTCATAACCAACTACCTGGTTTGGATTCCCCAAATAGTATTTTCTTGTCTAAAGGACTATAATTGGTAGAATGCCCTAAATTGTGAAGGACTTTAAAAAGGCATCCCTGCTTTGTTCTGAAGTATAATAACGTTCATAAGGAAAATGGAACTTTGCAATATTTATGGTATTTTTCACTGTGAATACTTTTAGTCTCTTAACCAAAGTCATATGTTTTGCAGTGTCTAGTTATGAGTGGCAGTATGGAGGGGTGGGATCGGGTGGGAGGTGGGAGGGAGGTTCAAGAGGGAGGGAACATTCATGTTGATGTATGGCAGAAACCAACACAATATTGTAAAGCAATTATCTTCCAATTAAAAAAAAATCTAGTCTGTGTAAAAGGAATTGGCCCCCACCCTACCTATCTGCACTCAGTGCATGAACAGAATAAATTGGTGTCAGAAAATATTTTTCTTCTTACGTGGATAGCCATTTGAATTAGGTGCTAAAATAGAAGAGAAACAGTGATAGGAGACATGGCATAAAAATGTCTAGGTCGTAAGCATTCTAGTAGCTTCTTTCCCAGGCTCATTCTTCTCTTTTCTTCTTTTCTCCACCCCCAACTCTGTCAAACTCTGTGACAGAGATTAGAGAGTCTTTATTCTATCAATTTTAACAAAGTAAACAGATAACCTACATCAAAGCACAACACTGCCCTGTAGCAGGACCAAAAACACATAAGCCACACAGTTCTTGCTCACTTAACAAGCTTTTTAAGTAGATTTGTAGGTAAAAGCAAGGATGTGGGTACTCTTGATAAAGAGATGAAATTAATTTTTTGGCACTGACATTGACATTTTTGAAAGAAACGGGATAAATGTTCTGGTTAACTTTTCTCTGTCTAATCAGGGTTTCAGATGACCTAGTAACATTTCACTTCTCTTCCTTCTAGGATGGAGCACTGATAGCAACTGGCTCTGCAGACAGGAACGTGAAAATCTGGGGTCTGGACTTCGGGGACTGCCATAAGTCTCTGTTTGCACATGATGACAGGTAGATGTTGTCTTTTCAAAGACCTCCTGTTGAGTCACCTATCAGTGTCATTTCCTGGGAGTGTTCTCAGATAGTCAGAAATTTAAAATTCTATTAATAAAACTCTAGAACTAACTGTCCAAAAGCAATTTATGTGTGTTTAAGACTTTAATAATGAGGAAATTGATGACATTTGAGTATTTCTCTCACTTTTCAGTGTGATGTACCTAAGGTTTGTGCCCAAGTCTCACCTCTTCTTCACTGCTGGGAAAGACCGTAAGATTAAACAATGGGATGCAGACAAATTTGAACACATACAGACTCTAGAGGTAACCTCTTGCCTACTTTTGATGTGCTCAGTACTTAACTTCTTTTAAGGTTGAGCATTGATTTCCCACCAGTGTAGCAGTCTATGAATAAGGTATTCTCACTCAGGATTTTTGGTTTTGTCTTTACTCTCTGCAGGGGCACCACCAGGAAATATGGTGCTTGGCCGTAAGCCCCAGTGGGGACTACGTTGTATCATCATCCCATGACAAATCTCTGAGACTTTGGGAGAGAACCAGGGAGCCTCTTATTCTTGAGGAAGAAAAGGAGATGGTAAGGACTTCAGGCTTGGTGGGTATCAGTCTCTGACACGCTGACTTGGCTGAAGGTTCCTGTCTAGTTCTGCCACACCTCACACTCAGTGCTAGTCCACGGGCCTCCAGAAGATGTTTCCAAGACTGCTGACACCACTTGGGCAGCCAAGTGGAGACAAAGATCCCAGGAGGGGGTTAGATTGTGAAAGAAGCAGCTTCTCACTGTCTCACTTCACATAGTGATCATGTTTTATCTTTGAAATTAATTCATATCCATCTCTTGACAGCAAAGGGAAGCAGAATATGAAGACAGTGTGGCCAAAGAAGACCAACCAGCAGTAAGTAGATCTTCCGGGATCCTCATACTGTGCCCTGTCATCATCTTACTGGCATTTACTGTAATTTCAAGGATTTCTAATGGAATTAGAACTGGGGCTAGATGCCAAAGTCATCTGCAGCTGATATGGGAAGGAATCTGTGTAGTCCTTCTTAATTTAGCTGTATATCCTGATTTTATGGGACAAATGATTTGGTATTAAATGATTGTCATTCTTGCTTTTTTTTTTTTTTTTGAGGGAGGCTTTAGGGAACTGTTTCACTGTAAATCAAAAATCAGAAATGAGAAATTAAGCAATCTCTTTACTCATGTGCTGTAGAGCAGAGTATTCTTATGATAATGCATGTAACACATTTAACATAGTGTCTGGCACTTACTCCTGGAGAAGAGAATGGCAACCCGCTCCAGTATTCTTTTCTGGAGAATTCCATGGATAGAGGAGCCTGGTGGGCTACAGTTCAAGAGATCGCAGAGTCGGACATGACTTAACACTTTTCACTTTCTTTCACTGGCACTTACTAATTTCTCATTTAATGGTAGCTGATAACACAATGTAACAACAGTCATCATAACATAGTATGTCTGTTCTTGTCCGGATATAAGATTAATTTGTTGGTTCTTTAACACCCATCAGTGTTATGTTAAAAGGATCTCTTTGTTTCTGGCAGGTTCCAGGAGAGACTCAAGGTGACAATTACTTCACTGGAAAGAAAACTATTGAAACGGTCAAAGCAGTAAGTTGATACAGAATGTTGTGTCTCATTTTAATTTTTTATTTCCAAAAAGTATTTTATTAAAATCCAAAGAAAAACAAAGGAAATAATTACAAGAAATAAAATAGCATGAAATTGCCCTGTTCCCATATTTGACCCTAAAATCACCAACTAAGCTTTAAGAGCCCCTAGTCCAATCTCATTACTTGATGGCAGTAGTTCTCAGAGTGGAGCCCCAGGCCTACTGAATCTGAACCACGGAGGGGGGGTTAGCAGTAAGCGGGGGTGTTGTGGTTGCTTTTTTTATCATAGACATTTTAAAGATCGAAGTATAGTTGATTTACAGTGTTGTGCTAACTTCTGCCGTATAGCAAAGAGATTCAGTTATATACATTCAGTTCATATATATGTGTATACACACACATTCTTTTTCATACTCTTTCCCATTATGGTTTATCATGGGATACTGAATGTAGCTCTCTGTGCTATACAGTAGCATTCCATATGCAATAGCTTACATCTGCTAACCCCGGCTTGCCACTCCATCCCTCCCCCAATGCAGCTATGAATCTATCCTCCATATCCATGAGTCTGTTTCATAAATAGCTTCGTTTGTCATGTTTTAGATCCCACATATAAGTAATATTATATGGTATTTATCTTTCTCTTTCTGACTTACCTAGTATGATAATTCCTAATTGCATCCATGTTGCTGCAAATGGCATTATTTCCTCCTTTTTTATGACCAAGTAGTATTCCATTTTATATGCGTACCACATCATCTTTATCCATTCATCTGTCAGTGGACATTTAGGTTGTTCCCATGGCTTGGCTTTTGTGAATAGTCCTGCTATGAACATAGGGTTGTGTGTATCTTTTTAGATTAAAGTTTTGTTTGATTGTATGCCCAGGCGTGGGACTGCTGGATCATATGGTAATTTGATTTTTAGTATTCTGAGGAACCTCCATACTGTTTCTGTAGTGGCTCTACCAATTTACATTTCCACCAACAGTGTAGGAGGTTTCCGTTTTCTCCACATCCTCTCTAATTGTTATGTGTAGAGTTTTTAATGATGACCATTCTGACCAGTGTAAGGTTGTACCTCATTGTAGTTTTGATTTGCAGTGTTCAGCATCTTTTCTTGTGCCTATTGACCATCCGTATTTCTTTGGAGAAATGCCACTTTAGATCTTCTGTCCATTTTTTGATTGGGTTGTTTGTTGTTGAGTTGTAGGAGATGTTTGTGTATTTTGGAAATTAAGCCCTTGTCAGTCACATCATTTGCAGATATTTTCTCCCATTCTGTAGGTTGTGTTTTTGTTTTTGTTTTTTATGGTTTCCTTTGCTATGCAAAAGGCTGTCCTATTTGTTTTTTATTTCTATTGCCTTGGGAGACTGACCTAAGAAAACATTGGTACAATTTATGTCAGAGAATGTTTTGCCTATAATCTTTTCCAGGTGTTCCATGGTGTCATGTCTTATGTTTTAAGTGTTTAAGACATCTTGAGTTTACTTTTGTGTATGGTGAGAGGGTGTGTTCTACCTTCGATTTACATGCAATTGTCCAACTTGCCAACACTTGCTGAAGACTTTCCTCATTATATGTTTTTGCCTCTTTTTTTGAAGATTAGTTGACTGTGTTTGTATGGGTTTATTTCTGAGTCTCTATTCTGTTCCATTGATCCATCTGGAACAGTCTTTGTGCCAGTACCACACTGTTTTGATTCCTGTAGCTTTGTGCAAAAGCATTGTCTGAAGTCTGCCTCCTGCTGTGTTCTTTTTCTTCAGGATGGCTTTAGCAATTCTGGATCTTTATGGTTTCATATAAATTTTAGGATTATTTGTTCTGTGAAAAATGTCATGGGTAACTTGATAAGGATCACTTTAAATCTGTAAATTGCCTTAGGTAGTGTGCCCATTTAAACAATATTAATTCTTCCAATCCAGGAACATGGGATATCTTTCCATTTCTTTGAATCCTCTTCAGTTTTATTAATAGTTTATGGTTGTCAGTGTGCTAGTCTTTAATTTCCTTGGTTGGGTCTCCTGCTGCTGCTGCTGCTGCTAAGTCGCTTCAGTCGTGTCCGACTCTGTGCAACCCCATAGACGGCCTCCTACCAGGCTCCCCCGTCCCTGGGATTCTCCAGGCAAGAATACTGGAGTGGGTTGCCATTTCCTGCTCCAATGCATGAAAGTAAAAAATGAAAGTGAAGTCGCTCAGTCGTGTCCAACTCTTAGCGACCCCATGGACTGCAGCCTACCAGGCTCCTCCATCCATGGGGTTTTCCAGGCAAGAGCACTGGAGTGGGGTGCCATTACCTTCTCCGTTTTCTTTATGGCCTTTGTTTTAAAGTCTATTTTGTCTGATATGAGTATTGCAACCCACACTTTCTTGTCATTTGTGTTTGCATGGGCTATCTTTTTTACATGCCCTCACTTTCAATCTATATGTGTCCTTTGCCCTAAAGTAGGTCTCTGGCAGGCAGCATATTGTAGCTTTTTTTTTAATCCAGTCTTCCACTCTGTCTTTTGATTGGAGCATTTAGTCCAATGTTTGATAATTAAGGTAATTATTGATACATATTTATGGCCATTGTAACCATGTTTTCATATTGATTTTACATTTCTTCTTTGTCTCTTTTTCTTTGTGTTGTTCTTTTGTGGTTTGCTTCCCTTTTGATTATGTTCTCTTTTTGGTTTCTGTGACTGGTGTGTGCTTTGGAGTTGCCCTGTGTTTCAGGTATGTGGACCCCACCCTATACCTACTTGCTTCAGTTGGTAGTCATATAGGTCAAACCCATTCCGGAAGTGGAAAAAAAAACAAAACCCTGCATTTTCTTACTCTCCTGTCCCACAGTTTATGTATTTGATGTCCTCTTTCACATCTTCATCCTTTTGCTGTTCATTGTAGTTACCATCATTTTCACAAAGACGTTTTCTTTTTTTTTGTCTAATCTGTATATTGGCTTATTGAAGTGACTTACTTTCCAGTTGTGATTTTTCTCTTTCCTATCTATTCTTACTAGTTTTCTATTTACGGAAGACCTATGATATTTGCTTTGGGATGGATTTAGTATTGCTGAATTCTTTTAGTTTTTGCTTGTCTGAGAAATTCTGTATATCTCCTTCTAGTCTAAATATAATCTTGCTGGGTAGAGTATCCTAGGATGCAGATTTTTCCCTTTTAGGACTTTGAATATATCTTGCCACTCCCTTCTGGCCTGCAGTGCTTCTGTAGAGTAATCAGCTGATAGCCTTATAGAAGTTCCCTTGTGATGAACTTTTTTTTCTTGCTGCCTTGAGAATCCTCTGTATTTTGCCATTTTTATTATAGTGCATCTTGGTGTAGGTCTATTTGGATTTACTTTATTTGGGCCCTTCTGTGCTTCCTCTACATGAATATTTGTTTCTTTAGGTTTGGGAAGTTTTCAGCCATAATTTCTTCAAATACAGTTTCAATCTCCTTTTCTCTTTCTTCCCCTTCTGGAGCTGTATTATGTGTAAATTGGCACAATTTATTATTATCCCATCAGTTCAGTTCAGTTGCTCAGTCGTGTCCAACTCTTTTCGACCCCATGAATTGCAGCACGCCAGGCCTCCCTGTCCATCACCAACTCCCGGAGTTCACTCAGACTCACATGCATCGAGTCAGTGATGCCATCCAGCCATCTCATCCTCTGTCGTCCCCTTCTTCTCCTGCCCTCAATCCCTCCCAGCATCAGAGTCTTTTCCAATGAGTCAGCTCTTCGCATGAGGTGGCCAAAGTACTGGAGTTTCAGCTTTAGCATCATTCCTTGCAAAGAAATCCCAGGGCTGATCTCCTTCAGAATGGACTGGTTGGATCTCCTTGCAGTCCAAGGGACTCTCAAGAGTCTTCTCCAACACCACAGTTCAAAAGCATCAATTCTTCGGCGCTCAGCCTTCTTCACAGTCCAACTCTCACATCCATACATGACCACTGGAAAAACCATAGCCTTGACTAGACGGATCTTTGTTGGCAAAGTAATGTCTCTGCTTTTGAATATGCTATCTAGGTTGGTCATAACTTTCCTTCCAAGGAGTAAGCATCTTTTAATTTCATGGCTGCAGTCACTATCTGCAGTGATTTTGGAGCCCAAAAAAATAAAGTCTGATACTGCTTCCACTGTTTCCCCATCTGTTTCCCATGTGGTGATGGGACCGGATGCCATGATCTTCGTTATCCCGTAGATCTCTTATATTGCTTTCATTTCTTTTATTTGGCTGTCTGTTGTCTTGGTTGTGTGATTTCCATCTTCTTTTTTCCAGGTCACTTATTCTGCATTATTTATTCTGCTCTTATTGTGTTTAGTTCAGTTTTTGTCTCAAAAAATGAGTTTTCTTATTTTTCTTGTATAATTGGTAGTTCCTTTAAGTTGGTGTCTGTTAGACTGAAGAGGTCTATTACTGTGGTCTTGCAGGGCAATTTATATGTGAGACCATCCCTGTGTAGCTTGTGTGGGTTTGATATTTTTGGTGCAAGGACTGTTTTTAGTGTGGATGCCTGTTGCCTCTTTCCTCAGTGTGCTGGCCATTATCCCCTCGATAGGGGGTGTGCAGATGCAGCACTGGGTTCCCAGCGGCAGTGGCGGCTCATGCGCACCCCTGGAGCACACAGTGGGAGCAGAGGTGGCTGGCAGCCACTCCTGAAGCCTGGGGCATTGTGGCGGCTCACTACCACTCCTGGAGCTCATGTAGGCAGTGTCCTACAGCCTGAGCGGTCCCTCGGAGGAAAAGGCTGTAGGGTGGACACCACGCCTCCCATCGCACACTGCCACACAACAGACCTGGCCTCTAAGGTGGCCCAGGCTTCCCCTGCATACACCTTCAGGTGTGGTTGCAGTAGACTCCAGACCCTTTAGACTGTTTTTGCACAGCCCACCCTGAAGCCCGAGCTTCCACACCTAGCCCTCACATGCACCAGTGGACACACGTCTCAGGCTGGGAGTGTAGAGGGGTGGCACTGACTGTCTGCAGGCCTCTCTCTATTCTAGCTGCTGCAAACCAGTTGCTGTATTCTCCTCTGAGGCTCTGAAGCTCTCCCTCTGTCCTGGCTGACTTCCTCCTAGTGAGGGGACTTCCCAGGGTGCAGGAACCTTTCTTCTTTCACAGCTCCCTGCCTGGGGTACAGGTCCCAACCCAGTTCCTTTCTCACTTTTGTCTTTTGTTCTACCCGGTTATGCTCATGTGGAGATTTTCTTGTTCTTTCAGAGGTCTGAAGTCTCCTACCAGTGTTCAGTAGATATTCTGTGAGAATAGTTCAACATGTAGATGTATTTTTGATGTATTTGTGGGAGGAGGTGAGCTTCATGTTCTTCTACTTCACCATCTTGATCACTGCCCCATATCTCATTTTTAAAAAGGTCCCAACCAAATAGCCCTTTTGTGGCAAAAAGATTGATGAAATTTATAGATGGAGATCATAATCTCTGTTTTCCTCCCTTGTCACCAAGGATATGAGTAGTGCTGAATCTGTTTAATCAGTGCGTGGTTTCTAAGAAAGGCAGGGTTGATCTCAAGTGTACCTGTCAGGTGTACCAGTCTCACCTGAATTCACAACACTTAGTCTCCTTGTAAATTAAAAAACAAAAGCCAAAGACATCTTTGAATGCTGTTTGGGATGCTCTTGGCACATCTTTATTAAACTGATTCAAGCAGTTTAAGTTGATAGCTTTCGTCAGGCCTTCCATTTGCAGTGTTGTGGGACGATGAGTGTATCGTGATGACTTCCATTCTTTGTCATCGTCTGTAGGCTGAGAGGATCATGGAGGCTATTGAGCTGTACCGAGAAGAAACTGCAAAATTGAGAGAACACAAAGCCATCTGTAAAGCTGCAGGGAAGGAGGTAAGATGGTTCATTAAGTTACATTCTGAGTGACATTTATTTACAGAGATAATTGCTGAGGGAAAAACCTCATTTGTATAGATGTGATAGAATCTCTTCTAATTCAAACATTAGAAAGAAAGAATTGAGAAGCTCTATCTTAATAAAAAGCCAAAGATAGTTAATTTGAAATTGATGTGATTACTGTTTTGAGTTGGAAACTCAGGTTCCTGCTTTAGTTTGGGAGGCTGGTGAGCCATTTTGGATTTCTACATGAAATGTATTACCCAGACTCATTCATAAGCCCTATTGAAACTAAAAATACATTCTTATATAATAATTCTTTAGAGTCAGTTTTTAGGGTCTCCTTCAGAACTATAAAATACTGTTATGACCCTGCCTGTGATAAGCACTATCAAAGGCTTATTTTTTAATGACTTGGTTTAATCATTTCTTCATAGGTTCCTCTTCCCATCAACCCCATCCTGATGGCTTATGGCAATATCTCTGTAAGTAGAATGTTTAATGGTTTCCCTCTTAAGGTTTAACTGCCATTCTAATGTTAAATTCAGGGAGGCACAAGAGAGGAAGTGAAGAGGCATTTGATTTGAGAATTGACATATTGGGAAATACTTTGTTGTTAAAAATCTCTGTTGAATGTTGGAATCCTTTAGGATATTTTGTATTTCAAAAGGACCATTTTAGTGTAACTTTCAAGTCGTCTTTTCTGGTTGGACTGGACTGGTTTTTGTTTTCTTTTAGTGCTTATTTATGTTTAGTATCCAATGTGCTCTCTGAAGATTCTGTTCATTGAAACTGAAGTTTTTGGACAGCAAGTTGTTACAAATCAGTCAGATAAAAGAGGAGAGAGGGAGAATCACAGGACAATGTATACTTCTGCTGCTGCTGCTGCTGCTAAGTCACTTCAGTCGTGTCCGACTCTGTGCGACCCCATAGACGGCAGCCCAGCAGGCTCCCTCGTCCCTGGGATTCTCTAGGCAAAAACACTGGAGTGGGTTGCCATATCCTTCTCCAATGCATGAAAGTGAAAAGTGAAAGTGAAGTCACTCAGTTGTGTCCGACTATTAGCGACCCCATAGACTGCAGCCTTCCAGGCTCCTCTGTCCATGGGACTTTCCAGGCAAGAGTACTGGAGTGGGGTGCCACCGCCTTCTCCCATGTATACTTCTAGTAATCTTTTATTACTCAAACTTTGCTTTCACGCTTCATCCATCACAATAGTAATACACGTCAGAGTCTTCATTTTATAGACAGGAAACTGTCCTGACTTACAGATTGAAGGGAGCATAGTTGGCAAGTGGCAGAGTCGGATTGTGAACCCAGATCTAAGCCCGTGCACGTATTGGCATTTTTAGAACATGGTTTCTCCTGAGAGAGATCCCTGGTTTGTAGGAGATAGAGAGTAGAGAGCTTCAGTTAAGAAATAGGAGTATCACTAATGCTGTCACACTTCCATTCTAGCCTTCAGCTTATGTGTTGGAGATTTTTAAAGGAATCAAATCCAGGTGAGTGCCAGTGCACGGATTATTGTAAGTTGGCAGCTAACACCATTTACTGAACACGAGATAAGTACATTTTAATTGATGGTTATTTTCCTTAGAGGGTTAACTATGTCAAAACTTGGATGGAAAATAATTCATTATAATGTTCTTTTTGAATTAGAAGGCTCCTCCTAAAATATGAAGGGAGATACTTTTAAGGACAAATGAAGGGCAGTGCTACTTTACATCATAGGTAATGAGATTATTTGCAATTCAGTCAGAGGTACCAACTATTAACGTTTTTTGTTGTCTATTTCCTTTGAATTGTTTTCTGTATATGTATACGTACAGAGTTGAAATCATATGTATACATTTTTATATCCTGTTCTTTTTCACAGGATAGTTCCTGAGCATTTGCTCATGTTAGTAATATTCTTCAGAAACACATCATTGAATTAATTCAAAATATTCCATTGTACGTATAGTTACTATGACGTGTTGCATAAGGGTTTTGCTATTATTAATACTGCTTCAGTGAACACCTTTACATATAAATCTTTGCCATCCTCACTGATTATTTTCTTAACGGTCCTAGCAGTCTGTTAACTAATTAATGGACATGAACTTTTCAAAGGTTTATGTTGCTTACTTTCCAGAGTGCCTGTAATGACTTTCACCAGGCTTTTAAAAATTCTTTGCTGGTTTGAGAGGCAAAAAGTGGTATTGTATCATTTTCATTTTTAATTAACAAAGTTAAAATTTTATTATATTTGTTGGCCATTTGTATTTTTTCCTGTGAATTTTTACTTTCCCATTCTTGTGTTTTACGGATGTTTTTCTTACTGGTTAAGAATTTTTTTTAATATATCTTTCGTCATTTTTGGAATAATGTTTCTTGTTTGTGATTTATCTTTTGGTTTTATTTGAGTTTGACCTACTTAGTTATCGTTTTTATAACAAATCACAATATCTGAGTATGTCCCATATAAGAATTAAATAGAACCTAAGATAATGAAACTTTGCTAGAGAAATGTAAAGTAGAATTTAGATTAATGGAGGGAGGGTGCATTCATAGATGGGAAGACTCTGTGTTTAAAGATTTAGTTTTTCTTAAGCTAATCTATAGGTTTGTGATCCCAATTGAAAGCCTCTTGAGAACTCTAATTGGAATCTAAATGGAATGATAATAGAACTAGCTCAAGAAAAAGTAAACAAACCAACCCAGAACGAGATTAAAGAACGATAAAAACAACAAAATCGAAACAGTACAGGATTGTCAGAATCAATCATCAAAACAGACTCTAAAGCCCTGACGCAGGCTCTGTCATATGGAAGGACTCAATCAGTGGTAAAAGAAGTACCATACAAAGATAGGATATTCAATAAAAAGCTCTGAAGAAATGAGTTATCTGAAAGGAAAAAAGATTCTCCTACACTGCCATGGACCAAAATGCATCAACTAAGTTAAAATACTAAAAATAAGAAAAATAAAACATTGATAAGAGAGAGCCATCCATAATGCAGATGATAACTCTGAATGGGTAAGATCTGTTGAAGTATATAAAAGGAGAAGAAAAAAATTGGAGGGGAAAAGATTTCTAAATTGACCATATAAAGAAACGTGACATTTTTAATGTTTGTTTTTCCCTCTCCAGCGAGCTGGAAGAATCTCTCCTCGTGCTGCCTTTCTCTTACGTCCCAGACATTCTCAGGCTCTTTAATGACTTCATCCAGCAGGGCTCCGATATTGAACTCCTGTGTAGGTGCCTCTTCTTTCTCCTCAGGTAACGTCCTTTCCCAGAAGAACATCATATGTCTCATGAGCATAACTCCTCCAGGAGTGCCTCACCTGAAGCTCTCTCCATGCTTTGCAATTAAGAAATGTGACACTTCAGTTTCAGAGACTGTTAGGAATTTCAGTGCTGGCCAGCACAGATTATTTCTTATCTTTTGGTGGTCAGTCTTGCTCCTAAAGTGCCGATAGTGATGACCCACCTCTTGAAGTACCAGGAGGTACTGCGCTGCTCAGGATGCCCAGGCAGGCGGAGGTCTCCAAGTTACAGTCTAAGGCAGTGGCCCTGGTTCTGGGTAGGGTGCTGAAAGCCCATCCCTGAAAGACCAGCCTCTTTCAGTGGTGTTTCTTTTTTAACTGTAGAGTTTAAACTAAATGGTTTGGTTTTGTTTCCATAACAGAATTTTAAGGAGTAGTCAGCTTATTTCCTAGGCCTCTACAAATGCAAATGGAAGAGCAGTGGCATATTTGGAGGGAACTAAGAAACATAACTGCTTCCCCGGTAGCTTGGATAGTAAAGGATCTGCCTGCAATGCAGGAGACCTGGCTTCAGTCCCTGAGTTGTGAAGATGCCCTGGAGAAGGGAGTGGCTACACATTCCAGTATTCTTACCTGGGAAACCCCACAGACAGAGGGCCCTGGCAGGCTGCAGTCCATGGAATCACAAAGAGTCAGACACAACTGAGCAACTAAGCACTCAAGAAACAAAGAAAATGCTCATTACATTATATCCTTAAATAGGAAGAATTTGTATTAAATATGTAACAGAGGAAAAATGTATTTACAAAGGCTTAGTATAGTCTTGGTAAAGGAAATGGCAGCCCACTCCAGTATTCTTGCCTGGAGAATCCCATGGCCAGGGGAGCCTGGTGGGCTGCACTCCATGGGGTCATGGAAAGTCAGACATGACTGAGTGAATAGCGCACACACACAATACATTCTTATCTCCCACTCTGTCCCCCAGTCTCAAGCTCTTATATAAGAGAACAAGAATATTGGCAAATTTGAACATTCCCTAAAATGCTGTTAGGAAAACAGTAGAAACTGCTCAGCCAATACCTAGAAATTAAAAGAAAATGGTGTACTTGGTAAATTGGCATTTTTTTCATGAACCTTAACCCTTCATTCCTTTTTCTTTCTTTCAGGATAGTAGCAAATGAAGATATACATATCTACAGTGTATTTCTCATTGCTATGGCATATGTTGAATCAGGGTTACTGATTCTAAGAGAAAGACTGAATATTTCTAGCATATTGGGGTTGTAGATGGGTGCTACCTCACAGGTAGATATGGCAGGTCACAGCTGTGAATGAGGGTGAGTGTGGAAGTTAAAAAGCATGAAGTCATGCAGGGCATGTTGGTACTCTTGGTCAGAGTTTGATCATCTCTCTCTCTTTTTTTTTTTTTTTTTTTGCTGAAATATAAATCTTTGAGTTAGGGTTTCTTAGAAGGCTCATTTTCCCTCTGAAATCCCCATAGGATACTGTTGTTAAACATCTGTGGCCACTTGATAGATTGCTGGGAAAAGTCAGCATTTTAGATGTTAGGTTACTAGGTTTTAAAATTATTAGAACTGAATAGTAGGGAAGAAACTTCTTTAGCTTTTTTTTGCTAGAAGCATTTCTATATTCCCATGATGGGTGAAATGATTTTTTTTTTTTTTTTTGCTTTGATATTTGTTTTGTTGCTGGTTCTAGGAGGTATAGCCAAAACCACTCTTCTTTGTGACAATGCTTGGTGTTATTTTTCTATTAGGATTCACTTTGGCCAGATCACTAGTAACCAAATGCTTGTACCAGTGATTGAAAAATTAAAGGAAACAACCATTTCAAAAGTCAGCCAAGTCCGGGTAAGTATCTTTGTAGAGGTAGCCATAGAAGAAGAAGGGGAAATCCTAGTGTATATGTGACTTACAAGTAGCGTGGTGTGCTGTGCCCAGTCTTGGGTGATACTGACCTGACGTACATACATATTTAAGATGAGGTTTTTGTTGGAGCTGGTAGACATAAGGAAAAAAGACAAGAAGAGACCTTAGGGAGGGATGGGTAACAACGCATGACGCTTGGGTTCCTCTGGCTCGCATAGCTGTGACAGTGAACTGAAGTGAGGGGATGTTCGTTTAATCTCTCTTCTGTTCTTCCTCAGGATGCGATCGGCTTTAACATGGCAGGTCTCGATTATCTCAAGAGGGAATGTGAAGCGAAAAGTGAAGTTATGTTTTTTGCGGATGCTACCAGCCACTTGGAAGAAAAGAAGAGGAAGAGGAAAAAGAGGGAGAAGCTAATTTTAACAGTGACTTAGAACTAAAATGTGCCTTTTCCAACTTTTGCTTGAGAAGGACTTCCAAACTAAGCAACGGTAGCGTTGGTGTAATCTTCAAGAGATTATCATGTTGTAGAGGTGATGTCACATGACGTATTTCCCAGCTCTGCCTGAAGGAATTTCGGCATAGGAGTGTCTTGGATTGAAACAGACTAGTTTAAAATCTGTGCTCTGAATGGGGAGCCCTCTAAGAGGCGTGCCCTTTATAGTCTATCAGGAAGCAGAGAACTTTTTAAATTAGGTATTGTTTCACTAAAGTTAAAACTTTAACATTTCAAAATGTTTCCTTATTTACGTCAAAAGATTTGATGAGTAATTTGTTACCTCTTCAGATTAGGTTTTATAGCCCACTGAGACAGTCAGGTATGATATTGATCACCTTTTGCCCATAAATGTAAGTCTTGAACTTTCAGAGCTGAAAGGGACCATAAAAAGTTACCTGGAACAGCCTCCTTAAACTTAACCTCTTGCAGGTTGTTTTGTCTCTATATAAGATGATCCTAATTGCTATTTCTATTCCTCTAAGTACTTGTTTGTAATTAAAGAGCAGTCAACCTGAGATACCTGGCTGTGCTTTTTGGGTGACTAGTATGTTGTATATATATCTTTGTGGTGGGGAGGTGGCAGTGTTTTAGGAAAGGAAATTGACACATACCTTTGGGGCTGGGCTTTTCTTTGTGGGAAGTTTTAAAATCACTAACTGGATCTCCTCGTTACAGATCAGTGCAGATTTTCACTATCTTTTTGAGTCTGTTTAAGTAGTTGTATGTTTCTATGAATTTGTCCATTTCATCTAAATTACTATGTTGTTGTACTACCATTTTCTTGCCAGTCTCAGACGCAGTTCCTATCTCTCCTAAACCACACGCCTGTTATTGTTCCTAAGCGTTAACACAGTCACTGAACTGAAGTAAGGAATTGAATAGTACTATTTTTTTTTTAACAATGAGAATAAAAAGAATTTAGGCATAGAGTTCCTGATACTTCACCATGAAAAGGCAGGAGGATAGACAGTGTGATAGATTCTAGGTGCATTCCACTCTGAAGAATCAACCTTTTAGGCAGTTATTCCTACCACCAGAAAGAGGAATTACTTAAAGTGTTTCTCAGTGACAAGTATCATAAATCACATTCACCCCAAAGAAATCTAGCTGAGCACCTAGGGCAGTGACCAAGGAGACAGTGGTGTCTGTCACTGGGATCTAGGGTTCCACTCACCCATCTGTACAGCCTTTCCCGGGCAGATGAGGCAGGAGCTCAGGAAGAAGCACCTAGTCTACAAACAGGCTTCCCCAGTGGCTCAGTGAATCCACCTGCCAATGCAGGCGGCACAGGTTCCATCCCCGGGTTGGGAAGATCCCCTGGAGGAGGAAATGGCTACCCATTGTAGTATTCTGGCCTGGAAAATTCCATGGACAGAGGAGTCTGGCGGGCTGCAATCTATGGGGTCACAAAGAGTCACACACGACTGAGAATGCACACACTGCAAACAGTATCTACAATACATCCCTTTCCTCATAAGAGCCTGGGTTTTGAGATAAGACTAAGGCTCTTAAGGATAACATCACCTTATATTCTAAGTCCTGTCACTTTATTTCTGAAGTTATGGGATGGAAGCAGCTCTGATGTGTACAGCAGTCACTGGCCCATCCCTTGTTAGGCCAAGTGCTAGCTGCCCTTGGATAATTCCTACCCTTGAAGCATAGGCTGGACCTGTTGACCTGCTTCTAAAGAATAGAATAAATGTAATAGGATATCTCTTCCAAGGTTAGGTTATTAACACCCTGAATTCTGCTGTGCTCACACGCTCTCAGATCTTGATTGCTCTAGTAAACATAAGCTGCTTATTGTGAGATGCCCTGAGAGCAGTCTCCTGACACCAGCCAGTGAGGGACTGAGGCCCTCCGTCTAACTGCCTGCAAGGAACTGCATCCTGCCACTGACGGCTTGAGTGAGCTGAAAGCAGAGTCACCCCTAGCTGAGCCACACTAACAACAGCCATATGCCTGGACTCCTTACCCACACAAGCTAGGAGACCAGGAGTGTCTGTTGCTTTAAGTTACTGAGTTATGGAGACATGTATAGCTCAGTATCTTAAAGCAATAAGCATTCATGATGTTTTGATAGCAGATAGCTGGAGTACTTACCACTGGCTCAGAGTAGAAACACACAGAATATGTTACTTTTTCTGTTGAGACATATACAATATAAAACTATATAATGATGCCAATAGGTAGAAAAGATTGGGAAGAAATAGATGAAAACGTTTTCTGTCAGATATCACAGAATCTTTACAATAGGTATTTAAAAGATACGCATTGTACTTCCGTTAATATCATTAACTGATAATATGAACAAAGAGGCATAAAGACGTACCATTTAAGACATTTCTATTAGGTACACTCATGTCATTACTTTTGATAGATTGGTGCCAACAGGCATTATGAATATTGGAAAGCTGTGCTGTAGTTTGCAGAATGGTCCAGCTAGAGTTTCAGACTTCATCACTTTTTAGTTTAGGGTAACTTCTGAAAGTCATGGACTAGAACCAAGATAAACCACACCTTAATCAGTGGTTTCTAAAGAATGTTCCCAGACCTTTAGGGTCTGCAGACCCTTTGGAGAATCATCTGCATGGTCAAAAATATTTTAAAATGATAATAGTGTCCTCCAGAAATTCATGTCCACCCGAAACCTATAAATGTGACATTTGGAATTAAGGAGAAGGAAATGGCAGCCCACTCCAGTACTACCTGGAGAATCTCCATGGACAGAGGAGCCTGCTACAGTCCATGGGGTCACAAAGAGTCAAACATGACTGACTATTTGGAATTAAGTTATTTATAAAACATTCTCTAACAAATAACCATGTGCAAAAATACACAAAAAATGTATCAGTCCACAGGCTCACAAAGAGTCGCACACAACTGAAGTGACTTATCACGCACACACAGGAAACTAATAACAGATTTTGGTACTGAGAAGTGAGGTGCTGCTTTAACAAATACCTAAAAATGTGGAAATGGCTTTGGAATCAAGCAATGGGTGAAAGCTGAAATAATTTTGAGCTGCATGATAGAAAAGTTCTATTAATAGATTACCTTGAAAAGACTGCTGGTAGAAATGATATTAAAAGCAATTTTGATATAGGTTCAGAAGGAAGGGATAGGGACAGTAAAGAACACTTCAAGCATCTTAGAGAATTTCTGTATTGTGAACAGACTGTTGGTAGAAATTATGAACATGAAAGGTGTTTTTGGTAAGATCTCAGATGGAAACAAAGAACATATTATTGGACACTGGAGGAAGAGAGATCCTTGTTACCATGTGGCAGAAAACTTGGCTGAATTGTCTTCTGCATTTGGATAAAAAGTAGAACTTATAAACAATGAAATTGTATTTTTAGTTGAAGTTTCCAAGCAAAATACGGAAGATGTGTCCTGGTTTCTTGCTGCTTATAGTAAAATGCAAGAGGAAAGAGATAAATTGAGGAAGGAAACGGTCAGCAAAAAGGAACCTGAACATGATGATTCGAGAAATTCACAGCCTGTCCGTATTGTAAGATATGCTAAGGCACGCTCTGAAGAGTTTATCAAAGGTTTAACTGGAAAGCCTGCTGGAAAAACAGGTTTGTGACCAAGATGAGTACCATCAGCCATCTCAGCAGAAGCCAGGAACAGAGGTGAGACTTGAGGAAAGACCTGTGGAGAGCCCTCACACCTAATGGTGTGGAGCCCCTTGACATCAATGAAAACTTCAGAGAATGTTCTGTCAGCAGAAACACTGCCTGCTTGGCTTGGGGGCCAGAGGCAGGAAATGAAGGGAGGCTGCCAGACTTCTGGGCTTCTATAAGCAGAAAGCGGGCTGCCCAGAGGATAATACTTTATCAGGCTAAGGACAGAGGGTGGGACCCAAACAGCCTCTGAGGGTCCAGAGGGTGGGGCTGGGGAAGTCCCTAGCCCAGAGCGCAGCTCAAGACATAAATGATTGTGTTCATACTCTGAAACCTCAGCAAATCTGCCCTAAGCATTGCAAACACGTAGCCTGGTGATAGCTTAATTCTTTGCATCTTCTCTTTTTAAAAGGAGAATGTCTTCTTATGTTATCCCACCATAGTATTTTGCAAGCTGACGACTTGTTTCCGAGTTGCACAGGTCTGCAAATGGAGAGAACACCAGGATAGGTGAAGACTTTGGGGAGTGTTGGGATGGACTGAGTGTATTTTGCATGTGAGATGGATGTGAATTTTGGGGGACCAGAGGGTAGACTATATTGAGTTTGTCCCCACAAAACGCATGTCTACCAGGGACCAATGAATGTGACCTTATTTGTAAATAGGGTCTTTACAGATGCAATCAAGTTAAGATGAAGCCTTATCTTATTCAAGTGCATGCGTGCCTGCTAAGTCGCTTCAGTCGTGTCTGACTCTTTGTGACCCCATGGACTGTAGCCTGCCAGGCTCCTCTGTCTGTAGGATTCTCCAGCCAAGAAGAGTGGAGTGGGTTACCATTTCCTCCTCCAGGGGATCTTCCTTATCCAGGGGTCAAACCTACCTCTCTTGTGTCTCCTGCATTGGCAGGTGGGTTCTTTACCACTAGTGCCACTTGGGAAGCCCATTCAAGATGAGGGTAGCCCCTTCATCCAATGAGGAGCCCCTGGTGGCTCACACAGTAAAGAGTCTGCCTGCAGTGCAGGAGACTCAGGTTCGATCCCTGGGTCGGGAAGATCCTCTGGAGAAGGAAATGGCAACTCACTCCAGTATTGCCTGGAGAAGCCCATGGACTGAGGAGCCTGGCAGGCTACAGTCCATGGGGTCGCAAAGAGACTAACACTTTAAATCAAATGACTATTGATCTTATGAGGAGAGAGGTATAGAAACACAAAGGGAAGAATGCCGCTGGAGACAGGCAAAGAGAGTGGTGAGTTATAGGCTGAGGAACACCAAGGATTGCGGGGAACCAGCAGAAGTTAAGGTCATAGAACAAGTTCTCCCTCAGAGGCTACAGAAGAACCAACCCTGCTCACACCTCGATTCCAATCGTCTGGCCTCCCAAACTGCAAGAGAAGAAATATCCACTGTTTTAAGTCACCTGGTCTGTGGTACTTAGTTATAGCAGCCTTGGGCAACAAATACAGATTTGTTACAGCAGTCCTAAGAAACAAATGCAAGATGTTATTGACCTTTTTCTCTCATGACTATACAGTGGAATCTTCCAGAGACTCTGCAATGTGTGATATGGTGACAGATTGAAGACAGAGCAGCTGTGAGAATCCAGCTATGTTCTATTGAGCCAAACATTAAAAGATTTGCCAAAATTTAATCTTCCCCTCATTAATTTTTGTTTGGAAAAGTTATTTTTCATTAACAATTTATTTACAGTAATGAACTGTTTTTTTTAAATAAAAGTTTTAAGTTTTTCCCAGTTTTAATTCTAATATGGTAAATACTGATAAAAAATGACCCACATAAACAAAAGCTTTGGGGGATCCTCATTCATTTTTAAGAATACATAAGGAGGGCTTCCTTGGTGGCTCAGTGGTAAAGAATCCGCTTGCCAATGCAGGAGACACAGGTTTGATCCCTGGTCCGGGAAGATCCAACATGCCACAGAACAACTAAGCCCGTTCACCACAACTTCTGAGCCTGTGCTCTAGGGCCTGGGAACCAAAACAAATGAAGCCCTTGTGCTCTAGGATCTGCTCTGCAACAAGAGACACCACCACAATAAAAAGCCCACACACCACAGCTAGACAGTAGCCCCTGCTTGCCACAGCTAGAGAAAAACTGTGCAGCAATGAAGACCCAGCACAGTTGAAGACCCACACAGCCTATATGTATATAGGCTTCTCTGGCGGCTCAGACAGTACAGAATCCACCTGCAAGTGGGATACCTGGGTTTGAGCCCTGGGTTGGGAAGATCCCCTGGAGGAGGGCATGGCAACCCACTCCAGTATTCCTGCCTGGAGAATCCCCAGGGACAGACGAGGCTGGCGGGCTGTAGTCCACGGGGTCGCAGAGTCAGACATGACTGAGAGACTAAGCACAGCACATAAGGAGTCTTTGAGTCCAAAAAATGTAAGAACCACTGACCTAACTGTAAATTCTCAAGTACAGAAGGGCATTCTGCTGTTGGTGTTCCTACCCTTGGAAAGTCAGATCAATGTCAAAAATAGCACTTGAAAGAATAAACTTGAGAATCACACTGAAGTAAGTTAGGTTTTTTACTTCTTCAAGATTCTCTGAGCCTGAGTTTCCTTATTTATAAAGTGGGAGAATATCTACCTTGTAGATAGTATGAGGATTAGATGGATAATGAGTATAAATGGGTAGCTGTTATTATTAGAAACAAGTATTTTAATTCCACCAGACTAAGTGGCTCAGTGGTTGCTGGCTGAATGAAGATGAGAACAAATGTGAGGTCTATGGCCTCAAATTTGAATGGATGACAATCAAATTACAAATGTATTACTTACCTGACTCCTAATGTGGAGAAATTTTACGGGACATGAAGACTCCGAGTGCAGAGGAAGAAATTGTAGAAATCCTCTGGACCGTGGGATTTTCTTTTCCCTGGGGAAAATCTTTTGGTCTCTTATCATAATTGCTGCTTGTTAAAACTGGTAAAATACCCATTAAGGACTATTATTTTCATGAACAAATGAGTTGTATACGCAAACTCAGGTAATACTTTAGAATTAGAATCTTTAGCAGCATCAGATCACTTTTAGTATTTTCTATTTAATGCAAATTCTATATGCCAAGCTTAGAGGATGAAGGATGGATATTGATCTGGAATTTCTCTGGTGCCCTCTAGTGTATGTTTCTCTGCTACATGACTGGCCTTTCTATAGGCACCATAAATCACCATAACCAGGTCCCGGAACACACCAACATGCAGATTTCACGCTTTTTTGGTGCGAAGGGGAGGGAATAGATCTTGAGAAATGGGCTATGAACTATCATTGTTGACCCTGGAAGTAGACTAAAGATTTAGTAAAACTCTTTTCCCATCTCTCTGTGCCAGACAGATCGTCTCTAATCTGTAAGCAAGGAAATAGAAATGTTATTAGAATAAATGCAAAATTATTTAATTGCTGTGATCATCAGCAGGGATTCAGTTATTAGATTCAGCATCTAATAACTTGTGTGAAGAGGACATAATTCCCAGAGGGGGGAAATCCTTCTCAGTGAGAAGGATTTTTAAATTTACTCATTTTAGATTTTAGTCCTTAACACTCCCTGTACTTCCTTTCCTATGTTGTTGCTGTTGTTTAGTCTCTAAGTTATGTTTAACTCTGTGCAACCGCATGGACTGTAGCCCACCAGGCTCCTCTGTCCATCAGATCTTCCAGGAAAGAATACTGGAGTGGGTTGCCATTTCCTTCTCCATGTGCTTCCTTTCTTATGTTACATTTTCTATTTCTTACATTGTACTTATTACCATTAGAGTCCACATTTCACTTATTTTGTCTATTGTCTGTCTTCCTACTGGAATGCAAGCTACATAAAGGCAGAGATTTGTCTCTTGTTCATTGCCGTATCCCTGATGCCTAGCACATTAGGGATACTTATGATCTTTGAAAGAATGAACATGCGTGCTCAGTTGCTAAGTCATACTTGACTCTGTGACGCTTTGGACTATAGCCTACCAGAATCCTCTGTCTGTAGGATTTTCCTGGAAAGAATACTGGAGTGGGTTGCCAGGGTATCTTCCTGACCCAGGGATTGAACTTATATCTCTTGAGTCTCTTGTATTGGCAGGCAGGTTCTTTACCACTGAACCACCTGGGAAGCCCATAAACAAATGAATACAACTCCACTTCTATTGAATCACGATCACCTGACACAATTCCCCCTAATTTCTCTTTCACTTTAGAATGTCTAGACCCTTGGTCATCTTTACTCTCTCCCTTGCCCATCTTTACCCTCTCCCTTGCCAAGATTAACCCTTCAGCTCTGCTCCTGATTATCCTTTCGCCTTCTTTTGGATATTGCTGCCTCAGTTCTCTTATACATATTTTTAATATTTCTCTTCTGATCCATTCTTTCCAGCCTACAAGCATACAAAATATACTAAACTGAAAATCTCCCCTTTGCTCTGTTGCCTCCCCAAGTCTGAGACACCATATTCTCTTGCTCTTTGCTTCAATAATAAATTGAAAGTGCATCCATACTCAATATTTCTGCTTTCTCAACACTCAGCCATTCTTTATGTTTTGCAGTTTTTTGTCCCAACAAGATCTAGTGCTTCTATTTAAATCAGAATCCTCCTTGACAGCTCCATAGCATCTGTCAACTACGTCCATATTTTCCTTGAAATTCTTTGAGATATTTCACGTTGCCAATTGTTTGTTCTATCTCTCCTGGCTTCTCTTTTTTTCTCCTGCTCCCTAAACAAACCCAAATTTCTACTCATTTCCCCCATACTTTCTATCACCACTTCTGCAGCTGACAATTAAAATTATTATATTTTCAACTCTGACTCCTCAACTGAGACCCAGTCCCGAATCTCCACGATTCATTACCTGAACCCCAACACTTGCCAGTGAACTCTATGTCCTCTAACTTCCTTTTCTTACGGGGTCCCACCTGAGGTTTTACAGTACCCCATGCCAGAGGTCTTTCACCCACGTCCCTCTTGCATATCTACTGTGGCCACACTATAGTTCTTCTCCTTACACTTGAAGGCTTGCTGAAGGAACCTTCTACTGGTTTGTTGCATATCCAGTAGCTCTTCTCCTTCAACATAGCCTGTATGATAACAATGAAATCATTTTTATAAAGACATGCTGATTATATCACCCAGTCGATCAGAATTTCAATGATTCAGCGTTGCTTATATAATAAATTTTAAGCCAAGAATTCAAAATCTCCCACAACTTGATTCCAACCAGCTTTACCACTATATTACTAATACTCTAAGCTCTCAACAGATTGAACTCCCTGCTTACCCTCCTGAACAACTGGAGCTTTCCTATCGCTACAGTTTTGTTCATTCTTCCTAAGTCTCTTTTCATCAAAAGTTTTTGTATTCTATAAGACCCAGCTCAAATATCAAATAGATATACCTATAACACAAAGTGGTATATGATTCATACTATTGGAGTTACAATACAGCAATCAAGTGTGAAAATTTTATTCCTGCTACCAGCTTATGTAGCCTTTTAAGATAGAGTTCAATTTTCACTTTTATATTTGATACAATATTTCATACAGTACATGGCATATAAAAGGTTCTTGGTATCTATATATTCTATATACAGGAGATACCAATATGAAGGAATGTATGTGTAATTCAATACTTATTCATTCTGTTCCTATAATAAGGTATCTCCTATCCCCCAAGAAGATGACCAGGATTTTTTCTTAAGACAAAGACTTGCTTTTTAAAAAATTTCTGATTGTTTGATATCCCAGAGATGGCCAATAATATTGAGATTTATCCAACTTAAAGTTACATGTACTATGTGTCAGGCACTTTGCTAGATGCTTTCAAAAAACGAAGGAAGACACAAGTCTTTGTCCTAAGAAATTTAACTCTGTGGTTTTAAAACTAGACTAAATGAGGCTACAGAGGGCAGATGTGAGGGGATTGGGAAACACCATTTTGACTTCTGTGTTCTCCTTGCTCAAATGTAATTTTTACACTATATGTGGTGATTCAAGTTGAACTTTAAAGGATATTTGCTTCCACAGGTAAGAACAGGACATCATGCTCAGTCATAATCTCTATATTGTGAGAGATGTGTGCCAATCCCTTGGCGCCATCCTCCCCAACAGCCATGGCAAAGAACTCCACTTTCAGTTCTGCCTGCAAACCAGCCGCCACCTGAAATGCACAATGAAGCTTTAGAATCAGACGTATAGAAGTTCAAAATTTTCACATGATTTTGAGCAAGTTATTCAAACTCTCCAATCTAGCTCCCTCATCTATCAATTTGGCACAGAAGAATGACTGCTGTTTCAGCATTTAGAAGAATTACTTGGATTAATTAGGTAGATTTCCACTGAGTTGGTGGGACCCAGGATAAATTGAAGGAGAAAGTCAGGTGCCATTTGGGAAAAAGCATAAGGAATCTAAATGCCAGGGTGCTGGAGGGCAAACTCCTTATGATGTCTGTAATTGTGCTATTTCTTGAATATCAGTAGCGAGGTTCTATTTATTGTCATCTCTGTAAACAAAGATAAATTTAATCAAAGATAAACATAAATTTAATCTTAAATTTAAGAGACTAGGTGAATCCCACAATTCCTGTGCTCATGCCCCATGGTTTAGCATGTTCCTACTGTAGGACTTGTAACATGGCAAAGCCAGTAGAGGGAGACAGAATTAGTTTAAATGCCAAACTGCTTAGATCTGAAAGATACATGGAAGAGGATGTATCAACAAAAAAGAAACCTGATATACCATGAAGGAGAAACACAGCAAGGAATGGGCTTCTTGCCTTGTCCCCTGAAAAGAACACTAAGCCAGGAAAGAAAGGGCTGTTTATGTTTGGAAGCCACCTCCCTAGGAGGTGGGTTAAAAAGCCAATGTGAGAACAGTTATCTGGAAAAAATAAATCAGAAACTACCACACGGAAAGCAGTTAGGTACGAATATAAATTTTTTTTCTTCAATTGGGTTTTATAAATAATAGAATTGAAAAATGTTTCAGTTTTTTCAGTGCCGTGCTTGTGGATGTCCGCACGCTGGAGGGTATCCAGCAGCTTCTGAGAACCAGGCCCTCAGCCCTCCAAGCCCAACAATCAGAGCAGGGCTGGGGGATGACGACGCTGCACGAGGGGAGCTGGAGGGCTGCCATAACACAGGTCTACCTGGGTTTGGAGTGCATTCATGTAGTGCTGGCAATGAACCAAGCTGAACAGTGGTGAGGTTTAGATACAGAGAAGTCTGTAGGCTACATTTTTCTGCCAGAGCCAAAACTACCATCAGAAAGAAAAAAGGTATAGAGTGAGTTTGGGTTTTTAGTATGTATAAAGGTTGATTTAGCAGTCGTTTAGGGTTTTGGCATAATCCCTACTTAAAATGAAAAAGATTTGTGAACTTCCCAGAACAGTGGGAGAAAAGCTTCCTTTAACTGTGTTTTTTTGTTCTATGTTGTGAAGATTCTGAAATTCTGACATGGGACAGTGATGAAGTGTTTCAGAGAGGTCCTCGTAAATTAGTGGATTGAATCCCCAAAAGGATTTCTGTTTTTGAATTGCGGCCTACATATTACTGTTTTATAGATCATAAGATATTGGAGCTGCAAGAGGGCTGAGAAATGATCAGTCTAAGCTCCTTTTATAGATGAGGAAAGCAAGGCGCAGAGGATTAACCAACGGCATCACAGAGCTGCTTGGTAGCGCAGTTACAAGAAACCAGCTGACTTTGCACTACAGCCAACCCATTCTTCTGTGTCAACACACAGCAACCGTGACTGCTTTAAGATCTTGGGATTCAGTCAGCATAATGTGCTGGTTATGGGACTGGATGCGCTTGCTCAGAGTTCCCATGAGCCTGTGCAGTCCCCATCGGTGATGAATGGTTCATTTATCTACCAGTCTTCCTTACACCATCTGTTACTCTGTCACACATCTCTTGAGTGCCTACCATGTGCCTGCTTTGTATACTTCTTATGTCTCACTCATTTTTAACATCTCCTGTAGCCTGGCACTATTGCTGGCATACGGGAGGAGCTCAAAGCTTGTTAAGGAGATGACGAGAGTGTTAAATCAAAAGATGATATACTGACCAAGAAATAAAAGTCAAGGTTGATGAGTGTGATTTTATTATATTTTGAGATAACCTCGTGTTTAATCATACTACACCTCTGAAATTATATTTTGAAGTAAGTGGCAATACACATTTTATACTAAATATAATGTATCATATAAAATCAGAACAATTTGACATTTTGGAATTCATATTTTCAGAGATTTTTGGAGAAATGAGACAGATGGTTAATTTAAATATGCTACTATTTCTTTACTATTCTCTGACAAATACCAGGAGAGCAGAACAGATTTACATAAAATGTAAAGAATGAAGTATTTATTTTTTCCAATGACTTCTCACTTTGCAGAAGGATTTGTCACAGGATATCTTTAGGTAATCAGTTTACCAAATGCACGTTAAATCATATTTTAATTTTTTTAAAGGTATTTTCAGACAACTGTATAGAATTGCAGTACTGGGGCAAGTGAAGTGAACTTCAGAAATGGTTCCATAGCTGGAAGTTTAATTCTACTTACACATTGGAGTGCTTATGGTTGTTACATGAAATAAGTGACAACAGCCAGACAGTGTACCAGTGCCAGGAATCTGTTGCTTATGATACTAGAAAAAGTCGACTTACAAATGGCTTAAACTGAATTGGTAGAATGGCACGAAAGCTCACTGCACTGGAAACATATACATATCTGTATGCACACACATATGGACACACACAAGACATAGCACGTGGACTTACGGGCCCAGGTTTGTAAGTCACTTTCAGCCCAGTGCTGGGTGGAGGCTGCTTCACCCTAAACCTACCAGGAAAAAAAGATGGGAATGAACTAATGCCATAATGAAAAACATGAGCATGAATGAACTGGGAAGTAATAAAATCAGGAAGGTGTTAATATTGGCTACACGGGAGCAGGGGGTCCAGACTAGTAGAAAAACAATCTAATATCCAGTTGGAAGAAGAATCTGGGGCCTGTTTCACAACTGCCTTTCCAACAGTTTTCATCGGCGTCAAACTGACTCCAAACCGGGTTTCAACCCTTTGTTATCAGATGCTGACGAGCAGCTTGGGCCTGGGCAGAGGGTTGTGAATGTTTGGCTGGCGTGTGCACTGCGGCGTAGCCGCCAGCACGAACACAAATGCTGACTGCCAGATCATTAAGCTGAAGAATAAAGGCTCTTTTGGAAAGCAGTGGAGCGTGGGAGCCAGTCTTGCTCTGTCGTGGTATGGGGTTTGCATGTTTGGGGAGAACAGAAACAGAAAAGGCTCAGAAAACGTAGGAGAACTTGAAAAGCCCTGGACTCACACATGGTACTTGTTGATCTCTTCCCCTTCCTGCGGTTTGTGGGCTCTGCCTGAAGGTTAAAGACCTGGAGTAAATTAAAATGTCAAGGGCAGTCTATCTCCATGTTGACCCCAACTAGGTTCCCTCTACCATCCGCTTTGCTATCTGCCCTGTAGTGGCTGAACTGAACAAGCTGAGGAGTGAAATCTTAAAACTAAAATTCTATACTGGACACACAGGGTCTCCTTGGGTGAGTTTAACTAAGTTTGAGGTTGACTCTCCATTTCTCCCCACCCATTTTGTGGCAACAACCCCAAAAAGCAATGATGTCTGAGCTGGCGGTGCGATGCCCTCATCAAGTTTTTTCCAAGGAAGTGAACATGATCCCTGGAGTTGAGGACCTGCCTCAACTAAAATGGAACAGTGATCTTCTCAATCAGATGCTCCTGTAGCTATGCCCTGTCTGACTTCCAATTCTGAGTCCAGAATCATAAATGCTCTCAAAGGACTTGTTAGTGACACTGAGAATAACTCTGCATTCTGAAATATATGTGTATCCCATTTTTATGGGGGTAAAGTTCCCCACAATCCTGATGGTTACTACAAAATAGTACAGAGGAGATTTTGTAATTGGGAATTGTCTTGGAATAGATGTATGGTATATGGACCCAACGGGAAGGACTGATCTCCCACAAGAAGCAGTGACCACAGCTGTTTTGATAAAGCAAGGTGCTCCAATGAACTGGCACTCAGGGGATCGGAGATCTACCCTTGCTGAAGCCTACAAGACCTTTTAAGACAAGTTACTCAGTTCCCTTATATTATAACAGTCTCCAAGATCTCTACACACTTTAAGATTCTATTGGTTTTGACCTGGAAATGAAGGACTGAAGTGACTTTCTTGTCACTTAATGCCAGATAGAGTATATTTTCTATTGGGAATACAGACTCTGAGTTAAGTTATTTGCTATTAATTTTGAGTCACATCATTAGAGTCAAAGTGACCTTGATGATTAAGGGTTAATTTTTTTCCTTTTTGCCTCAATTATGCAGAATTAACATAATTAAAATCATGTTTAGATCACAGAGTGTCAACAAATATTAGTTGGTGTTATAGTTGGTGGTGGATTTGAGAAATGGACTTTCAAGTTTTCCACATTAGTTATTGTTTTCTGTATTATTTAGTGTAACACTTATACAACTTCTCTTTGACTTTTTTTGCTGGGACATATCAGGTCTTGAGGTGCTCCTACTAAAGTAAGAATAATCATTAATGGTAAGGCAAAGAAATGGGTCTTCCCTGATGGCTCAGCAGGAAGGAATCAGCCTGCAATGCAGGATATGTGGGTTCAACCCTCGAATTGGGAAGATCCCCTAGAGGTTATCAAACTGGCAAACCACTCCAGTATTCTTGCCTGGAGAATTCCATGGTCAGAGGAGCCTGGTGGGCTACAGTCCAAAGGGTTACAAAGAGTTGGACATGACTGAGCAGCACATAAAGAAATACCTACTATATAATTGAGGCTTGGTAAATACTGATTTGTTGAAGAATGAATGAATGGATGAATTAGCAAATGACTGAATGAATGTTAAGATTCAAGAGTTCAGGTGTAATTACATTTCAGTCTAATAAACATTCACTGATATAGGCTACCAAAGAAGAGTCATAGAGCAAGGGAAGGTGATCTGAGCACACACTTGGAGCCCTGGCCTCACCTGCAGAAGTCTACTCCAACATTCTTGAGCTTTACAGTGGTAGCATAGGTGTGTCCTTCTTCGAGCACTCCAAATTTCACCACGGGTGGGAGAAGATGGAATCCAAAGGGAGACGAATTTATATTATTAATGGCAGCAGATGCCACAGAGGATGTTCTCACTCTTCCTCCAACAGAATCTTGCGCCTTCATCGAAAAAGAAAAAAAGCAATAAAACATAATAAAATGGTTCTATTTTGCATTCCCAAGATGATGAAGACATAAGTGACTCATGTTTGATCCCTGGGTTGGGAAGATCCCTTGGAGGAGGAAATGGCAACCCACTCCAGTATTCTCGCTTGCAAAATCTCATGGTCAGACGAGCCTGGTGGGCTATATATATATATATGGTTGCAAAGAGTTGGACACGACTGAATCAACCTAGCATGCAAGATAATAAAAAGGCTCAGGCCCTACACACATACCCCCTCCCCACCCCATGCCCCAGGCCATGCAGTAAACCAGGCAGCAAGCCTCCCCTGCCCTACAACCAGCCTTAAGTCACCACACAAGGCATGGCCTTGCAGACAACTGAGTCAGGGCCCGTTTTGCCTCCAGCATACCCAAGGCAGTAGGCCCTACCACAACAGAAAGGCTCACGCAGCCCACACAAGGACACCCCTCAACTACACAGCTCTGGTGACCAGAGGGAAAAAGGATGCTGAGCCCATGGGACATCTCCTACATGAGCTGCTTCTACAAGATCAGACAATGTAACCAACCTACTTCACACATGGAAATGAACAAAGAGAACTGGGCAAAATGAGGAGACACAGGAATATGTTCCAAACAAAGGAACAACACATAATCTCAGAAAAAGAACTAGACAAAGTAGAGGTAATCAATCCAGCCAATAGAGAGTTCAAGATAAAGATCATAAAGATGCTCACTGGACTCAGGAGAAGAATGAATGAATCCAGTGGAAATTTCAACAAAGAGTTGTAAAAAATGATAACCGGGGGTGAAAAATATAATAACTGAAATAAAAATTGCACTAGAAAGAAAACAGTAGATTGGATGATACAGAGGAATGGATCAGCAACCTGGAACACAGTAGTAAAAATCACCTAAGCTGAACAGAAAAAAAGCAAAAATAAATAAATAAAGATAGTTCAAGAGACTTCTGGGACAATATCAAGCATACTAACATTTGCAAATAGGGGACCTAGATGGAGAAGAGAAAAGGGGGCAGAGAACTTACTTGAAGAAATAATAACTGAAAATGTCACTAACCTGGGAGAAGAAACCAGACATTCAGGCCCAGGAAGCACAGAGTGTCCCAAATAGGATTAACCATAAAAGGCCCATTCCACAACAAATTAATTAAAATGCCAAAAATTAAAGATAAAGAGAGAATCTTAAAGAAGGAAGAGAACAGCAACTAATTATGTGCAAGAGAACTACCATAGGACCATCAGCTGACTTTTCAACAGAAACTGTACGGACCAGAAAGGAGTGGCATAATACATTCAAAGTGATGAAAGGGAAAAATCTACAACCAAGAACACTCTACTTGGTAGGGCTATCATTCATATTTGAAAGAGAGATAAAGAGTTTTGCAGACAAGCAAAAGCTGAGAGTTCAGTGCCACTAAACTGGCTTTACACGAATGTTAAAGGGACTTCTCTAAGAGAAAAGGCCACAACTATAATTACCAAAATTATGCAAGGAAAAATCTCACTGATAAAGACAGATACACAGTAAAGGTAGTAGATCAACCACTTATAAAGCCAGCAGGATAGAAGGTTAAAGGATAAAAGCAGTAAAATTATATATATCCACAATGAGGAGTTAAGGGGTACAGAAAACAAAAAGATGTAACACAGCTGACACCAAAACATAAAATGTGTGTGTGTAAGGGAGAGCTGAAGAGTTGTTAGAATGCGTTCAAACCCAGGAGATTATTAACTTAAAATAATCATGTGTGTGTGTGTGTATATATGTATGTGTGTATATATATATATATAGTTATATGTTATAATGTATGAACCTCATGGTAACCACAAACCTATAAAATATACTCACACAGAAAAGAGAAAGGAATCCAAACATAGCACTAAAAACAGTAATCAAAGGGAAGAGTCTAAGAGAAGAATGAACAAAAAAAAGGAACTACAAACACATGAAAAAAATGTCTGTAAGTACATACCTATCAATAATTACTTCAATGTAAATGTACTAAAGGTTCCAATCAAATGACAGAAAGTGGTTTAATGGACAGAAATCAGGACCCATATAAATGCTGCCAACAAGAGAGTCACTTCAGATTTAAAGACACAGACTAAAAGTGAAGGGATGGAAAAAGGTATTCCATGCAAATAGAAACAAAAAGAAAGCCAGGGTAGCAATACTTACATCAGGAAAAGTAGATATTAAAACAAAGACTGTAACGAGACAAAGAAGGGCATTATATAATGATGAAACCTATAAATAAACACATGCTTTTATGGTTAGTCTATGACAAAGGCAAGAATTACAATGGGAAGAGATAGCCTTTTTAATAAATGGTGTTGGGAAAACTGGTCAGCTCCATGCAAGATAAGCAAAGTGGACTACTTTCTCACATCGTATCCAAAAATAATACTTAAAATGTATTAAATACTTAAATATAAGACCTGAAACTATAACACTCCTAGAATACAACATAAACAATATGCTCTTTGGTATCAATCTTGGTAACTTTTTTTTTGTATCGCTTCTTCATGTAAGAGAAACAAAAATAAACAAATGAGACTACAACAAACTAAGCTTTTTGCATATAGTGAAGGAAACCATCAACAAATTATACATTGCAGTGCTGAATGGGAAAGGATACATGTGAACAATATATCAGATAAAGGGTTTATATCCAAAATATTCTTTCCTGGAGAATCCCAGGGACAGAGGAGCCTGGTGGGCTGCCATCTATAGGGTTGCAGAGTCAGACATGACTGAAGCGACTTAGCAGCAGCAGCATCCAAAATATACAAAGCATTCAAACAACTCACATCAAAAAGTTAAGCAACCCAATTAAAAAAGGGACAGAGGACCTGAAAAAAAAATTTTTTTTTCCAAAGAAGACATACATATAGGATAGGTAACAGATACATGAAAAGATGCTCAGCATGACTAATCATTAGGTAAATGCCAATCAAAACCACGAGATGCAACCTCATGCCTATCAGAATGGTTATCATCAAAAAGACAGCAAATAACAAGTGTTGGCAAGGATGTGGAGAAAAGGGAATCCTCATACACTGTTGATGAAATTGTAAATTGGGGCAGCCATTATGAAAAACAGCATAAAGGAAATTTAACAGAAACTACCATATGATCCAGCAACTTTATTTCTGGATATTTACCCAAAGAAAATAAAAGTACTAATTTGAAAACTTATATCCACACTAATGCTCATTGAAGCATTATTTATAATAGCCAAGATATGAAAGTAACATATATTTAAATGTTCACTAATAGACAAATAGAAAAAAAGATGTGATATATATACATATATATGAATATATATATATTCTTATATATAAACACACACAGAATATTCCTCAGCCATAAAAAAAGAAATCTTGTCGTTTTCAACAATATGGATGGATCTAGAGGGAATTATACTAAGTAAAATAATTCAAAGAAAAGGCAATATCGTATGTTGCATATGTAGAGTCTAAAAAACAAAACAATCAAAACAAAATGAAAATAGACTCAGATACTGAACACAAATGGATGGTTGACCAAAAGGAAGGGATTGGGGGGATGGAATAGGTAAAGGGGATTAAGAGATACAAACATCCAGTTATAAAATACATAAGGCACAGGAATGTAATGTAAGGAATATGGTCAATAATACTGTAATAACTTTGTATGGGACAGATGGTTACTAGACTCATGGTGATCATTTTATAATGTATGCAAGTATCAAATCTCTATGTAGTACAAATGAAACTAACATAATCTTGTATGTCAATTATATTTCAGGTAAATAAAGGCTTTGTCACTGGAGGAAAATAACTGCTTGGCTGGGAGAGGAAATGAACATTTATGGTCTATGTAATCTTTATCACAGCACAGTAAGGAAGTATTTTAAGCTTTAAGAATAGGGAAGTTCAAGTTCAGAGAACTGGAAGAGAGGTAACTTGCTCAAGTGGTAAGTGGCAGACTAAAGTTTCAGACTCAAGTTTACCTGCTTCCAAAGTTGGTGCTCTTCCCTCTGTGCCTGTTGTTATCATACTTTAACTTCCATCAGAACCAACGGGAGGACTGGTTAAGACACCAATTGCTGACTCTACTCCCAGAGCTTCTCCATTAGTAAGTCTGGGATGGGGTCGGGTAGAGCAGCAGTCCCCAAACTTTCTGGCACCACAGAACAGTGTCATGGAAGACAATTTTTCCACAGATGGGTCAGGGGTAGATAGGGATGGTTTCTGGATGATTCAAGTGCATTATATTTATGTGCACTATATTTCCATTATTATTACATCAGTTCCACCTCAGATCATCAGGCATTGGATCCTGGAGGTTGGGGACCTCTGTAGAGAATTCTCAAGTAGAGAATAGGTAGGTGCAGAAGGGAAGGGCCTACAAAGATAAGGGAAACCTACTCTGCAGAGGAGCACTGTCTACTGAGAACAAATTGCTGACTCCACCCCCAAGTTTCTCCACTAGTACATCTAGTGGAGATGGAGCCCATGAATTTGCATTTATAACAAGTTCTCAGGTGTTGCCAATGCTGACAGTCAAACAATCATGCTTTGCGAACCATTGCCCTATGCAGTTATTTCCCAAGTCAGCAGCATTGACCTCACTGGGGGCCTGTTACAACTGCAGAATCTCAGGCTTCACAGCAGACCCAGTGAGACAGAATCTATATTTTAACAAGGTTCCTAAATAACTCACATGTACATTAAAGTTTGAGAAGCACTCCTACCACATGCCAATTATACATATCGCAGTACATTCTCTGACTGCAATGAACACAGTGTGCCATGAAATTTCTAAAGGATGACTAACAAAACTTGGTTGGTGGGCTCTAGGAAAGCTTTCCAACATAGCTGAGATGGATCTTAGAGGCGCTGAGGAAGGAGTTTGGTACTTTGAAAGAACTAATAGAAGGCCACAATGGGGGAAGTATAATGAGTCTGGAAAAGCGTGAGGGTAAAGAAGCAAATGGAGCCATGCCTTGCAGTCACACTAAGTCATCTGGATTTTATCCTAAGAGTCATGAGAAGGGTGCCCAATGATCTCCTTAGCCAGCAGTGGGCTGGTAAACTGGCTCTTGGAAAAGAACCTTCATCAGTAGCATCTGCTAATTTCTATGGCAGAAAAACTCCAAGCATGGCTGATTGCAAACTGGTTGTGATTTAGTCGCTAAGTCATGTCCAACCTTTCTGAGACCCTATGGACTGTAGCCATCCAGGCTTCTCTGTCCATGGGACTTCCCAGGCAACAATACTGGAGTGGATTGCCATTTCCTTCTCCAGGAGATCTTCCTGACCCAGGAACTGAACCCAAGTCTCTAGCACTGCAGGTGAGTTCTTTACCACTGAGCCACCATGGAAGCTTGCCAACTACAAGCTAGTGATGGCTTAACAGCTGGCTCATATAATTCCTCTCATGAGCCTATATGAGTTGACTCTAGCAAAGTACTGCCTTGGTTTATCCCTGGTGTGACCTGAAGCCCTTCATGTTGAGATGGTTCATATAGCAAATAGCAGTTACATGGTGGCTGGAAATCAGTTACTTCAATCAACCAGGAATACTTAAAACTCTAACTGGCTCTGGCAGATTTATTTCCAAGTCCATTTTACCTTTGCGTGAGGCTGAGACTTGGGCTTGGAACTCAGCAAGTAATGAGGTAGCCTCACTTTCTCTTTTCTTGCTTGTCCTGCCACATCCTGCAGCAATGACTGGGTTGGAATTTTCAGAGGCATACACGATTCTGGTTCTGTTAGAGAAAACACTGAAATTACACCACGTGAAATTGTTTCCAAAGATGCCCAAGGTCATACCAGGGCGCAAAAGAACACAGAACCCACTTGGGACATTTTCTTTTCTTCTTAAAAAGCTTGTATACTCTCTGCGGCACCATGGACTGTAGCCTGCCAGGCTTCTCTGTCCATGGAAATTTCCAGGCAAGAATACTGGAGTGGGTTGCCATTTCCTACTCTAGGGGATCTTCCAGATCCAGGGATCAAACCAGTATCTTCTGCATCTCCTGCATTAGCAGGCAGATTCTTTACCACTAGCACCACCTGGAAAATTCCCTTTCAGGAATAAAGGCTTTTAATAATTCTACTGTTTGATCTACATTTTACAACAAGATTTGACCTAACATTAGTTCTCAGAATAATCCTATGAGATGAGCAGGGCAGATGCTATTAGCATCACGTTTTTTAAATAAATGAGAAAAATCAGATTCTAAGAAATTGAGTGACTTGCCTATAAATCAGCAAGGTACAGTTCAATAAAATGTTGACTCTCAGAGATTTCTTCAAACTAATGAGTATAAAAATCTTAAGAATTTCTTTGTTACAACTAGTAAGTTTATAGTTTGAAAAGGGGGTGGAGTTATCATAGATAAAGTAAGCCAGGAAATTAAATCCCCAGATCACTAAATTTGGTGAAGGAATGAGTCAAAGTAGATAAGCTACATAGCTGCAGTTGTGTGTATTTCTCTAAATATCCAGGAGGTTTACTAAAAATTGCGCTTTAGGTCACCTTTTTAAAACATCCTGTCTTGAATTTAAATCATCAAGAGAGGAAAGGGAAGGAAACCAATATCTGAGTGTCCACTGTCTGCAGGCAAGTACCACCTGTACGTTAACCATGCCTTGTCTGTATGTATGTCTCCTGCACTGCAGGCAGATTCTTTACCATCTGAGCCACCAGGGAAGCCCCAGCATTTCACTAGTTCTCAACAAGTCCTCAAAAACAACGCAGGCCCTTGACCAAGATATTTCCTGAAGCTAACAGGGATGATTTTATCTTATTCGCAGGGTTATGGGTCTGGAAGAATCAGAATTTTTAACCTCTCTGGACATGTCCCTGCCACACGACTACAGCTCGCTCTTTGTAGGAGAGGACAAAACCACACAGGGACGAGTAGGGATGTGACAACATGGAGAATGCCGAGAAAGACAGACAGGCAGATGTGAACACTCTCTTGAAAAGCCTGCGTGAATGTATCCGGTCATCCGTGGGCTAGCACCATGGCTACTTTACTTTGGTTTGAGCATCAGCAAGCACCAACCCATCCCGTGTTTTGTTGTTGTTCAATGAGTTTGAGATTCAGTTCTCAAACTGAAGAGTCCTTACTAAGTCCACAAGAACACACTCCCGATAGTGTGAGGTAATAGAAGATGTTTCTTGGCCTCTGCCCCTGGTTCCTGGCACAGTGTTCCCAAATCTCTTTTAATTTCCTAAATGATAAGAGTACCAGGAGCATCTTTTAATATTTTGTCCTTGATCCTGATTCCTGATACAGAGCTCCTAAATCCCTTGGAATTTCTTGGGTGATAGGAGTTTCTTCTGATCTGAATTAAGTGACTTTTGGTGGGCTCCTGGATAGCTTCAGGATGGGGGCTGGTCATCAGGAAAACCAAGCCATGACAAGAAGCTTGGAAATTTCAGCCCCACTTCTCATCCTCTGGGAAGAAGAGGGCATATGGAGATGGAGTTCATTATGTCCACATGATGAAGTCTCCACAAAAATCCTACAGCATGGAGTTTGGAGAGTTTCCAAGCTGGTGAGCACATGCCAGGTGGGTGGGTGCACCCCAGTCCCACAGGGACAGAAGCTACTGTGCTAAAGCCTTCCAGACCCGGCCCTGAGTACCTCTTCCTACGTCTATTCATCTGTGCCATTTATCATGTCCCTTATTATATAATAATATCTGATTTCTGTGAATTGTTCTAGCAAATTAGGGAAGCATAAGAGCAGGTCATGGGAACCCCACTTTATAGCTGACTGGTTAGAAGCTCAAGTGACAACCTGGACCTGCAATTAGCATGTGAAGTGGGTGATGGGGAGCCTTGTGAGACCGAGTCTTTAGCTTATACAGTCTGTGCTACTCTGGTTAGTTTAAGGACTGAATTGTAGGACACCCAGCTGGTGCTGTAGAATTGCTTGGTGTAATAAAAGTTCACACATATCTGGTCACAGAAGTGCTCTGTATGAGTTGTGAGTTTTTCCTACACAACTACCCAGTGTGTCTCCAATTCATCTGTGCATCTTAATCCCCTGGGCTGACCCTGGAAAAATAGAGATTCTCTAGCCACATGCTAGGTAAGCTGTATTTCAGGCCAGAACAGAATCAGAATCTCCAGTGATGGAGATCATTGATCAGTGTTCTAATATATTTACTCTCTTTTGTCACTATTGCCTACATAGACAATAATCATGATGGCCTGATGCATCTTCTTGTTTGTATTTCTTACCATATGCATATTTCTCTCTTATTGCAATGCATTATATCAGTCTGATGGGGACCAAACAATCGTTCATTCTATTATTATTAATACTAAATGCTGATATGGAGTTTCTCATGAGTTAGGCACTGCTGTAAGAATTTTACATATATTAAATTTAATCCTCACAACACTGTGATGTATATATCATTCTATCCGCTTTATAGAAGAGAAAACAGAAGATATAGAGGGGTTAAAGAGCATGTCACTGGGACTTCGGTCCAGTGGTTAGAATTCCACACTTGAACTGCAGGGGGCATGGGTTCAATCCCTGGCAGAGGAACTAAGATCCTCTAAGCCTTGTAGCTTGGCCAAAAATAAATAAATCAATGATTAAAAAATTAAAGAGTGGATATATGTTATGTAGGGCTTCCCTGGTGGCTCATATGGTAAAGAGTCCACCTACAGTGCAGGAGACATGGGTTCAGTCCCTGGGTTGGGACGATCCCCTGAAGAAGGGAATGGCAACCCACTCCAGTATTCTTGCCTGGGAAATCCCATGGACAGAGGATCCTGGGGGGGCTACAGTCCATGGGGTTGCAAAGAGTCAGATACAACTGAGGGACTAACACTTTAACTTTCATATATACATGTATAATTGATTCACTTTGCTATACACCTGAAACTAACATAACATTATAAATCAACTACACTCCAATAAAAAATTAAAACAGCATGCTCACTGTAACATAGTTATTATAGGAGGAGTGAGGTAGAGCCTTAACATAAGTTATTATATAAGTCATATTAGATACATGTCATTATTTAAGACATTATATAATTATATATAAGTCACTGTCAGTATATAAGTCATAGTTATTATATAAGGAGTTAGGTGAGCCTTAGCTCTGCTTTCTACCAGGTGTGTTTCAGTCGCTCAGTCATATTCAACTTTTTTTATTTTATTTTATTTTATTTTTAAACTTTACATAATTGTATTAGTTTTGCCAAATATCAAAATGAATCCGCCACAGGTATACATGTGTTCCCCATCCTGAACCCTCCTCCCACCTCCCTCCCCATACCATCCCTCTGGGTCGTCCCAGTGCACCAGCCCCAAGCATCCAGTATCGTGCATCGAACCTGGACTGGCATCTCGTTTCATACATGATATTTTACATGTTTCAATGCCATTCTCCCAAATCTTCCCACCCTCTCATATTCAACTCTTTTGTGACCCCATGGACTGGGGCCTGCCAGGCTCCTCTGTCTATGGAATTCTCCAGTCAAGAATACTGGAGTGGGTAGCTCTTCCTTTCTGCAGGGGATCTTTCCAACTCAGGCTTCGAACCCAGTACCACCACCCATAATAGATGAATTCCTATTCACTGAGCCTACCTAGGGCTTTCCTATGGATGGGGATAAAAGAGGGGGTATTTGAGGGGCTTGAAGCAGCAGCTGGTCATCAACTGATACAGAGGAATTTTAGTATTTAAACACCTGGTATGGTCCAACTAGTGGTATCATCTGAAATTATGGCCAGACTTCACACAACTGAAGAACCAATAACGGTTCCCTCCCTGTTTCTACCCTGAAGTCAACCGTAGTATTTACACACAATAATATTTTGTTTTTATTTTTTTACTTCCTCTCAGAGCATGGCTTTATTTACCTCATCTCTGAGCATGGCTTCCCTGTAGGTGGGGCACATTTCTTTGTCCACTGACTCTAAGCTCGGTCTTAGGACTTGCTTTGACCCACAAATGTATGTCTAAGTGGCTGAGCCAGTTCTGAGCAGAGGCTGAGAGGGGCCTCATGGCATCCAGTCACATCAATTCATGGCAAATAGATGGGGAAACAATGGAAACAGTGACAAATTTTATTTTGGGGGGGTTCCCAAATCACTGCAGATGGTGACTGCAGCCATGAAATGAAAAGATGCTTGTTCCTTGGAAGAAAAGCTATGACCAGCCTAGACAGCATATTAAAAAGCAGAGACATTACTTTGTCAACAAAGGTCTGTCTAGTCAAAGCTATGGTTTTTCCAGTAGTCATGTATGGATGTGAGAGTTGGACGATAAAGAAAGCTGAGCTCTGAAGAATTGATGCTTTTGAACTGTGGTGTTGGAGAAGACTCTTGAGGGTCTCTTGGACAGCAAGGAGATCCAACCAGTCCATCCTAAAAGAAATCAGTCCTGAATATTCATTGGAAGGGCTGATGCTGAAGCTGAAACTCCAATACTTTGGCCACCCAATGCAAAGAACTGACTTATTGGGAAAGACCCTGCTGCTGGGAAAGATTGAAGGCAGGAGGAGAAGGGGATGACAGAGGATGAAATGGTTGGATGGCGTCTTTGACTCTATGGACATGAGTTTGAGTAAGCTCTGGGAGTTGGTGATGGACAGAGAAGCCTGGTGTGCTGCAGTTCATGGGGTCGCAGAGAGTTGGACAACTGAGCAACTGAACTGAACTGAACTGACTGAGGGGGCAGGCCACAATCCACCTCTCCTGAGCTCCAACCCTTTGCCCTGAAGGCAGCAGCCACAGAGGGAGGGGCCCCTTCAATGTGGGAGTGGAATACACCCAAGCTCTCCCTGCTGCTGCTGGTGTGCTGGAGAAAAGCTTAACAACTGCCTCCCTGGAGAAAAACTGTCCTGGTTGGTATACTTTGCACATTTGTGGCATTTGCTGATTTCTCACTGTGGTTGACTCAAGCTCTCAATATGGTGTCACTGAACATGGGGCTGGGATGAGAGAGCGCCATCAGATCTCAGGGGCCTGGTGCCAAGCCCAGAACATACCTCCTGCAGTCTGGAGCAGGCCGCACAGTCGGCCCACTGCCCCTGAAACTGGTTTATGTCGCCATAGGATTTTTCACAGTGTTATCACAGTGAATGCTGTCAAATTCATTTTTATTTCATCAAATCTAAATCTCCTCTAGCTGATTCTACCGTATTTTCCAAGCATTTCTTGTACTATTACCAAATAAGAATAATCTACTTACATTTGTTTCCAGTTCATTTCTACTCAAGCTTTGAACACATTCTTTCCTTTCTATTTTTTTTTTCAGTATAAAATACTCTTTTCTGTTCCCTACATCTGGAGGGCAGTATAATAAACTACAGAAAATTCAGAGTCAAAAAACTCATTTTCTGGCCTTGGCAGAGTCCCAGATTTTCAATGTTGCTTGACTTTCTCTAGGTTTCAGTTTCCTCAAGTGAAATGAGGGCTGTCTCAGGTGATTCCATTTTAAATCTTAAAACTGATGCAACTCTATTTATTCTTTAAGATCACCTCTCCCATAAAACTTTCCCCGCTGCTTGTGTTAATCTCTTCCTACTCTGAACTGCTTTAAACTTTATTGTTTATATTAAAATTTAATTTACCACTTATAGTGGAATCACATCATTGTCTCTATTAGTTCAAGTATTTCAGTATGTAGGGGTGCTGGAAAAAAAGCTATGACAAACCTAGACAGCATATTAAAAAGCAGAGACATTACTTTGCCAACAAAGGTCCATATAGTCAAAGTTATGTGTTTTTCAGTAGTCACGTATGGATGTGAGAGTTGAACCATGAAGAACGCTGAGTGCAAAGAATTGATGCTTTTGAACTGTCGTGTTGGAGAAGACTCTTGAGAGTCCCTTGGACTGCAAGGAGATCAAATCACTCAATCCTAAAGGAAATCAACCCTGAATAATCATTGGAAGGACAGATGCTGAAGCTGAAGCTCCAATACTTGGGCCACCTGATGTGAAGAACTGACTCATTTGAAAAGACCCTGATGCTGGGAAAGATTGAAGGCAGGAGGAGAAGGGGACGACAGAGGATGAGATGGTTGGATGACATCACCGACTCAATGGACATGAGTTTGAGCAAGCTCCGGGAGTTGGTGAAGGACAGGGAAGCCTGGCGTGCTGCAGTTCCTAGGGTCTCAAAGAGTCCAACATGACTGAACGACTGAACAACAACAAAAGGGGTGCTGTAGGTGTTTCTCTAGTTTCAAATCTTTTTTTTTTCCTCTTTCAAGCACTCTCATTCTTTTGAAGCTCATGCCTTCAGACTATTTTATTATTAATAAAAGATGTCAACTACTTAACATCTCCAAGTAGCTGTCAATCGCTGACTACCTCAAACATTCCCTTCATTCACTGCAGTTCCAACACCTTAGTCGGTCTTCCCCTTCATCTCTCTTGGTGACATCCCCAGATAACTCTGTCCTCTCTGATTTTCCCATCACCCTGTTTCTTCATCTTTTCCTCTTCTCCATCTCAGAAACTCCCAGGGTCATATCTTTGCCCTTGCTAACACCAATCATTTTATCACTTTCCAAAACTCTGTTTTAAGCTTCCCTCTCTAGATCACCATCTTATTACTCTATCATATCTGCTGAGCAATTATTTGACCTCCTGAGAGCTCCAGTCAATAGACACTGTCACTTTAAACAATAAGTCACGCCTTCTTGCTTTGCTTTCCTGTTTCTCTGGAATGGGTTTTCTGTGCTCTCATTACATCCACTCCTTTGACGTCACACTCATTCACCTTCCCAATACCAAACCACAACCCACCTGCCCATGTACCTGTATTCTTTCTCCTCTCTCCTGCCACTGTGGATGAGGTGACCCTACTCACATCCAAGGTCAACTCTGTCTTTCAATTCAGTTCAGATGCCCTGTCGTGTCTGACTCTATGTGACCCCATGCACTGCAGCACACCAGGCTTCCCTGTCCATCACCAACTCCTGGAGTTTACTCAAACTCATGTCCATTGAGTCAGTAATGCCATCCAACCACCTCATCCTCTGTCGTCCCCTTCTCCTCCCGCCTTCAATCTTTCCCAGCATCAGGGTCTTTTCAAATGAGTCAGTTCTTCACATCAGGTGGCCAAAGTATTGGAGTTTCAGCTTCAGCATCAGTCCTTCTGATGAATATTCAAGACTGATTTCCTTTAGGATGGACTGGTTGGATCTCCTTGCAGTCCAAGGGACTCTCAAGAGTCTTCTCCAACACCACAGTTCAAAAGCATCAATTCTTCCGTGCTTAGCTTTCTTTATAGTTCAACTCTCACATCCATATATGACTGGAAAAACCATAGCTTTGACTCAGGGTCTCCCAAAGGTCATGGTCTCTCACCTTTTTTTTAACACTTTGCTGTCCTGCAATTATGTTCCCTTCTCCTGCATCATAAGTTCTCTCTTGATGCAGAATTATCATCATTTAGCAAATCAACATGTTCTACTAGTATGTCTAATTAAACATTTTTTTTAATTGGCTGTGCTGGGTCTTAGTTGCAGCACACAGGATCTTCATTACCACATACGGGATCTTTAGTTGAGGCAAGAAAACTCTTAGTTGTGGCATATGGGATCTGGCTCCCTGAACAGGGATCATACCTGGGACCGCTGCATTGGGAACATGGAGTCTTAGCCACTGGACCACCAGGGAAGTCCCTACTATGTCTAATTTAAAACAAAACCAAAACAAAACCTCTCACTTAGTAACACAGCTCCCTCCACCTGCAGTCTTTCTTCTTTATTTTTTCAACAAAGCTCTGGGTTACAGCTATCCATTCCTGCTGCTGTTGTTGATTCCTCCTTAGCCATTCTATACATAGCGGCTCCAGTTGGCTTTGGTCTCCAGTGACCACAATTGTATCCAATTCCACTGTTATTTTTTATCTTACTCAACTTTTCAGGGGCATTTAATATATTCAAAACACTCAGTGATTTTCACATTCCCATTTTTCACCTATTTTGCTGGCTTTTTCTTCTTAGTTGCCTTTACTGCCTCCTCCTCTGCCTGATTTTACATTCTAGAGTTTTCCATAGGGCAGTGGTTGTCAACGCATGATCCTGTATCAGTGAATCAACACCACCTGGAAACTTGTTGCAACTACCATTTCTCAGCCTCACAACTGGTCACATTAGTTAACCCAGGAATTCCCTTGATTCTTCTTCTGTTTCAGCCCCACGTCTGATCAACAAGCAAGCCCTGCTGGCTCTACCTCTGATACACACACACACACAAACACACACACAAACATATACATATATACACTGGATATATTTCCAATTAATTTGCTTCTCACCACCTCTGCCTTGAGCCCCTAGTCCAGATCTCTGTCCACACTCACAAATATCCTCTGTTGCTTCCTCCCTGTTTCCATTTTCTCCAGTCCTCCCCTTTCCCTTCTCATGAGCCACTGTCCACACAGTTGCCAGAGGGATCTTTCTAAAACATAAGCTTGTCATGTAATGACCCTGCTGCTCAAAACCTTCTGGTGGGGTTTGACTACAACTCCTCTTAGAATGATAGCTCAGTAAAGAATCCACCTGCAAAGCAGGAGACCCCAGTTTGATTTCTGGGTCAGGAGGACCCAATGAGGAAGGGATAGGCTACCCACTCCAGTATTTGTAGGCTTCCCTTGTGGCTCAGCTGGTAAAGAATCTACCTGCAAACATGGGAGACCTGAGTTCAGTCCCTGGGTTGGGAAAATCCCCTGGAGAAAGGCAAGGCTACCCACTCCAATATTCTGGCCTAGTGAATTTTATGGACTGTATAGTCCATGGGGTTGCAAAGAGTCGGACACAACTGAACCATTTTCACTTTCACCTCTTAGAATAAAACTCAAAACTCCTCACGGGATCTTACTGCAGCCCCCCTCTCTGACCTCATCTTCCTCTGACTGTTCCAATGCCCATTTTCTTCCAGGTCCGTGCCTTCTTTTTATTTCTATTTCTTCTCCTCTAAGGGCCTTCATGTTTGCTGTTCCCGCTTTCTGGAATTTTCCTTTCCCTCAGTCTTTGCATGGCTGCCTCCCTCTTGTCTCTGTTGTCTCAGCTTAAATGTCCCTTCACAGAAGGGCCTTCTAACCCTCTAACTGAGTGGTATCTCTCTCCTCAGATACTCTCCATACATTATACTGTTACATTATGTGACACCACTTAATATTATCTGAACTTTTTGTCTACTTATGGTCTAGGTCTGCTCATAGTATGTTCAGCTGCATATGACGTTGGCTTCTTAATTGCTGTATTCCCATGCCTAGAACAGTGCCTGACATTGAGTAAGTGAAGTGAAGGTCACTCAGTCATGTTTGACTCTTTGCCAGTCCATGGACAGTAGGCTGCCAGTCTTCTCTGTCCATGGAATTCTCCAGGCAAGAATACTGGAGTGGGTTGCCATTCCTGTCTCCAGGGGGCAATGAGTAAGTCACCTCCTAAATGAACAAACCTCACAGGAGACATAAGATTAGAGTCAGGAAAGCAAAAGGACTTGCATAAAGTAAATCTCTTAGTTCTGACTCATAAATGAAGCAAGATGTTGCTTCTGTAAGAGGTAACTAAGACCCATCAACTGATACTCACCTCACTTTCAAAGTGGAACATGCCCACAGGAATCAGGGAGTGCAAATTTATCTGTACAATTTAAATTATCCCTCCTTCCTTCCTTTCCTTTCTCCCTCCCTCTTTTTCTTTTGCAATCATATTTAGTTCAACTGACTTCAGTTAAATCAGTGTAATGTGACTCTACAGGAGCTAGATATTATTCTGTAGTATTCCACACTTGAGTTTCTGCTACCCCAATAAGATGACATGCTATGTAAGACAGATGTTTCTCTTCCAGCACCTGCAGGCCAAAGAAGTATTGAAATCATAGGTAAATCTAAGTCCAACTACCAAGCCACTCATGGCTCAACAAAGCTACTAGGTATCTGACTTTCAGTAAATCACACAAACTTTTAGAACCACGAGGCATAAAATAATAAATGAATCAAAATAAATTGAAGAAATAAAATAACGAATCTCAAAAATTTGTCATTTCTTTCCTTCAATCTGGGACTTGTAGTCATTCTCAAAATATTTTTTGAGATACTCTGATGTGCTAAGAAGCCTTACAAAGTCCTGCAGGTTCACAATCCATGACCCACTAGGATTTTTTTCTGTAACTGCTAACCATGTCCCGAGGGCCATCTCCTGTACTCCAAAAAGACATGATGTTCAGTTTCCAGAAGCAATGAGATAAAGCAATAGGCTGCCATACCTTTGATAGATACTGTTAAATTTTCATTTTGCTTTTGGCTAGCAGGCTCCTTGGTATCCTCAAGATTCGCTGATTTTGAAACACTAAGTATATCTGAGGATTCCTGTTTTGAAACTTTATTTTTCTGGGAATCTGAAATAAAAAACCCAAACAAATAATTTAAAGTGATATTTTGGACAGTGATACAATGACTACTAATGTTTGTATTACAATGAACAAGGTGCTTCCCCCCTCCCCCCACCCTCTTTAAAGAGAGTAAATGGAAGCAAGCCATTAAGAGCCAGGATTTTTCATTATATGACACAATGTTTGGCATTAACAAACAGGACAGTGTCTGTAAGACTCACTCCCAAGGAGCTAGCTGGTTCTCTCTGGGCCTTATGACCAGAGCGTAGTTGTTATCTTGGGTTATGAAACAGAGACCAGGTAATTTAACCTACTTTTACCTGGCAAGAGTAACTGAATTGTCATTTCTTTTTTTAAAAAAAGTTTCCAATCTTAAGTCCATTTATTACTCTGAAAATGTAGCTCTGTATTAAAATGTGCTCTAAAAACTCAGTGCAATATGAAACAAAATTTAAATATATATATTTCAAGGACTGGGGATGAAAATACATTTCAACTTGTGTGTGTGCCAACCCTAGTTAAGTGGTGGCAACTGCCTGAAGGACCATGCTGAAAATATTGTGGCCTTGGCTCCCTTTCAATGGAAAGATAGGCTGGGCTGGTTAGTGTCATCTGCCCAGGGTGCCTTTATCCCTGACTGGGCTCCATCACATCTATGAGTCCTTGTTCCAGCCTTAATCTTTGCTTTGCAAATGCCGTTGTAATTAGGTGTTTTCCTTGGCTGTCCTCATTCCAGGCAGCCGAGCTCATGGTATTGCATTGTACAGCAGAAAATCCCTCTGTCTGGTTATTTTAACAACCCAGTTTATTCAAGAGAAGAACTAAATTTCATTTCATCCCTAAATTCTTCAACATGCATCTCCTGAAATGAAGACATGTCCACTACATGTTTATAACACCATCACCATACCCAAGAAAACTTACAGTAATCCCACACTATCCTTTCATACAGTCCCTAAATCAGACTCAACTAATTGCTCCGAAATATCTTCCATAGCTGTTTCTTTCTCAATCCAGTATCTAAAATGTATATATTACAAGTAGTCTTCATGTCTCTTTTGTCTCTTTTAATATAGAACAATCACCTCATCTTTTAACATTTTTAAAATGACATTGACTTCTTTGAAGAGTTTGTCAGTTGTCTTATAAAATGTCTACATTCTGGATTTCTTGGCTTTTTTCCTTTTGATGAAATTCTGGTTAAAGATTTTTGGCAAGAATTCTACACAGTTCCTGCTGCTGCTAAGTCGCTTCAGTCGTGTCCGACTCTGTGCGACCCCATAGACGGCAGCCACCAGGCTCCCCTGTCCATGGGATTCTCTAGGCAAGAACACTGGAGTGGGTTGCCATTTCCTTCTCCAATGCATGAAAGTAAAAAAGTGAAAGTAGAGTCGCTCTAGGAACTCTGTATTGTGCTATATGAGAAGACACTTAATGCTAGGTGGTCTTGCAATTGGTAGGAGCTTGATCACCTGATTAAGGTTGAAATGCCATCTTTCTCCATTCATTCACCTTATAATTTAGTAGGTAATATGCGAGGTGATACTTTGAGACCACATGAATGCCCCATTCTCCAACAACCTTTCAATACTCCCTTGATTTTTATATTTAGTCAGGTCTTCTCAATACTTTTAGGCAAATTTTAAGCATACAGGATGAAAACTAAATTTTATTTACAGCTTAGCTTCCTCATAACTCAGCCAAATCTGTAATACATAGGTCACAGTGGGTCATATCATTAGCCATTACTGAGACAAAAAGTGGAAGGAAACTGGCTATGTTGTACATGAACAGGAATAAGAGCTACATGAGCACACACCTGGAGGAGGACTGGATGTATCTTGAGCGGCTTCTTTGCTTGCATCCTCATCTTTCTTTGTCAAAGGAGGCAAGTTTTTGGAAAGGGTGTCCAGATAATTAAACTTAAAGGAAAAACCAAAGACTTGTTTTAGACTTAACTCATGGCCAAAAGGCAACTGCTCCAAGCACACTGAGTTGGTGAGCAGTGATTAAAGCATGTTTTTTAGGGCCCTGGGAAAAAGGTTTGTAAACTACAAGTTTTTCAAGAGAGTAACTTAATTCTAGATTTTGTTCCCCATAATTTCCCATACTTTCTTGTCAGACCACCTGTGGTAAATAATAGCATTTGGAATTTTCACAGAAGCACAGGGAGTTTTGAACACATGGCAATACTCCTTTTGCTTTAGAGTTTCAAGATTTCATAGAAGAGGTGAGGCATGTTCTCCTTCCATGGACTTCCCAGAACTCATAATCTCTTAGTGTTGCCTCAGCAGCTGATAAGTGAGGACATTTTAATAGAATAAAATTTTCAAAATGGGATTTATCAGAGGGTAATCATCAATAGGGAGAATTCAATCCCCCCAAAGGGCTTAAAATAGAGGTGGGAGAATGTAATTAATAGCGCTAATGCAAGGCAGGGAGGTGGAGCTATAGTAATACATTGGCAAAGAACTTCCCTCTCATGCTTGTGAAAACATGGACTTGAAGAATATGGGCTAGTCAGTTGGGCTGATGGTTGAACAGGGAAGAAACAACATCACAACAGGTAGGTTACATTAATAGCGTAGGCATTGTATCAATTCTTACGAGGACTCATTCAATTACATTCAATTACCTGAGACTGATAAAGCTTGCTCAGTTCAGATTTGAAGTAGGGTGATACTACTTTGCTCCTAATTTCCTTTAGATAGTTCTGTGTTTTTTCAATTTCCTTCCTGGTAGATATTTCCACAACGATGCAAAAGATGACAAAGAATATTTTACAATGTTATTTGCTTGTGTTTCAGCTCTAAATCCCACAGAAAATGCAGATCCCGAACAGCAAAACTGATAAGAATTAACTCAGGCAATTTTTTCCGTCAAATTGTTTTAGTTCATTTTCTGCTTCTTCTAGAATCGGTCACATTTCCTACATTGGAAATTAGACTTTCATGTACGCTCGGAAATAATGACACCAGCTTGTAGTTTGGTTTTACAGTTGATCTCAGAAGGCTACAAACCACATGGTGACCTTTTTGCCTGTTTTTCCAGTTCTCTGAAGTTTGATAGTTCGATTCTACTGATTTCCAAAATTTCAGTAGCAATGGTAATAAACACGGAAGCTTGGGGAATGAAGGGCTTATGAATAATAAGATTAATGATCACAAAGTAAAATAAAAACAATCACAATAATCCTGCTAGCCATCTTTCCAATATTAGAACCTGTACTGGGGGGAAGGCAATGGTCTAACTAAAAAAGCTAAAAAGTATACTTCCCAGCCTTCCTTAAATATACAGATAGCCAGTAAGATGCAAACTGAAGTCACTGGGTAGGACTTCGGAAAGCTTTCAGAGAGGTCCCAGGCGGAAGGTTTCCCTTTGTCCTGCCTCAACTCTCTTCCTACTTTAGAATATGAATGAAACAGCTGTAGTTGCAGCAGTTATCTTGCAACATGAAGCAAACCTGAGAATGGAAATCATGTGCCAAGAATGATGAAACAGAAAAAAGAAAAGAATCATAGTTCCTGATGGTGGTGTGGCACTGCTTGCCAGGGACTACCCACCTCTGACTTCTTTTCCCTTAGGAAAAATAAACTTCTTTCTTGTAAAAGTACTGACTGGGGGGTTGTTTGTTAAATGTAGCTGAACCTAACCCTATCTGAAATAATTTTTCAGTGCTTATTGCATGCCAGGAAAACTTTGCAAAGTACTTTACATTTACATTTTATTGGTAAAAAAAAAATCAAGGCATATAGAAGTTAAATGTCATGTGAGTTTTAGTCGCTAGGTTGTGTCTAACTTTTATTGCAACCCCATGCACTGTTGTCTGCTAGGCTCCTCTGTCCATGGCATTTCCCAGGCAAGAATACTGGAGTGGGTTGCCATTTCCTTCTCTAGGGAATCTTCCCAACCCAGGGATAGAACCCAGGTCTCCTGCACTGCAGGCAGATTCTTCACCACTGACCTATCAGGGAAGCCCGCATAGAAGTTAAGTAACCTACCCTAAATCACGTTACCAGTAAGAGGTGAAGTCTGAATTAAAACCCAGGTAGTATGCCCTTAAGCCAGTGATCTTGATTAGTGCCCATGCAAGTCAGCTGTTAGTGAACTGACAGAGGTCCTAGACATTAGGCAGTCTAATCATCCTCATTTTATAGATAAGCAACTGAAATCCTGAAGTCAATTTTACTGAAGTAAAATAGCCAGCTGGCATCATACAGTCTGCAGATAATCACATGGAAGCTGATTCTAGATCTGCTGCCTTTAAGACCAGTGCTTTTTCTCTTATACTAGACGGCCTCTCTAGAAATACTGGCTGAATGAAAATTGTCTTATTAAACAACTTGAATTCCTCTTTAAATCTCTACTGCCTCAGTGGATTCATTCATCAATCTATGGCAGTCTAGCTACTGCTTACCACTCTCTTAAAACTGTTCTCACAAAAGAAATCAATAAATCTTCCAACTGATAAGCCCAAATTCCTCTTTTCATTTTCCTTCCCAATTCTTCCACAGCATCTGTCATTTGTTGACCACCTTCTATATCCTGGAAACTTTCTCCTTCCTTCACCCTCATCTCCCACCCATTTTCCATGTTGTTAGCCCTTCTCTTTTCTAGGACACATATCTAATTCCATGTTGCACTTTCTTCTTCAAAAACTTTTGTTGGCTTGCCATTACCTAGCTATGGGTTAAAATTCAAAATGTTAATGTTTCAAAAAAAAATTTAAATGTGAATGGATAATGCATGCACGTGTACATAAGTAGAAAAGAGTACATCATGGAAAGGAAGTTCACCTTACACTGTCCCCTAACCTCTCAGTCTCCTTCCCCACAGACTCTGTCACCAGGCTCTTGGAAATCCTTTCAGGGATATTCTATAGGACAGTATATATCTTCTAGTTTTATAGGGGGGTGGCCCATGAGACCTAGGGTCTTATCTCACCACTTCTCCAACACATTCCACAACCCAGATGTTTTTATTAAGAAGCATATTCATCCTGGGAGCCATTCTGGAGAGCAGCCATGCAAATGTGTACAATGGTACAATATGTACTACTGTATACCCAATAAATATATCTGGCTTCCTTTCTTTAGGGCTAGAGGGCTGGGGTTAGAATCCTCAGCTAAGACTGAAAGGAAACCAGCACACATAATGCTGAGAGTACATTTCTCATGTGCATTATAAGAACCCTTGGAAACCAGCACACATTATGCTTAGAGTACATTTCTCATGTGCATTGTAAGAACCCTTGCGAGTTTATGACAATGCTCTACATTAAGTTCTAGAATATTTATCAATGTATTAGAATTACCAAAGCACAGAGAATACAAGAGCGCTTTCTTGCTTATGACAGAGAGAGGATCTACCTAATGTTCAAATGGGTTTCCTCAAAAGATTACAACATCATTGCACAAACAATGAATGACCATTGGGCAGAAATGTATTAGCAGAGATTTTAAGAACAGGGGGAGCCTAGATGGTAGGACCTTGCAAACCATCCCATCCTAAAATTCTATGACTCCACAAAACTGGGCCTTTCACATGCTTATGTAGACTCCAGGGTAGAATTACCTCTTTTGAGCTAGCTTTTCTTTCCAGTGCTTTGTTGTCTCTGTGTGCCTGTGTAAAAGGAAAGGGAAAACATGATGGAAAAGGGCAATGCTTTCAGCTTACAGACAGTAGAAGAAAAACCACCCTTGCAGGATAAATTGTTAACAGTGGAAGATGAAAGGCTGAGAATTCCTAGATATTATCACCCTCAGTATTATACTCTTATCTCTCCATTTCCTCCTCATTTCCTTAATGCTGATTGGAACACATTATTGGATCAGCTTACCTCAATTTCTTTTCAAGGACATCTGTCTCAAAGGTTTCTGGTGGACATTCCATAGCATTAGCCAAAGACTGCTTAAATAAATCAGTTAGGTGGGCTGCAACTTTAAAAATAGATGGATTTAGCTTTTATCCTCACTTCTTGACAGCACAACACACAACCAGCATTCACTCACTCATCTGAGATGTTTTCTAAGAGCCTATATTTAGCCTCTCAAGTGTTTACTAGAATTTCCATGACCAAGTTATAATATCACAGGAAACCAGGTAGCTCTATGAAATATCCCTCTAGAAAACACACATCTTAGAATCAAAACATAAAATGTGGCAAACTCTTCATCTGTCCCACATCCTCAGGGGAATCAGTGTTCTACCTGAGTTTCTTCCCATCTGAAGCACCAAAACTCCCCCAAAGTAAATATCTTATTGAAATTGTGTTTTTAAAAAGATATCTTAGGGTCTGAATCCAAGGATATGAATACAATATGATGGTTGTTTGATAATTTGGGCACTGATTCTCAGAGGTTATTTTCACAACATGGTCTCAGCAAAATGTTAACAGGAGATAAAACAAGAAAGGAAGGTTCCATATCCATGGTTATATGAGTTTAGGAAATACTGATTTATATAAGGTTAAATATGTTTCATTACTTTAGGACTTTTCTGAACCCTTAATTAGTTCATGTACCTTGTGGCTGTCTAAGAAAATAGGCATTATGCAGCAGTATCCAAACTTATTTTATCATAAAACTCATTTTCCTCTGGAACCATGTCATAGACTAGGGCTTTAGGAAGTACTTTGAGGGCCAGTGACTTAGGATCACCACTATTAATGTGTCAGGGCAGCTGTAAACATGTAAGACTGTTGATTCCTGCATCTGTTTGTCTGTTTGAAAAATACGTTTGGTTTATCCTTCAATATTGTGCAACTTGCGTATTTACCTGTTCACTGACTGTTCCCTCACACCAGAGGTTAAAAATTCAAATGCTACAATGTAGGGTTACTAATGTAGGACATCTAGTCAAATGTGAATTTCAGAGAAGCAATAACAGTTTTTTTAGTATAAGCATGCTCCTTGTTATTTTGGAACTTGCTCATAATAAAAAAAAAATGTGTTGTTTCTCTGAAATTCAAATTTGACTGGGTCTTCTGTATTTTCATTTGTTAAATCTGGCAACCCTAATGTAAGAGGCCACCCACAAAGAGAGTGACAACAGACTGTAAGCACCAGGAGACATTGGGGGCTTTGATGGACCCCCAATGGTCCATCAGTCCTTTGGTCCATGGCAGTCCTGGAGGCACAGCTGCTAATCATCTTCAGCTACATGTCACTGTATGGTAGAGGAAGACTCAGGTATACAAAACAACAAACACAGCTGTGCAAGCCAGCACCACGCAGGACACGCAAAACACGTCTGTGGGCTGAACGGAGCCCACGGCTGCCAGTTTCTGACTTTTGTCATACAGTCAAAATAGAAAAGAAAACCCCAAACCACAAAAATTCTCTGCTGCTTATCTTCTATGAACTATGAAACTATATAACCAAGTTTGCTGGGGCTGTATATAGTCCCAAATAAATTGCTTTCCGAAAGTAGACTCCTTGGGCTACATGTAGTGTAAAACAGGGCAAGGTTTTTGTTATATCTATGTAGTTGCTCCAAAGTTTTGTGTATGTGTCTGTGTGTGTTAGGGGTAGAGTGTTATTCAGTTGACTGCTTCCTTCCTGTATGTTTGCTATATTCTAAATACAAGTTGACACTAACTTAAAAGCCAAATGTCAACATTTTTCACGCAACATGTGACAAAAATGAATTTGAGGCAATCATGGTTTTAAGACTCTCACAATTGAGACAGGAAAGCATATAAAAAAGTTATTACAGTACAACATGGCCAGTATGACAACAAATATGTATATGCTACTTTGCTATCAGATGAGAGAATAACTGAGAAGTGTATTTAAGATTGCTCCTTTGAAATCTATAACTATTTTACAGAAAAATATTAAGTATAATTACCTTCAGTAACATGACTTTTTGTAGTTTCCTCCATTTTAGGGAAAGACTGAAATGAAGAGAGAGTTCCTTAATAGTAATTATTATATTACATACAAAATTTACTTTGTTTAGCAAGATTCTTCTTTATATATGCAAATTGATCTTTTATGGAAACTACTGTAAAATGAATTAGTTTTTAATGCTGATACAAAAAGTGATTTTTCTTTTAGTCATTTATTTCATTTAGCAAATTTCTAAAAGTGGAAATCATTCTACACTTAAGTGTAGAAATTGCTTTTTCTTCCTTCTTCCAATTTCATTTATTAATTCATATATTTCAATGAATGCCAGCTTCTCTGAAGACAATAAAAACTTTTATTTAAGAGCCTTCAGAATTATTCATGAGTTAAGGAAGAGACTGTGGCTACTGCTGTTACTCCTAAGTCGCTTCAGTCGTGTCCAACTCTGTGTGACCCCATAGACGGCAGCCCACAGGCTCCTCTGTCCCTGGGATTCTCCAGGCAAGAATACTGGAGTGGGTTGCCATTTCCTTCTCCAATGCATGAAAGTGAAAAGTGAAAGTGAAGTCACTCAGTCGTGTCCGACTCTTAGCGACCCCATGGACTGCAGCCCACCAGACTCCTCCGTCCATGGGATTTTCCAGGCAAGAGTACTGGAGTGGGTTGCCATTGCCTTCTCTGAAGGAAGAGACTAAAATGCATCATATTGGGATTCTCTGGTGGCTCAGATGGTAAAAGAGTTTGCCTGCAAATGTGGGAGACCTAGGTTCAATCCCTGGGTCAGGAAGATCCCCTGAAGGAAATGGCAACCAACTCCAGTATTCTTGCCTGGAGAATCCCAGGGACAGAGGAGCCTGGCAGGCCAGTCCACAGGGTCACAAATGGCTAAGAGACTTCACTTTCAGTCTTTCAAAAAGTGTTTACAAAATGTGATACATATAAGGCATCAGGGTTCCACAGAAATAAGAAATTATAAGGAGGGGGAGAAACCTTCATAAAAGTGACAGAAATAGCTGTTATTTACAATATTTTGTCTTGATGCATTGAATACTGAAACAAAAGCAAAAAACACTGGACTAGAAAACGTTTCTTTCTCACCATAACCAGCTTGAGGAGATCTGCAGCATTGCCTCTCTTCTCCTCAGTTCTGGAATCTTTAACTGTCATTTCCTGCAACTCATCTTCTTTCTTTAGAATATGGTTTATGTAATCCTAAATCAGTAGAATAAAAGAAATCAATAAAACACAGAAGTATGGTAGAGAGAGATACAAAATAGTTAACAGCAACTGGAAATATTACAAAAGGTTAAGAATATGTAAGTTTACAATGCTCAGCAACCAGCTACTAGTCAAGCAATCTGGAAAGGCTTTTCCTTAATATGTTAATAAGCAAAGACCAGAAAAGCTCAAGAATAAAGCTGTAAAAGCCACGGGCCATTAGAACTGTCTGCAGACCTCAGATGGAGAAGGCAATGGCACCCCAGTGCTCTTGCCTGGAAAATCCCATGGATGGAGGAGCCTGGTGGGCTGCAGTCCTTAGGGTCGCTAAGTGTTGGACACGACTGAGTGACTTCACTTTGACTTTTCACTTTCATGCATTGGAGGAGGAAATGGCAACCCACTCCAGTGTTCTTGCCTGGAGAATCCCATGGACAGAGGAGCCTGGTGGGCTGCCGTCTATGGGGTCGCACAGAGTCGGACACGACTGAAGCGACTTAGAAGCAGCAGCAGCAGCAGACCTCAGAGAAGCCCAGCTTCTCACTCAGCGTCCTCATCAATAAAATGGACAGAGCTGGGATAGATGATTTCTAGAGTCCTCTGCAGGTATAGTCTTCAAGATGATACTTATGAATGTAAGTGGCTCAGTTCATGCCTTTGCTGAAAACCATAAATACTTGAATTTTCATGAATAACGGTCCCCTGCTGTATGCCAGGTGTTGGATATGTAGCCATAAACTAGACACATATGACACACGTTCTGAGAGAGTTGACACACTTGATAGTGAGGAATTGCAGACATGCTTAATAGTGATCTATATATCAACAAAAGCTTAGGTTGTTTCCAAAGACTAACGAAATCCTTTTCTTCCATGGAAGAATGAAGATTATTCAGGGAATCCTATTGCTTCCCATTTTCAACCAGTAACTAGCTGCCACTGATAAATAGACAGCCAGCAGTCTGTCAGAAATGCTCAAGAAGTGTTATATAATACAACATGCCTGGTCACAGAAGGAGAAAACCTAGGAAATAACTTACATTAGGCACAAGTATCAGGTTAATATGCAGTTCTACCTTTTTCCAGAGGTTACTAGATCAGGTTTCCATAGAGTGAGAAAGGAGGACCACGATACTGCAATCACACTTAAAAGATACTTATCTTCTCAACGTCTTTGGAGCCTTAATACTTCCTCTACCTTATGGGAACCATGAAATATTTTCCATTATGCAACCTCCTACTGAAGATTGGCATTCATGTGTTGCATTAAATAAATATTGGTACAATTCCATAAATTCAGGTTCCTTAGGAAACCAAGAGGAATGGTTGCCCTGTTGCTGATTCTTTTGGTCAGGTTACCTGCAATCCCTTACCTTCAGGGAAATCTGCAGTTTGAGTTTCACCTCATTCTTTATGACCTCGTGCTGGATGAACTGGCGTATCTGTAGCACACTGGGGCTCTTCAGTATAGGGGCTGGAGTGTTCACTAACTGTTTGGAGCCAATGTCGAGACCCTTCCAAATCTGAGTGCCAAACGGAGGTCCTGGAGTTTTTTTCTGTCACCAAAATAAGCAAAACCACCATCAAAGAAATGAGTATGTTTTAACATTAGATTTTTTCTTCCACTGTGTACTTATTATGTAGACACTGTGCTCAAACGACCGCACAATCGCACTCATCTCACATGCTAGCAAAGTGATGGTCAAAATTCTCCAAGCCAGGCTTCAACAGGACATGAACTGTAAACTTCCAGATGTTCCAGCTGGATTTAGAAAAGGCAGAGGAAACAGAGATCAAATTGCCAACATCCATTGGATCATTGAAAAACTACGAGAGTGCCCGTAAAACATCTACTTCTGTTTTATTGACTACACCAAAGCCTTTGACTGTGTGGATCACAACAAACAGGAAAATTCTTAAAGAGACAGGAATACCGGATCACCTGACCTGCCTCCTGAGAAAGCTTTGTGCAGGTCAGGAAGCAACAGTTAAAACTGGGCATGGAACAACAGACTGGTTCCAAATCGGGAAAGGAGTACATCAAGGCTGTATATTGTCACCCTGCTTATTTAACTTATATGCAGAGTACATCATGAGAAACGCTGGGCTAGAAGAAGCACAAGCTGGAATCAAGATTTCTGGGAGAAATATCAATAACCTCAGATACGCAGATGATACCACCCTTATGGCAGAAAGTGAAGAACTATAGAGCCTCTTGATGAAAGTGAAAGAGGAGAGTGAAAAAGTTGGCTTAAAGCTCAACATTCAGAAAACTAAGATCATGACACCTGGTTCCATCACTTTATGGCAAATAGATGGGGAAACAGTGGAAACACTGAGAGACTATTTTTTTGGGCTCCAAACTCACTGCAGATGGTGACTGCAGCTATGAAATTAAAAGACGCTTGTTCCTTGGAAGAAAAGCTATTACCAGCCTAGACAGCATATTAAAAAGCAGAGACATTACTTTGCCAACAAAGGTCCATATAGTCAAAGCTATGGTTTTTCCAGTAGTCATGTATGGATGTCAGAATTGTACTATAAAGAAAGCTGAGCACCGAAGAATTGATGCTTTTGAGCTGTGGTGTTGGAGAAGACTCTTGAGAGTCCCTTGGACTGCAAGAAGATCCAACCAGTCCACCCTAAAGGAAATCAGTCCTGAATATTCATTGGGAGGGCTGATGCTGAAGCTGAAAGTCCAATAATTTGGCCACCTGATGCAAAGAACTGACTCATTTGAAAAGACCCTGATGCTGGTAAAGGTTGAAGGTGGGATGAGAAGGGGATGACAGAGGATGAGATGGTTGGATGGCATCACCGACTCAATAGACATGAGTCTGAATAAACTTTGGGAGTTGGAGATGGACAGAGAGGCTGGTGTGCTGCATTGCATGGGGTCACAGAGTTGGACAAGACTGAGCAACTGAACTGAACTGAACTGAGACAGTATATGCTAGGAATCTCTCATTAGTGAATACAACAGTGAAAAAAAGGGATCCCTGCTCTCAAAAAGTTTTGCAAATATAAGGAAAATTAGGAATGGACTGGAAAAGTTTTCCTCTTTATATGTGTTACCAAAAATAAGGATTTTTAAAATCCTGTTGCCTGATGTCCTACTGTATAGCATTTAAGGGAATGCTAAGCCATGCTGTTGCCATGGTGATGCAGCAGAAGCCTTGTTTATGCCAAATGCATGAGACTACCTGGGTTTCCCAGGTGGCTCTAGTAGTAAAGAACCTGCCTGACAATGCAGGAGATGCAAAAGACATTGGTTTGATCCCTGGGTTGGGAAGATCCACCGGAGGGGGAAATGGCCTCCCACTCCAGTATTCTTCTGTAGAGAATCCCATGGACAGGGGAGCCTGGTGGGCTACAGTCCATAGGGTCACAAAGAGCTGGACATGACTGAAGTGATTTAGCACACACACATATCTTTTTACCCACAGAGAGCCTAAAACATTTGGAATTAAGCTTGGAGAGATCCTTTGAGAGAGAAATCAAGCTCTAGATCTGGGTGGTCTTTGAGCTCACTCTAGATTAAGCATGCTGCCAGAATCTTCTCAGGATCTCTTCTGCAGAAATGTGTGCCCTGTGTCGATACACATCTCTTATGTGTTTTTTTTTTGTAATTGACTTTCAGGAGTGGTGTGGGCTTGATGTGTTTCATTTTAAGTTGCTCTTCATGTCAAATGCATGGTCAGTGACAGCTACTCAGGAGCTTGCCTGGGCTGGGTCACGCCACTGGGCAGAGGTCACAGCTATAGGAATTTTGGAGGAAGAGAAGGAACTTCCTTCATTCATCTCAAATGTGGTATATTATTTTTCATAATGCAATAAATACATTCAACTTGGAGATAGCCTTTGTAAACCATTTGGTATGAGCTTTCAATTTTCAGATAAGGAAGCAGAGATCAAGGGTGACTTGTCTCAAATTCCATACTAATAATTGATAAAGTCAAGATTAGAATTCAGATCACCTTCATTCACCATGTTGATTACAGGTACCAAACTGAAACAGAGGGTTAGGCGATCTTTGCTATCTTAAGAGTTCATTACCTGTGCTTCCACTACTATAAGACTGGATAAAGAAACCAAGATAATCATAACTAAAAACCATTATCCTCCTCACTTCACACTACTATCTTTCCCTGATCATGTTACCAATGCCTTCACTGATTTAACAATTTAACATCTGACAGTTTGCTGGACATATTACATAAACTGCTTGCAAAATTAAATGACAAACCTGGCAAGATGCAGGACTTTATGATTCCTTAAGATATTTTCTTTCATTCTTTAAAAAAATCTTAGGTGAGGCTTCTCTAAGCTGACACAATTACAATGCTTACTTTTTAACACTGAGATTCCAAGTCCGTATATTTAATATTTCATGTTATTCTTAGATACTCAGTTTATGCATTAATAAATTAAGAACAAAGGGAAAGTGAAAGACCTCAGTTTGTGTGTTAAAACTAGCAAATACTGGGAGAAAGGAAGCTTTCTATATTGCATAATATCAGTAATGGGTTACCCAGAGTAGATATTTTTATATGATAGGAAGATGTTCAAACCAGCAATGTAGACTAAAAAAATAAAATTGAGATTAGTCAGGTATATTTCTCCAAAATCTACAAATGTCAAAGTATTCAAATATAAAACTCCTTGATCCCGTTAACAATTTACAAAAGAATGAAAAGAGGTGAATATACAGGAGAAGACCTGAGCTCTGGTCCATGGATGGATGGATATGCATATATGGTAACTTCACAGCAGAAAAATTTATACCTGAACTGAGGGAAAGGTCTCCCATGTCCTTGACTGGAGGTTAGGAGGAACAATCGTATCTAATTCTTTCTTCATTAGCCATGGTGACACTTCGTGTAAAGGGCGAAGGACGGTAATGCTCAGGGCACCTGGGTCACAGAGAGTTAGCAGAGGGTCATTTCTCTGTCAGAAATACTCTGAGAAATTCAGCAAATATTAAACACATTTGATAAGCCAGACACAGCGATCACACTTAAGGACCTTGGGGTCTAATAAGGAAAGTCTTTTAGTCAGAGTAACATCTAAAAGCTGGATTCAGACCACTTGAAAGCATTAATTGACACTTCGCTGTCCTTCAGAAATCACACGCAAGTTCTGTTGGTTCTACCACGAAGCATCTCTTGAGTTCATCCACCTCTTTCCCCTCCACCGACCCAACCTTAGACTATTTCCCGCAAAGAGATCCTGACTTGGACCTCAGCAACAATGAACTTTTCTTCCCACCTCTACTCTGTGAATGAACCTCCTTCCACAGGCAGGGTGACTGACTATGTTAGTCCACCATGTAAACTTTTCTTTGATTTCCCATCGCTTATATGATAAAACTGAGGCCTTAATGTTTTCTCCTGCCTCCTCAACTTGGGCTATTTTCCCTTCTATACTTTGGCTCCTTTGGCCTTTTCTCCTCTGTTCCAAGCTTCCTGCTTTGTATTCCCTCTTCCAAGAAAGCTCCTCCTCCTCCTATTTTAATTAGTGCCTACTTATCCAGAAGATCTTGGCTCCAGCGTTTTCAGGAAAGCCTTCTAGATTATGTCAGGCTCCCCTGTTAGATGCTCTCATGGAACCATATTCCTTTACTCCATAGGCCTTATCCCTTATAATCATACAGGTATTTGTGTGACTATGTAATTAACACCCATCTCTTTCCTTAGACTCTAAGCTTTGTGAAAGCAGGGTTTGTTGCTCTCTTAGCTCACCATTGTATCTCTAACACCCAGCCAAGTTTTGGTACATGGTGGGTTATCATGTAGATGCTAAATGACTAACTAACGAAGCAATTTGAGATGAATCCTTATTCTCTCACAGTTCTACACACACACTGTAAAACCAGTCAGAGCTCCCCACTTTCCATATTCATAGAGAAAAAGCAAATTTATTACATCACACACATGTACATTGATGCATTCAAAGATACAACTGCATATAGAGGTGGGCATACTCATAAATGAATACAAAATATATCCCACCAATCAAAGAAAAGATAAAAAAGGAAACACACACATAAACCTGGAGAGACACAGCATATTGCTTTGGTGCATGGATAACATGAAAGTTTTTTTGTTCTTTCTGTGCTTAAATACACATGTTACATATACAGTGGTTCTTACCTAATGCAATGTTATGTCTCTATTTTTTGGTCATACACTAATTTCTTGAAATTAATGAAAATATGTAAATACCCAATGAATATAATACATAACTTACCCTATATTTCAGGTTGGATTTCTAACTGACACATCAAATCTACTTTATTCTCTTGTTATACTAAATTCATCAAGGCAACACCATCAAAATGACAAAAAATGAAGTTAGGAAATACACCTCACTTTTATTTTTTACTACTAAGACGAAACTGACACATAAGTAGGAACCTAGGTACATAACTAAATCTACCTAACAAGCCTAAATGCAGATACAGATCTACTTATAGGTAGGAAAGGGACTCACACAGTTTACACAGGTTGATGCTTAGATAAAGCATAGTACAAACATATATCACTGTACAACCTGGCTGGCATGGCCAGGTGGAAAGCAGAGTTGAAAAGTGAGCAAAGGGGAAAACATAGCGACCACATCAGGGTAGACTGGATATGGAGGATGAGAGGCAGTAAAGGACACAGCAACTTGCAGTCTGGCTCTCTACCTGGATGTTCCTGTACTGGCTCTTGAAGAACCATGGTAGTTGATTCTCCATATGCCAGGGAAAGGTACTCTTCTATGTCACTGTCCCGAAGAAGCTCCACTCCTGATCCATCAGCATAGATAACAAAAAACCTGTTTGCAGAAATAAAAATCGGATCCCTTGACACATTCAGCTAAAATGCTCCTTAAACTTGGAACTGAAAATAAAAGTCATGATTTTATTTTTATCATATTACCTGGGGACATGTTCACCATAGATTTGCAGATGATTTTTATGAAGGTGAGTGGATGATAAACTGTCATAACCTTCAGCTTCTGCATTTAAATCATCTTCCAGGTTGTTTTCAGGTAGGATGGTGGATGCACTACCATCAGCCATGACCTAAGGGACACAGTACATAAGCAACCAAAAAAAAAAGCCACAAAGCTTACATTTTTGTTGATCTCATTTGAGAACGCAGGTAATCTTTTGGATATTCAGAAAATCAAAGATATTTACTTATAAGGTATTATCCCCTAAGTATTTTGTTGTTGTTTAGCCACAAAGTCATGTCTGACTCTTGCAACTCCATGGACTGTAGCTCACCAGGCTCCTCTGTCCATGGGATTTCCCAGGCAAGAATACTGGAACAGGTTGCCATTTCCTCCTCCAGGGGGATCTTCCCAACCCAGCGATGGAATCCACATCTCCTGTATTGGCAGGTGGATTCTTTACCGCTGAGCCACCAGGGAAGCCCCAATAGACTGCATTAATAAAAGTGAAAACGTAGTAGCACATCTTCACTGACAAACTACACCAAGAATGTGAAAACAAACGGGAAGACAAGCCAGAACACAATCAGAGGAGGGCGACTAATATGGCAGGGGACACACCAGGGGGCAATCTTATCTTCTGAGGATAAGGTCAGGGGACTGGGAATTTAAACATGGAGGAACGACTACTCATGTGACAGTTGTCTTGAAATATTAAGAGTGACAGTATGGATTCTAAGCACAGAATTAGGGACTCATGGATAGACCACCCTGGGAAACAGATGGAGGTTCACTCTGAGAAGTACATTCCTAGCTATTGCTACTGTCGAGATACAGAGTGTGGTTTAGGCTGAAAGGCCACTGAAGGGAAGGCACAAGAACATCATCAAAGCCTAGAGTAATGCTTGGCTTAGATGTTTCAACTTGGAGGGTTTGGGCTTTAGGTTTCAATTTCAGTTCATTGTAAATCAAAGTCTCTTAGTAGCCTGAACTCAGGCTGTGAAGAGTCTCACTTACTTAGCACAGAAAAACAAACTTGGATCAGGCCTTGTCTGCACCCCATGCAAAGTTGGGGACTCTGTCAGGGTTTCAAATCTAAAAAGTAACTTTGCCACCCACTAGCCAACACATGAAATTCCACCAAGGGGTGAGGAATGGGAAAAAAGTGCCTAGAGAAAGGGCTGGTGGACCTCTCCTTGTCAAGGGCTAGACAGTATATATTTTAGGGTTTGTAGGCCATAGAGTTTCTGTTGCAACTAGTCAATGCTGCCATTATATGCAAAAGCAGCCACAGGTAATATGTAAACAAATGAGCATGGCTATGTTCCAATAAAACTTTATACAATGACACTGAAATTGAATTTCCTATAATTTTCTGTGTCATAAAATACTCTTCTCCTTCTGATTTTCCTCAACCATTTAAAAATGTAAAATGTAGTCATCAAGGACCCATATAAACAAGTGACCATGGTTTGTCACTGCCTGGCTTAGCAATAAGAGGAAGGACAGAGAAACAGAACACAGAGCTCTACCACTGACCAGCTAAGCACCTCACCAGGCTTCCCACCTCCCCATCCTCAGCCCTCCTGGAACCCTCACGCTGATAATATTTCTAAGGATTCTCTACCTAGTCAAACAGACTTGCCTGCTGTCCTGTGTATTTTCTCTCACTTAAACCCAGATACAGAGCATTCTTACACTGTTCTTCATTGTTGACATTATTTTAGATGTTTAGTAAGGCCACAGCAGCCCACTCCAGTACTCTTACCTGGAAAATCCCATGGACGGAGGAGCCTGGTAGGCTGAAGTCCATGAGGTCACGAAGAGTCGGACACGACTGAGCGAGTTCCATTTCACTTTCATGCATTGGAGAAGGCAGTGGCAACCCACTCCAGTGTTCTTGCCTGGAGAATCCCAGGGACGGCGGAGCCTGGTGGGCTGCCGTCTATGGGGTCGCACAGAGTCGGACACGACTGAAGTGACTTAGCAGCAGCTTAGCAACTTCTCCCCCTTTTTGTTCTAATTATTTATTTGGCTTTACCATTTCAATCATCCTCATTGTTGGGTTTGCTATCCCCTGCTGCTGCTGCTGCTGCTAAGTCACTTCAGTCGTGTCCGACTCTGTGAGACCCCATAGACGGCAGCCGACCAGGCTCCCCCGTCCCTGGGATTCTCCAGGCAAGAACACTGGAGTGGGTTGCCATTTCCTTCTTCAATGAAGCATAATCGAGAATTAAAGCTACTGACATTAATTGCTGTTGTCCAAAGCACTGACAGTAAGTAGATAACTAATCCCAAGGCAGCTAAGATAAAAAGCTATTTGGGAGCTCTCTAGGGTGAAATATCTCAAAAGCAAACCCATCGCCTCTCTCTCCATACTAATGATGCACTTTACCTGAAAGGTATTTCCTTCGGGATCCATGACCTCGCAGATAACCTCTGATGTGTGTTTCATGATGTACCTGCTAGCTCTCAGCTGCTCACGTTTTTGAAAAGGATGGTATATGTCACTGCTTGATTCATGGCAATATATAGCTGAACAGTCCCTATCAATATGAAGACAGCCTGTGTTTGGAGGTAACACCTGAAAGGGTCACACAAAGAGATAAATTATTCAAAATTTCTTGATTGATTTGAGAGATTTAGAAAATCATTTAAGGAAAAAATACTATCCATTGACTCGAGACACAAACGTATTTTCAGGAAGAAAACAAAAGAGGATGTAAAGTTTGGGGAAAGACTATTTAATAAGGAGGCAAACAATGATTAGGATATAATTGTTCCTGCATCTCATATTTAATCTACTCACTTTAATACTTCTTCCAAGTAATGCAATCTATGCCCCTTCTTTTTTCAGATATTTAATTAAAGTATTAAAAGCATATGTTAAGTAAACACACTTGGCCCTATTCAAAACTCTTGGAATCCTTTAATGTTTTTGGGCAAGGAGCATCTTCAAAGGGGTCAACAGCAATGGGACAAATGCTTTTAGAAGCTTTTATTTTTCCTCATTCCTCTGGTGGCTGACACAGACCTTAAGTAATAGCTTTTGTATAATGACTTCTGGTTTGGATAGCCTCTTTATGAGATATAATTCACATGCCATATATTCTCCCCTTTAAAGTGTTCATTCAGTGGATTTTAGTATATTCAAAAACTTGTGCAAACATGATCACTAATTCAAGAACACTTGCATCGTCCGGCAAAGAAACCCTGATGCCATTAGTCATTCTGCACCTCTCCTGTCTCTGGCAACCACTGGCCTGCTGTCTCTATGGATTTGACTATTTCAGACATTCCGTAGAAATGGAAGCATGTGATATGTGGCCTCTTGTGTCTGGCTTCTTTCACTTGGCATAAAGTTTTTATGCTTCATTTATATTGTAGTGTGTATCAATACTTCATTCTGTTTATTTCCACTTCAGTTTAGATGTGTGAAATTTAAAAAGTTTTTATGCTAAAATGAACTCAAGTTTTTTCAATTTAGGTAGTTTGGGGAGATTTGAAACTGAAATCAAGCCTACATTTGCTAAACTGAGGAGTTCAAAGTTCACAAATTCAGCCATTAAGTCCTCAATTTTCCCATCGTTTGACTTGCAGTTGCCCAGGACAAGTTCTCAAATAGCTGGCAGAGTCTGCTTCCTCAGCTCCAGGTAGATCCTTCTCTTCATGGCAATGTTTCTCTCTTCCCCTACTCTTCAAACTTAACTTTCTGTGGCAGGTGGTGGCAGGGGTTGGGGAGAGGTGTCCCAGCCTGTGCAGCAAGGGCCAATGGAAGGGGGTCTACTTGCAGCAGACATATGAAAGCCACAATGAGGTATCGCCTCACACTGGCCAGAATGGCCCTCATCAAAAAGTCTACAAATAATAGATGCTGGAGAGGGCTGGAGAAAAAGGAGCCCTCCTACGCTGTTGGTGGGAATGTAAATTGGTATGGCCACTATGGACAACAGTATGGAGGTTCCTTAAAAAAATTAAAAATAGAGCTACCATATGACCCTGCACTCCCACTCCTGGGCATATATCCAGAGAAAAACATGGGAAAGGATACATGCAATAGCCAAGATATGGAAGCAACCTGTGTCCATAGAGAAATGGATACAGAAGATGTGGGACATGTATACAATGGATATATATATATATATATATATATTACTCAGCCATTAAAAAGAATGAAATATGCCATTTGCAGCAACATGGATGGACCTAGAGATTGTCATACTGAGTGAAGACACACAGAGAGAGATATGATATCACTTACATGTGGAATCTAAAAAAATGGTACAAATAAACTTATTTACAAAACAGAAACAGACTCACAGAAAGCAAACTTATGGTTACCAGGAGGGAAGGGTGGACAGAAGAGATGGGGAGTTTGGAATCTACATGTACACACTGCTGTATTTAAAATGGATAACCAACAAGGACCTAGTGTATAGCACAGGGAACTCTGCTCAATGTTATATAGCAGCCTGGATGGGAGGGGAGTTTGGGGTAGAATGACTACATGTATGTGTCTGTGGCTGAGTTGCTTTGCTATGCACCTGGAACTATCACAACATTGTTAATTGGCTATACTCCAACATAAAATAAAGAATTTTTTTTTAAAAAGATTTGCATTTTCCAGTTTTCTATATGTCTTAGGTCTTTGGTTTCCCTTCTAGTCATCCATTACTGCCTTCTTTTGTTTTAAATAGATTATTTTCAAGTGTGCCATTTTAATTCCATTGTTTCCTTTACTATATATTTTTGAGTTATTTTCTTAGTGTCTTTTGGGTATTACAATTAACATCTTAATTTATAACTGTCTAGATTGGATTGATACTAATGATATCACTATTATACAAAATCTTTGCTCCATGTAGCTCTATTCCTTCTTTATACATTTTATAATAGTGGTTTTATGTAGTTGCCTTTTAAATAAAAAAGGTCACAAAAATACATGCATACTGTCTTTTATATTTACCTATATTGTTATCTTTACCAGTACTATTTATGTATAATTGAATTGCTGTGTAGTGTTCGTTTCAGCCTGAAGGATTCCCTTTAGATTTTCTTGTAGGGAATGTCTAAGAGCAACAAATTCTTTCAGTTTTTGTTTCCCTGGAACTATATTAATTTCTTCATTTTAGGATAATTTTACTGAAAACAGGAATTTTTGGTTGATGATCTTTTTCTTTAAGTATTTTGAATATGTCATCTCACTGCCTTCTGACTCCATGTTTTCTGATGAGAACATAGCTATTAGTCTTATTGGATACCTCAATTTAAAAATTTTTTTATTATGATATAGTTGATTAACAATGTTGTGCTTTAGGGTTTTTCTTTTCTTTTTTTTTGAGATCTCTCATATTTGATGAGCCTTTTCTCATTGCTTGTGAGACTTTGTCTTCACACAATTTGACTGTGATGTGTCTAGGTGTGGATCTCCGAGTTTATCTTACTTGAAGTTTGTTGAGATTTCTTGCAATTGTAGATAGTTTAATCAAATTTGGTAAGTTTTAAGCCATTATTTCCTCAAATAATCTTGCAGCCCTTCTCTCTATTCCTTCTCAGACTCTCATTATGCATGTGTTAGTATGCCTGATGGTATCCTCTGAGGCTCTGTTCATTTTTCTTGATTCTTTTTTCTCTCTCTCCTCCAGACTGCATAATCTCAACTGATCTATTTTCAAGTCAGTTCAAATAATTGCTGATTATTTCTTCTGCCAGCCAAAATTTGATGTTGAGCCTCATTAGCAAATTTTTCATTACACTTATTATGCTTTCCAACTCCAGAATTCCTATGTGGTTCTTTTAAAAAATAATTTCTATGTATTGATATACTATACTCATGAAGCAGCATTCTCATATTGTGCTTTAGTTCTTTACACAAGGCTTCTCACTTTTTAAAACATAACAGCTGACTTAAATTTGTCTCTTTAGATGCAAAGTCTGGGTTTCCACAGGGATGGTTTCTATTGATTGCTTCCTCCTTTCCCATCCCTGTTTATGGGCCAAAATCCCCCTCTTCCCCACTCCCTCATGTCTTATAATTTTTTGTTGAAACTAGATATTTAAAAATAGTATTATGCACAACTCTGGAAATTATATCCTTGCCCCAGGACTTGTTATTGTTACTTTTGTTGTTGTTGCTATTTGTTCAGTGATTCCCCTGAACCATTTCTTTAAAGTTTATAATGTCATGCGTGGGCCTAATCTGTTAGGCTTAGAGTTCTTCTCATAACTGGGCAGATACATTCTTAAGTACTTTGCACTAATAGATCTTTCAGCCTCTGCTGAGGGCTGTATGGGCTCTATGTGCATACTGGCCAATGTTTTCAATGCTGTAGTAGGAAGTTTGTAATTCCACCTTACCCTTCACTCCCTGCTTGTGCAGAGCTTCTTAATCAGCAAGAGTGAAAGATCAGGGCTTTCTGAGGCCTTTTATGGGCATGTTCATAGCCCTTCACAGGAGTGTGGCTTTCTATATTCCAGAGAATATGTCAGAGCTTTTCAAAGCCCTCGATGGACTTCTCATTCTCCTTTTCCTTTTAACTCTTTTGTTTAGCTTCTTATTTTTTGTTGCTACTTCAACAGCTATAATGTTCAATTATCACCTCCATTTGAGGAAAAGTCTATTTGTAGGGAGTGAGTTCAGAATCAGACCAAATAAAGACAACCCTTGTTGAACAGTGGTTTCTAGAAAATGGACAGACAGGTTGAATAATGACAACATCTTGTGATGGATCTTTTGGGGAGCTCTAGATCTATTCTTCTTTCAGTGGCTGCTAGCCTGCTGGTCTTCACTGCTATCATGCATGTGAGAGTGTTGATGTTCAAGGCTACCTTGGAGCTGGGGGAGGGGAGAGGAATGCGGCAAGTGAAATCACCACAATGCTTGCTGTTCTTCCCAAGATTGTCTTTTTTTTGTTTGTTTGTTTTTTATTTTTTTATTACTATTTTTTTAAATTTTATTTTATTTTTAAATTTTACATAATTGTATTAGTTTTGCCAAATATCAAAATGAATCTGCCACAGGAATACATGTGTTCCCCATCCCGAACCCTCCTCCCTCCCCCCTCCCCACACCATCCCTCTGGGTCGTCCCAGTGCACCAGCCCCAAGCATCCAGTAGCGTGCATCGAACCTGGACTGGCAACTCGTTTCATACATGATATTTTACATGTTTCAATGCCATTCTCCCAAATCTTCCCACCCTCTCCCTCTCCCACAGAGTCCATAAGACATGTTGGTGAGTAAGTAATGACACATGTGCCAAGGCCAATGAGGATGGGCAGAAGGTGGTTGTGAATGCTCTATCAAATTATAGAACTATAAAATAAATGTTGCTAAGCTTATTTGGAGTTTTTTTCCCCAAATGGGAGCTAAGATATGTGTGTTTCTCAATGAGGTGCAATCAGTGTTTCAGGAGATGTGGATAAACATGCAGCTACACAATTGTATCAGACACTGAATGTCTCCAGGTTGGATCTCTTTTCTGTTACATCTCTTCCTTCAGTGGTAACTTATATTGGTGCTAAAATTTCTTTGCCTCTATAGTAGTAACCAGCAGAGTCTAGGGCTATGATAAAAATAAGGCCTCATCACAGCATCACAGATTTTTATGACCTCTGGTAGGACATGCAGTACTGAAATATAGATGCTTTCTTAAAAAATGAACATTCTGATAGCACAGGAACTCTGCTAAATGTTATGTGGCAGCCTGGATGGGAGGAGAGTTTGGGGGAGAATGGATACATGTGTATGTAAGGTTGAGTCCCTTCTCTGTTCACCTGAAACCATCACAACATTGTTAATCAGCTATGCTAAGTCACTTCAGTCGTGTCCAACTCTGTGTGACCCCATAGATGGCAGCCCACCAGGCTCCTCTGTCCCTGGGATTCTCCAGGCAAGAATACTGGAGTGGGTTGCCACTTCCTTCTCCAATCAGCTATACCCCCATACAGTCAGCTATACCCCAATACAAATATACCCCAATACAAAATAAAAAAGTTTTTTTTTTTAAATTGGATATTTTGAATGTTATGTAGGAAAAAAAAGCATCCATTTCTCCAATTGCAGCCTTTCTTGGTCATCTCTCACTTTCAGCACCTTGCTCGTCCCACAAGGATCTGCACAGTACGAGGGAGTATCAGGAGAGAAGGGAGGGATAAACTGGCTCCAGTAGCTTCCACAGTAACAAACATTTGTTACGGAAGTCTTTGTCCATTACCTTCTGCCTTTGCACCCTCGGTATCCTGTGACCCTAGATGTGACATCCTGACACTTGTGTCCCCTCATCAGCAAGCAGAATGGCAAAGGCAAATCCCTCTAAGCTGGGAGGGACTGCAGGCTGAGCCTGGGGCATTGTGTTTAATGGGGAAATGCAAGGAGGCGGAGGAGTTGCTAACAGCATTCCTCCCCAGCCCTCCAAAGACACTGCTGTGCTTCACTTGGGCTAGTTCTCCTCCTAGACCACACAGAACACATGTGTCCTTACATCCTGCGGGGATACGAGGTAAAGTGGGGACAGACTGGAGGTGGGAAGGGTAGGAAAGTGAGAATGAGTAAGAGGAGGCAGGAGGTGAAGCTGATCTGGGAGGGACAGGGCAGCACTGAGTGCTCCTAACACCCACAGTGCCCATCACCTACCACTAAATGATCCCCAGCAAATACACTCCAGAGTATAACTTTGATCCCCAGATACCAAAGCACTGAAAGACAGGGAGGACACTGATTTTCTGTGACGGATTTTGAAAAGAAAGTAAATAAATGAAGAGATATTGAGAAGTGTGCTCTAAGATCAGTTGAGATGAGAGCAACAGCCATGCATGTGGTGGGAATGTTCGCTGCCCCAGATGGATGTGCTTTCTTAGTCACAAACACACTTCGACACTTCCCTTTGGCTCCCCTCGTTTTGCTCGGACCCACCTGGTACGTTCCCTGTGGCTTTGCAATGATGGACGTCCCGTCCCCAAAGGTGGCGCAGCAGCTACTGTCCTCGCAGTTGGTGATGACCGTGGCGTAGTGCGAGCTTTCAATCCGCATGCACTTCACCTGCCTGGCGATCCTCTGAGGACCTTCGGCTGCGGGCAAATGCACAGGAGCAGGTCTGACAGGATGCACGCAAGGGGAACACGCCTGCCTGCTGACTGCCCGGCTGAGAACTCACTCCACGGGGCTGCTGTGTGGGCTACTGCTTTATCAACTCGGAGCCTTTGTTTGAGAAGGCATATTAATTTAGTGTGCTGGTTTTGTCCTCACCGTTCTTTTTGAGAAGTTGAAAACATCCAGAAAAGCACAAAATATAACTTAACTGTACATGTTTGCCAATCAGAATTTACACTCATTAAATTTTGCCATATTTGCTTCATTTTTAACATGTACATAAGAGAGAAGTTACAGGTAAAGTTCACATCTCTTCCTATCTCTGACTGTATTTCTTTTTCTCACAATCCACTATAATACTTTTATATAAATGTATATATCAGAAATATTTTGTTGCTTTAAATTTACATAAGTTATATATCACCCTGTGTATCATACTACTGGGCTTCCCTGGTGGCCTAGACAATAAAGAATCTGCCTGCAACGCAGGAGGCCTGGGTTCGATCCCTGGGTCAGGAAGATCCCCTGGAGAAGGGAATGGCTACCCACTCCAGTACTCTTGCCTGGAGAATTTCATGGACAGAGGAGCCTGGTGGGCTACAGTCCATGGGGTCCCCAAAGAATCGAACATGACTGAGCAACTGACACACACTTGAATTTTTCACTTAATGTTTTGAGGCCTTTAGCCATCTTGATATATACGTGCTGATGTAAACAGGTACATGTGTGGGTACTTCATTTATTTTAATTGCTACATAGTATCCCTTTGTAAGAATAAACCACATTTTACTTTTCTGTTCTGTTGTTAATGGACATTTATGCTTTCCCAATATTTTAATATTATACTCAGTGTTGCAAGAAGCATCTCTGTACTTGTTTCTTTGTGCAAATGTATGAGTGTCTTTCCCAAGAAAAGGAAAAAGCTTTGAAAGCTATCCCAGGACAATTGGAATAGACATTTCTCTAGTGGGAAATTGACTTGCAGAGATATTTCCCAACCCACCCCCTATAACCCAATAAAAATAAAAACAAAAGAAAAGAGTATCTTTCTATATATACCCAGATGGAGAATTAGTGTATCACATGATATGCACTTTTCAATTCGCCAGATATTTTAAAATTGCCCACCCAAGTGGCTTTTTAAGTTTTCACTCTAACAGGATATAAAGGTTCCTCTCTTTCTACTCACTTGCCATTTTGTTGCATTTAATTTGGCAATGAACCATTTCATGCATTCAACAAATAAACCCCAGAATTAAACAAAAGTGAATTAGGGAATAATTTTTATTTCAAAATCTTGTTTAAATTTAGCTTAGGAAGGGTGTTAGGTTTTTAGATTATATGAACAGACTCCAGTTCATTAGCAGCTGCCACTTTCTTTTCTGAGAATTGTCAGACAGAATTGAAGGAGGACATATCTGAGGTCTATGTAGGAAAATTAGATTCCTTAAGGATCAAAGGAAACAGGTCTGAAATCTAATTGCTCAGTACAGTTGACTCATGATTATTAACTTTTAGTTAATACCAATCCAGGTTGTAGCTTTTTAGTGGTAAAAATAGGAAAAGCACTATTACTATCCATTAGCCAACTGGAGCTGTTATCACTCCCGTGTCAGCTGAGGATAAAGACCATAATAAAGGTCCCCATTGGTTCTGGTTTGGACTGCCTGGGTATTCTTTGGTTGATTTGAGTTCTTAAAAAAAATTTGTTTTTCTTACAAGTGTTTTGAAAAGTCAGTGAAGTTTTTACCTATCCTATCCTAAAGACATAATATTGTCATCTACTTGAAAAAGAATAAATACATGTATATGTGTAACTGAATCACTTTGCTGTGAACCTAAAACACAGTATTAACCAACTATCTGCTGCTGCTGCTCAGTCGCTTCAGTCATGTCGAACTCTTTGAGACTCTATGTAGTCCTCCAGAAAAATTAAAGCTTACCTGTCTCTTGATCCTCCGAAGAAATAGTCGGATCTTCATAAACTTGATAAAAGGTTGTGATCCTGGTACCATCAGCATGATCCACTATCCGAGTACCATCTTTCTTTTCAATGATGATCACTTTGTCTTCTCGAGTTGTCATAACCTGAACATACAAAGGCAGACCATCATCATTTGTTCAGGTGGTTGGTTAATCCCAAGTTTGCTTATTTTTACACCCCAGTGATTACCATCAAAAGCCTGATTATTTAAAAGTGAAAGTTTTATCTCATCTACTTGATCTAATCTTTATAACAATCCTGGAGGAAATTCAGGCTTAGAGCAGTTAAGTAACTTGCCTAAAGTCACTCAGCATGTGCCAGAGCTGATGCTGGACCAAGACTCTTACTTCAACAGTGATGCTCCTTCCATGGTCACACATTTGTGAGTCAAAAGCTAATGTCAGGAGTGATATGACCCAGGTATATGCAGGAAGATGACCCCAGGTCCTGTTCCCTTAGAAACTACAGGTTTAAGATAAGCCAGGGACCACTGGTGTCTGTAGTGAGGGTTCTGATGTGGTCTGCTTCCCCTGAGGATGCAATACCAGAGCCTGGATTTTGGGTGTTGGCACAGGGAGCCATGGGTGAAAGGCTGGTATAGGGAAGCATGGAAGAAAGGTGTGCTGGACACAAGGGAACTCAGATACCAATGGGCAGAGTAGTGGGAGCAAGGCTAGAAGGTGAGGGACCATACTGGGAAGCTTGTTAAGTCATATCAAGGACTCAGTTGTTATCCAAAGAGGGGCAAAGCAGTAGAGGAGAGTTTTAGGTATGTGGACTAGAGCCAGAAACACAGAAAGAATTTAGTCCTAGTAAGTGCTTCAATTACTTTGCCAACAAAGGTCCATCTAGTCAAGGCTATGGTTTTTCCAGTGGTCATGTATGCATGTGAGAGTTGGACTGTGAAGAAAGCTGAGCGCCAAAGAATTGATGCTTTTGTTTTTTTTTTTTAATATTATTATTATTATTTTTACTTTACAATATTGTATTGGTTTTGCCATACATCAACATGCATCTGCCACAGGTGTACACATGTTCCCCATCCTGAACCCCCCTCCCACCTCCCTCTGGGTCATCCCAGTGCACCAGCCACGCACCTATAGACATCTTATCTTTGACAAAGGAGGCAAGAATATACAATGGAGAAAAGACAATCTCTTTAACAAATGGTAATGGAGAAAAGACAATCTCTTTAACAAATGGTGCTGGGAAAACTGGTCAACAACTTGTAAAAGAATGAAACTAGAACAATTTCTAACACCATACACAAAACTCAACAAAACTCAAAATGGATTAAAGATCTAAACATAAGACCAGAAACTATAAAACTCTTAGAGGAGAACATAGGCAAAACACTCTCCAACATACATCAACTGGTCAATAACTTGTAAAAGAATGAAACTAGAACAATTTCTAACACCATACACAAAGCTCACAAAACTCAAAATGGATTAAAGATCTAAACATAAGACCAGAAATTATAAAACTCCTAGAGGAGAACATAGGCAAAACACTCTCCGGCATACATCACAGCAGGATCCTCTATGACCCACCTCCCAGAATATTGGAAATAAAAGCAAAAATAAACAAATGGGATCTAATTAAAATTAAAAGCTTCTGCACAACAAAAGAGACTATAAGCAAGGTGAAAAGAATTGATGCTTTTGAACTGTGGTGTTGGAGAAGACTCTTGAGAGTCCCTTGGACTGCAAGGAGATCCAACCAGTCCATTCTGAAGATCAGCTCTGGGATTTCTTTGGAGGGAATGATGCAAAAGCTGAAACTCCAGTACTTTGGCCACCTCATGCGAAGAGTTGACTCATTGGAAAAGACCCTGATACTGGGAGGCATTGGGGGCAGGAGGAAAAGGGGATGACAGAGGATGAGATGGCTGGATGGCATCACCGACTCGATGAGAGTGAGTTTGAGTGAACTCCGGGAGTTGGTGATGGACAGGGAGGCCTGGCGTGCTGCGATTCATGGGGTCGCAAAGAGTCGGACACGACTGAGCGACTGAACTGAACTGAACTGAAGTGCTTCAATTTGAAAGAACACTGAGACTTTTGTTTCCTGTAGCCAAATGGTTCAGAGGAGCTCTAAACCCCCAGCTGCACATGTGTGTGTGAAGGTGTGCCAGGTCTCCCTTCAAGACAGGACTTGCTCCCCACCTGTGGGGAGGGAAGTTGGAAAACAGCCTCCAGATGTCAGTTCTTCCAGCACCTGCCTCAACTGCAGAGAGATGCCTTGCCTGACTTCCATTGTTCTGCTAAGACAGAGACACACTGATCTGGCTCCCGCTCCCCGACTTGGGACACTGGGACGGATGACACTGGCTCCTGAGCTCCTGCCATGGAGCTCTGTGGTGTCTGCACCATAGCTCGGCTTCTCTCTCTGCCCATTCCTGCTTCCCCACTGCTTCCTTTCACAAATGGTGTCTCTTAAAAACATCTTATACAAGCAAACTTCATCTGTTTGCTACTGCAGATCCCAACTGGCAACAATGCACTCCAGTTGTATAATGCATATTATAGGCAAAAGGAGAGGAGGGCGGCAGAGGATGAGATGGTTGGATGGCATCACCAACTCAAAGGACATGAGTTTGAGCAAACTCCGGGAGATAGTGAAGGACAGGGAAGCCTGGTGTGCTGTAGCCCATGGGGTCACCAAGAGTCGGACATGAATTTGCGATTGAACAACAACAATGTATATTTTAAAATCATTGGGTACTTTCTACCTTGTACTGCCCTAACTGTAAGGGACACAGTTTTCACTAAAGAGTCCAGATGAATATGAAGTTTGCTAGCTGTTTTCTGACTCTGACTGTCTAGGGTTTTTGGGAGAAGATGATAATTATATTTGTATCTTTTTATGGTAGGCAGAAAACAATATATTTCAGAGAGAGGTCCATGCTAATCTTTAAGTTCTTCTCTTTCACACTCTCACCCAATGATACAGATGTGTATATCTATATCTATCCATCCACTGAATGTATCTAATGAGGAATAGTGCTGTAGAATGCAGGATTGAAAACATGAGCTTTGGAGTTAACCTGCCCAAGTTCAATTTCTGACTCCACAGGTGATTTAGGCAAGTTGCTTACCTTCTCTGTGTTCTAGTTTCCTCATCTGCAAAATGGAGCCAACATCAGCATATTTTTCAGAGACATTATATGGACTAAATGAGAGAATGCTGGTAAAGTGGCTCACATTTAATTGGTCAAGTTAGCAATGCTAAATATTAGCTCTTCATCTAGTATAGAAATTTACATGTTATTACTTATAACTATTCTAACATTTCATGATATCACATAACATTGACATTTTCTGGTCACCATAGGCTCAGGAAATAATCATTTTTAGTGGTAGCAAGAACACAGCAGCAAGAATATTTCCTGAACACCTGATAGTGTTAATCTGGTATTAATCTTCCCAAGTATTTTAGGTAATGACCATAATCTTCATTTTAGGAATAAGAAAACCTAAATTAGAAATAGTCAAAGTCATGCATCTTGTAAGAAACATGGCTGGGGTTCAAAGCCATGTCTGCCTCACTGCAAGGTTAGTGCCACTCCTGTAAAATGGCTACTTCATGTCACTTTTGATCTTATTTCATATGATCATTGGCTTTTATTTGCATAATGGTTAAGTACATGAGATCTAGAATGCAACCTTGGGGTCCACATTCTGAATCTACCACTTGCTGAGTGATTTTGGAAAAATTATTTAGCCTGTTTGTAGCTTCTTTGTCTCATATGTAAAATGGAAACAGCAATAGTTTCTTGTGAGAATTAGATAAGTTATATCTGGAAAGCACTGAACAAGGCCTGGGATGGTGCTGCTGCTGCTGCTAAGTCGCCCCAGTCATGTCTGACTCTCTGTGACCCCATAGATGGCAGCCCACCAGGCTCCCCCGTCCCTGGGATTCTCCAGGCAAGAACACTGGAGTGGGTTGCCATTTCCTTCTCCAATGCATGAAAGTGAAAAGTGAAAGTGAAGTCGCTCAGTTGTGTCCAACTCTTCGCGACCCCATGGACTGCAGCCCACCAGGCTCCTCCGTCCATTGGATTTTCCAGGCAAGAGGACTGAGTGCTCAGTAAATACTGTTACCATTGTTGTGATTAGACTGTTGGGTGTCTATGTTTGAATCCAGGCTCCCAACTGTTGATTTGTGCTTCCATAATGGTTCTAGGTATCAGAAAAGGAAGGGGCTTCCCTGGTTTCTCAGTGGAAAAGAGTCTGCCTGCCAATGCAGGAGACCTGGGTTCAATTCCTGGGTCAGGAAGATCCCTTGGAGAAGGAAATAGCAACCCACTCCAGTATTCTTGCCTGGGAAATCCCATGGACAGAGGAGCCTGGCAGGCTACAATCCATGGGGTTGCAAAGAGTTGGACATGACTTAGTGACTAAACCACCACCACCACCAGTAAAAGAAAGTAAGGGTCATTAACTAAGAAATACCAAATTTGCATATTAAAGCAAATAATCTGTACTGAGGCTGAATTAAAATGAGCTATTTGAAGTGACCAAAGCCATCCTGAGATAATATGTATTTTGAATCTCATAAGAAAGAACTAGCAAACAAGGTAGAAGAGTATGAAACTGTTACAGAAGCAGGCTGAAGAAGAAAGGAAAACACGTTTGGTAAGATGATGAAATTTATCTCAATGTGAAGCAGACATTCTGCTTCTGACTAGCAGTTTGTGGTTGTAAACAAAGGTTGGAAGTCCAAAAACTAGAGACAAGGCATGCAGGATTCTTTGTCTTGTTTAGATTTAGAGGTGCAAAGCTCCGTATAAGATGATAGAGGAATAGCTGAAGAATGGAAAGAGCCCAGTTTCTAGTCACCAATCACTGATGACAAACCTGGTTCCAGCACTTTCTGGCCACATTACTTCATTTGCTGAGGCTTACCTTCCTTGTCTGTATAATATACACTGGTGTGAGGCCTGAATAGAGAATGTATGCAAGATGCTAACAGAAAGCCTGGCCCATAGAAAATGCTATTGTACATCCCAGGGGTTTAAATTTCACATCTGCTTCACAGATAAACAAAACCATTATTTTCTATACCACTCATATATCACTTTTTCTTAGGTTACAAATAAAATCTTTTTACAGAGGCTTTATGGCATTGTTGAATTTTTGAGTTATTTGATATGAGCCTCTCATTAAATATACTGTAAATTATTTGAAGTCAAGGATCATGAACAAATTTCTACAATGCATGTCAGGTACATACGAGAAGTAGAAGCAAGGCAGAGCCCCACACATCTAGAATATAAATACATTTAACATGAAGAAATATAGGATATCACTAATCATATGTCTTAAAAGTGGAATAGAAAATTCATCATCTGTCTCTTACTTCAAGAATTAGTATTTCATGATACATTACTCTGGGTCAAATAAACCATACAGTAGTTTTAGATTTGGGAAGATGAATCCATCTATTTATACATAAAGTGGCTACTTAACAGATAGTTATTGAAAATTTATTATTTGCCAGGCATTCTTCCACATGTTGTTTTACAACTCTGATGATTTAGAAAAATTTATAATATACAATAGTTTGTCATACCGTTCCATTGACAGGATCTGTGGCTTTAAAGGATAAAAACGGGGCCAAGTCTGCTATTCTTTCTGATCCTTTGGTGCCAATCCGATTTCCTTGAGGTGTAGTTGTAAACCAGGTGCCTAAGTGAACATCCATAGGGGTTATTGTTTGAACTGTTTCTGGGGGAGGTTCATGGCTTTCATTTTTATGTGCCATAGGTGACTGATTTTTCTGAAATTTTCCTGTGGGAGTTCAAGTATATCAAATACAACAATTTAACTATAATATCACTTACATAGAATTATTCATTAAGTTTTAATATAGTGTAGGCTACCTCAGACACTGTTGCATAGAAAGTCCAAGTGGTGGTCATCAGTTATATTATTTCTCAAGTAGGAAAAAATCAGTTTATGAATATCTTATTCTTGGCACTTGAACCTTGTCTGGATTCCCATCACCTCCCACAAATATATACATGCATAGAAAGTTCACTGTCTATGGAACAATACACACTATTATCAGTTCTCTACACTTTTAAGTCTTGCTTACCTCTCCTCAGATTCCAGGTTTGGAGCCCTGTACCCAGCTTTTTAAAGTCTACATTTTCTCCCATGTATCTGTCAAGCTTTCAGATTCTTTTTCTTTGACTTATTATAGACTCTAGTATGATAGAGTATAATTTTAACTCTTCATTCCCCTAATTTTGTCATATTTCAGTTCCAGGAAACATCTCTCTTGAGCCCTGGATCTGGAGAACATTACCAGTCAAGCATATCATTGGCCTCTCATACAGAGAGGATTTGTCCAGTTTAATTACTACATTTAAAACCATCTGTTGTGAAAGAAATCAAAGAGGACACTAATAGATGGAGAAATATACCGTGTTCATGGATTGGAAGAATCAATATAGTGAAAATGAGTATACTACCCAAAGCAATTTATAGATTCAATGCAATCCCTATCAAGCTACCAACAGTATTCTTCACAGAGCTAGAACAAATAATTTCACAATTTGTATGGAAATACAAAAAACCTTGAATAGCCAAAGCAATCTTGAGAAAGAAGAATGGAACTGGAGGAATCAACCTACCTGACTTCAGGCTCTATTACAAAGCCACAGTTATCAAGACAGTATGGTACTGGCACAAAGACAGAAATATAGATCAATGGAACAAAATAGAAAGCCCAGAGATAAATCCACGCACATATGGACACCTTATCTTTGACAAAGGAGGCAAGAATATACAATGGATTAAAGACAACCTCTTTAACAAGTGGTGCTGGGAAATCTGGTCAACCACTTGTAAAAGAATGAAACTAGAACACTTTCTAACACCATACACAAAAATAAACTCAAAATGGATTAAAGATCTAAATGTAAGACCGGAAACTATAAAACTCCTAGAGGAGAACATAGGCAAAACACACTCTGACATACATCACAGCAGGATCCTCTATGACCCACCTCCCAGAATACTGGAAATAAAAACAAACAAATGAGACCTAATTAAACTTAAAAGCTTCTGCACATCAAAGGAAACTATTAGCAAGGTGAAAAGGCAGCCTTCAGAATGGGAGAAAATAATAGCAAATGAAGCAACTGATGAACAACTAATCTCAAAAATATACAAGCAACTCCTACAGCTCAACTCCAGAAAAATAAATGACCCAATCAAAAAATGGGCCAAAGAACTAAATAGACATTTCTCCAAAGAAGACATACAGATGGCTAACAAACACATGAAAAGATGCTCAACATCACTCATTATCAGAGAAATGCAAATCAAAACCACTATGAGGTACCACTTCACACCAGTCAGAATGGCTGCGATCCAAAAGTCTACAAGTAATAAATGCTGGAGAGGGTGTGGAGAAAAGGGAACCCTCTTACACTGTTGGTGGGAATGCAAACTAGTACAGCCAGTATGGAGAACAGTGTGGAGATTCCTTAAAAAACTGGAAATAGACCTGCCTTATGATCCAGCAATCCCACTGCTGGGCATACACACTGAGGAAACCAGAAGGGAAAGAGACATGTGTACCCCAGTGTTCATTGCAGCACTGTTTATAATAGCCAGGACATGGAAGCAACCTAGATGTCCATCAGCAGATGAATGGATAAGAAAGCAGTGGTACATATACACAATGGAGTATTACTCAGCCATTAAAAAGAATACATTTGAATCAGTTCTAACGAGGTGGATGAAACTGGAGCCTATTATACAGAGTGAAGTAAGCCAGAAAGAAAAACACCAATACAGTATACTAATGCATATATATGGAATTTAGAAAGATGGTAACAATAACCCTGTGTACGAGACAGCAAAAGAGACACTGATGTATAGAACAGTCTTATGGACTCTGTGAGAGAGGGAGAGGGTGGGAAGATTTGGGAGAATGGCATTGAAACATGTAAAATATCATGTATGAAACGAGTCGCCAGTCCAGGTTCAATGCACGATACTGGATGCTTGGGGCTAGCGCACTGGGACGACCCAGAGGGATGGTATGGGGAGGGAGGAGGGAGGAGGGTTCAGGATGGGGAACACATGTATACCTGTGGCGGATTCATTTTGATATTTGGCAAAACTAATACAATTATGTAAAGTTTAAAAATAAAATTAAAAAAAAAAAGTCAAAAAAAAAAAAAAAAGAAAAAAAAAAAAAAACCATCTGTTACACACATCCCTCTCAAACCCTCCCCACCACCATTAAATTGGAACAAGAAGACAGAACCAAGGAAACTCACATGTAACCCTGTAAATATTATCTCAGTTCCTCTATCAAGGTAGATTTACTCTATTTGTATAAGTAACAAGTAATCTCTAGACAAGATCTGCCTGTATTGTCAAGCCTCAGTGATGAAGTAAATTCAGACTGAGGAAAAAAAAGTTGCAAAAAAGATAGTGAAGTATTGTTGCCTCCAGGGAGGTTGTTTAGATTTAAACCATGAAATGTGCAACAGGGCATGGATCTTGGTGTAAGATGCTGAGTCAACTAACAGGGGGAACCAAAGAAGAAAGATACATTTAGATATATTTAAGCCTTTCCATTGCTCTAAGACTTAATTTGGACATATTAGTATTTCTAGAGGACTAAAAGAGAACTGAAAGATAGACATGTAGAAATTATTTAGAATGAAGCTCAAAGAGCCAATGTAAAGAGAGGTAAAAGTTCTCTAACATAAGTTTAATTGGAATTATAGAAGAAGAGAGAGAAATGGATCAGAAGCAATACTTAAAAAAAAATTTAGAAAGTTCCAGAACCAATAAAACATACTAATCTACATATTCAAAAAGCCCAATATAGTCTCATTTGGGTAAATAAAAAGAAACCCATACCACTGCAGATGGTGATTGCAGCCATGAAATTAAAAGATGCTTATGCCTTGGAAGGGAAGTTATGACCAACCTGGACAGCATATTAAAAAGCAGAGACATTACTTTGTCAACAAAGGTCCATCTAGTCAAGGCTATGGTTTTTCTAGTAGTCATGTATGGATGTGAGAGTTGGACTACAAAGAAAGCTGAGTGCAGAAGAATTGATGCTTTTGAACTGTGGTGTTGGAGAAGACTCTTGAGAATCCGTTGGACTGCAAGGAGATCCAACCAGTCCATCCTAAAGGAGATCAGTCCTGGGTGTTCATTGGAAGGACTGATGTTGAAGCTGAAACTCCAATACTTTGGCCACCTGATGCGAAGAGCTGACTCATTTGAAAAGACCCTGATGTTGGGAAAGATAGAAGGCAGGAGGAGAAGGGAATGACAGGATGAGATGATTAGATGGCATCACCAACTCAATGGACATGAGTTTGGGTAAACTCCGGGAGTTGGTGATGGACAGGGAGGCCTGGTGTGCTGCCGTTCATGGGATTGCAAATAGTCAGACATGACTGAGGGACTGAACTGAACTGAACTGATACCTAGTTAAATCATATTGACATTGCATTAAAAAATAAAATGTTTTAAAGGCAGACTTTCCTGGTGGCTCAGACGGTAAAACGTCTGTCTACAATGTGGGAGACCCGGGTTCGATCCCTGGGTTGGGAAGATCCGCTGGAGAAGGAAATGGCAATCCACTCCAGTACTATTGCCTGGAAAATCCCATGGACAGAGGGGCCTGGTAGGCTACAGTCCATGGGGTCGCAAAGAGTCGAACACGACTGAGCGACTTCACTTACTTACTTTTTTCACTTAGATTATCTTCTAAGCAACAACAATTAGATAGACAACCTTTTCAACAGTAAAAATCAATGCAAGACTAGTATGAAGAATTATTGTCCACATCAGTCAGTTCATTCACTCAGTCATGTCTGACTCTTCCCTGTCCATCACCAACTCCCAGAGCTTGCTCAAACTCATCAAGTCAGTGATGCCATCCAACCATCTTATTCTCTGTTGTTCCCTTCTCCTCCTGCTTTGAATCTTTCCCAGCATCAGGGTCTTTTCAAATGAGTCAGTTCTTCGCATCAGGTGGTCAGTGTATTGGAGTTTCAGCGTCAGCATCAGTCTTTTCAATGAATATTCAGGACTGATTTATTTTAGGATGGACTGGTTGGATCTCCTTGCAGTCCAAGGGACTCTCAAGAGTCTTTTCCAACAACACAGTTCAAAAGCATCAATTCTTTGGTGCTCAGCTTTCTTTATGGTCCAGCTCTCACATCCATACATGACTACTGGAAAAACTATAGGTTTGACTAGATAGACCTCTGTCAGCAAAGTAATTTCTCTGCTTTTTAATACACTGTCTAGATTGGTCATAGCTTTTCTTCCAAGGAGCAAGTGTCTTTTAATTTCATGGCTGCAGTCACCATCTGCAGTGATTTTGGAGCCCCCAGAATAAAGCCTCTCACTGTTTCCATTGTTTCTCCATCTATTTGCCAGGAAGTGATGAGACTGGATGCTATGATCTCAGTTTTTTGAATGCAGAATTTTAAGCCAACTTTTTCACTCTCCTCTTTCACTTTCATCAAGAGACTCTTTAGTTCTTTATTGTCCACATACTAAGAGGAAATACCTGTCAGTCTATAATTATATACCTAGTGAAATTATCTTTCAAGATTGTTGTTGTTTAGTTGCTAAGTCATGTCCGAATCTTTTGCCACCCCATGATCTGCAGTACACCAGGTTCTTCTGTCCATGGGATTTCCCAGGAAAGAATACTAGAGTGTGTTACCATTTCCTTCTCTCAGGGATCTTCCTGAATCAGGGATCTAATTTGTGTCTCCTGCATTGGCAGGAGGATTCTTTTTTTTTTTTTACTGTTTTATAATCTGTTTTATATTCATTTAATTTTATATTCATTCATAATACATAATGAATATTTCTTATGCCATTAAATAATATTCCACAATGTTATTTTGATAGCTTTAGCATATTCCATTATGTATAATTATATTTTCACCAGTCTTGTCTTGTTAGGTGTTTAAATTGTCCCTTTTATTATTAAACTCATGCATCAAAGAACATCCTTTGTATACATGTATGCTTATTTGCTTATGATATATTTTTACATTTTTTCTTATTTAAAAAATAATATATACACACTTTTAAAAAAGTGGTATTGCAAGTTTTATATTACTAATAAAATTATTAGTAGCAATAGTAATATAAGTAATATTTTATTTTTATGGTAAAATAACAAATTTATATCTCATTTCCCCCATTTTTAGTTCTTTTTTTTAAATTTTATTTTATTTTTAAACTTTACATAATTGTATTAGTTTTGCCAAATATCAAAATGAATCCGCCACAGGTATACATGTGTTCCCCATCCTGAACCCTCCTCCCTCCTCCCTCCCCATACCATCCCTCTGGGTCATCCCAGTGTACCAGCCCCAAGCATCCAGCATCGTGCATTGAACCTGGACTGGCGACTCGTTTCATACATGATATTTTACATGTTTCAATGCCATTCTCCCAAATCTTCCCACCCTCTCCCTCTCCCACAAAGTCCATAAGACTGTTCTATACTGGGTCACCTAGGAAGCCCCTTTAAGAATGAGGACAACATAAAGATATTTTCAGAAAATATGGTATGTAATACGTAGCCTATAATCTCCAGTTAAAACACAGAATCATCTAATTTTAAAATATACACCTACATGAGTTTGAGCAAACTCAGGAGTTGGTGATAGACAAGGAAGCCTGGCGTGCTGCAGTCCATGGGTCGCAAAGAGTCAGACATGACTGAGTGACTGACTGATATTATGCTCACAAGGGGGCTTCCCAGGTGATTCAGTGAGAAAGAATCCACCTGCCAGTTCAGGAGTTGCATAAGATGCGGGTTCATTCTCTTGTTCAGGAAGAGTCCCTGAAAGAGGAAATGGTAACCCACTCTAGTATTTTTGATGGGATAATCCAATGGACAGAAGAGCCTGGGTGGATTATACTTCATGGGATTGCAAAGAGTCAGACATGAATGAAGCAAGTGAACACACATGCACACTGTTCATAAGAGACATTTTTAAACATAAACCACAGAAAGTAAAATAAAGTGTGGAAAACGTTATACTGGGGAAGTACTAAACAATAGCTGGTGTAGTTATAATAATATAAGCAAAATCAGTATTAGGGCAAAAAACAGAATCCTAGAATAAAAAGTCATTGTATACTGATAAAATGCTAAATTGCTCATAAAGATAAAACAATTCTACATTTGTAAGTATCTAAAATCATATTTTCAAAATATACAAAAGCAAATCTGAAAACAATGAAAGGACTTAATTATTTCAGATTTAAAGAAATAAGGATTAAATGATAAGGAGTGAAGAAGCTATTCTACCCTTTCAAAAACTTTAAATATACTTCTACTGAATAAATTGACATTGTACATTAAAAAGTCTGTAAGGATATAGAATAAAAATGGTCAAAGTTTGAATATAGGGCAAATATGGCCTACTGTCTGTTTCTGTATAGTCTGTGAAGTGATAATTCTTTGTACATTTCTACATAGTTAAAAAAACCAAAGGATATTTTTAATTGGAGGAAAACTGCTTTACAATGCTGTGTTGGTTTCCGCCATTCAATAATGCAAATTCACCATAATTATACATGTATCATCTCCCTCTTGAGCCTCCCTCCCCTCCCCCTACTCCACCCCTTTAGGTCATCACAGAACATCAGGCTGAGCTCCCTGTATTATATAGCAACTTCATGCCAGCTATCTATTTTACACATGGTAGTGCATATATGTTAATGCTAATTTCTCCAAGCATCCCACTCTTTCCTTCATCCACTGTGCCCACAAGTTCATTCTCTCTATATATCTGCATCTCCATTCCTTCCCTGCAAATAGGCTCATCAATACCATTTTTCTAGATTCCATATGTATATGTTAATATACAATATTTGTTTTTCTCTTTCTGACTTACTTCACTCAACCTTCACAAAATAGGTTCTAAGTCCACCCATCTCCCTGGAACAGACTCAAATTTGTTCTTTTTTATGGCTGAGTAATATTCCATTGTATGTGTGTGTGTGTATATATATATATATACATATATATATATACACACATACACACACACACCCCACATCTTCTTTATCCATTCATCTGTTGATGGACATCTAGGTTACTTCCATGTCCTAGCTAATGTAAACCGTGCTGCTATGAACACTAGGGGTACATGTGTCTTTTTCAATTATGGTTTTCTCAGAGTGAATGCTCAGTAGTGGGCTTGTTGGCTCATATGGTAGTTTTATTCCTCCTTTTTTAAGGAATCTCCATACTGTTTTCCATGGTGGCTGTTGCAGTTTACATTCCCACCAACAATAAAAGAGGGTTCCCTTTTCTCCACATCCTTTCCAGCATTTATTATTTGTAGATTTTTGGATGATGGCCATTCTGACTGGTGTGAGATGGTATCTCATTGTAGTTTTAATCTTCATTTCTCTAATAATTAGTGAGGCTTCCCCAATGGCTCAGCAGGTTAAGAACCTGCCTGCAAGGGAGGAGACACAGGAGACATGGGTTTGATCCCTGAGTTGGGAAGATCCCCTGGAGGAGGAAATGGCAGCCCACTTCAGCATTCTTGCCTAGAGAATCCCATGGACAGAGGAGCCTGGTGGGCTACAGTCCGTAGGGTCACAAAGAGTCAGACATGACTGAAGCAACTTAATGAGCATGCACGTACTCTGCATATAAGTTAAATAAGCAGGATGACAATATACAGCCTTGTCATACTCCTTTCCCAATTTGAACCAGTTTGAATTTTGAACCAGATCATTCCACGTCTGGTTCTAACTATTGCTTCTTGACCCACATGAAGCTTTCTCAGTAAACAGGTAAGGTGGTCTGGTATTCCCATCTCTTTAATAATTTTCCAGTTTGTTGTGATCCACACAGTCAAAGGCTTTAGCGCAGTCAATGAAGCAGAAGTAGATGTTTTTCTGGAACTCCCTTGCTCTCTCCATAATCCAATGAATGTTGGCAATTTGATCTCTGGTTCCTCTGCCTTTTCTAAACCCAGCTTGTACATCTGGAAGTTCTTGGTTCATGTACTGCTGAAACCTAGCTTGAAGGAGTTTGAGTAAAACCTGGCTAGTATGTGAAATTAGTGCAGTTGTGCAGTAGTTTGAACATTCTTTGGCATTACCTGTCTTTGGGATTGGAATGAAAACTGACTTTTCCAGTCCTGTGGCCACTAATGAGTTTTCCAAATTTTCAGATATAGTGAGTGCAGTACTTTGACAGCATCACCTTTTAGGATTTTAAATAGCTCAGCTGGAATTCTGTCACCTCCACTAGCTTTGTTCACAGTAATGCTTCCTAAGGCCCACTTGACCTCACACATTTGTCCAGCTCTAGTGAGTGACCACACCATCATAGTTATCTGGGTCAGTAAGATTTTTTTTTTAACAGTTCTGTCTATTCTTGCCACCTCTTCTTAATCTCTTTTGCTTCTGTTAGGTCCTTATCATTTCTTTATTTCTTCATTGTGCCCATCCTTGCATGAAATGTTTCCTTGATATCCCCAATTTTCTTAAAAAGATTTCGTCTTTTTTCATTCTATTGTTTTCCTCTATTTCTTTGCACCATTCATTTTAAAAGACCTTCTTTTCTCTTCTTACTAAAGGGAATATCTTTCCTTTTCTCCTCTGCCTTTCACTTTTCTTCTTTCTTCAGCTATTTGTAAAGCTCAGACAACCACTTTGGGCTAAAACCCAAAAACTAACAATATCAAATGCTGAGAAGAACAGGGGGCAACAGGAACTCTTATTCATTGCTGATGAAAGTGCAAAAATGTGCAGCCTCTTTGGAAGAGGCCCTGGCTGTTTCTTTTAAAGTTTCTTACACAGTTGCATGCATGCAGATATTCATAAGCAGCTTTATTTATAATTGCCCAAAACCTGAAGCAACCAATATATCCCTCAATAGGTGGATGGATAAACCACTGCACATATATACTACTACTGCTAAGTCACTTCAGTCATGTCCAACTCTGTGCGACCCCATAGACGGCAGCCCACCAGGCTTCCCTGTCCCTGGGATTCTCTAGGCAAGAACACTGGAGTGGGTTGCCATTTCCTTCTCCAGTGCATGAAAGTGAAAGTGAAGTCGCTCAGAAGTGTCCGACCCTCAGCGACCCCATGGACTGCAGCCTACCAGGCTCCTCTGTCCATGGGATTTGCCAGGCAAGAGTACTGGAGTGGGTTGCCATTGCCTTCTTGCACATATATACAGTGGAGTATTATTATGTGATAAGAAATGAACTACCAAGTCATGAAAAGACCTGGAGGAATCTTAAATGCATATCGCTAAGTGAAAGCAGACAGTCTACAAAGGCTGCATGTTATCTGATTCCAATGATGTGATATTCTCAAAATGGCAAAACAATGGAGAAAATAAAAAGATCAGAGACTGCCAGGTGTTCTAGGAAGGGATGGGTCAGGGTCAGGAAAAGGGGAAGTTTGAATAAGTAGAGCCTAGGGGATATTTCAGATAGTGAAACAATCCTGTATAATATTGAAATGGTGGATTCATGACATATATTTGTAATAATTCATAGAACTGTACACACAAAAAGAGAACCTTAATGTAAACTATATGGACTTCAGTTAATAATAATGTGTCAACATTGGTTCTTCAGTTGTAACAAATGTAGCACACTTTTGAGATGGGAAAAATAGGGAAAAACTGAGCCTGTAAGAGAGGGAGACTTTGGGAATTCTGTCTACTTTCTGCTATTTTTTTTTTTTTTTTGGTAAAACTAAAATTGCTTTAAAAAATAAAGTCTGTGGATGGTGACAGCCATGAAATTAAAAGATGTTTACTCTTTGGGCTTCCCTGGTGGCTCAGAGGTTAAAGCGTCTGCCTGCAATGCAGGAGACCTGGGTTCGATCCCTGGGTTGGGAAGATCCCCTGGAGAAGGAAATGGCAACCCACTCCAGTATTCTTGCCTGGAGAATCCCATGGATTGAGGAGCCTGGTGGGCTACGGTCCACAGGGTCTCAAAGAGTTGGATACGACTGAGCGACTTCATTTTCACTTTTCTACTCTTTCGAAGAAAAGCTATGACAAACCTAGACAGCATATTAAAAAGCAAAGACATCACTTTGCCAACCTTAGTCAAAGCTATGGCTTTTCCAGTAGTCATGTACAGATGTGAGAGTTGGACCATAAAGCAGGCTGAGTGCTGAAGAATCAAAGCTTTTGAACTGTGGTGCTGGAGAAGACTCTTGAGAGTCCCTTTGAAAACAAGGAGATCATACCAGTCAACCCTAAAGGAGATCAACCCTGAATATTTATTGGAAGGACTGATGCTGAAGCTAAAGCTCTACTACTTTGGCCACCTGATGTGAACAGTCAATTCACTGGAAAGGACCCTGATGCCACTGAGGGCAGGAGGAGAAGTGGGTAACAGAGGATGAGATGGCTAGATGGCATCACTGACTCAATGGACACGATTTTGAGCAAACTCTGGGAGATAGTGAAAGATAGGGAAGCCTGGCGTGCTGCATTCCATGGGCTCACAGAGTTGGACACGAATTAGTTACTAAATGGTAAGTTTAAAAATGAGAGATTGTGTCACCTTAGATTTAAGAGCTGTGAAGAAATCTGGACACACTGCTCTGGAGGCAGAAGACTTTGGAATCAGGCAATTAGAGAAGCAGCTATGCAGACCACCCTTACATCAAGTCCTCTTGTAGCCATGAGAGAGAGAGCTATTGAGCTGGGAAGTCTAGAAAGCTATAGGAATACTTTCATCCACTTCTCCAACAAGGAATCTTCTGCTACTATCCAAGAAAAATCTATTTCATTGTTTTTTTAATTGAAGTGCAGTCGCTGTGCAATATTATATAAGTTACAGGTATACAATATAGTGATTCATGATTTTTAAAGGCTATGCTTCATTGATAGGTATTATAAAATACTGGTTATATAACCTGTGTTTTACAATATATCCTTGTAGTTAAGTTTATACCTAATAGTTTGTACCTCTTAATCCTCCACCCCTACAGTCCTTTTCCTCTTTCCTCTCCCCATGTAACTACTAGTTTTCTCTCTATACCTGTGTTTGCCTCTTTTTTGTTACATTCATTAGTTTGTTGTATTTTTTAGATTTCACATAAAAGTGATATCATACAGCATTTATCTTTCTGTATGTGATTTATTTCACTTAGTATAAAGCCCTCAAAGTTCATCCATGTTGCTGCAAATGGTACATTTTCATTATTTTTTTTATGGATGAGTAGTATTCCATTGTATATATGTACCACATCTTACCACATCTTCTTTATCCATTCATCTGTTGATGGATGCGTAAGCTGCTTCAATATCTTGGCACTTGTAAATAACATTGTTATGAACATTGGGGTGTATCTTCTTGAATTACTGGTTTTGGGGTTTTTTGGATATTGTATAGTAAAGGAAACCATTGATAAAATAAAAAGACAACTTACTGAATGGGAGAAAATATTTGCAAATGATATGACTGATAAGGAGTTAAAATCCAACATATATAAATAGTTTATACAACTCAATATAAAAAAAAAAACCTGATTAAAGAATGGGCAGAAGACCTGAATAGACATTTTGCCAAAGAGGAAAGGCAGATGGCCAACAGGGACATGAAAAGGTGCTTAACATCCCTAATCAGAGAAATGCAAATCAACCACAATGAAATACTACTTCACACCTCTCAGGATGGCTGTCATCAAAAAGAACACAGGTAACAAATGCTGGAGACGGAATGGAGAACAAAGAACTCTTATACACTACTGGGGGAAATAAAATTGATACAGTCACTGTGGAAAACATTATGGAAGAAAACAAAATAGAACTACTATAGAGACCAAAGGAATGAGTTGCTTTTGCAGGGGGCTTCCCAGGTGGTGCTAGTGGTTAAGAGCCTGCCTGCCAGTGCGGGGAGTAAAAGAGATCGCTGGGTTGGGAAGATGCCCTGGAGGAGGACATGGTAACCCATTCCAGTATTCTTGCTGGAGAATCCCATGGACAGAGGAGCCTGGTGGGCTATAATCCGTGGGGTCTCAAAGAGTTGGACAAGACTGAAGCAACTTAGCATGACATAGCTGCTGCTGCTAAGTCGCTTAAGTCATGTCCAACTCTTTGTGATCCCATGAATTATAGCCTGCCAGGCTCCTCTGTCCATGGGATTCTGCAGGCAAGAATACTGGAGTGAGTTGCCATTTCCTTCTCCAGGGGATCTTCCCAAACCAGGGATCGAACCCGAGTCTTTTAGCCTCCTGCACTGGCAGGTGGGTTCTTTACCACTAGCACCACCTGGGAAGCATGACCCAGTATTTCTCTAAATTTTGAGTTACAATAAAGAATTCACTTTGCCTTCCTAGGAGGGTTCCTGGATACTGTGGTGAGCTGTAAACTTGAGAAAAAAAGATTAACTCTTGGTCTCACAGATTATTGAAGGCATATGAGAAAGCTGAGCACCAAATAAATTGATGCTTTTGAACTGTGGTGTTGGAGAAGACTCTTGAGAGTCCCTTGGACTGCAAGGAGATCCAACCAGTCCATTCTAAAGGAGATCAGCCATGGGATTTCTTTGGAAGGAATGATGCTAAGGCTGAAACTCCAGTACTTTGGCCACCTCATGTGAAGAGTTGACTCATTGCAAAAGACTCTGATGCTGGGAGGGATTGGGGGCAGGAGGAGAAGGGGACGACAGAGGATGAGATGGTTGGATGGCATCATTGACTCGATGGACGTGAGTCTGAGTGAACTCCGGGAGTTGGTGATGGACAGGGAGGCCTGGTGTGCTGCGATTCATGGGGTCGCAAAGAGTTGGACACAAATGAGCAACTGAACTGAACTGAACTGATGAGACTTTGAGAAAAATTTGTAATGCATGACAGTGTAATTTAGGGATTAGTTGCCCTGACTCAAATCCCAACTTGACCACTGACAAGCTGAGAAATCTCAAGGAAGTTCCTTAACCTCTCCGTGTCACAATTACCTTGTCTGTAAATTGAAATTATTAGGATATATATAGATATATACCTCACAGAGCCGTTGTGAGGATTTGCTGATTTAATATTTTAAAGTATACAGAATTGTGCCTGCTACATAAACACACATCTCCTATATATAAGGATTCCTTAAGATGAAAATGATGAGCATCTCAACAGTAAACCAAGGAAAGATGTGAATAGAAAATTCACAAAAAGAAAAAAAAAAAGCAATGAGCATTTTTAAATGTTTAATCTCACCAGTAATCAAAGACAGGCAAAATAATATAATAAGATGCATTAATTCCCTTTCACACTGAGCGAGATGAGAAGACTGACCATAGCTTTGGCAAAGGTGTGAGGAAGTAGACATCTTCATACTGTGCTGGAGGTAGGGGTATACAGTGCAATTGTCTCGGAGCAGAGCAAGTAATTTAGATCGTGACAGACACTGTTGATTGCTTACCCAGCTCTTCTCCACCTTCCTTTCTCCCTACCAGTAGTGCTCATCCCCTGAGAGAAAAGCCAAAACTGTCCGATGCTGTTTCCCCAGCCTAGGTCCCCATCCAGGTCTAGTCAATGAGATATAAGAGGAGACCTGGATGGGGAGGGGGGCCGCTGGTGGACTCTGGAGGTATTTTTCTCCCTGATAAAGAAAGACATGTGAAGTTTCAGCGTCAAACTCTCAGAAATTAATAGAATGAATATACAGAAACGTAGAAGGATTGGGCAGATCTGAAAAGCACCATGAACCAATTCAACATAATCAAGATTTAAACAATTTTCACACAATAGTGGGATACAAATTATACTAAAAATCTTAATTTATCTACTTAAAAAGAATTGCTATATATAGTGGAACTGTATGTAAATTTGTTCTGTATTTTCCAAGTTTCCTGTAAATGTGTTATCATACTTTCATAATTTAAAAAGTAAAAAAGAAAGAGGAAAAAAGGACACGTGAAAACTCTTATGTTCACCCTCTTCCCTTTCATTTTAAAATTTACTTTTTTAAATTGAAGTATAATTGATTTACAATGTCGTGCCAATCTCTGTCATACAGCACAGTACCTCAGTTATACACATTATGGGCGTTCTTTGCCCTCTTTCCTTTCTGCTTTGGAAGTTACGACACGAGGACCTCACACCTGGAGCTGATGTGGTCTTCTTGCTATTCTGAGGAAAAGAGGACAGAGAAGCCTACGCAGAACCTTGATATCACTGATTGCTCATCTCACCCTCAAACAGTAGCCCAGGTGTTAGAGCTAACATCGTCCCTGGTGGCTCAGCTGGTAAAAATCTGCCTACGGTGCAGGAGACCCAGGTTTAAGCCCTGGGTTGGGAAGATCCCCTGGAGAAGGAAATGGCAACTCATTCCAGTATTCTTGCCTGGAAAATTTCATGGACAGAGAAGATTGGCGGGCTACAGTCCTGGGGTTGCAAGAGTTGGACATGACTTAGTGACAAAACCACCACCACCACCACCATTTCAGAGTACATAATGACATAGGAAAATGTTTGCTATTTATCACAAAAAGATCAAAGTGATCAAGAAATGTGTAGTGCTGTGATTCCTGTTGAAATTTGCATTTATTCAACAAAAAGATAAGCATAATAATAGTAATGATAATACCGAGCATTTATTAAGCTCTTGGACTGATTAAATCCATTATAAATTGAGAGGCTTCAGTTACTACCTTTCTTGGTGATGACAGTCTCCGATGGTGCTGTTTCCGATTTCTGCTGGGAAATCGTGTCCATCAAGTCAGCACTGTGAGCACTGGCCGGCAGGTCAGTAGGAAGACTGACAGGCCCTGAATCGGGGCTACTGCTCACAGTCCCATCTGCAAAGAGAATCTGAAGAAAAAGCCAAAGGGGAGCATTCTAAGAAACAAGGAAGAACCTGGTTAACAGCGCTGTGTGTCAAACTGCAATAGGTTAAAAATAACTCAAAGAAGTGCAACTTGCTGACTTGCAGATCCAGCAGTATAAAGCATGCTATGATTTAGAGGTCTGGAGCTCAGAGACCACAGAGCCAATAACACTATAATAGAAAACAATGATATTACTTTGTTTTCCATTTACTTTGTTTTATTTTCATGTATTTCATCAGTTTGACTTTACGATTTTCCATTCTTCACCCTTCCTCTCTGTAATTGGGAAATGATTCACCCTATTTCAATTTTTCTAATGACTACATTTAAAACTTCATCACATTCAGACGCTTAGTTTCTGTCAATATCTGTCTAGTAGGTATACCATCTAAGGTAGTGTTTTTCTTCCCATGATAACATTCGTTGTCATTTTTAAAGCATCATTCATTTTCCAAATGAGTTGTTTCTCTCCCCTGTCATAGCACTACTACCCACCTCCAGCTTGTTTGTATTTTACTTTGCAGCAGGAAAGAGAAATTTAATATATTCCTTTACCTGTGTGGATCCATCCAGCATGTATTTGACAACAGTGCCTTGACTGGTGATAACTCTCGATGCTTCCTGCTCCAGCGGCGGCATCACCGTTTTATAGAACTCATAGTGCTTCACCTTCTGGGGGTAGTTCTGTCGGACCATGATATCCCAAGTGGGTTCCTCATCTACAATGCACTGATCTTAAAAAGAGAAGAAAAAGGGCTTACTGTGAACTGGGCAATGCTGTGTGGCTGGAAGTTCATCTTCTTATTTTTTTCATTATTTTGTTTCTATCTGGATACTTAGGACAGTTTTCAGGTCATGACAGATGGCCCAAATATGGGTTATTTGCTGCCTTTAAAAAAACTAGTGTAAAAATAAAATAAAATTAAAAAAAAACAAAACAACAAAAAAAATACATATACTTCTAAAACTCTATCAAAAAAAACAAAACAAAACTATTTTCTTATGGCTGTGCTGGCCTTCTTTGTGGCTTTGGCTTTCTCCAGCTGAGGTCCGTGGGCTTCTTGGTGCGGTGGCCTCTCTTGCTGCAGACTGCAGGCTCTAGGAGTGCAGGCTCAGTAGTGTGATGCACAGGGTTAGTTGCTCCATGGCATCCTGCTTTTCTCAGACCAGGAACCTGTGTCCTCTGCGCTGGCAGGCAGATTCTTAGCGACTGGACCACCAGAGAAGTCCCTTTTTGCTGCCTTTCTTACTGTCATATGTAAATAAGGCCATTTACTTAATAGGTACTTTCTTCATGTACTAGCCATTCTCTCTACTGATGTTCAGGATATTTCAGGACAAAACTAGGAAGGGAGCAGATATGCTGTCTTAGATATTGGCTTTTCATCCTGTTGGTATTTTCCTCTCATCCTCTTCCTTTCTCTCTCCTCCAGGGATGTACAATGCTCCCTGGCAGTCCCCCAGTCGCCTGGAGCCCCAGGAGAAATCATTCACTCACGCCCGTTCTTTTTAAATCACTTACCATCTTTCAACATTAACACAATCCTCTCATCTCTAACCAAGTCCAGATTTTTCTCATGGTTCTACTCTTAACTGGCAATCAAGGAGAAAAGCACCTAATCAATTCCTCCAAAGGAAAGTACTATTATTGAGAATTTCTGGCACACAGCACCTACTCAGGTTTTGCTAATTGAATAATTTCCTCTTCTCCATTTAAAAAGTCATTTACTAACATGAAATCCAATGTCTATCAGTGATGGAATACATTAAAAAATCACAGTCTCTTCATTTGATTACACGTTATCTACATTTTAAAATAAAGCTATTTGATACATGTGTATCATCTTGGATATCCAAAATAGAGATTGAATAAAAAGGTTATTTGCAGAAAAATATTTACAATATAATTTCTGTAAAGTTTGCATTACTCACATTATTTGTTATATAAAGGCATACATATAGCATATTTGTACAAACCTACTTGCACAAAAATCTAAATCTTGTTTACTATAGGAGGAAAAAAAGGAATAGAACATAGTGGGAAATTTGGGGTTACAACTATGTAATTTTAAAAAATATTTTGATTAAAGTATCACAGAAAACAATCTTTATTTTGTCTGGCTGTCACATGAGTATGTTATATTATCTATTATATTTTTCTGTATGAAAATAAAATGCTATTGGTTCTGGAGGAAAAATAAAGTGGTTTACTAATATGAAATGATGGCATTTCAAGGACTATATAGGGCTAGTGGGAAAATATTTTTGAAGGAGCATCCTTCACGGTACCCTTCAAGTCAAAGAAGGAATAATAAAAAAACTAATGAACATCTGTTGATATATTTCTACATGTTAAATGTTTTGATATGTATTTTGTTCAGCCTACGTCAACAATGCTTTAGGGTAGACACTTTCATTTTCCAGTTTTCAGATGAATTAACGTAGGGCAACTTCTTTAAGGTCACACAGCTGGTTAAGAGCTAAGATTTGAAAGAAAGTGTCTGTGCTCAGCTTTTCCCTTATACTGCAAAACAACCACTGCTACCATGACTAAAATCAAGCAAACAAAAACCTAACACTGCAGTAATAGTCTCCAGATCAGAAAGTATTTCATCATTTAATATTTATAACAATCTTGTTTAGTAGATAATGTTATTTTATAAATGAAGAAATTCAGGGTGGCGGGTTATAACTTGTTCAAGTTCACCCTAGAAAAAACTCAAGTTTCTAGGCTCTTTCTTCTTACACTATGTCACCTTCTTTCCCTTGCCCTACTACGACTACTAAGTCCCTTCAGTAGTGTCCGACTCTGTGTGACCCCATAGATGGCAGCCCACCAGGCTCCCTGCCGCTGGGATTCTCCAGACAAGAACACTGGAGTGGGTTGCCATTTCCTTCCCCAATGCACGAAAGTGAAAAGTGAAAGTGAAGTCGCTCAGTCATGTCCGACTCTTCGCGGCCCCATGGACTGCAGCCTACCAGGCTCCTCCATCCATGGGATTTTCCAGGCAAGAGTACTGGAGTGGGGTGCCATTGTTTTCTCCATTCCCTTGCCCTAGGCTGATCCTATGAAGACTGTGCTACTTTGATGTTTATGTTGTCATTATGTTCAGACTTGAATTGGAATATACATAATACATGGGCTTCCCAGGTGGCACTAGTGGTAAAGAACCTGCTTGACAGTGCAGGAGATGCAAGAGATGTGGGTTTGCTCCCTGAGCCAGGAAGATCCCCTAGTGGAGGGCATGGCCACCCACTCGAGTATTCTTGCTTGGAGAATTCTATGGACAGAGGAACCTGGAGGGCGACAGTCCATAGGGTAACAAAGAGTCAGACACGACTGAAGTGACTTAACACGAAATACACAGAACATTTTAGAAAGATTATGTGTTCCAGGCAGTTATTATTAATTACACTGTCCACTCTAACACAAAGAGGAAAACATCAGACTAGGAAATGAAACTAACAGAAAAGACAGGTAAAACAAGTATTAAGCTGTGGTTTGATAATAGAATCAAGAAAACAAGCAGCAAACAATTATGTCTCTGAACTTGAAAACAATATCCCTCAGTACATTCATAGCATGTTTGACTTTGGAAGACCCCCCGGGGCCTTCAGTCTTAGTAACACACACAATTGATCCCATCATTGAAAACTTGGACCACTGGGAATTCTCAGAAATAGAAACAAAGGTCCGGAGTCTATTTTTAACAATTCAGAAAGCCTAATGAAAAGTAAAACTGAGACATAATAGCTACAATATTGTTTCTTCTTATTTGGCTGGCAAGTGAATATACCATTGAATTGTTTTTCAATTAGCATACTCTTTATCTTTGATGGATACACTTTTCAAATATGGAATACATAACAGAATTACAGGGGGGTGCTTCCCAAGTGGTTCAGTGGTGAAGAATCCTCATGCCAATGCAGGAGACACAAGTTTGATCCCTAGGTCGGAAAGATCCCTTACAGTAGAAAATGGCAACCCACTCCAGAATTCTTACCTGGAGAACCCCATGGACAGAGGAGCTTGGTGGGCTACAGTTCATGGGGATGCAAAGAGTTGGACTTGACTGAGTGAGTGCATGCACACACACACATGAATTATAATAAAGAAGGTATTTGGTTGTGAAAAAAATGTGATTCACTAATACAATGTAACATTTATCAAGTGGGGAACTATGGCCCTGAGGCCATAAGCTCTTATAAGGGCTATACAATTAATTAGAACCCGAATCCCAGCTCAGCAGCTTGCTTTGTTGCCTCTCCTAATTCTACTGCAATAGTGGGTCTCCATTTAAATGATATTCAAATCAAATCACCACTATGGATGTCCTCCCTGCACTGGATTAGTTAAAGGAGTCCTATTGTACTTATTCATCTTAATAAGGTGCCATAAACTCTATAAAAAGTATGGGCTTCCCAGGTGGCGCTAGTGGTAAAGAACCCACTTGCCAATGCAGGAGATGTAAGAGACACAGGATTGATCCCTGGGTTGGGAAGAACCCCTGGAGGAGGGTACAGAAACCCACTCCAGAGTTCTTGCCTGGAGAATCCCATGGGCAGAGAAGCTTGGCGGGCCACAGTCCATGGGGTCGCAAGAGGTCAGACATGACTGAAGCAACTTAGCATGCACACACCCTCTAAAAGTATATGCTGCTACCTGGAAACAAGACTGGTTTTCTTCATCTATTTAACCTGCACTTATCTCTATCTACTCTGTGCTCACTGTCCTTTGCTTTGATTAGACCAGCAAAGTTCTGTATATATGGCCCTTTGTAGAGGCAAGAACACAGAGACACATTGTAGTTATGAAGAGCATTAGCTTTGCCAGCACTGGACCAAGAATGGCATTTTATCTCTGCCACTTAGGAACTGAGTGACATGGGGAAAGATACTGAATCTTCTGATGTCTCGATTTACTTTGTGAAATGAAATTGTTAGGACTTAGAGTACAGTAGTTGTATTTTGTCATGTATGTTAAGTACTTAGATAGTGTCTGGCCCAGAGTAAGTGCTCACAAATGGTGGTTACTATTAGCCCATTATTCATTATCAACAAACATATCTAACTGGTAGGAAAGTACACAGTTGCAATGGTGATTCAAGTGTTTTCTACGTAACTTCCCTCCTCCCCTGCCTCCTCATTCCCCTGGCCAGCACTCACCTGGGGATTCTTGCCCAGTGAAGGTCACTTGGAGCCCATTGGGGCAAGACACATTCAGGTTTTGGAAGATGGGAGCATGAGGACTCTCTTGTAAAACAGGCTCTGGTTCTTCTGCTTCCTGTAAATCATTCAACATGTGAATAATTTCCTATCATTTTCTAAATGAGTTATTGATTTATTATGACTAAACAACGACTTGCTGAATACTTAGAATATGACTTTCACAGGACTATAGGGCCCTGCAAGGGAGCCTAATAAGGATGTCTCTCTACTGTGCAACTGATATTTTTCTTGTAGCATAACACACAGACACGTGAAACAGCTAAATACTAGTACCAAATGGTTGGCATCTTTCCTCAGAAAAGGGAGATATCGAAGTTAATAAGCCTGATTAGGAAAGGATGATAAAGAAGTTGGGACTTGAACTAGGCCTTTAAAGATGCCTCATATAGGCATATAGGTGCAAGGGCTGACCAAGATCCCCAGCACCTTCTGTTTGATTCTCACAGTTTGGATGCTAGAGACATAATAGCTAGAGCTATTAGGATATACATCTATCTTTTTTTCCCTCTAGTGAGTATGCATTGCTTTTGTAGTAAGTAAAAACAATAAAAGAAAATAAAGACAATAAAAAGGACTATAAGTTTTAATGAGGGCTTGGGTGTGTCTACTTAACAAATTGTAAATGATTTTATGCTAACTGTGCCTGAATTCCTTGTTTGCTTATGTGTACTCTAGGATAAAAGTTATTTGTTATCTCCAACAATAATCATTTCAGTTTTTCTAATTGGCTTTCTTAGTGGCTTACCACCAAAATCATTCCAACGGATCCCCCAGGATTGAATCTTAAATTTACTCTCTGTGGTCTTCTATTACTGATCATTTAGGTGGTTCTGCCTTTGTTACTAGCAGAGAATAAAATCTGAATTGTCAACTAAAAATCAATTAATAACAAACACAGCAAAATTAAGAGGAAAACGCTTATGAACTTCTGTAAAATGAACAGTATTGTTCAAAGACACAAACACACCATGACAAATCTGTCATTACATTCAGAACCATTATCCCCTATTCCTTCATTATAGTTAATTAAAAAAAAATGTTGGGTAGACCAATTGGTTGGCCACCAAATTGCTTTCAGCTAAGTTGATGAATTACCTGGGACTATTCTCAACACTTCAACATTTTCACTTAACGAGGAGCGTCTGAGCTTGAGAAAACTCATCCAGTAAAGCTGTGTAAATATGGTGTAGAGGCTGAATAACATTCAAACCCCATAACTTTCAACTTTTATTTATTCATTTTTATTGACTTACAGCTGTGTTACACTGTTATGTTACAATATTATGTTATATAGCAAAGTGATTGAGTTACACACATATATATTCTTTTCTCACATTCTTTTCTATTATGGTATATCACAGTATGTTGAATATAGTTCCCTGTGCTACACAGTAGGACCTTGTTATTTACCCATTCTATACTAGTTTGCAACTGCTAATTCCAAACTCCCAATCCAACCCTCTCCCACCCACTCTCCCTTGGCAACCACCAGCTTATTCTCAACGTTCCTGATTCAATTTCTGTTTCATACATAGGTTCGTTTGTGTCATATTTTAGACTCCACATATAAGTGATATCATATGATATTTGTCTTTCTCTTTCCGACTTCACTTACCATGATAATCCTTAGTTGCATTCACATTGCTGCAAATGGCATTATTTTGTTCTTTTTTTTTTTTTGGCTGAGTATTATTTCACTGTAGGTATATATATATATATATATATATATATATATATGTGTATATATACACACATATATAGTGGCTCAGATGGTAAAGAGTCTGCCTGCAATGCAGGAGACCTGGGTTTGGTCCCTGGGTGAGGAAGATCCCCTGGAGGAGGGCATGGCACCTCACTCCAGTACTCTTGCCTGGAAAATTCCATGGACGGAGGAGCCTGGTAGGCTACAGTCCATGGAATTGCAAAGAGTTAGACACGATTGAGCAACTTCACTTTCACTTTCATATATATAAATATATACATATGCAGATGTTCTATATATAGTAGTATAGTAATATTTCACTACACACACACACACACACACACACACACACATCTTCTTTATTCATTCATCTGTCAACGGACATTTAGATTGTTTCCAAGTCTTAGCTATTGTGAATAGTGCTGCTATAAACACAGGAGTGAATGTGTTTTTGAATTATAGTTTTGTCTGGATATACGCCCAGGAGGGATTGTTGGATCATATGGTAGTTCTAGTTTTAGTTTTTTGAGAAACCTCCACAGTGTTCTCCATAGTGACTGCACTAATTTACATTCCCACCAATAGTGTAGAGGGTTCCCTTTTACCCACACCCTCTTCAGTATTTGTTATTTATAGACTTTTTTTTGATGGCTGTTCTGACTACTGTGAGGTGGTAACCTAATTGTAATTTTGATTTGCATTTCACTAATAATTATCTCACATGCTAGTAAAGTAATGCTCAAAATTCTCTAAGCCAGGCTTCAGCAATATGTGAACCATGAACTTCCTGATGTTCAATAAACTGTGGAAAATTCTGAAAGAGATGGGAATACCAGACCACCTGACCTGCCTCTTGAGAAACCTATATCCAGCAAGGAAGCAACAGTGAGAACTGGACATGGAACAACAGATTGGTTCCAAATAGGAAAAGGAGTACGTCAAGGCTGTATATTGTCACCCTGCTTATTTAACTTATATGCAGAGTACATCACGAGAAACTCTGGACTGGAAGAAGCACAAGCTGGAATCAAGATTGCCGGGAGAAATATCAATAACCTCAGATATGCAGATGACACCACCCTTATGGCAGAAAGTGAAGAGGAACTCAAAAGCCTCTTGATGAAAGTGAAAGTGGAGAGTGAAAAAGTTGGCTTAAAGCTGAACATTCAGAAAACTAAGATCATGGCATCCGGTCCCATCACTTCATGGGAAATAGATGGGGAAACAGTGGAAACAGTGTCAGACTTTATTTTTGGGGGCTCCAAAATCACTGCAGATGGTGACTGCAGCCATGAAATTAAGAGACGCTTACTCCTTGGAAGAAAAGTTATGACCAACCTAGACAGCATATTGAAAAGCAGAGACATTACTTGGCCAACAAAGGTCCGTCTAGTCAAGGCTATGGTTTTTCCTGTGGTCATGTATGGATGTGAGAGTTGGACTGTGAAGAAGGCTGAGTGCCAAAGAATTGATGCTTTTGAACTGTGGTGTTGGAGAAGACTCTTGCGAGTCCCTTGGAGTGCAAGGAGATCCAATCAGTCCATTCTGAAGGAGATCAGCCCTGGGATTTCTTTGGAAGGAATGATGCTGAAGCTGAAACTTCAGTACTTTGGCCACCTCATGCGAAGAGTTGACTCATTGGAAAAGACTCTGATGCTTGGAGGGACTGGGGGCAGGAGGAGAAGGGGACGACACAGGATGAGATGGCTGGATGGCATCACCGACTCGGACGTGAGTCTGAGTGAACTCGCGGGAGTTGGTGATGGACAGGGTGGCCTGGCGTGCTGCGATTCATGGGGTTGCAAAGAGTTGGACACAACTGAGCGACTGAACTAAGGTGAGTGCAAGGAGATCCAACCAGTCCATTCTAAAGGAGATCAGTTCTGGGTGTTCTTTGGAAGGACTGATGCTAAAGCTGAAACTCCAATACTTTGGCCACCTCATGTGAAGAGTTGACTCATTGGAAGACTCTGATGCTGGGAGGGATTGGGGCAGGAGGAGAAGGGGACGACAGAAGATGAGATGGCTGGATGGCATCACCGACTCGATGGACATGAGTTTGAGTGAACTCTAGGAGTTGGTGATGGACAGGGGGGCCTGGCGTGCCGCAGTTCATGGAGTGGCAAAGAGTCAGACATGACTGAGCCACTGAATTGAACTGAATAATTAGTGATGCTGACTGTCTTTTCATGTGCCTATTGGCCATCTATATTTCTTCTTTGGAGAAATGTCTCTTCAGGTCTTCTGCCCATTTTTCAATTAGATTGCTTGCTTTTTCTTGTTGAGTTGTAGGAGCTCTTTGTGTGTTTTGGAAATTAAGCCCTTGTCAGTTGCATCACTTGCAAATATTTTCTCTAAGTAGTCTTTTCATTTTGTTTATGGTTTCCTTTGCTGTGAAAAGCTTTTAAGTTTGATCGGGTCCTATTTACTTTCATTTTTTATTTCTATTGTCCCAGGAGACTGACCTAAGAAAACATTGATGTGATTTACATCAGAGAATGTTTTGCCTATGTTTACTTCTAAGAGTTTTATGGTATCATGTTTTATGTTTAAGTCTTTAAGCCATTTTGAGTTTATTTTTCTGTATGGTGAGAACTTGGTTTCTAGCTTCATTGATTTCATGTGGCTGTCCAACTCTCCCATCATCACTTGTTGAAGAGACGGTCATTTTCCCACTGTATATTTTGGCCTCCTTTTTCAAAGATGAATTGGCCACAGGTGTGTGAGTTTATTTCTGGGCTCTCTATTCTGTTCCACTGATGCATATGTCTGTTTCATGCCAATACTATCCTGTTTTGATCACTGTAGCTTTGTAGTATTGTCTGAAGTCTGGGAGGGTTATGCCTCCTGCTTTGTTCTTTTTCTTCAGGATTGGTTTGGCAATTCTGGGTCTTTTATAGCTTTAGGATAAATTTTTAGGATTTTAGGATTATTTGTTCTAGTTCTGTGAGAAAGGTCATGGGTAATTTGATAGGAATCACATTAAATCTTGGATTGCTTTGGGTAGTATGGCCATTTTACCAATAGTAATTCTTCCAATCCAAGAGCATGGGATATTTTTATATTTCCTTGAGTCCTCTTTACTTTCCTAATCTTTCATAGTTGTTAGCATATAAACTGTTTACATCCTTAATGAGCAAACCCTAGAATTTTCAAAAGGCTGGGCTAAAAATTCCAGGACCCCAATCACTTTTTAGCACATTTTTTTTTCTGATAAGTTGAGAATCTGTACATTGTAAAAACTGTACAACTATACCAGTAAAACCAAAAGAGTCAAGATTTGATCAGTAGTTTCCTTCTTGTTCTTCATTTAGAAACTCTTTTGATCTATATACTTCTATTAGGAAATATTTAGAGTCAAAGAACTCATGAGTATATGTGTGTATGTGCCCACATGCCTGTTTGCAGGTAGAGGGTAGACCACTCTTTAACTTGAAGTGGATTGTCCTTTAGTCTTGCTGAATTCCAAGCACATCAATTGCCCAGTTGCTCAGTCAGGTCCAACTCTTTGCGGCCCCGTGGACTGTAGCCCACGAGGATCCTCTGTCCATGGAATTTTCCAGGCAAGAATACTGGAGTGTGTTGCCATTCCCTACTCCAGAGGATCTTCCTGACCCAGGGATTGATGCCATGTCTCTTGCACCTCCCGCATTGGCAGGCAGTTTCTTTACCACTAGCGCCACCTGGTAAGCTAAAGCTCATCAATATCTAAGTCCAAATCTACCAAATAGAAGTGTTTCCACTATTTAGTTAAAGATCCTCCTCTTCCAATTGTTGTTTATCTCAATGGAACTAAATGAAGTATTAAAAATAAGGAATGGTAGGAACTTTATAATCCTAAAGCAAAGAATCTCCAAGATCCAATGTGGGGAAATGGTTGAACTAGTTATTCTAAGTTTGGAATGAGTGACCTGAGACAGTTTGTAGATGACTGACAACATGTCTCCCAGTGTGGGAATTCAACTCCTGTGTGCAGGCGTCTTTTGTCCATTTAAAATAGAAAGTACAAGGAATGTTAGTTAGTTAATCTGAACAGTGAAATATATGTACTGTAATAACACTATTGGCATAAATCATGATCTTAAAAAAGTTAACACTGAGTCAGAAGCAGAATCTGGGAATCCATGGCAAGGTCCACTTACCTTTTTCTCTTCTTCTTTTGGGTGCTCCTCTTCTTTAAGAGATTCTTTGGGTTTTTCTTTGCCTTTTGTTTTCCCTTTTCCTTTGCCTTGAGGAATACTCACTATAACAGGAATTACTGTTGGAGTATGTACTGATGGGATATTCAACATAGATTCCAAGTCAGGATCCTTATCCTCTATAATAAGAGAAAGAGGAAAAAAGCAAGTAAATTAGACATTTATATTTGATATGTTTGTTAAATAAAATTAACATCTCAAATATTTATACAATTTGACAATTTTTACCTTGCTAGTAGCATTTATCAGTTGTATAGGTTTCAGGGGGTAATGTAGTTGAAGATTAAAATTCTAGTTTAAAGATTTGAGGCCCTTAATACTTTGACACATTTGATTGAGTCATTATTTCACATGTTCTTCCATCCCCATCTAGACTGTAAACTCCTAATGATAGGGCAGTAACCATCTCTTCATTTATTTGAGAAATATTTATTGATAGACTCATATATAAACATGTGGAGCAGTGAACAATAAAGGGAAAAACAGACCTCAGGAACATAATAAGCGATACAAACAAGGAAATTTAGAAAAGAATAATTTCTAGCTGAGATGATATAATAAGTTTTCTTGCAGAAGACTGATTTTATTCTGGATTTTAATGCAGAATTGTGAAAGGAGAGGCAATCCATGGAGGAATTATGTCAGAAACTTCTGAGCCTCCCTTACATCTTGAGTTATATTTCCTGGGTTCCCTAGTAACACCCCACCTGGATATCGTCTTACCTCTCTGGTCATTTTTCCTCAGTCTCCTTAACTAACTCTTCCTGTTGTTCAAAGTTGGTAGTCCCAGGTTTTCACTCCTCTTCTCATTACACAACAGATATTCTCAATCCTGGTTGCCCATAATCATTATTTACAGAATTTTAAAAAATTCTCAGACTCCCACCTTGACCTACTGAGTTAGACTCTCTGGGGAGGAGGCCCAGGCATTTATAGTTGTGAAACACCACATGTGATGGTGATAAGTCAGGGCTGACAACCTTTATTATCTGTATTAGAGCTGAGTATCTTGTTCACTACTGGGGCTCCAGCTGTCATCTACATGCTAATGCCTCCAAAGTTTACATATCTAGCTCCAGATCTGTATTTCCAACTGCTTTTAGATATCACCCCTCTGCTTGTGGTACTGGAGATATTTCAAAATCAATAAGCCTCTATTCTTCCAAGCAGATAACCCTCCTTCCTATGTTCTCAACCTCAATGTCATGATCAATTATGCACTTTGTTTCTCAAGTTAGACATTGAGATCATTTGCATTTTCTCTTTTTGACTCACCCACACATCCAGCCGTTCACAGAGCCCTCAGATATTGCTCTCATATCATGCCTCTCATATCCATTCCTACCACCTTAATTCAAATTCTTATTTTCTTGCCTTTTTTGGTAGCAGTTTCCTAATACCACTCCCTCGGTGTATTTCCAAACTATCACTATAATTATGTTCCTAAAATAAAATCTTTTCATATCATTTTCGTTTTCTTACTTAAAAACCTCCAGTGCTCACTAATCTTAAAGGACACCCAATGCTCACCCATTTCCACTCTAGTCACACTCAACTTCTCATCTTTCTATAAAAAGGCCATGCTTTTACACAGCTGTATATTTATACCAATGGTTCTTAGTGTCCAGAATTTCCTTTCCTTGTTCCTTTGGATAGTTCCTACTCAGCTATAAAGTCCTATCTCAGGTGCTATATGCCTTCTCTCTCAAGTATTTTTTGGCTGTCCCCAGTACTAGGTTCATATATAATTTTTAGCACTTATGCAGTTATCTCAGTATTTATGGTTTCTCTTTCCATTAGACAACGAGTTCTCTGAGTAGATGTAACCAGATGCCTGACTCATAGGAAGTACGGACTATCAGCAGTGAATGGCACCTAGTTGGACGCAGCTGGAAACTCCTCCCTCTCATCCCCATCCTTTTACTCAATCAGCAAATATTTACTGAGTACCTATTACTATGCACCACGAATTGGGTAACCACTGATGAAAGACACAACAGGAACTTGAAATGGCAATTCAGATCAAGAGAGCCTCAGGTGTTCAATGTTGCGTGTTAAGCCTGTGTTACCGAAAGTACAGAGCACTGTGGGAACCTAGAAGAAGGGCATTTGATACTAAACATTTCATACAAGCTGTACTTTATATGGTCATCCTTCAACTCCACAGGGGTTGGTTCCAAGACACGCTCATGGATGCCAAAATTCCGTGGATGCTCAAGTCCCATATAAAATGGTATAGTGTTTATTTGCGTAGAGAGGTGTAAGAGCAGGAGGCTGGGGTCTTTCACACTGTCCATTTCAACACCCAATCCTCTTGGTATGTGAAGGAATCTGCTGCCTGTGAGCCTGAGCACAGGCTGTTGAAGTGTTGGTATTCTTTCCCCTTAATTGAAAAATCATCTACATTTGGCAGTGTTTAAGGCCATTTTGGGGTTTCCCTGGTAGCTCAGCTGGTAAAGAATCCACCTGCAATGCAGGGGACCCTGATTTGATCCACGGGTTGGGAAGATCCCCTGGAGAAGGGATAGGCTACCCACTCCAGTATTCTTGGGCTAATAACAATATAAAAACTTACTGGATACATCCCATCCAGAATATTCCTAACCTTTGGGCTTCCCTGATGGCTTAGACAGTAAAGAATCTGCCTGCCATGCGGGATACCTGGGTTTGATCCCTGGGTAGGGAAGATCCCCTAGGGGAGGGCATGGCAATCCACTTCAGTATTCTTGCCTGGAGAATCCCATGGACAGAGGAGTCTGGCAGACTATTGTCCATGGGGTCGCAAAGAGTTGGACATGACTGAGTGACAAAGCACATGGACACTTTCCCATATACTTCAAATCATTTCCAGATTACTTATAATACTTAATACAATGTAAATGCTGTGTACAAAATTATTATACTGTATCATTTAGAGAAAAATGACAAGGAAAAAAAGTATGTTTATGTGCAGTATAGTCGCAACTATGCAACCATCACAGGCTTAACTGCATGGTACACGTTAACAATGTAACCTTTTCTTTCAACAGTTACAGATTGCTTTTATTTAATAATGCAAAAAATACAAAATAAAGCATATTATTTAAAATACAAGTATATATAGAAAATATAATTATAGAGAAAATATTAATTCATTCTCTCTCTTCCTCTCTCTCTCTCTCACACACACACACAGTGCTAACACTCACCATAACCCTGGTTCTTCTCTCTTGATTCCCTTGGATGATGATGATGACTATCATGATGATCACTATACGGTGTCTATGGTACCAATGTGGCGAGTTGATGAGGTGTGTGGCACTGTTGGTTAAGTGGTGAGGCATCAGGCTGAGTTAAGCGTTATGACAGGATGTCAGAAGGTACTCAGTCCAGATAATTGGGTTCCAATTGCAGACACTGACACTTTGGAGGAGGCTGAGTAACACTAATGTTAGGATCTCTGGAGGTTGAGGGCTGAGGATCTTCAAGTGTTAAAAGTCTAGGCTTCACAACTGCAGATGCTTTAGTTAGAATCATTGCTAGAGGAAGCTGTTTCTTCCTTCTCTATGTATCATCAAACAAGACTTGCAGTGGTTGTAGGTGTGCTGTTATACCTTGGGTGACACAGAGGCTTCAGTCCAAAAAAGGATTGTACTTGAGGATCACATCCTTTAACACTTGCACCTACTGAAAAGTCAATGCCATTTTTTCAAGTGTTCAAATTGATGGCTCTGCTTCCTCTAAATTTTATGCATCATCACAGATCTGCAGAAGACTTCAGCAGATCTTCGAGCTCCTTGTTGCTAAGAATCCTTTTATCTTCTTCTATATGTTCTTCGACATCATTTTAGACCATGTCAGAGGAGGCACCCCCCCCTCATCTTCCCTTCAACATTTGAGATATTCAGATATTTAAGATATTCAGATATTTAAGATATTTGATGATTTCTACATCAATAGTGGGGGAGTCATTGAGACCATCAACCACCTCATTCCATAATGGCTTCAAACATGCACTGACTGCCTCAGGCTTCAGGGTACCTACAGACTCGGCAATAAACACAGTTCAAACCACAACTGTGGAGCTCTTCCATAAATCCATGATGCTGCAGTCCAGGTTAGCCCCAAGGACAGCATGAATCTCCCCCAAGGTAAGGTGGATGTAAGTTGTCTTAATGTCCTCGATGACACCTTGATTGAGTGGCTGTAATGGCAACCCACTCCACTGAAAATCTTGCCTGGAAAATCCCATGGGCGGAGGAGCCTGGTAGGCTACAGTCCATGGGGTCACAAAGAGTTGGACATGACTGAGTGACTTCACCTTCACACTTTCTTTCAGCAGTGATGCAGCACTAAGAGGCAGGAACATCACTTCCACTTTCTTGTCCATGAAGCAGAGAAATTCAGTTGGTTGGGAGCATTGCCAATTAAGAGGAACCCCTTGAATGGCAGCCCCTTCTCTTCGAGGTATTTCTTCGCTTCAAGAATGAAGCCTTGGAGGGACCATCCCAAGAACAAGACTTCTGTCACCCAAACTGTCCTGTTGTGCTGCCAGAGCACAGGCAGACAATTTTTGTTCTTGTTCTTCCGGGCCCAGGAGTTGTTTGCTTATAGACTAGGCTTGATCATGTTACCTGCTGTATGGCCACACAGCCCCAGAGTAAGGTGAGCTTTCTAGGCCTTGAACCCCAGGGTTTACCTGGCACTGTTACAGATGTAGATATGATTGGCCATCTTCTTCCAGAATAAGCCTGTTTTGTCACAACTGAAGACTTGCTCTGGAAAGTGAACTTTCTCTTCTGTGAGTTTCTCGAGGTCTTCTGGAAACACCAATGCTGCTTTGGCATAGGCTGATGTTGATTGTTCCATGACCTTTAAGTTTTTGAGGGACCTTTAACACTCTATTACCTAAGTAGCCATCTCTTAAGACTCTTAAGCCCCTTCCTTTTGCTCTCTTCACCATCCCCACAGCACTGCTCACAGACGCTATGTGCTCTTTCATCCATAATTTCGCTACCCCCAAGGACATGCTTCACGCCATGGCCCTTAGCTACACACAAAATGCTTTCTGTCTTTGCAAGCACTTTGGCATGAACCAGAGAGACCATTTTTGCCATTGTAGAGGCAGCTCTAACACTTCTATGAATTTCAGCTTCTTTCTGCATTACCGTGAGAATGTTGCATTTGTTCTTAGTGACCTTACAGCCCACTTCAGCAAGGCACTTGTCACTTTTTAAAAGATCTAAAGGTTTGTATTTTATTGTTGAGAGATAGCATTTTGTGCTCCCTCTTGGCCTTTGTGGGATTGCTTTGACCACTTAATTGCTACTGGGAACTATTTGTCACAGAAACCAAGCATACACACATAACATGTGTAACAAACAAGCATAATGCCGGAAGAACAATGCTCATACAATGAGCACTGGAGAGACTGTGGATCTGTGATATGGCAGGAGGTCACAGTAGGGAGGGCCTACACATCCCATCATTCACCTGACTTCAGCACAGTGCTCGGCATATGGCCAATTTGGGAGCAAAGTTTTGCTCTTTGAAATTTTCTTGAATTTTTTAAAAGAATATTTTAAACCTGAGGTTGGTCAAATCTATGAATACAGAACCCATGGATATGGGATATGGAGGCCTGACTATACTGTGCAATTGTTTTTCTACAAATGTGCCACACTTTTATATTACTAAGATTTTGCACATGCTGCTCCTGGTATAGAATTCCCTTCCTTTGATTCTTTGCCTAAGCAAGTTCCACTCATCTCCAAAGACTCAGTTCACATGAGTGAAGCATTTCTTAGAGCAAGTAACCTGTAAGCTGAGTCCTGAAGCATGGGAGGAAGTTCACTGTTGAAAGTGGTGGTATATATGGCAAGAGGAAGAGTTCTGAGCAAGGGGCACAGCATGGGCAATTGGTCGGAGATAAGAGATGACGTGGATCATCAAGGAACTGAAAGGCACAAAAAGCATAGGGGAGCCAAGTTGTGGAGATAATACAAAAGGCCCATTGACAGATGAATGGTTCAAGTGTGATGTGTACTTACAATGGAACACCATTCAGTCTTTAAAAAGAAGGACATTCGGTAATGTGCAACACTGTGGATAATCCTTGAGCACATTATGCTAAGTGACATAAAGTGAAAGTCGCTCAGTCGTGTCTGACTCTTTGCGACCCCATGGACTGTACAGTCCATGGAATTCTCTAGGCCAGAATACTGGAGTGGGTAGCCTTTCCCGTCTCCAGGGGATCTTCCCAACCCAGGGATCGAACCCAGGTTTCCTGAATTGTGGGTTGATTTTTTTTTACCAGCTTAGCCACAAGGGAAGTCCAGGAATACTGGAGTGGGTAACCTATCCCTTCTCTAGGTGATCTTCCCAACCCAGGAATCAACCAGGGTCTCCTGCATTGCAGGTGGATTCTTTACCAACTGAGCTATCAGGGAAGCCCTAGCCAGTCACAAAAAGACAAACACTGCCTGATTTCACTTATGTGAGTATCTAAAATAGCTGAATTCACAGAACTGAAGAGTAGAATGGTGGTTGCCAGGGCCTGGGGAGAGAAGGAAATTGGAAGCATAAAGTAGTATCATCATCAGTGGGCATAAAATTTCATTTAAGCAAAATGAATAAGCTCCAGAGAGCTGTGTATACTGAATTAAGATGGGAGAATTGAATTGAAAATTTGTTTAGCCATTAGTAGATAAATGTTCTTAAATATTAATATTGTATACATCCTTAAGGAATTTATAATATTTTTTTACAAAGACCCATGCCTTCAACTTTTTAAAAATATACAGGAACTAAAACAATACTTCTTATCTACTCTATAAACATTTTCAAATGCAATACCTATAACCTAAAATGAGGAACATCTGTATTAAACGGAAAGATTACATATGAATTTAAGGATTCATTGAGAATAAGGAAATAACCTAAGAAATAGCAGCAGTATAGTTGATAGAGAGTAGAATGTAAATATCTTAATGTAAAAAATTGATAACCTTGTTCAGAAGGGGTGTGGTTAGTGATTGCATGTGATCATGGATTTTAATACATAATTTGCTAGGCACCAAATGACTTCTCCAAATGGATTAAAAATAAATCAAAATACAAAGTTCAAGGTCAAAACCCAAACAAAAGCAAAAATACTAACAAATTTAATTCACTAAGGGACTAAAGGTAAGAAACGTGGATTAATGATCCATAGGAATCCTGTTTCTAGAGAAATGGATCTACATGGTCAGGCAGATAATTGATCACAGAGATTCCCACATAGTGTAAGGAAGCACAGCATTGGGATTACCTTTTGATTTTATAAAGCTTTTTTTTTTTTAAACATCTTGTGGATAGATCCCTATAAAATGCCTGAGAACCCACAAGTTCTCCTAATTGGCTCTTGGTAAAGTGACAGGTTATTTTGCGGTTTGTAAGGAAATAGCTTCCAGTTGGAGAATTTGTTTATTGAGAGTAGGGTAAATAAATCCTTCAAGATGTTTAGTGAATGGCTCCTTTAAGACTAATGTTCTGAGGCACAGTGAGAAGTTTCACAAACACAGGATTCAGAGAAATATTATTCTGAAGAAAATCAAGAGGATTCCTCAGCCAATCATGCTGGTTTTGTCACCACCTAGCAGACTGGTTTTCATGGGCTAGTTCACAAAGATAACTTATATGTCTGTATATGTGGTTATATGGGAGATTATATGTATGATCAGTGCTGTTTAAAATGCCAAACCACTGTTATTTTCTATGTGTGAAAGATTATATGTGTACATACATATGTGTACATACACATATATATGTACACACACAAATATTCCCACTGCTCAGGAAATGAGGGGCATTAAATCAGACCATGTTTATCAACAAGTGAGCAGATGGAGGATGGGCAGCTGCCCTTGGTCACGGGATATTTATCCTTTCTGTTGTGTTTAATTCACCTGGTGCTGATCCACTTGATCCATAGTAACTTATTGAGAGGCAGATTCCATTTTCCAAGGTGGCAGAAAAAGATCCAAACTTGCTGATAGCTTTATTCTCTGCATTTGATCCTTCTAAAAGATAAAATTGAATCAAGGACATATCTGTTTTATCAAAAAAAAAGTAAGCAAAATTCAGTGAGAAGTGGAAATCATCTAAATATGTTTAAAACAAGGATATGATTAAGTAAATTATGATATATATAAATATACACCAATGAATTATTATGAAATCATTGAAAAATTGTTTGTAGAGGATATTTAATGAATAGGAAACTGCTCATTATTCCTTGGAGAAGGGAAAGACTACCCACTCCAGTATTCTGGCCTGGAGAATTCCACGGATTGTAGAGTCCATGGGGTCACAAAGAGTCGGACACAACTGAGCGACTTTCACTTTCACATCATGATAAAGAAAGAAAGAAACATACTGTGAATACTGGTTACTTCTAGGGTGGTAGACTTATGGGCAACTGTCATCTTTTAAAATATTCCTATATTTCCTAGTTTTTATACTAAACCATGTATTTTTATATCTGGCAAAACACAGGAAAGCCATTAAAATTTTTTTATTTTTAAAACTAAAACGTTCTTGGGTACATTCATACTTGTCAAACACTGTATTCTTACCTTGAATTTAGAAAATACTGAGACCATAACTAAATTTGTTAGCAAGATTTAGTTACTGATCTTATTACTTATTATTAACTTGTGTTCAAAGCATTTTATTAATTAACTCATCTTCGTTTGCAGGTATAACCCACAATGGGTGAGAAGCAATTGATTTCTCCTGTCAAAGGTGCCTGGAGATGTTAAATGGTGTTATCAGGAAGTTTCAATGGTGTATGATTAATGGACATCCATTTGGAACTCTCACCTACAAGCAGGTAGAGATGCTCATGTTCAAATTTAGGATTTTTTTCTTGTCCTTGCAACTTGAGAAACCTGAGACTACAGGGAGAACGAAGTGATAAGAGCACAGATAAAAACTCCATCATTTGCGATCAACATTGAAGAGAAGCCAAGCCTTCAAGTAGGAGTTGATTAATGAGGACCTGACTCCTAGAGACTGCACATGGTATAGTGCATAAAATAAAATTCAGGCCAGGATGGATACTGCAAACTCAGTGTTACTGCATAAACATAGCCATGCGAGGTAGCCTGCATGTCAGCTGGAATCAAAAGCTGGGTTCCCAGAGGAGGCAAAACCAAGGAAGCAGCCCACTATAGATCAGTTATGTATATAATGTGTTATATATACACATTATATTACGGAAAATGTATATACAGAAGATAGCAAAACACTTCAGTTATCATCTGGAAAAATCACACATGCTACCTGCCGGGGAGACCTGTGTTTCTGCTAGGTGGATGCGGCTGACCTATTGAAGTACTGATACACTGCCACAAAGACGCAGTTTGTTTACCTGCTTCAAAGTTTTGCTCTCTTTCTCTCTCTTCTTTCTCATCTTCTGAAAGATAATCCCCTTCTTTTTCCACAATTTTCCTAGGGTCTCTTAAGTGAATTAAAAAACTGTGCTTGTCCTTTTTCACTTTCACTTTGATAAATGTTGGACCTGGGGAAGAATCATGGGATAGAAAGTGGGCTGATGGTGATGCCTCATTAAACTCTGTAATAAAACCTCGAAATAATGCAGCCAATTTACATTATAGAATGTAAGCCAGGGATGGATATACCTAGGGATATCGCCATTTTTATAAAAAGATACCTAAAGGAATAAAGTAATGGTGGGATTCCAGGAAGAAATAGCAGGTGGATCAGGGAGATGTTTTTAGATTTTCTGCTCACACCTAAAATCAAATTACAGAAGGGAGAATAAATTGGCTGAGCTAAGGTTATGTGTGTGCTAAGTCGCTCTTCAGTCATGTCTGACTCTTTGCAACCCTATGGACTGTAGACTGCCAGGCTCCTCATCTATACTCAACTTTATGATCAATCACATGTGAGGGTTAATGTGAAAAGATTTTGCAGTTTACAAAGAATTACATGAATGTTAGTTACAGTAGTTGTTATTAAGAACACATAATGAACGTGAAATTGCTCAGTCGTGTCTCTTTGAGACCCCCATGGACTGTAGCCTACAGGGCTCCTCTGTCCACGGGATTTTCCAGGCAAAGGTACTGGAGTGGGTTGCCATTTCCTTCTCCAGAGGATCTTCCTGACCCAGGGATCGAACCCAGGTCTACCTGCATTGCAGGCAGATGCTTTACCCGCTGAAGAATTTCCCAAACATATTCTTTCTTCCAATGTCTTGACTCATTCTTTCTTTCCTCTTTCAGCTTTTTTCTTTTTTTTTTTCACCCAGGCTTTTCAACTTTCATTGAATGATCATCTCTCAAAGTTGATAGGATTAAGATGAAAATAGTATTCTTTCAGATAGCATATGAACTATCTGAAACTTATATATATTAAACAGTCCATGGAATTCTCCAGGACAGAATACTGGAGAGGGTAGCCTATCCCTTCTCCCAGGATTGAACTCAGGTCTCCCACATTGCAGGCAGATTCTTTACCAGCTGAGCCACAAGGGAAGCCCAAGAATACTGGAGTGGGTAGCCTATCCCTTCTCCAGCAGATCTTCCCAACCCAGGAATTGAACCAGGGTCTCCTGCATTGCAGAAGGATTCTTTACTAACTGAGCTGTCAGGGAAGCCCACTTTCACATTTCTCCATACATTATATGCATATGAAAATATTGATGAGTGAAGAACAGTTACTGAAAACAGAACATAACATTATAAAACTAGAGTCTAGTGCTCTTCTCAGTTATGTGATTCTGAGTTTCATCTTTATCACTAATTATACTCTACACCTAGGGATGATATTCAAAATACTAAATACTGAAACTTATGGTAATATAAATACATACGTATAACAATCTATTAATGAGAGAAGGAACTGGCAACCCATTCTAGTATTCTTGCTTGGGAAATGAGGAGCCTGGTTGGCTACAACCCATGGGGTTGCAAGAGTTGGAAATGACTTAGCAACTAAACAACATCTATAATAAAAATCCCTTTCATGTTTTAAATAAACAAACTTTATATAGTAAAAAGTCTGGCATTTGATAGAAGTTGTATCACAACCATTCTTTAAATAATTTGAATAACTTGCAGGCCTTTTTATTTTAAAAATCATTAGTATGATCTTTTGTTTGATGTGGCAATTACTACCTAATGATGCTTGGGCCATGATTCCACATAGGGAATAGCATTCTCACTCTTGTAATAATTTCCTCATTAAATTATGGTCATTTGATGACAAGTAAGGGAGGGAGGAAGGAAAACTAAGAGAGGGATGGCAGGTGGAGGAAGGGTAGGAAGTGAGAAGGGGTGGCTGGTGTCATAGGCAGAGTGTAGGTGGGAGCAGCCTTGGTGGCCCTTGTTGGGTTGCATAATCTTATGGACATTAAACAGGATCCTGCTCACATTCCCTCCCCACTGAGTCTTCCCAGCTCTCAGTAACCATTGCTCCCTACAAGATGATAAATTGTTTAAATAAAGCCCAGGTCCTCAAACCCATCCTAAGAAATCTTTAAAGCACAGTAAAAAGAGAAGCTCTACGAGATATCCTTGATAAGTTTCCTAGAGCCCAGATCTGCTCTTCCCTTGCAGGGAACAATGCATGTCCTTTTCCTAGAGTGGGTCTGCCTCAATTCATTCTGCAAGATCCCCTCTCACCTAATGACTTCTGAATCCAGAGGCAATTACTCTATATCTAAAATAACTGGATATCAGAGGCAGGGCCCCAAGCTCTGTGCTCCAGAAGACCAAACCAGAAATTGGCTCTAAATTTACAGTATGTGCTTGGTTTCTGAGATAACACTGTCTGTTGTAATTAACATTATTAAGTAATGATTTGTTTATTGCAGTTACTATTATTTTCCAATCCTATAGCAATATTTTCATATCATGGAACATTTGTGTTAGTATGTCCAGCTAACCTCGAGGCGGCCTGTGCCTTGCAGAGGCTATTATAACAGAAAAGAGTGAAGTCTGAAGATGGCAAACATGGGGCATATATGAGCTACTGGGGGCACATCACTACTCTCACCCATCACAGTCAGGAGGACAAGCCCCACGGTGATCTGAAATGGGCTAATATCTTCCAAGCCATTAACCAGCTGCTGTCAAATGGTACCTTTTTCAAATGTTGTCTTTTCTACTTCAATTTGTCCTCCATCAGAAGGATACAGATAATAATTTGTTCCTGAGATTTGCACGGGTATTTCTCCCATGTTGTATCCATGAAACTAGAAGAGAAAACATCATGCTTTGAATGTGGAAAGGCCATTAACAAAGATTAGGTCATCTGTGTGAGCCAGTTCAAGTTGCCATAAGCCTTATTTTTGCTAAAGGATTTGTCTATTACTTTTTAGACTCAGAGGCCAGTGTCTATCTTATCTTTGGCACCTTCTGTGGTCTTACAATAACAAGCAGAATTAAAGGAGGCTCATGATTTTAAACTCTGTTCATTGGGTTATCTTCATAATACCATAGAAAGAGAAACCAATTTCTTTCATTGGCTATTAACTTTCTGTTTAATGTGAACTGATATGTTGAAGAATATTAATAACTTTACACTTTAGAAGGTCATGTGTTAAAGACTTTTCCAACTTTGTGGCTAATATAGCTCCAAGTGACACTGATTACATACTAAAGCTTGAGAACAACTGGCTCAGAGTAGTAACTAGAAAGGATGAGGACTATTACTTTTCCCCTCATTTTTGCCCATTATGTTTTTCTCATAAAACTGCTTGAGAGAGAGACTGGGAAAGGTAAAAGTTATAGGCAAGAAATGTGGGTGCCTACGGAGAGACAACCCAATGCCCTCAGCAAGTCCAGTCATCCAAGTCAGATAAAACCAATCTCTGTGTCCTCAGGACCCTATGAGGCCTTCACAGGACAGACTACCTCCCTCAAATCCTCTGCTTTAGCTCCTCTTAGTACCTAGATAATAGTATCTCATGCACATTTCCTGAGTTGTTTTATAGATGCTAAAACTCCCACTAAATGGAAGAAATTAACGACTTGATGACAATAAGCACAGTAGCCCCCAGACCTATTGATATCTAAGGATTGATAATGTTAATCCCTGTGACCCTGTTACCCCTGAGACCTATTACCTTGCCATCAACTAGAGAATTATGCACAGCTGATCATGTAGCCTGGGACTCCCCTCCCTCACTTGGCCTTTATATCTGCTTTCCTGAAACCCACTGGGGAGTCAGCTGCTTTGAGTCCAGGACTCTCTGCTTGGCACCCTGCGATAAATGCTGCACTTTCCTTTACAACAATCCACTGTCAGTAGCTTGGCTTTACTGTGTGTGGGTAAATGGACCCAAGTTCGGTTTGGTAACATTTTGACCTATCACAGTTGCTTATTTACATATACCTAAATGAATGCTTTTGTGCCAAAATTCCATCTAGAAAACTAGCTTCATGGCACTCAACAAAAACTGGCCTGAGGGTGTTGCTGTCTTGCCAATTGGCTGCAAGGAAGTTTCCAGGTATCAGAGGGTGGATTGCAGGTATGAGATCACCCAAACTGGCAGAAACCCCAGGGCCTCTCTGAAGGCAGTGAAGACTGAAAACCTTGTTTCCACCGAAGCCGAGTTTTCCCCCAAACAATTAGGAATAACCCAAAGGGGCTTTTTAGAAAATTGATTCTACCGGGTAAACTATCTCAGGTTCTGGTTCCTGGAGGGGCTCCTCTGTTACTTCCGGGATCTTCATTTGCTCTTCTTTCAATTTCTCCTTTATAAAAGATTTTTTCTTGAAAATCTTACTATCTTCTTTTTCTACTTTTTCCTTGCCTTTCTTTTTAACAGCCTCCTTACTCTTCTTTTCTGCTTTTTTTTCTTCCTTTAAGCGTTCCTCTTCAGCTAACCGATCTTGTTCTTCTTTCCAGGCCTGTAAACACATTTAAAACATTTAACAGGATTTTGAAACAAATTTGATCCCATTCAGGTTCACTTTGGAGACCATTTTACGTGAATTTTTATAAGCTATGTCTCTGATGGATCAAAATACTGAACTAGAGACCGTCGTACAATCCTTGATTCTCTCACTGCAGCTTCTTCACTCACTTCTGTGCCAGTTTTTTCTTTAACTTCAGGTCTCTATCTTTAACCTGAACTACTGCATCAGGCTCTTAGCTGGTTTCCCTGCCTCCTATATTTTCCACATGAGTCAAATCCCCAATTTAGGTTCTAAATAACCAGCAATATGATAGACTAGATGTTCAAAGAAACATTCCTAGCATAATGTATTTCAAAAATGATAAGGTATTAAATCATCATTGTAATATAACATATAATATTGTGTATCAACTAAATTTAAAAAGCCAACATCACCTTAATAGTGATGCTTGCTAAAAACAATATAAAAGCCTATAATTTCAATCATCTTAGACACAAAAATTTTAGATAAAATACTATCAGGTCAAATCTAGTTATTTATTAAAATAATAATATGACATGAAAAACTGGTGTTATAATTTTCATCAATAATGTACATAAAGATGGACCCAGGAGCTTACTAAAAATTAAAATTCCTAGGTTCTACTGGCAAAGATCAGTTAGGATGAAACAAAAACGTACATATTTTAACTCTCTCCTCTTCCAGAGATATTTAAGCAATTATGGCATATGTGGTTTTGTAGGATAAGGACTAAACTTTAGGAAAAGCTGAAGGGAAGTTTGTTTTAGAAATGCAAAGGTTATTCATACTGTTAAATCAATCCCCATAATTCAATGTATCTCCTAAATAAATGAAAAAGCCCCAAGAGATATTAGTTTCAATACCAACAGGTACTTTAAAATTTAGTATAAGCAGCAAACATATTTTGCCATGTAATTTATCTTTACCATTAATACCAAGAAGCCAGGGAGGATCTCCAATATTAACCAACAACATTTTGAGGGTAACTGCACACTGATGGAGATGGGGAAATCAATTCCTGCCTACCCAATGTATAAGCTTACGACAAAGCTAATGTAATTAAAATAGTATGGTACTTGTATAGGAATAAATAACTGGGTGACTGAAACAGAATTCAGCATTCAAAAATGGATTAAAATACCTTCACATTGTGATTAGATTTTCAGCATATGAATTCCAAAGGACATAAACACTAAACACTCCAGTGTTCAGAAGAGCACCTGTGGTGGATTCATTTCGATATTTGGCAAAACCAATACAATATTGTAAAGTTTAAAAATAAAATAAAATAAAAAAAAAGAATATGTCTTTTATCATTTTATAGGGATTTTTAAAAATAGATTTAAAAATGGGTACCTAATATGTGACATATCAACATTCCAATTTAGTTTAAGAGGTGGGCATTAATATTACATTTAATCAATCTGGGCAAAGAAAAATTAAGACACTTACATTACACTACAAAAATGTATTTCAGGTCATTTCTAATGATCTCTGAATAGGAAAAGCATATCTATGAAAATATTCTAAGAGAGTGCATGAAAATTCACATAAACTCAGGGTAGAATCAACCTGATGGAATCAAAAGCATAGAAGTCCTAAAAACATTTTAAAAAATGACAGATATTTTAAAAAACTTTTTTTTCTGATAAGCTATAGCATACATTGAAGTGACACAGCAGCAGCAGCACCATACATTCAAAAAGAGCACAAATCCTAAGTGAACATCTGAATGAATTACCACCAAGAAGGAATGATGCTAAAGCTGAAACTCCAGTACTTTGGCCACCGCATATGAAGAGTTGACTCATTGGAAAAGACTCTGATGCTGGGAGGGATTGGGGGCAGGAGGAGAAGGGGATGACGGAGGATGAGATGGCTGGATGGCATCACTGACTCGATGGACGTGAGTTTGAGTGAACTCCGGGAGTTGGTGTTGGACAGGGAGGCCTGGCGTGCTGTGATTCATGGGGTCGCAAAGAGTCGGACACAACTGAGCGACTGAACTGAACTGAAGCACTACTGTGGGCTTCCCTGATGGCTTAGCAGGTAAAGAATCTGCCTGCAATGCAGGAGAAGATGCAGTTTTGATCCCTGGGTCACAAAGATCCCCTGGAGGATGAAAATGGCAACCCACTCCAGTATTCTTGCCTGAAAAATTCCATGGACAGAGGAGCCTGGCAGGATACAGTCCATGGGGTCACAGAGAGTCAGACATGACAGAGCGCCTGATGCATGCATGTAAGCACTCCTGTAAAAGTACCACCAGGTCAAGCAATAGATGATCTCTAGCTCCCCAGAAGCCCCCTTCATTCTCCTCAACTACTACCCACTTGGACTGCCCCAAAGGCAACCATCATCCTAGTTTTTAATACATTAGCTTTTAGCTTTGCCATTTAAAATTTTCTATAAGTGAAATCTTATATAATGTATCAATATATAGTCCTTTAACTTTCTCTTCTTTTTCTTACTATGATGTTTGTGAGATTCATACATACTTCTGTAAGCTATAGGCCATTTCCAGAGCTGCATAGTATTTCATCACATGAGTAAACCATTCTAGACTTTCTATTGATGGATATTTGAATTGTTTCCAGTTTGGAAGAGTTAAAAACAACACTGCAAGAACAATTGTGTCCGTATGTCTTGGTGCACCCGTGCATGCATAAGTATATCAGGTATGTACTTAGGAGTGAAATTTTAGGTTAAAGAGAAATCATATGCTTAACTTTAGTAGTTATGCCCAATTTTCCAAAGTGAAAGTACCAACTTATACTTCAGCAGTATAGGAGAGTTTGCTTTACTTCACATCCTTGCCAAAATCTGGCAGTGTCTCCTAAATTTTGGCCAAAAATAATTGATTTGACCAGATAAAAGTTGAGTGTTTCTGTATATAAAAAATTGGCATTTATTAATAAGGAAATTGTTTTATAAATTAAGGTACATCCAAATCATACACTAATATAATGCTATGAAGATAAGTTAGATCTCTTGATACTGTCTGGAAGTGATATTCAGGATGTATTGATAAGAGAAAAAAGTATGTGACAGAGTTAAAAAAATATATATATATCAAACCTAAACCAAAACCAAACATGAAAACTTTCTTTACATTTGTGCATGCATGCTTGTATGAGCATAGAACAAACCAAACTTTTACTATTTCTGATTTCAGGAGCTTAGGCCAGCCAGGTTAAGATTTCTTGTGAAAGCATGTATTACTTTTGTGATTAAAAATCCCAATAAAAATGCAAACAAAAACAAACCACTGCTGCAGAAGCAGCAAGTATACCAACTATGAACAAGGGGCACTGCCCTGGATTTTGGCAGAGTTCCCTAAAGGTTTATCATCTGGTGGAGGAGTGAGCTTGGTGGAGAGACTGTTACTTCCTTGAAGATTCAGTTATCTGAGAGTTTAGCAAAAAGATCATTTCCTGTGATACTTACACAAATGCTCTAGAACAAAATAATTTTGAACCTGTAATTTGTCAGTGTCATTTGTCTTTCTTTGGATTACCTTGAGAGAGCCTTCTAAAATAAAATTAATCTTTTCCTTCTCTTTTTCTTTGTCTTTTTCTTGATCTGATATGTCTGTCTTGCTCATTCCTTTGTTACCTAGAACCAGAGAAAATTAAACTTCTTGGTAAAACTCTCTAATTTTCATAGAAGGACCAAACCTCTGAGTTGTAGGAGAGCCCTATTCACTCATATCTGAATTCTTTTTTTTTTGTCATCTCTAGATGACATCTGAAGTAGAAATGAACTCTTTTAGGGATGAACGACTCGCCATCAGTGGAGGCAGTACATTCCATTCTCAATGTGTTGAGATTCTGAAGCTTTTATTGAGCTGGACTTTCACTAGAGTTTTAATCTAATTAATCCTAATTTAACCCCTTAAAACCACACAGGACAAATTTATCTTTTCCTTCCATACTGAAGACCTCCTCTTGCCATTAACAGTTATTATGTGGTGAAGATTTACATCTGTCCTGACTTGAGAGGCCTCAAACAGAATGTAATACCTACCAGGTGCATTCCAACTCTGATTTCAAATCGACCATTTTCTGAAGTTGGTCCACAGACACCCAGATAATTGTTGAGCTTTCGGTTCTGCTCAGAAGCAGAATAAAGAAAAGGCAGTCAACCCACAATCCTTGGTACTAGCAGATAAGCGTGACCTGGATACAACTGTAAGGGCAGCCCTACCTGTCTTATACAGTCCCATCGAGTATTCGAATTACTTAGTGCTGTCCTGTGCTGCCCCACCCGGAGGAAGACCGAACTGATGGACAGATTATGGAACCATTTTGGTGAAAGGTGAATCGTTGACTTGGTTTTTGCCAAGTTTTATCTTAGAATCAAGGCAAGCACAAATTCCTCTGGTACTTTATAGAGGTTGCAAAAATAGGAAATTATACAGTTTTGCTTCTTTATAGGAAATCACTCTCAACTTAGTTACCAGAAATAATGAATAGTAATTACAGAGTTCATTCCCTTTGTCTGAACCCAGTAAAATATCTTTTCCAGATGAATTACATCAACATTTCATTTATTGATCAAGTATCCTTTTTCTTTTTGTCACCTTCTTCTCTCTGCTTGACAGCATCAACACCATGAAAATAAACAACAAAAAAAATGTATATTGATGCAACATCCCATCTAATCCATGTCACAGGCCCCCAAGAATTCATTTTCCCTTCATTTGTTATTCTAACCCCCCCAGTTAGTCTCAGGATTCTTCTGTTTACTCTTATAAGGAAGGTCTTGTTTTATTCTCACTTTGGAAGCAATAATTATTCTTACAGAGACATACTGTCTCTGAATTTACCTCATATATTGCCAACAAACCTTAGATAGGTGAACCTATTAAGCCCACCAAAATAAAGACATTTGGCATTTCCCTAACATCACATTTAATCTGAACAGATTGAATCTTTCAAAGCTGGCAGGAAGTGGGGTCAATATAAGACAAGTATCAAATCAATATAAGACAAATATTCTCATCATATTTAGAAAGCAGCTATTCTATTTTATAGGGAAAGTGAAGAGTCACAGAAATGTTGTGGACAACTCTTTAATCCTGAAATAGTTACAGACTTGATTTAATTAGTAAACAGCAGAATGTCTTGGGACTTTATATATAAGTTAAATTGGTTACTTACTTTTAGATCTTTTAATAGAATAAATTTTGCTAGTAGAGGAAACTTTGGTAGCAACAGAAGATTTTATTTCCAGCTCATACTTGGTTTTATTGATTTCATCAGACATTTTAGTTTCCTGATATATAGCTTCTTCTTTTATGATCCAATCTTGAATGGATTTTGCAACAAGTTCCAAATAATTTCTAAAAAAGGGAAAAGATCAGCAGGTGACAACTGAGTTAATGGGCAGCTCACATGGTAAACAATTTGCCTGCAATTCAGGAGACCCGGCTTCAATCTCTGGGTCTGGAAGATCCTCTGGAAAAGGGAATGGAAATCCACGCCCGTATTCTTGCCTGGAGAATCCCATTGACAGAGAAGCCTGGTGGGCTACAGTCCATGGGGTCACAAAGAGTCAGACATGACCGAGCAACTGACACTTCACTTCAAAGTCAACAAGTGCATAAGATACTGATTGTACAAATGAACTTTTCAAAAATTAACTGATTCTAAACTGCCACTTCATGGGAAATAGATGGGGAAACACTGGAAACAGTGTCAGACTTTATTTTTTTGGGCTCCAAAATCACTGCAGTTGGTGATTGCGGCCATGAAATTAAAAGACGCTTACTCCTTGGAAGGAAAGTTATGACCAACCTAGGCAGCATATTGAAAAGCAGAGACATTACTTTGCCAACAAAGATTCGTCTAGTCAAGGCTATGGTTTTTTCCTGTGGTCATGTATGGATGTGAGAGTTGGACTGTGAAGAAAGCTGAGCGCCGAAGAATTGATGCTTTTGAACTGTGGTGTTGGAGAAGACTCTTGAGAGTCCCTTGGACTGCAAGGAGATCCAAACAGTCCATTCTGAAGGAGATCAGCCCTGGGATTTCTTTGGAAGGAATGATGCTAGGCTGAAACTCCAGTACTTTGGCCACCTCATGCGAAGAGTTGACTCATTGGAAAAGACTCTGATGCTGGGAGGGATTGGGGGCAGGAGGAGAGGGGATGACAGAGGATGAGATGGCTGGATGGCATCACTGACTCGATGGACATGAGTTTGAGTGAACTCCGGGAGTTGGTGATGGACAGGGAGGCCTGGCGTGCTGCAGTTCATGGGGTTCCAAAGAGTCGGACACGACTGAGCAACTGAACTGAACTGAACAGAAACTGCCCACGTAATAAACATAATATAGTGCTAGAATATATTTTGTACAAAGTAGTCATTTATAAATATTCAATGAAGATATGAAAAATCTTCAACTTCCTTCATGATTAAAGACCTACAAAATTAAAAATTAGATATTTCCCTCCAAATCAAAGATTAATGCTTGATAATACCAAAAGTTGATGACAATTTGGAGAAACAGTCATTCTTAGCAGTTAATTGGAGAGTAATACGGTAAAATGTCTTTATTCAGCAATTTTATAGCACAATAGGTACCATCTGAATTGACCACCAACTAACTGACTCACTGGATTAGTTGAAACACGGTAGTCTTGCTATAAACTTATCAGGCTTGTGAATATCCTCATCCTAAATACTACACCCTAAGCTGCTTGTGCATTTATGTATATATCAGCATCTTACTGACCTGGAAAAGGTCAGTTTTCATTCCAATCCCAAAGAAAGGCAATGCCAAAGAATGCTCAAACTACCGCACAATTGCACTCATCTCACATGCTAGCAAAGTAATGCTCAAAATTCTCCAAGCCAGGCTTCATCAGTATGTGAACCGTGAACTTTCAGATGTTCAAGCTGGTTTTAGAAAAGGCAGAGGGACCAGAGATCAAATTGCCAACAGCTGCTGGATCATCGAAAAAGCAAGAGCGTTCCAGAAAAAGATCTACTTCTGGTTTATTAACTATGCAAAACCTTTGACTATGTGGATCACAGCAAACTGTAGAAAATTCTTAAAGAGATGGGACTACCAGACCACCTGACCTGCCTCCTGAGAAATCTATATGCAGGTCAAGAAGAAACAGTTAGAATAGAAAATGGAACAACAGACTGGTTCCAAATCAGGAAAGGAGTATGTCAAGGTTGTATATTGTCATCCTGCTTATTTAACTTATATGCAGAGTACATCATACAAAATGCCAGGCTGGATGAAGCACAAGCTGGAATCAAGACTTCCAGGAGAAATATTAATAGCCTCAGATATGCAGATGACACCACACTTGTGGCAGAAAGTGAAGAGAAACTGAAGAGCCCCTTGATGAAAGTGAAAGGGGAGAGTGAAAAAGTTGGCTTAAAGCTCAACATTCAGAAACATATGATCATGGCATCTGGTCCAATCATTTAATGGCAAATAGATGGAGAAACAATGGAACCAGTGACAGACTTTATCTTTTTGGGCTCCAAAATCACTGCAGATGGTGACTGCAGCCATGAAATTAAAAGATGCTTGCTCCTTGGAAGAAAAGTTATGACCAACCTAGGCAGCATATTAAAAAGCAGAGACATTACTTCGCCAACAAAGGTCCATCTAGTCAAATCTATGGTTTTTCCAGCAGTCATGTATGAATGTGAGTTGGACTACAAAGAAATCTGAGCACTGAAGAACAAAACTAATACAATTATGTAAAGTTTAAAAATAAAATAAAATTAAAAAAAAAAAAAGAACAGATGCTTCTGAACTGTGGCGTTGGAGAAGGCTCTTGAGAGTCCCGTGGACTGCAAGGAGATCTAACCAGTCCATCCTAAAGGAAATCAGTCCTGAATATTCATTGGAAGGACTGATGCTGAAGCTGAAACTCCAATACTTTGGCCACCTGATGTGAAGAACTGACTCATTTGAAGAGACCTGATGCTGAGAAAGATTGAAGGTGGGAGGAGAAGGGGACGACAGAGGATGAGATGGTTGGATGGCATCACCGACTCAATGGACATAAGTTTGAGTAAACTCCGGGAGTTGGTGATGGACAGGGAAGCCTGGCATGCTGCATTCCATGGGGTTGCAAAGAGTTGGACATGACTGAGTGACTGAACTGAACTGAACTGACAGCATCTTACTGCTTACTGGGATTTAGTAATGTTATTGTTCTTCAGTTGCTCAGTCATGTCCAACTCTTTGCAACCCCAAGGACTGCAGCATGCCAGGTCTCCCTGTCCTCACCATTTTCCAGAGCTTGCTCAAACTCAAGTCCATTGAGTTGGTGATGCCATCCAACCATCTCGTCCTCTGTGTCCCCTTCTCCTGCCTTCAATCTTTGCCAGCATCAGGTCTTTTCTAATGAGTCAGTTCTTCACATCAGGTGGCCAAAGTATTAGAATTTCAGCTTCAGCATCAGTCCTTCCAGTGAATATTCAGGACTGATTTCCTTTAGGAGTGATTGGATTAATCTTGCAGTTCAAGGGACTCTCAAGAGTCCCCTCCAACACCACAGTTCAAGAGCATCGATTCTTTGGCACTCAGCTTTCTTTATGGTCCAACTCTCCATCCATACATGACTACTGGAAAAAACCATAGCTTTGACTATATGTACTTTTGTCAGCAAAGTAATGTCTTTGCTTTTTAATATGCAGTCTAAGTTGGTCATAGACTTCCCTGGTGGCTTAGACCGTAAAGCATCTGCCTACAATGTGGGACACCCAGATTTGATCCCTAGGTTGGGAAGATCCACTGGAGAAGGAAAATGGCAACCCACTCCAGTGCTCTTGCCTGGAAAGTCCCATGGATGGAGGAGCCTGGTAGGCTACAGTGCACAGGGTTGCAAAGAGTCAGACACGACTGAGCGACTTCATTTCACTTCACTTTTTTCCAAGAGGCAAGCATCTTATAATTTCATGGCTGCAGTCACCATCTGCAGTGACTTTGGAGCCCAAGAAAATAAAGTCTGTCACTGTTTCCACTGTTTCCCCATCGATATGCCATGAAGTGATGGGACTGGATGCCATGATCTTAGTTTTTTGAATGCTGAGTTTTAAACAAGCTTTTTTTTTCACTCTCCTCTTTCACTTTCATCAAGAGGCTCTTCAGTTCCTCTTCAGTTTCTGCCATAAGGGTGGTGTCATATGCATATGTGAGGTTATTTATATTTCTCCTGGCAATCTTGATCCCAGCTTGTGCTTCATCCAGCCTGGCATTTCATATGATGTACTCTGCATATAAGTTAAATAAGCAGGATGGCAATATACAGCCTGGATGTACTCCTTTCCCAATTTGGAACCAGTCTGTTGTTCCATGTTCTGTTTTAACTGTTGCTTCTTGACTTGCATACAGATTTCTCAGGAGGCAGGTCAGGTGGTCTGGTATTCCCGTCTTTAAGAATTTTCCACAGTTTGTTGTGATCCACACAGTCAAAGGTTTGGCATAGTCAATAAAGCAGAAGTTTTGCTGTAATTCTCTTGCTTTTTCTATGATACAATAGATGCTGGCAATTTGATTTCTGGTTCCTCTGCCTTTTCTAAATCCAGCTTGAACATCTGGAATTTCTCAGTTCACATACTGTTGAATCCTCACTTGGAGAATTTTGAGCATTACTTTGGTAGTGTGTGAGATGAGTCAAATTGTGTGGTAGTTTGAACATTCTTTGGCATTACCTTTGGGATTGGAATGAAAACAGACCTTTTCCACTCCTGTGGCCACTGTGGAGTTGTCCAAATTTGCAGGCATAATGAGTGCAGCACTTAAACAGCATCATCTTTTCTGGTTTGAAATAGTTAACCTGGAATTTCATCACCTCTGCTAGCTTTGTCCAAGTAGTGATGCTTCTTAAGGCCCACTTGACTTCGCATTCCAGGATGTCTGGCTTTAGGTGAGTGATCATCCCATTGTGGTTATCTGGGTCATCTTTTTTGTATAGTTCTTCTGTTTATTCTTGCCACCTCTTCTTAATATCCTCTGCTTCTGTTAGGTCCATACCGTTTCTATCCTTTTATCATGCCCATCTTTGAATTAAATGCTCCCTTGGTATCTCTAATTTTCTTGAGGAGATCGCTAGTCTTTCCCATTCTATTGTTTTCCTCTATTTCTTTGCATTGATCGCTGAAGAAGGCTTTCTTATCTCTCCTTGCTATTCTTTGGAACTCTGCATTCAAGTGGGTATATCTTTCGTTTTCTCCTTTGCCTTCTGATTCTCTTTTCTCAGCTATTTGTAAGGGCTCCTCAGACAACCATTTTGCCTTTCTTTTTCTTGTGGATGGTTTTTGATCACCACCTCCTCTACAATGTCACAAACCTCCACCCATAGCTCTTCAGACACACTGTCAGATTTAATTCCTCAAATCTACATGTCACTTCTACTGTATAATCATAAGGGATTTGATTTAGGTCATTCCTGAAAGATCTAGTGGTTTTCCCTACATTTTTCAATGTAAGTCTGAATTTGGCAATAAAGAGTTCATGATCTGAGCCACAGTCAGCTCCCAGTCTTGTTTTTGCTGACTGTATAGAGCTTCTCTATCTTTGGCTGTAAAAAATATAGTCCATCTGATTTCAGTAATTGACCATCTGGTGATGTCCATGTAGAGAGTCATCTCTTGTGATGTTGGAAGAGGGTATTTGCTATGACCAGTGCATTCTCTTGGTAAAACTCTATTAGCCTTCGCCCTGCTTCATTTTGTACTCCAAGGCCAAACTTGCCTATTACTACAGGTATCTCTTGAATTCCTACTTGGCCTGTTAGTTGGTGGTAAGTCTACACTTGTTAACATGTTGAGATGAACAGGTCAAATACCCTGAAGTTATCTTGACTACTCTTGTTTCTCAAGTTCTTCTTCCAACTGTCAGGAAATCCAAATGATTTTTTAAAACATATTTAAACATGTATACCTGTGGCGGATTCATTTTGATATTTGGCAAAACTAATACAATTATGTAAAGTTTAAAAATAAAATAAAAAAAAAAAGAAAAGAAACATGGAAAAAAAAAAAACTTATTTAAATATATTCAAAGTCGTATCACGTCTCACTCTGCTTACTGCCGAATCCTGGTGTAAGTCACTACCATCTTTTGCTAGGATTGTTGCCATAGTCTTCCAACAAGTTTCCTTGTTCTTACCTTCGAGTCCCTGTAGTCTATTCCTAACAGAGCAACTAGAAAGATCCTTTTAATCCTTAAATCAGATTATACTCTCTTATTCTTAGAAACTTCTAATAGATTGGCATTTTAAACAAAACCCAGAATGCTTACTATTGATCTGTGATAACGGAACACAGATATGTATATTTCAAATGAAATGACAAAATAAGAAGCATTTCAGCACACAGTGATTCAGGAAGTTTGCCACCCAGGGATACTTCCTGAAATAATTACTCAAAAATGTATTCCAGAGCTTAAAAGAAAAGTTGAAGAAAGACAACATGGGATATAAGTAAGAGTTGAGAAAGAATAAAATTAATAGTTAAATGTAAGTAATTATTTATATTCAATTCTATTACTTGTTATCAAAAATATTACTTTACGATTAGAAATAAAATTTATAGACAATTTCTAAACGGGAGGTAGGAGATGCACTGGGAGCACGTGAAAATATGTTAAAGATTTTAACATTTTCTGGGAAATGGTATTAATATTCACTGCATTGGAGAAGGAAATGGCAACCCACTCCAGTGTTCTTGCCTGGAGGATCCCAGGGACAGGGGTGCCTCGTGGGCTGCTGTCAATGGGGTCACACAGAGTTGGACATGACTGAAGCGACTTAGCAGCAGCAGCAGCAGCAGCAAGCCTATCTATTATATAAAAGTATTTAAATGTGATTTAAAAGGATAAGTGTAACTTCTAGAAAAATATAAGTAGAATTTATGGCTTTTAAAAAAATCACATGCTAAGAATGAATTGAGTCTAACAAAGGAAGAAAGGGATTAATCTTGAAGTAAAAATATGGGTTGTATAAATTTAATGGTAAGAATGAGGCCAAACATATTAACAAATAAATTAAAAGTGAATAGATTAAGTTATTTTAAATGTAAAAAAATTAACATTGTTATTATTATTAGAATATTTTAAAAGACAGGAGATCTCAGAGTGGCTAAAAAACTCAAGTTGATATTTAAAAGAGGTGTATCTAAAACAGAAACAAAGTCAAAAGACTTAGAGAATGAATTTATGGTTGCCTGGGGGAAAGATGGGGGGAAGAGACAGTTAGGGATTTTGAGATGGACTTGTACACACTGCTATATTTACCTGCTATGTTCATAGATAATATAAAATGATAAAATGTTTTTATCCTTCAAGAAGTATATAATCTAAAATCTTTGTAAATGTAAAAATGTACAAAGATAAATAATAAAAGAGATAAACATCAATCCTACAGAAAAATGGAAGTAGTAGTATCAGCAGTATATACTTTATTGCAGTAATAATAGAAAATTCAGGTCCGCTTTGATATTGGAAGGCTCAGGTTCAAATCCTAGATCTGCCACTTACTTACAAATAATCAACTTCTTCATTTGTATAATGTTGTGATAACAAAGTGCGATGATATATGGAAAGCGTTGAACACAATTCTGACACATCATAAGCATCAATAAGTAGAAGCTTCACTATTATTAATGACAGTAAAATAGAATTCTTAAATAGGTTGTAAGCTTTCTAATATAAAGATGATTTTTAAAATATTTGTTATATTGTATGGTGTTCAGAATGCTGTATAAATAGTAGTGCCTAAAATTTATCAACATAAATATTTTCTCAAAAGTATCAATTGAGAATATGCTGTAAACACTATTATTCGCCATTTCTCATGAAACTCATAGTTTAGTAATGATATGTACAATTTCCCATCAGTTCTTTAATATAGTTTTAAAAATATTATTCATACTTTCCAAACTACTTAAATATTTATGAATTATGACTAAACTGAGCTCAAGAACAAAGGCCTATTCATGTTTGTAGAATCTAAAATAGTTTTCACAGTCCTTTGTATAGCTAAACAATGACAACAGATTTGTGTAAATAAAGCATTGAAATAGAATGGCTGACCTGTATAAATGTATAAATTAAATAAAGACATCATAGTATGTCCATTAAAAAAAAATAAAATAAAATGGATAACCAACAAGGACCTATGGTATAGCACATAGAACAATGCTCCATATTATGTGGCAGCCTGAATGGGAGGAGAGCTAGAGGGAGAATGCTGCTGCTGCTGCTGCTGCTAAATCGCTTCAGTTGTGTCCGACTCTGTGTGAGCCCAGAGATGGCAGCCCACCAGGCTCCCCCGTCCCTGGGATTCTCCAGGCAAGAACACTGGAGTGGGTTGCCATTTCCTTCTCCAATGCATGAAAGTGAAAAGTGAAAGGGAAGTTGCTCAGTCGTGTTCGACTCCTAGCGACCCCATGGACTGCAGCCCACCAGGCTCCTCTGCCCATGGGATTTTCCAGGCAAGAGTACTGGAGTGGGGTGCCATCACCTTCTCTGAGAGGGAGAATGGATACATGTATATGTATGGCTTAGTCACTTCACTGTTCATCTGAAAGTATCACAACATTGTTAAGTGGCTATATCCCAGGAGAAAATAAAAAGTTTAAATTTTAAAAAGAGATATATCTAAAAATCAAATTCAAGCAGAAGAATATAAAAATGGCAGAAGTCTAGGTCCTTAATTTTTGTGAGCAGCAGCACTATCCCTGACACAGTGCCCAACTACAGATTTTTTTTTGCTACAGGAGAAAAATAATTCTCTTACTAGTTTAACCATTATAATCAGTTTTCCATGAATATAGTGAAACATCATTCCTAGTTGACATGCAAAATGACTGAGAACATTACATCAGTAAATTATTAATATAAAAGAATTTCCAATAATATTAATATCAAATATGGTTAAATTCAAGGTGAAAAGCATTAAAGGGAAGATAGACGTGTTATGTGATAAGTTACAATCCTTTAAGAAGGATGTATATAAAAATAGAAATTAAAAAATAACTTTATGCATATACACATACACATACAGCACACATGCAGAACAGGAAGAAGAAACAGAGCTATAATCATAAAGACAGACATTAATCTATCTCTCTCAGAAATGGATGTTTATTTGGGGAATACTGATTAATTTTATTTTAATAGGCTGGAAAATCTAGATGTCATGCATGATTCCTTAAGAAAGTAAAAATTTCCAAAAGTAATTGAAGAAGAAATAGAAAAGCTGAATAGAGAATTAACTTCAGAAGGACTGACAAGCTTGTAGATTAATCTATTCTTCATCCTCTGACCTATTCTCTCTCCCATTGGGCCCTGCTACCCAGCCCCTTGGAATCCACTAACTCTAAATGGTTTTCCATGTGAAGTATTCTTACTCTCCGCAAAGTCAGGTACATACTGTGGAAGCTCCTGTATGTGTAAGCAAAGGGTCTTGGAAAATGACTTTGTAGTCTAACTTCTAACAGTATTGTTTTTTCTACAGAGTTAAAAGGTGGAATATTTTGACTGCCTTATGTGCTGTGAATCCTCAGAACTGTGGGCTCACATCTTAATGAGACAAATGGGGAGTGGACTGCAGGCTGTGGCTTCTCAGGTGAAGGGGGGCAACACGGTACCCTGATGCTCATTTCAGCAGGTACATGCAACCAGTGTGGGGAGGGAAGCAAAAGAAGTGGTGCCCTGGGGCAGCTGCTGAGCCCCTGATGGGATGAAGATGGGGTCATGCTGGATATCCTGCGCTGGGTTCTTGCAGAAAGCTAAGTAAACACAGAATTGGATTAAATTCTACTTACCATGTGATTCTGGTTGTTAACTTGAATCCACAATTATCTTAGAGGATCAGGTCATAAAAAATACACATAATTGTCAGTGTTATCCATAAGGTTAGTGTAACACCAATACATCTCTAAGTGATATATTTTACACACTTGGGAGAATAAAATAAACATCACTGGAGAAGTAAATTACAGAACATGTCATAAAATAGGTTACTGAAAGAGAAAAATTGCAAATAAAAGGTATCTATTTTATTAAGTTATAAAATGTATGTAAAGATCAATATGTTGGGTTTTATTATTTAATTTGTAATATCTGAAGCCAAGTATATCTAACATTTTCACTTGGGAGGGGAATGGAAAAAGAATGATTTTCTTTGGTCAAAGTGTGTGTGTAAACAACAAACCCTAGGTTTGGCTTTTTTGGGTATTCTAGTTCTTGTTTCTGTTGTCAATGGTATTTTTTCCTTTTTTAAACATCACATTTTCTAACAATTTCTTGTAGTGCAAAAAAATGCAGTTAGAGGATATGCTGCTGTTGTTATCCAGTTGCTAAGTTGTGTCCAACTCTTTGTGACCCCATGGACTGGCATGGGGTCATGCCACAGCATGCCAGGTTCCTCTGTCCTCCACTGTCTCCCGGAGTTTGCTCAAATTCATGTCCAGTGAGTCCGTGATGCCATCCAACCATCGCATCCTCTGCTGCTCCCTTCTCCTTTGCCTTCAATCTTTCCCAGTATCAGGGTCTTTTCTAAGGAATCGGCTGTTTGCATCAGGAGACAAAAGTGTTGGAGCTTCAGTATCAGGGCTGCTGAATGAATATTCAAGGCTGATCTTCAGGTAATTTCTCCCATTAATTCACATTTTTAGATAGATTGTTTGGGATTTTCCTGTGTCGCTAATAACCTCAGCTGCCAATAATGGCAGTTTCCTTTTGGATTCCTATACTTTAAAGATACTTTTAGTAATTTTTCTGAATCAGATCTTCATTAAATGTTGCTTAGAATTGGTCATGGTAGTTACCTCTATTTTGTTTCTAATTTTATAAAGATGTTTGTAACATTTTTTATTAAGTATGATGTTTACATCTTAATAACTTCAAAGGCATTCAGAAGACAATGGGATAATTTTCTTCAAAGTGCTGAGAATTTACATGTCAATCAAGAACTATATCCTAAGCAAAATTATCTTTCATGAACAAGGCTAAAATGAAGATATTTGCAATAAACAAAACTGATTTTACTACCAAAGATCCTCACTATATGAACTTTTAAAGCTCTTCTCTTAGGAAGAAGGGAAAATAAAATAGTAAGCATATATTAATTTACAAACACTGGATATGAAAACAATAATGTTATTATATTGTGGGGTAAAAACATTAAGATAGAATTAAAGTGTTCTACAATAATAGAAAATGTGGAATGGTGATAAGAAGTTAAAACACTCTATTGTGCTTATATTATTTGGTAGGCAGGTAAAGGCACGGTCTTCTGCAGGAGATGAAAGCAGTCGATCCTAAAGGAAATCAATCCTGAATATTCATTTCAAGGACTGATGTTGCAACTCCAATACTTGGCCACTTGATGTGAAGACCCACTCATTGGAAAAGACCCCAATGCTGGGAAAGATCGAAGACAAAAGGAGAAGGGGGCAGCAGAGGATGAGATGGTTAGACAGCATCACTGACTCAATGGACATGAATCTGAGCAAACTCCAGGAGACACTGAAGGACAGATGAGCTTAGCGTGCTGCGATCCATGGCATCACAGAGTCGGACATGACTGAGTGACTGAACAACGTAACAAAGGTGCTGATGACTTTGTAAATTTTAAAGTGAATATCATAGTTTCTGAAGAATGAGTTGAGATATAGTGTATAACTGTCATTCTGGTAGTAGTAATAAAAATGAAATTAATTCAAACCAAATAAGGAGAAATAAAGAAACTGAAAAAAAAAGGGCAAATAACAGGACAAAATTAAATGGTTGAAATTAATCCAAATATATGAACTAGGTTCTCAAGAGGTAAATATTGTCAGATGAATTTTTAAAATTTGGCTATATATATTTTTTGCAAGAGGTAAATGGATAGAAAAGGATATACAAGATAAAATATAAAAGAGGCTTGTAAAGTTTATCACTATCAGACAAGATACATATGATAAAGTCTGTACAGATATATCAATATTGGTCAATATAACCTTGAAAGCAAAGAGCAATCCCAGAGATAAAGACATTGCATATTGATAAAAGCTTAATCAGGGAAACAACTCAATTCTTGTTTTGCTTATTAACATAATCTTAACATCATTTCAACTCAGTCAGTCAGTCATGTCTGTCTTTGTGACCCCAGGCTTCCCTGTCCATCACCAACTCCTGGAGCTTGCTCAAACTTATGTACAAGTTGGTGATGCCATCCAACCATCTCCTTTTGTTGTCCCCTTCTCCTCCTGCCTTCAATCTCTCCCAGCATCAGGGTCTTTTCTAAAGAGTTAGTTCTTCGCATCAGATGGCCAACGTATTGGAGTTTCAGCTTCAGCATCTGTCCTTCCAATGAATATTCAGGACTGATTTCCTTTAGGTTTGACTGGGTAGATCTCCTTTCAGTCCACAGGACTCTCTAAGAGTCTTCTCCAACACCACAGTTCAAAAGCATCAGTTCCTTGGCACTCAGTGTTTGTTATAGTCCAACTCTCACACCCATACATGATGACTGGAAAAACCATAGTTTGACTAGATGGACCTTTGTCAGCAAAGTAATGTCTCTGCTCTTTAATATGCTGTCTAGGTTAGTCATAGCTTTTCTTCCAAGGAGCAAGTGTCTTTTAATTTCATGACTGTAGTCACCATCTGCAGTGATTTTGGAGCCCAAGAAAATAAAGTTTGTCATCTTTTCCCTTGTTTCCCCATCTATGTGCCATGAAGTGGCAGTAGGACTGGATGCCATGATCTTAGTTCTTTGAATGTTAAGTTTTAAGCCAACCTTTTCACTGTCCTCTTTCACTTTCATCAAGAGGATCTTTAGTTCTTCTTCACTTTCTGCCATAAGGCTGGTATCATCATAATGGTGGTGTCAATCTTAACATGCATGAAGTCAAAAACTGACAAATTTATAGGAATAAATCTACCAAGTTCCATCATACATTGAGTTTTTGAAAAATCATTTCTCATTAGTTGATTGATCAAGTTTTTAAAAATCAGAAAGAATAGTGAAGATTAAGAAATACAAACCTGTATTCAAAAACCAAAGAATAAACTTCCTTAACACACAAACTGGGGGTATTTATAACAACTGACCACATATTAAGCAACAAAGTGGATCAACAAATTTCACAGCATCAGTATTCTATAGAACATGTTGTCTGACTACTACTTTTGAAATTACAAACTATAATAAAAATGTAACTCAGCCAAATGTTTAAAATAAAAACTCATATTTCTATGCAATCCATGGGTCAAATAAGAATGATGGAAATGAGAAATGAATGATATAGCAGCATTGTTCAAAATAGCCAAGATATGAAAGCAACCTAAATGTCTATCAACAGATGAATAGATAAAGATGTGCTACATATACATAATGGAACACTGCTGCTGCTGCTGCTAAGTCGCTTCAGTTGTGTCCGACTCTGTGCGACCCCATAGATGGCAGCCCACCAGGCTCCCCCATCCCTGGGATTCTCCAGGCAAGAACACAGGAGTGGGTTGCCATTTCCTTCTTCAATGCATGAAAGTGAAAAGTGAAAAGTGAAAGTGAAGTCGCTCAGTCATGTCCGACTCTTCGCGACCCCATGGACTGCAGCCTACCAGGCTCCTCCGTCCATGGAATTTTCCAGGCAATTCCTATTCAGCTATAAAAGAGAATGGAATTATGCCATTTGCAGCAACATGGACGGACTGACTACGTTTAGTCAAATAGATGATACAGAGAAAGACAAATACTGTTTGTTATCACCTATATGTGGAATTTAAAAAATAAAGCAAATGAATGAATATAACAAAACCAAAACAGACTCGCAGACACAGAGAACAAACTAGTGGTTACCAGTTAGGAGAGAGAAGAGGAAAGAGGCAAGATAAGAATAGGGGTAAAGGGGAGGAGGAGCCAAGATGGCAGAGGAGTAGGACGGGGAGAACACTTTCTCCCCCACAAATTCATCAAAAGAGCATTTAAACGTCGAGTAAATTCCACAAAACAACTTCTGAATGCCGGCAGAGGACATCAGGCACCCAGAAAAGCAGCCCAACTCTTCGAAAGGAGGTAGGAAAAAATATAAAAGACAAAAAAAGAGACAAAAGAGGGAGGGACGGAGTTCCGTCCCGGGAAGGGAGTCTTAAAAACAGAGAAGTTTGCAAACACCAGGAAACCTTCTCACTGCCGAATCTGTGCCGAGCTTTGGAAGCACAGAGGGCAACATAAAAGGGAGGAAAAAAAAAACAATTAAAAATCGCAGATTGTGAGCCCTGTGGTAACTCCCCCAGCGGAGAAGCAGCGCAGACGCCTGCACACAGCATTAGCAAGCGGGGGCTGGGCAAGGAAGTGCGGCGCGGGCTGTGTCCCTTAGAGTAAGAATTGGGCCAAATGTCCTGAGCGCTATCTGAGCGAAATAATTTGGGCTAGCAAACCAGACTGTGGGATATCTACCACGCGAAAAGCCAGCCCTAACCTAAGACACTGCCAGGCCCGCGCACAGAACAAAGGACTGAACAGAGATAGCTGGCTGCAGACCTTCCCCCTCCGGTGACAGGCAGCCAGAGCCGGAAGGGGGCAATCGCAGCCCCAGAGAGACACTATCTATAAAACTGTAAGCAGGCTTCTTTGCTAACTAAAACTTCTTGGGGGTCTGGATGGTCAACATCTGCCTGAGAAGGTGCGCCAGTTTTACACCCAGATAACCGAGTGGCGGGGAGGCAATAAGTTGCAGCATTGGCGCCCGCCAAACACCTCATCACCTGAGCTGCTCGGATCTGGGAAGAACACAAAACGCAGGCCCAACCGAGTCTGCGCCTCTGAGGACTACCCGAGTGCCTGAACCTGAGCGGCTTGGACCTGGGAGCTCAGCCCAGGGCCGGCCTCTGATGGTTCCTGGCGGAACAACCTAGAGCCCGAGCAGTGTGGGCAGGGAGGCTACACGCGCAGTGAGCGGGGGCAGACCCAGTGTGGCTGAGGCACTGCGAGCGCACGCCAGTGTTATCTGTTTGCAGCATCCCTCCCTCCCTCCCCACAGCGCGGCTGAACAAGTGAGCCTAAATTAAAAAAAAGAAAAAAAAAAATAGTGTCCTCCACCGTCCCCTTTGTGTCAGGGCGGAAACCAGACACTGAAGAGACCAGCAAACAGAAGAAGCTATAACAGAAGGAAACGCCTTGGAAGCTACAGGCCATAGATTCAAACCCTGTGTTTACTACGGATTACATAGGAAGGGGCCTATAGATCTTGGGAAATATAAGTCGGACTAAGGAACTAGCCAAAAATGCACTAAACCCACAATACAACAAAACCAGAGAAAGACCTAGATATATTTTTACTATTTTTACGATCAATCTTTCTTTTTTTTTTAATTAAAAAAAAAAAATTTTAAGTCCTCTATTGTCCTTTAATTTTCACTTTTATAACTATTACTTTGCAAAAAAAAAAAAAAGAAGACCCTATTTTTTTTTCTTCCTCAGCAAACTTCATATATATATTTTATAATTTTTTGACTGTGTTTTTTTTTTTTCTTTCTTTTTCTTCTTTTCTTTAACATTGTATTTTTGAAATTCCAAACTCTACTCTAGATTTTTAATTTATGCTTTTTGGTATTTGATATCAATTTTGTACCTGTATTTTCTTTATAATTTTTGCGACATTGTTTTTTTTGGTTTGTTTGTTTTCTCTCTTTATTTTTCTTCTTCTTTTTTTTTTTAACGTTGTATTTTTGAAATTCCAAACTCTACTCTAGATTTTTAATTTTTGCTTTTTGGTATTAGTTATCAATTTTGTACCTGTAGTTTCTTTATAATTTTCGCGACCTTGTTTGTTTTTCTTTGTTAGTTTTTTCTCTCTTTCTTTTCCTTCTTCTTTTCATTAACATCGCATTTTTGAAATTCCAAACTCTACTCTAGATTTTTAATTTTTGCTTTTATCTATTTGTTACCAATTTTGTACCTTTAAGAACCCAATCTTCAGGACCCATTTTTCACTAGGGTACGAGATTACTGGCTTGACTGCTCTCTCTCCCTTTGAACACTCCGTTTTCTCCACCAGGTCGCCTATATCTCCTCCCTAACCCCTCTCTACTCTACCCAACTCTGTGAATTTCTGTGTGTTCCAGACGGTGGAGAACACTTAGGGAACTGATTACTGGCTGGATCTGTCTCCCTCCTTTTCATTTCCCCCTTTTATCCTTCTGGCCACCTCTGTCTCCTTCCTCCTTCTTCTCTTCTCTGTATAACTCCGTGAACATCTCTGAGCGGTCCGGTTGTGGAGTGCACATAAGGAAGTGACTACTGGCTAGCCCACTCTCTCCACTATTGATTCCACCTCATCTCATTTGGGTCACCTCTAACTCCCTCCTCCCTCTTCTCTTCTCCATGTAACGCTGTGAACCTCTCTGAGTGACCCTCACAGTAGAGAAACTTTTCATCTTTAACGTAGATGTTTTATCAATGGTGTTGTATAGAAGGAGAAGTTTTGAAACTACTGTAAAAATAAGACCGATAACTGGAAGTAGGAGGCTTAAGTCCAAACCCTGACTCCAGGGAACTCCTGACTCCAAGCAACATTAATTGACAGGAGCTCGTCAAACGCCTCCATACCAACACTGAAACCAAGCACCACACAAGGGCCAACAAGTTCCAGGGCAAGACATACCAAGCAAATTCTCCAGCAACAAAGGAACACAGCCCTGAGCTTCAAGATACAGGCTGCCCAAAGTCACCCCAAAACCATAGACATCTCATAACTCATTACTGGACATTTCATTACACTCCAGAGAGAAGAAATACAACTCCATCCACCAGAACATTGACACAAGCTTCCCTAACCAGGAAACCTTGACAAGCCACCTGTACAAACCCACACACAGCGAGGAAACGCCACAATAAAGAGAACTCCACAAACTGCCAGAATACAGAAAGGACACCCCAAACTCAGCAATTTAAACAAGATGAAGAGACAGAGGAATACCCAGCAGATAAAGGAACAGGATAAATGCCCACCAAACCAAACAAAAGAGGAAGAGATAGGGAATCTACCTGATAAAGAATTCCGAATAATGATAGTGAAATTGATCCAAAATCTTGAAATTAAAATGGAATCACAGATAAATAGCCTGGAGGCAAGGATTGAGAAGATGCAAGAAAGGTTTAAAAAGGACTTAGAAGAAATAAAAAAGAGTCAATATATAATGAATAATGCAATAAGTGAAATTAAAAACACTCTGGAGGCAACAAATAGTAGAATAACAGAGACAGAAGATAGGATTAGTGAATTAGAAGATAGAATGGTAGAAATAAATGAATCAGAGAGGACAAAAGAAAAACGAATTAAAAGAAATGAGGACAATCTCAGAGACCTCCAGGACAATATTAAACGCTACAACATTCGAATCATAGGGGTCCCAGAAGAAGAAGACAAAAAGAAAGACCATGAGAAAATACTTGAGGAGATAATAGTTGAAAACTTCCCTAAAATGGGGAAGGAAATAATCACCCAAGTCCAAGAAACCCAGAGAGTCCCAAACAGGATAAACCCAAGGCGAAACACCCCAAGACACATAGTAATCAAATTAACAAAGATCAAACACAAAGAACAAATATTAAAAGCAGCAAGGGAAAAACAACAAATAACACACAAGGGAATACCCATAAGGATAACAGCTGATCTTTCAACAGAAACTCTTCAAGCCAGGAGGGAATGGCAAGACATACTTAAAATAATGAAAGAAAATAACCTACAGCCCAGATTATTGTACCCAGCAAGGATCTCATTCAAGTATGAAGGAGAAATCAAAAGCTTTTCAGACAAGCAAAAGCTGAGAGAATTCTGCACCACCAAACCAGCTCTCCAACAAATACTAAAGGATATTCTCTAGACAGGAAACACAAAAACAGTGTATAAATTCGAACCCAAAACAATAAAGTAAATGGCAACGGGGTCATACTTATCAGTAATTACCTTAAACGTAAATGGGTTGAATGCCCCAACCAAAAGACAAAGACTGGCTGAATGGATACAAAAACAAGACCCCTACATATGTTGTCTACAAGAGACCCACCTCAAAACAGGGGACACATACAGACTGAAAGTGAAGGGCTGGAAAAAGATTTTTCCATGCAAATAGGGACCAAAAGAAAGCAGGAGTAGCAATACTCATATCAGATAAAATAGACTTTAAAACAAAGACTGTGAAAAGAGACAAAGACGGTCACTACATAATGATCAAAGGATCAATCCAAGAAGAAGATATAACAATTATAAATATATATGCACCCAACACGGGAGCACCGCAGTATGTAAGACAAATGCTAACAAGTATGAAAGGAGAAATTAACAATAACACAATAATAGTGGGAGACTTTAATACCCCACTCACACCTATGGATAGATCAACTAAACAGAAAATTAACAAGGAAACACAAACTTTAAACGATACAATAGACCAGTTAGACCTAATTGATATCTATAGGACATTTCATCCCAAAACAATGAATTTCACCTTTTTCTCAAGCGCACATGGAACCTTCTCCAGGATAGATCATATCCTGGGCCATAAAGCTAGCCTTGGTAAATTCAAAAAAATAGAAATCATTCCAAGCATCTTTTCTGACCACAATGCAGTAAGATTAGATCTCAACTACAGGAGAAAAACTATTAAAAAATCCATCATATGGAGGCTGAACAACACACTGCTGAATAACCAACAAATCACAGAAGAAATCAAAAAAGAAATCAAAATTTGCATAGAAACGAATGAAAATGAAAACACAACAACCCAAAACCTGTGGGACACTGTAAAAGCAGTCCTAAGGGGAAAGTTCATAGCAATACAGGCATACCTCAAGAAACAAGAAAAAAGTCAAATAAATAACCTAACTCTACACCTAAAGCAACTAGAAAAGGAAGAAATGAAGAACCCCAGGGTTAGTAGAAGGAAAGAAATCTTAAAAATTAGAGCAGAAATAAATGCAAAAGAAACAAAAGAGACCATAGCAAAAATCAACAAAACCAAAAGCTGGTTCTTTGAAAGGATAAATAAAATTGACAAACCATTAGCCAGACTCATCAAGAAACAAAGGGAGAAAAATCAAATCAATAAAATCAGAAATGAAAATGGAGAGATCACAACAGACAACACAGAAATACAAAGGATCATAAGAGACTACTATCAACAATTATATGCCAATAAAATGGACAATGTGGAAGAAATGGACAAATTCTTAGAAAAGTACAACTTTCCAAAACTGGACCAGGAAGAAATAGAAAATCTTAACAGACCCATCACAAGCACAGAAATTGAAACTGTAATCAAAAATCTTCCAGCAAACAAAAGCCCAGGTCCAGACGGCTTCACAGCTGAATTCTACCAAAAATTTAGAGAAGAGCTAACACCTATTCTGCTCAAACTCTTGCAGAAAATTGCAGAGGATGGTAAACTTCCAAACTCATTCTATGAGGCCACCATCACCCTAATACCAAAACCTGACAAAGATCCCACAAAAAAAGAAAACTACAGGCCAATATCACTGATGAACATAGATGCAAAAATCCTTAACAAAATTCTAGCAATCAGAATCCAACAACACATTAAAAAGATCATACACCATGACCAAGTGGGCTTTATCCCAGGGATGCAAGGATTCTTCGATATCGGCAAATCAATCAATGTAATACACCACATTAACAAATTGAAAAATAAAAACCATATGATTATCTCAATAGATGCAGAGAAAGCCTTTGACAAAATTCAACATCCATTTATGATCAAAACTCTCCAGAAAGCAGGAATAGAAGGAACATACCTCAACATAATAAAAGCTATATATGACAAACCCACAGCAAACATTATCCTCAATGGTGAAAAATTGAAAGCATTTCCTCTAAAGTCAGGAACAAGACAAGGGTGCCCACTTTCACCATTACTATTCAACATAGTTTTGGAAGTTTTGGCCACAGCAATCAGAACAGAAAAAGAAATAAAAGGAATCCAAATTGGAAAAGAAGAAGTAAAGCTCTCACTGTTTGCAGATGACATGATCCTCTACATAGAAAACCCTAAAGACTCCACCAGAAAATTACTAGAACTAATCAATGACTATAGTAAAGTTGCAGGATATAAAATCAACACACAGAAATCCCTTGCATTCCTATACACTAATAATGAGAAAACAGAAAGAGAAATTAAGGAAACAATTCCATTTACCATTGCAACGGAAAGAATAAAATACTTAGGAATATATCTACCTAAAGAAACTAAAGACCTATATATAGAAAACTATAAAACACTGGTGAAAGAAATCAAAGAGGACACTAACAGATGGAGAAATATACCATTGGTTCATGGATTGGAAGAATCAATATAGTGAAAATGAGTATACTACCCAAAGCAATCTATAGATTCAATGCAATCCCTATCAAGCTACCAACAGCATTCTTCACAGAGCTAGAACAAATAATTTCACAATTTGTATGGAAATACAAAAAACCTCGAATAGCCAAAGTGATCTTGAGAAAGAAGAATGGAACTGGAGGAATCAACCTACCTGACTTCAGGCTCTACTACAAAGCCACAGTTATCAAGACAGTATGGTACTGGCACAAAGACAGAAATATAGATCAATGGAACAAAATAGAAAGCCCAGAGATAAATCCACGCACATACGGACCCTTATCTTTGACAAAGGAGGCAAGAATATACAATGGATTAAAGACAATCTCTTTAACATGTGGTGCTGGGAAATCTGGTCAACCACTTGTAAAAGAATGAAACTAGAACACTTTCTAACACCATACACAAAAATAAACTCAAAATGGATTAAAGATCGCAATGTAAGACCAGAAACTATAAAACTCCTAGAGGAGAACATAGGCAAAACACTCTCTGACATACATCCCAGCAGGATCCTCTATGACCCACCTCCCAGAATATTGGAAATAAAGGCAAAAATAAACAAATGGGACCTAATTAACCTTAAAAGCTTCTGCACATCAAAGGAAACTATTAGCAAGGTGAAAAGACAGCCTTCAGAATGGGAGAAGATAATAGCAAATGAAGCAACTGACAAACAACTAATCTCAAGAATATACAAGCAACTCCTACAGCTCAACTCCAGAAAAATAAATGACCCAATCAAAAAATGGGCCAAAGAACTAAATAGACATTTCTCCAAAGAAGACATACAGATGGCTAACAAACACATGAAAAGATGCTCAACATCACTCATTATCAGAGAAATGCAAATCAAAACCACTATGAGGTACCATTTCACACCAGTCAGAATGGCTGCGATCCAAAAGTCTACAAGTAATAACTGCTGGAGAGGGTGTGGAGAAAAGGGAACCCTCTTACACTGTTGGTGGGAATGCAAACTAGTACAGCCAGTATGGAGAACAGTGTGGAGATTCCTTAAAAAACTGGAAATAGACCTGCCTTATGATCCAGCAATCCCACTGCAGGGCATACACACTGAGGAAACCAGAAGGGAAAGAGACATGTGTACCCCAGTGTTCATCGCAGCACTGTTTATAATAGCCAGGACATGGAAGCAACCTAGATGTCCATCAGCAGATGAATGGATAAGAAAGCAGTGGTACATATACACAATGGAGTACTACTCAGCCATTAAAAAGAATACAGTTGAATCAGTTCTAACGAGGTGGATGAAACTGGAGCCTATTATACAGAGTGAAGTAAGCCAGAAAGAAAAACACCAATACAGTATACTAATGCATATATATGGAATTTAGAAAGATGGTAACAATAACCCTGTGTACGAGACAGCAAAAGAGACACTGATGTATAGAACAGTCTTATGGACTCTGTGGGAGAGGGAGAGAGTGGGAAGATTTGGGAGAATGGCATTGAAACATGTAAAATATCATGTATGAAATGAGTTGCCAGTCCAGGTTCGATGCACGATACTGGATGCTTGGGGCTGGTGCACTGGGACGACCCAGAGGGATGGAATGGGGAGGGAGGAGGGAGGAGGGTTCAGGATGGGGAACACATGTATACCTGTGGCGGATTCATTTTGATATTTGGCAAAACTAATACAGTTATGCAAAGTTTAAAAATAAAATAAAATTTAAAATTAAAAAAAAAAAAAAAGAATAGGGGCAAAGAGGCACAAACTACTAGGTATAAAATAAACTAAAGGGATACATTGCATAGCACTGGGAAATGTAGGCAATAATTTATAATACTTTAAATGGAGTATAATCTATAAAAATACTGAATCACAATGTTGTACACCTGAAACTAATATAATAGTAAATCAGCTATAATTCAATAAAAAAGAATTATGTGTTCAAAAAAATGAACAACAATAAAATTCCATCAGTCAGATATTTTGTAGTGCTAAAGTGGTATTTAAAAAGAAATTTTTGCCTTAAATACTTGTAAAGCAACAAAAATAACTCAAAATCCTGAGATAAAATTCTAATTTGCAAATAAAGGACATTGGAATAATCCAAAGAAATTGAGAGAAAATAAAAATAAAGATGAGGGCATATTTTTTAAAATTAAAAAGGACAAAGGATCAAATGCAATAATTGCTTTTACAAAAAATTTAAGAAAATTGGCAAACCTTTGGCAAGACTGGTTCAGAAAAACAGAGAAATCACAGATTAAAAGCATTAGGAATTAAAACAGATATGTGTAACACAAAAAGGCAAGAGCATATTGTAATCCACTTTATGCAATAATTTTGAAAACAGGTAAAATGGTCAAATTCCTAGAGAAATACATATTATCAAATGTAGTTCAAAAATACATAGTAAACCCAAAGAGTCTAATAATCATGACAGAGGTTAAATCAGTAATTAACCATCTTCCCAGGTCCAGATGTTCTTATTTTCAAGTTTTACCAAATGCCAAAGGAATATACATCTTAGTCTTACATAAATTCTTTCAGAAAATAAAAAAAGTAGAGATTAAAAAGGGAGAATATCCACCCATTAATTTATGAGGCTAATAAAAATCTCAATCTCAAGCCAGAAAAGAACATTTAAAGATGGGAAAAATTATAGCTGAATCTTACCCATGAATACAGATGGACATATTCTAAAGAATATATTAGCAAGCTAAATGCAGCAATTTATAAACAAGATAACATAATGGACAAATTTGATTTTCATGGGAATGTAAGTTCAAACAGAATATCTATTAATAAAATTTCACACTTTAACAGATTAAAGGAAAAGAGAGAACACCTAAATTGATGCAGGAAAATAATTTGATATTATTTAATAGTCATTTATAATTAAGAACCTAGAGCAAACTAGCAACGTAAGAAAATTTTCTAACCTAATAAGGAGCATTTACCTATGGCAAAAAACTGAAAAAATACTTAATAGATGAATATTCAGAACCTCGAATAAGACAATAATGTTCTCAAAGTTGTACTGAAGTCCTAGTCAACAAAGAAATGAAAAGCATAATTACTGGCAATGAAAAACAAAACAAAGGAAAGCACAGTTATATTAGCTTGGTATACCTATTGTGTATCCTAATTTAAAAAAATCATCTTATGACTTTAAAGTGTGTGATTCTGTGTATATGTATGCACACAATCCATTTCTCCAGTTTTCTGTAGGTCCATGTTCATCCTCTCTGTATCCCTTAGGACTAAATTCTATATAAATAACAAATACTGAATATACATTAACCAGTACAGAAAAATAATGAAAAGTTCTCATCATTAAGGATGAGAAAGGAGAGAAAAATTTTAAGATAGCAATGAAATAATTAAGGAGCTGGGGAGGAAAAACAAATTACTGATTCCTAGAGGTCTCAGTTTGCTGGGAAGCTGAGTGCATGTGTCATTCAGTTACCCTACGTCTGAGTCTTCCCTAGATCAAGTGGAGTTACCCAAAACCAGCATATGGAATGCCATGTTTTGTAGTTCCTACTTTAAACCTTTCAGAGGCTGTTATATTGGAGTCTAAATGAATCAAGTATAATTTAATAATATCCCCACTAGATTCAATGGGGCCAGGAATGATGTCTGCCTTCTTCAGTGTATAGTTTCAACGCCTATCACAGTGCCTGGCACACAGCATTCAATTTGGTGAACTTCACTGAATCTACGGTACTGCACAAATGTTTTTATTGGGTTGAACCACTCAGCTTAGGCTAAGGAATTAAAAACCAAGTAACAAGCTAACTAAGATAACTAACTAAACCATCTAAGTTGGTTACCTGAATCCAACATTAGAGTGAAGGCCAACTTTCCAATATTCATGATGCAGACGTTGTAAATTCATTGGATTATGAAAGACCAACAGTAAAGAGTTGTCTTGTGTATGGTAATAAGAATCAATACACCTGTATTGCTGATTGGCTTCTTGAAGAACCTGAAAATCAAAATGAATGCATTGTTTTGTCTTTTTTTCCCCGAGAGAAGGGTCTCCTGCTAGGGCTTTTCTCTGCTTCCTCCTTTTTCTCCCCTTATCTCCATGATGCTGGTCAAGGTGAGAGCAGGAATGGCAGATATTTTCAGGAGCATTTTAGTAACTCTTATAAGAAAAACAAATCCTAGGCTCCAAGCATAGAGGTATTTGCTCAAGTGTTTTTCATTAATGCTGGGAGATAATAACATCTAGGAGTTATTTAGCACTTTCCATGCCTTCTTTTTAAGCTTCTCTGGTAGCTCAGCTGGTAAAGAATCTACCTGCAATGCAGGAGACCCTGCTTCGATTCCTGGGTCAGGAAGATCCCCTGGAAAAGGGATAGGCTATCCTCTCCAGTATTCTTGGGCTTTCCTGATGGTAAAGAATCTGCCTGCAGTATGGGAGACCTGGGTTCGATCCCTGGGTTGGGAAGATCACCTGGAGGAGGGTATGGCAATCCACTCCAGTATTTTTACCTGGAGAATTCCATGAAAAGAGGAGCCTGGTGGGCTACAGTCCATAGGGTTGCAAAGAGTTGGACACGACTGAAGCGACTTAACATGCACACACACACATACCTTCAGATAAATCATCTCATTTTATCATAAAAACCTCAGATACATCGGTATGATTATTTTTGCCATTTCAAAATATTAAAAGCTGCATTTTTCAGTATCGTTTGTGGCCAAGAGAGAATAAGAGACTTGTCTAAGAGTATGGAGTTCCTAAGTTCTGGTACAAGGGCTTATACCAGTCTTTTGACTCTAAATGTCACATTTCACACTCCACACAGCACTCTCCACTACACCACAGTGTGATGCAGAGACATACTGTGAGTGGTCTTCTTGATACATACTGTTTCTACACAACTTCTATCCCTGATCCTTTCCAAAACATTTTATCCTCAGCACTGTAATTGCAGCCACAGAGGGGCCCTGTGGGCAGCTGCCTTTTCCTTATGCCAATCAACGTAAAGAAATATGTCCACAGGGAAAGAAATTAGACAGTTGTGGGGTTTTGTTTTGTTTTTCTTGTCCATATCAATTTGGTGGAGGCAGCTTTCTGTTCTCCACTGTTTGGATGATCTGAAGGCATGGAATTGCATATTATGTCAGGAAAGGACTATTTTACTTTTGCTGTCAATTGCGCACGGTAGTATAACTAAAATAATACATTTACTCTCCAATCTAATCCCCTATATGCCCTTATGAAGCGGCATTTGAATTTTTACAACTGGTCCCTGAGAGCCAATACAAGAAACACATATATGGTAAATTTGTTTTCTTTCTCTCTTTTTCTAGGCTGCACAGTGCAGCTGTGGGGATCTTAGTTCCCTGACCAGGGCTCAAACCCATGCTCCCCTGCAGTAGAAGGATGGAGTCTTAACCATTGGACTGCCAGGGAAGTCCTGACATGGTAAATATTTTTGCATTTAAAACATTTTACTCTGTGGGGGTCCTATCCATTACTTTTTTGGGCAAATTCCTTTCAGATTTTAAATTAGAAAAACAGACAATCAAACTTATATTTTTGATTAATGTATTGGTGTTCTCAATTAATATTCGATAAAGTTTCATACAATTTATTTCTTTTCCTTTTTAAAAATTTGGCCACAACATTGCAAATCAACTATACTTCAATACATTTAAAAAACTTGGCTTTTACTGATTATCATGTATTGATATTTTTCTTTTTTTTTCTTTTCTTTTCTTTTAGACATTTTTCTCATTAATTATGTTTTTCATTAAAAATGGAGACCTATGACATTCACAAAAAAACAAAACGAACAAGATAGCTAAGACTTTTTTTTAAAATATGATTACGATTTTTACAGAGGAGTCTGGAGTTCAGAGATGTGTGTTTAAGAAGCAATTGATGGAACACCTGATATGGAGATAAGGGATTAGAGTGGAGAGAGAGTGAAATAGGCTGATGATATTATAGTAGATGGGGAGGATGGAACTTGGATTAAAGTATCAGCAGTGGAGATGGTGAAGAGCCTCAAGAGGTATTTTGAGGTGTACCCTCAAAACTCAATGATGGACCAGATGTGTGCGACAAAGGAAAAGCTGAAGTAAGGAATGACTCTCAGCCTTTTGGCTTGACGCTGGTGTTTTCTGAGATGGATGAGGGGAGAAGCATGCTTAGGTGGGAAAATTACTTGCTTCATGTGGGACACTAAATATTTAAGATGCCTATCAGAAATTCACTAATGTGGAACTCAAGATAGAGATAATTTGGAAGATAAACTTTTATGAGTCATCAGGATTAGACATATGTAGTAGATGAAATCATTAAAAGAATGTTTACAGAGGAGAGAAGACAGTTCGAGACTGAGGCTTGAAGCACTTCAATATTTAAATGGTAGGTAGAGGAGAAGTACTCAACAAAATTCCAGACGGCACACTGAGGAGGAATCCGGTATGGTGCTTTGGAAACTGGGAGTGAACAGTGTTTTGTGGGGAAGTGATCAGCTTTGTGAGGAAAAGGTCAAGGAAGATATACAAAGAAATGTCCATTAGGTTTGGCAGGACAATTACATGTGACCTTGAAAAGTGAAGCTTCAGGACGTCCCTGGTGGTTCAGTGGATAAGACTCCAGGCTCCCAATGCAGGGGGCCTGGGTTCGATCCCTAGTCAGGGAATTAGATTCCACCTGCTGCAACTGAGAGTTCACATGCCGCAACCAAGACCTGGAGCAGCCAAATAAATAAATATATTTTTAAAAAGAAATAAAAGTTAAGCTTCTATGGAGTGAGGAGGAGAGGCTAAAACAAAATAAAATCTGAAATGAACTTCCAGTTAAAAAATGAAAGATTAAACACATGCACTTCCTAACCCCTCACTAAAGGAACAGTCAAATTCGAGTTTTAATATCACAAAGTTGAAGCCCAAGGGAGATGAGACAAAAGAAACATTGTGGAGGCTGGAAAGCAGGAGAATAAATGGTAACTGATTTAGCAGAACATGGAAAATCAAATTCCAAGATTAGTTTTAAGAGAGACCTGAAGGAACATTATGAGCAGAAACACAGAAAGGCTCCGGAAATGGCAGAGTTAGGTACCTCTGAAAGTGGAATGAAAGTGGCAATGAAAATAGGAAGATTAATGTCTTTTAAGAAGCCTCAACCATTCTGAGCAGCCAGGGTACTGCCCATCTCTCTCATCAGCAGAAGAAAGGAGGATTATTACTATAGAAGCTGACCCTGTGTATTTTTAAGAGGAGGGACCTTGGGCACCACTGAGGGAGAGCTATACCACAGAAAAAAGAGAATTCTATAAAAGTTGAATTGGCATGGTCGAATAGAGATATAAGGTGAGCCACAAATGTGAGCCATGTGCATACTTTTAAAATTTATAGTAGTCATATTTTAAAGGTTAAGGTAAAATCAAACCATATATTTTATTTAACCTAATATGTCAAAATATATTATCATTTCAATATGTAATCAATATAAAAATTACTAAGTACTCAGAAGCTACATGTGACTAGTGGCTACCACATTGGACAGTGCAGATCTAGACACTGGGTGGTAAGAAATCTGAAATTCATTTCCTCCATCATTCAGCTCCTAAAACCCTGACAAGTTATGTCTCGGAAGAGAAGAGATCAGACTTTTTTCCCTAGAGGCTCTAAATGGCCCAAGAGTATAGAATTAATACATCAACATTCACAGGTCTTTCAAGACCCCCCACCTCCCCGCAGCCAAATCACCCAACAACAAGGTCAGCTTATTGACAGCTTTCCCCCACTTTGACTTTATGTAGCACTTCCTATTATATTTTTTTAGTGTCTCATTATGAATATAAACAAAGAGGCAAATATCACTAGATGCTATTCTTCAATGTGAAAAATGAAGACACCTCCCCCACAAAAAAATAGTTAAAACCTGGGGAAAGGAGTTTTCAGGGAGAAGACTTCAAAGGACTTTAGTATATCCTCATAGAGATAAGGGAAGATACGGTACCAGGGAATGGGAAGAGTATGTTTTATAAATGTAATTTGTAACTATAAATATAACCTTATGATATTAATATTATAACAACAGATACAGAAGACTTGATAGAAAAATTCGATGAAAGCAGAGACATATTTCCAGAATGAGAAGAAAAGCTGTTGAAAACTTGGAAGGAAAGGATAAGGAAATTGGAACTTCAGTCTAGGAGTCCAATACCAGAACAACAGGAGTTTCAGGAAGAAAGACTAAAGAAAAGGGAGGGGAGAGGATTATTAGAGTGATGATTGTATAATACTTCCCAGAATGTAAAGCTCAGAGTTTCTGGATTATACTGGGCTCCCCGGTGCAGTATTAAGAATAGAACCACACATCAAGGCATATCAACAGGAAATCCAGAACACTGGAACAGAAAGAAAATTTTAAAGACCTTACAGAGAGAAGAAAAAACACAGACTCACCTGATCAGGAATCAGAATTTCATTGTTTTTTTCTTTCTCAAGGACAATCTGGAACGCTAGACTATTGAGGAATGGCTTCAAAATGTTGAAGGAAAATACTTTTTAACTTAGCATCTTATATAAAGGCAAACTGGCAGTTAAAAGTATAGAATTAAGGTATTTTCAAACATCCATCACCTCAAAAATTTACCTGCCATTTATGTTAACTCAGGAGGTAACTTGAAAAGACAGTCCCCCACAAAAAGAGAGTAACCCAAGAGAGAGGGCAACATGGGATGCAGAAGACAGTATCTAACTGGAAATAGAGGCAAAGGATATGGCCAGGATGGCCGCAAAGGGGATGGCAGGACCACCACTGTCTAGCGTGCTCTCTCTGAGAACCGGTAGAATTTCCTTTGCTGCTTTGTATAGTAGCTTCTGACAGGGGTCATCAATCCTTGGTGAATTTTAGCTTGGATCTGCATCATTCTAATCTCCACCTCTCTGGTTACAAAATATTCTCCCTGTGTGTCTTTAGTTGGTATTTTCTTCTTCTTACAAGGACATAAATCACATTTGGTTGGAGCCTACTATAATGATCTCATCTTAACTTGATTGCATCATTTAGACACCCTAATTCCAAATAATCCACTTTCAGGTCCTAGGTGTAAGGATTCTAAAAAATCTTTTGAGGGACACTGTTCAACATAAAACAGTTCAGACTGAAAGTGAAAGTTGCTCAGTCAGTCTGACTCTTTGCGACACTAGGGACTATACAGTCCATGGAATTTTCCAGACCAGAATAATGGAGTGGGTTGCCCTTTCCTTCTCCAGGGGATCTTCCCAACCCTGGGATCAAACCCAGGTCTCCTGCATTGTGGATTCTTTACCAGCTGAGCTACCAGAGAAGCCTACAGTTTATCTTGTAGCCTCTCAAATTCATATCTTTCCCATGTATAAAATATATTCACCCACCCAACATCCTTCAAAGTTTCAACCCTTTCCAGCATCAACTCTAAGGCTCAAATGTTATCTGAATATCTTCTAAGTCAGTTATGGGTGTGACTCAGTTTCTGAGTCCCACCATCCTTGGGCAAAATTCCTGCTCACCTGTGACCCTGTGAACCCAGAAAACAAGTAGAGGACAAGCAGAGGTTCAGAACACACAGGAAAGATATTGCTTACAAAACACAACTGATGGACTATCTGTTAGGTTTGAATGTACTGAGCAGAGATTTACTCTTAAGTAGAGAATTTGGGGGAGAGTAGTGACAAATGTTTATCAAACTAAACAAATAAAAAGGAAATGTAATCCAGGATACTACACAGTGCAGCTATGAATCAGTTCAGTTCAGTCACTAAGTCGTGTCTGACTATCTGTGACCCCGTGGACTGCAGCACACCAGGCTTTCCTGTCCGTCACCAACTCCCAGAGCCTACTCAAACTCATGTCCATTGAGTGGGTGATGCCATCCAACCATCTCATCCTCTGTTGTCCCCTTCTCGTCCTGCCTTCAATCTTTCCCAGCATCAGGGTCTTTTCCAGTGAGTCAGTTCTTCACATCAGGTGGCCAAAGTAATGGAGTTTCAGCTTCAGCATCAGTCCTTCCAATGAATATTCAGGACTGATTTCCTTTAGGATTGACTGGTTGGATCTCCTTGCAGACCAAGGGACTCTCAAGAGTCTTCTCCAACACCACAGTTCAAAAGCATCAATTCTTTGGTTCTCAGCTTTCTTTATAGTCCAACTCTCACATCCATACATGACTACTGGAAAAACCATAGCTGGACCTTTGTTGGCGAAGTAATGTTTTTGCTTTTTAACACGCTGTCTAGGTTGGTCAAAACTTTTCTTTCAAGGAGCAAGTGGCTGCAGTCACCATCTGCAGTGATTTTGGAGCCCAAAAAGATAAAGTCTCTCACCGTTTCAATTGTTTCCCCATCTATTTGCCATGAAGTGATGGGACCAGATGCCATAATCTTAGTTTTCTGAATGCTGAGTTTTAAGCCAACTTTTTCATTCTCTTCTTCCACTTTCATCAAATGGTTCTTTAGTTCTTCTTCGCTTTCTGCCATAAGTGTGGTGTCATCTGCATATATGAGGTTATTGATATTTCTCCTGGCAGTCTTGATTCCAGCTTGTGCTTCATACAGCCTGGCATTTTGCATGATGTACTCTGCATATAAGTTAAATAAGCAGGGTGACAATATTCAGCCTTGATGTACTCTTTTCCCTATTTGGAACCAGTCTGTTGTTCATATTCTGTTCTAACTGTTGCTTCTTGACCTGCATACAGATTTCTCAGGAGGCAGGTCAGGTGGTCTGGTATTCCCATCTCTTTTAAGAATTTTCCACAGCTTGTTGTGATCACACAGTCAAAGGTTTGGCATAGTCAATAAAGCAGAAGTAGATGTTTTTCTGGAACTGTGTCACTTTTTCTGTGATCCAATGGATGTTGGCAATTAGATCTCTGGTTTCTCTGCCTTTTCTAAATCCAGCTTGAACATCTGGAAGTTCACAGTTCACATACTGTTGAAGCCTGGCTTGGAGAATTTTGAAGATCATTTTGCTAGCGTGTGAGATGAGTGTAATTGTGCAGTAGTTTGACCATTCTTTGGCACAGCCTTCCTTTGGGATTGGAATGAAAACCGACCTTTTCCAATCCTGTGGCCACTGCTGAGTTTTCCAAATATGCTGACAAATTGAGTGCAGCACTTTCACAACATCATCTTTTAGGATTTGAAATAGCTCAACTGGAATTCCATCACCTCCTCTAGCTGTGTTCATAGTGTTGCTTCCTAAGGCTCACTTGACTTCCTTTGCATTCTAGAATGTCTGGCTCTAGATGAGTGATCACACCATCATGATTATCTGGGTAATGAAGATCTTTTTGTATAGTTCTTCTGTGTATTCTTGCCACCTCTTCTTAATATCTTCTGCTTCTGTTAGGTCCATACCATTTCTGTCCTTTATTGTGCCCATCTTTGAATGAAATGCTACCTTGGTATCTCTAATTTTCTTGAAGAGCTTTCTAGTCTTTCCCATTCTGTTATTTTCCTCTATTTCTTTGCATTGATCACTGAGGAAGGCTTTCTTCTCTCTCCTTGCTATTCTTTGGAACTCTGCATTCAAATGGGTATATCTTTCCTTTTCTCCTTTGCATTTCTTTTTCTCAGGGATGGCCTTGATCACAGCCCCCTGTACAATGTCACAAACCTCCGTCCATAGTTCTTCAGGCACTCTGTATCAGATTTAATGCCTTGAATCTAGTTGTCACTTCCACTGTATAATTGTAAGGGATTTGATGTAGGTCATAACTGAATGGTCTAGTGGTTTTCCCTATTTGCCTCAATTTAAGTCTGAATTTGGCAATAAGGAGTTCATGATCTGAGCCACAGTCAGCTCCCAGTCTTGTTTTTGCTGTCTGTATAGAGCTTCTCCATCTTTGGCTGCAAAGAATATAATCAGTCTGATTTTGGTGTTGACCATCTGGTGATGTCCATGTGTAGAGTCTTCTCTTGTGTTATTGGAAGAGGGTGTTTCCTGTGACCACTGCGTTCTCTTGGCAAAACTCTATTAGCCTTTGCCCTGCTTCATTCTGTATTCCAAGGCCAAATTTACCTGTTATTCCAGGTGTTTCTTGACTTCCTACTTTTGCATTCCAGTCCCTTATAATGAAAACATCTTTTATTGGGTGTTAGTTCAAGAAGGTCTTGTAGAACTTCATAGGACCATTCAACTTCAGCTTCTTCAGCATTACTGGTCAGGGCATAGAGTTGGATTACTGTGATATTGAATGGTTTGCTTTGGAAATGAACAGAGATCATTCTGTCGTTTTTGAGATTGCATCCAAGTACTGCATTTCGGACTCTTGTTGACTATGCTGACTACCCCATTCCTTCTAAGGGATTCTTGCCCACAGTAGTAGATAGAAGGGTCAGCTGAGTTAAATTCACCCATTCCAGTCCATATTGGTTCGCTGATTCCTAAAATGTCGATGTTCACTCTTGCCATCTCCTGCTTGACCACTTACAATTTGCCTTAATTCATGGACCTGACATTCCAGGTTCCTATGCAATATTGCTCTTTACAGCATCAGACCTTGCTTCCATCAGCAGTCCCATCCACACCTGGGTGGTTTTTTGCTTTGGCTCCATCCCTTCATTCTTTCTGGAGTTATTTCTCCACTGATCGCCAGTAGCATATTGGGCACCTACCGACCTGGGGAGTCCATCTTTCAGTGTCCTATCTTTTTGCTTTTTCATACTGTTTCAGCTGTGAATAGCACTTATATAATTGAAATATGACAAATCTTGAAATCTAATAAAAATTATGATATGGCTAAAAGTTTCAGAGAATGACAAGGTTTGAGTTTATGAGTGTGTATATGTATGTATAAGAGTAATGAGTGAGTGTACGTGCATGTCTCAGTGTGTGTTATATGGGGTTGGGCAAGCTGTTTTTTCAAGAGGGAGTCAGTTGATGATGGTAACTAAATATCTTGTTATTTAGAGATAACTGAGTTAAGTAACAAAAGAAACCAGTAAATACGCTGAAGATTTTTACCTCTGGGAATTGTGTTATGGCATGGGAGTGTGCATGCTCAGTCATGTCTGACTCTTTGTGACCCCACTGACTAACCTGCCAGGCTTCTCTGTCCATGGAATTCTCCAGGCAAGAATACTAGAGTAGGTTATCATTTCTTTCCTCCAGGGGATCTTCCTGACCCAGGGATTTGGCTCCTGCATTGGCAGGCAAATTCGTTACCACTGAACCACCTGGAAAGCTCCATGGGCATGGGAGGGACCTGGTATTTTTCACAAGACTCTTTACACAATGTTTTGGCTTTAAAAAATAAGTGGATGCAAAATTTTATTTTAAATTTTAAATTAAATTTAATTTAAATTTAAATTCAAAGGATAAAAGAAAAAAGAGTAAAAGTTTTTGCGTAAAATGTAAAATTGACAAAAAGAGCTTGCTTTAGTGTTACTCATTATTTTGCATAGTGGTTAAGAGCACAAGTTCTGGGTCTGATTTCTTGGGTTTGTTTGGCTCTTGCTTCTCTCACTCATCAACCAGTGAGACCCTTTCCAGTGTGACCTTGGACAAAAGTTACTAGTGGTTAAGGTGCCTCAGTTTTCTACTATTTAAATAGTTTCTACTTCATAAGATTACTGAAGAGATTAAATAACCTAGTAATACATATTAATCATTGACTAGCAGCAGCAGCATATGGTAAGTGCTCAATAAATGTTAGCCATCACAGTTTACATTGAATTGTTAATTGCATCAGAAAATATTTAGAAATGTGAAAACTGAAGAGAGCTAACAGGCAATATGGGGAAATATAAGGTTGCTTCCCAATAACATCTTACTTTTATTACTATGTGTTTTTTTTTTTTTTAAAAACATGTGCAGCAGTCATGCACATATCTTCTTTCTTTTCTTAAGAGACTTCATTAAAAAAAACATCCTATAAGAAAGTACATTTTAAACTATTTTGGGCATGTATAGCACACAGTCTGGGAATAAACTCACTTTATAGCTGAAGTAAATGGGAATATTGATCTGAAATAGATCTGAGAGTAACCTAGAAGTGAACTGTTCTAAATCACACTGAGCCTCCCCAGACCAATCTGATGAGACTCATAGCCCATTAATACCTGAAGCAGAACTTTTGGTTTAAAATGTTCAGTAAAACTCCAGTCCATTAGATTGCGTTGCTGGGTTTTCTTTATGTCCTCTAACTCGGCTTCTACAGTCATCTTCTTTGGTTTCTTAAAAAAAAAATCAGAGGAATACAATTTCAGCTTTAATTTGTTTAAGTCCAAATGAAGCCCTCTTGGACTCCATCAACTAACCAGCATGCACTCCATCTAATTGGGGGAAATCTGCATATGTATAAATCCATATGGCAACATTTTAAGAGAACTGCTGCCAGAATGCCTTTGACTTTTTTTTTTTATGGGCAACATAATCTAAATATTTTTATTGTTAGGTTATACTCTTCTGAGTCCTGTTAGCAATTATAGGCAGGTTTTCTGAACTCACTTCAAGACAGCATTAGTTCTACATAGCTGTATGGTCAGCAGGTGTTCGTGACGTTGCCAAGCCACACTGTCTAGAGAGAAGCATGGAGCCTGGAAGTTTTGCTTGAGCGGCTGGTGAAATTAACTCCTTTCTCTCCAGTTGGAACTGAGCTGGGGGCGGGGGGCGGTCTGAATAAACCCTTCTCCTCTAGGATCAGCCCCTTCCTGCTAAGTTTCTCTCTTTTTTTAGTTATGGTTTTCTCAGATCTTACTGGCATCTACACTTTTAGGGCAATAATTCCCTACCTTTTCAAGAAGATCAGCATTTGTGACCGCTTCATCTTTGATCTCATTGTTCATGGTCTGCTCTGTAAATCAAAGACATCAACATCCAGTTGTGTTTGGGCTTTGTTCTCTCTTTGGTCAATGCTGTGCCTTTTTGTTGCCATGTGATCTATGTTTCTGTGCTGAAAAGGTAATTCCTGAAAGGCATGCTTCCAAAAATGTGTTTTTGTCAATAATTCTAAATTAGTGTCTACCTAGAAAGGTTATACTAAGTCCTTTGAAAAGAACCCAGCTCCCTATATAATGCATTCCTAAATCATATATTAGATATTCTGCCTTCAGACTCTATGGCTCGCTTCTGACAATGTACTTTTATCTTACAAGCTGCAAATATTTACTGATTAAACTATGTCAGCTGCTCACCACACAGTTGTCTGTTATGATGCTGGTACTATCACAAAGCCTTTTCAAACTTGTATCTTGTGAGTGACAGACTAGGACAGGGGCAGGGACGTACGGAAAGAAGAACCACCTGACAAAATCACCTCCTACTAAAAGAAGCAATACCATACTCTCTCCCGTTAAGCTTTTCACCCATTCATTAACAATTTATTAATTTAAAACCCATTTAATGGGCATCTTCAGATTTACAGAGGTTTTAAAAGTTAGTTAAATGAATAAAATGAATAGGGAGCTGGGTTCCACGGGGCCCCTTATCATGGACACACTAGCTCTCTCTGTGACCAAAGAGTAGACTTATATGATAACTGGGACTGTGATAACCTCCTTGAGTACCAAGCACATGGCCATAAATGGAGAGGGAAGAAACAGACTGATGGTGTTGATTTCTGAATCATCCTGTTTCAGTAAATCTTAAAGTTAACAAATGTGTTATGTAGAGGAATTCCATGGTATATGAGTTTCACATGGATAAATAGACCCTTTCCTGTGAAAGTTTCAGAATTTGTAATATGCTCTTGTGACTGTGAATCTCTAAGAAAGAAAGAAATCAAGGACATAGCATATTCCAAATCTGATCAAAGTAATAAAGTTGAGGGGGAGTGGTGCATTAAATCTTGTAACATATCTGTCTTACTGCTCAAAGACAGCCAGTCTGACTTTTTATCACCCTCTGAATAATAGCAGATTAAGCCCGAGGAAGTCATATATAAAATGGCTCCAGCTTGACTCTCCAGCCACACCTCCTTCTACTCTCCCTGGCTCATTCCACTCCAGACTCGCTGGCTTGCTTGTTGCATCTTGAAGTTTTTGAACTTGACTCTTTCTCTGTCTAGCATGCTTTGCTTTTAGATAGTCATCTGTTTCAAACCCTTCATTCATATTGCTGTTCAACTGTCACCTCCTCAAGAGTCTTCTGCTTCTTATCCTGCTTGATTTTTGATCATGGCATTTATCCATGCCTAATAATATTTGTCTGTCTCTCCATCTCAAATGTGAATTCCTGGAGAATAAGAACTTCTATTTTCCCTTACCTTACTCTTTGCACCCAACACATGGTAGGAACTTGGTAAATACATATATATATATATATTTTTGATTGAATGAGAGAAATCTACATCATGTATTAAAACTGGAAATAAATATTGAGCCAAATAGTGCAGAAATGTGGAAGACATCCTACAACAAAAGCTTATTTGTGGGGTAAGCATAAGCTCAGCTGGTAAAGAATCTGCCTGCAACGTGGGAGACCTGGGTTAGATCCCTGGGTTGGGAAGATCCCCTGGAGAAGGGAAAGGCGACCCACTCCAGTATTCGGGCCTGGAGAATTCCATGACAGTCCATGGGTTCGCCAAGAGTCAGACATGACTGAGCAACTTTCACTTTCACAAGATCTAAATTTTCATTGTGTGGCAAAGAGAACATCTGGGCTTCTAGAGGGACTAGCTAATTACATCTAAGCAAGATAGGCCAAATGTTTTACTTGTCTTTAAGAGCATAGCTACTTATATTTTTGCTACTAGTTCCATCTCACCTTGGGCTGGTGAGGGTAACAGCATGAATGTTCCATTTTGATTTATAAGAAAACTATAAATTCAATTCAGTTTAATATTTATATAACACAGACACTCAAGAGAAAACTCAGGCCAACTATAACTCTAAATAGACCATTATGTCCCATGTGTACTTGAAGCAATTGATATGCTATCTGTGGAATAAAAGTTATTCTATTCTATGGGCTGCCAGATTTCCAGGAGACTTGATATTCCCTCCTGTGTCTAAGGATCCAATAGAAAAAAAAGTCTCCAGTTTAGAAAATATGTTTTAAAAAACTGTGCATCAGATATGTTGTCAAAGGGAAGAACATTCTAAGACTAATCTGAACTCTATTTAATAGTAGAGTAAAAGTCATTCTTTTTCTTTCTTCCTGATTTCTTCCTTCAACCACATAATCCTTTGACAGTGTGATTCAGTAGTTTTTGACACATCTGGAAATGGATGCATTCTCATCTCTTTGAAAAACAGCTTTCCTAATCTGTTTTACTTTAGAGATAACAAGATCCCTCTGCAAAGCAGTTACTTTATTAAAAAAACACTCAACAAGCATAAAGGGCACATCTAAACCTATAGCCTCATGGTTATCAACTCTCAGGTTTTTCATAAATATCCAATAGGCCCCGTCAAGTTCAAAACCAGTCTCAGATGGAAATCTACTGTTCGGTTGAGAAAAGCACAAGTATTTAGCCCTTCAAGTCCAGGAACAGGCTTTTCTATGTATTTGATGCTAAGGTGGTTGTGCAGGAAATACATGAACAATTTCTGCTTTGTTTAGAGATTTAAAGTGGCTGCTTCAGAAATGTGACTCAGTTAGGGGAAAAATGCAAAAACAAACAAAAGATTAGCAACAACAAAAATTTCCCTTACATGTTAATAGCCTCAGTGAGGCACCAAGGTTCATCTACCCATCTCCATCCAAATGTAACAATTCCTTGACATAGGCCAGCCTACATCAGGTAGAATCCCTCACAGGCCATGGGTTCAGCTCTCAAGATTGCTTGGCCACTAGGATACACCATCCATGATAGCATTTTTAGCCATGATGATTTAGGGAATTGCTATAAACATTTACTTTGCACAAGGACTCAGAACACAAATTTATGTGGTATGACCACCAGGTGGCAAAAGTTGCCTGAGGAAAGCTATGCACCAACTGCTCTTTAAAAAAAAAAAAAAAAAAAAGGCAAAATAAAACAAACAAACAAAAAACCCGTCAGGCCTTCTCTCTCTCCTGGCTTATTCTGGCTCTATATTAACTCAAAATGACTTCTTTGTCATACATTTATATTCCAATAGGACTCACTAATGCCATAATATCTCAAGTTAATTTTTTTGTGAGTTAGGCTAATAGGTAAGGGTATTTAGAACAGGGAGATAGAGAACCAACCCTAAAGGTAAGGCACCTGCCCTGAAGGTAAGCAACCAGCCCTAGGAAGTCCCAAAGGCAACAAAATTGGGAATGTATAACCATGAAGAAGAGAATATGAATATGGTTAAACCATCAGATGCATCACAAGGCATTTCTTAGAACTGAGGAAGCCACAAGACACAGTGGAGGAAGCATTGCTTTGGGTCCCTCTTTGGAATCCTGACTTCCTGCTCATATGTGGTTGAACAAGTTCCTTAACCCATCTGAGTCTTTGTTTCCTCATCTTCAGGATTAGGATATGCTCATACTCACTTAACATCTATTCTTTTATAGCAGTGACCATTTTTTAGAATTTTGAAATAATACAGAAAAGTACAAAAAACTTAAATGCTTGCTATAATGAATAATGATAAAGAAAAGTCCCAGCACTTCAGACAACTTACTCATGTTATTTCACAATCACATTTCTTTATTAAACCTTCATATAATTTCTGACTTTTTTGGGGGATTGTTCTGGTTTTTTTTTACACACAATTTACAAATAATAACAGTTTTGCTTCTTTTCAACATTTATAGCTTTATCTCTTTTTCTTACCTTACTGAGTTGGCTAGCATCTCCAATGTGATCCTAAATACGAGAGTTTACAGTGGATAACCTTCTGATCAAGGGAAACCTTTCAACTTTTCATCTTGATAGATAATGTTTCTTATAGTAAGTTTTAAAATACACTTTATAAGGTAGAGAAGTTTTCTCTCTATTGCTCATTTGTTTTTCATAAATTGCTATATTTTTTCTCCATCCACTGAGATTATATTTTTCTTAGTGTGTTAACTGATAAATTAAATTGATTTTACAATGTATGCGTTTCCTTCTTACAAAAACTTGTCCTGACTATTATGATTTTGTATATTGCTAGATCAGTTTGCTTATGTTTTATTCAGGATTTTGGCATATATGTTCATGAATAACTGAGTTTTAATTTTTGTTGTTGTTGTTGTACTACCCTTGACAGTTTTATTATAAGGCTGATGCTAGTTTCATAAAATGAGAAGAGAATAATCCTTCTATATTTCCTGGAATTAATTTTTGCTAAGATTGGAACTATATTTTGAGTGTTTAGAATTATTATTTTTTGAGTGTTTAATATCACTAGTCAATGAGATTATTTGAGTTTGGCATGTCTTCTTTGGGAAGGTTTTAAATTGACTTAATTTATTTAAATAATTATAAGATAGTCAGGTTTTATATTTCTTCTTGAGTGAATACTTTTCTAGTAATTTACTCATTTCATTTTTCAGTTCAGTTCAGTCGTTTAGTCGTATCCGACTCTGCAACCCCATGAATCGCAGCACGCCAGGCCTCCCTGTCCATCACCACCTCCTGGTGTTCACTCAAACTCACGTCCATTGAGTTGGTGATGCCATCCAGCCATCTCATCCTCTGTCATCCCCTTTTCCTCCTAACCCAATCCCTCTCAGCATCAGAGTCTTTTCCAATGAGTCAACTCTTCACATGAGGTGGCCAAAGTACTGGAGTTTCAGCTTCAACATCAGTCCTTCCAATGAAAACCCAGGACTGATCTCCTTTAAAATGGACTGGTTGGACTCCTTGCAGTCCAAGGGACTCTCACGAGTTTTCTCCAACACCACAGTTCAAAAGCATCAATTCTTCGGCACTCAGCTTTCTTCACAGTCCAACTCTCACATCCATACATGACCACAGGAAAAACCATAGCCTTGACTAGACAGACCTTTGTTGGCAAAGTAATGTCTCTGCTTTTGAATATGCTATCTAGGTTGGTCATAACTTTCCTTCCAAAGAGTAAGCGTCTTTTAATTTCATGGCTGCAGTCACCATCTGCTGTGATTTTGGAGCTCCCCAAAATACAGTCTGACACTGTTTCCACTATTTCCCCATCTATTTCCCATGAAGTGATGGGACCAGATGCCATGATCTTTGTTTTCTGAATGTTGAGCTTTAAGCCAACCTTTTCACTCCTCTCTTTCACTTTCATCAACAGGCTTTTTAGTCCCTCTTCACTTTCTGCTATAAGGGTGGTGTCATCTGCACATCAGAGGTTGATATTTCTCCTGGCAATCTTGATTCCAGCTTGTGCTTCTTCCAGCCCAGTGTTTCTCATGATGTACTCTGCATATAAGTTAAATAAGCAGGGTGACAATATACAGCCTTGACATACTCCTTTTCCTATTTGGAACCAGTCTGTTTTTCCATGTCCAGTTCTAACTGTTGCTTCCTGACCTGCATACAGGTTTCTTAAGAGGCAGGTCAGGTGGTCTGGTATTCCCATCTCTTTCAGAATTTTCCACAGTTTATTGTGATCCACACAGTCAAAGGTTTTGGCATAGTCAATAAAGCAGAAATAGATGTTTTTCTGGAACTCTATTGCTTTTTTGATGATCCAGTGGATGTTGGCAATTTGACCTCTGGTTCCTCTGCCTTTTCTAAAACCAGCTTGAACCTCTGGAAGTTCACAGTTCATGTATTGCTGAAGCCTGGCTTGGAGAATTTTGAGCATTACTTTACTAGCGTGTGAGATGAGTGCAATTGTACGGTAGTTTGAGCATTCTCTGGCACTGCCTTTCTTTGGGATTGGAATGAAAACTGACCTTTTCCAGTCCTGTGGCCACTGCTGAGTTTTCCAAATTTGCTGGCATATTGAGTGCAGCACTTTCATAGCATCATCTTTGGACATACTCAAATAAAGTTGCAGATTCTTTACCAACTGAGCTATCAGGGAAGCCCCTTATATCCTTTTACTCTTTTAAATTTCTATAGCACCAAAGGGAAATCTGATTCTTTATTTCCCCAATGATTTTTATTCCTGAAACAATTTTATTTTTAATACAGTAATTCATGCTTCTTTTTGTGATCAGCCATTTACTAAAAAATTTTCAATTTTAAAAATCTTTCAAAGGGCCAAAATTTTAATTTTATTTGTTCTTCCTATTGCATCTATATTTTCCATAATTTTTTTGTGGTTCAAGAACATACTCTGTAGTTTTGATCTGTGAAAATTTATTTTATGATGTAGTATATAGTTAAGGTTTTTAATATAAACATATGTACTTATGATCTCTAAGAAGCTATAGTATTAAGGAGGCCTTAATATAGGCATATGCATAACCATTATAAGTAGTAGGAAATCCCTGGGAGCTCAGCTGGTGAAGAATCCTCCTGCAATGCAGGCAAACCCAGTTGCATTCCTGGTTTGGGAAGATCCCCTGGAGAAGGGATAGGCTACCCCTTCCAGTATTCTTGGGCTTCTCTGGTGGCTCAAATGGTAAAGAATCAGCCTTCAATGTGGGAGACCTGGGTTCGACCCCTAGGTTGGGAAGATCCCCTGGAGGGGGGGCACAGCAACCTACTCTAGTATTCTTGCCTGGAGAATCCTCATGGACAGAGGAGCCTGGTGGGCTACAGTCCATGGGGTTGCAAAGAGTCAGACATGACTGAATGACTAAGCAAAGCACAGCACAGCAGAGTAGGAAATAACTGATGCTATAAAGGAAGCATATATTAGTTATGAGCATGGGAATGGTAAGAAAGGCAGTTCCAGATAAACACATCTAACAAAGCTTCATGGGCGTGTCATTTGAACCTCAGTATAATCAAAAAGACAACTCTAGTGGGAGGTTATTGTGGGGAAAAGTTAGAGATAGAAAAGAGCAGGCTGCCTAGAGGAAATAGGGTCTAATTATATTGACTACAGCATGTGATAAGAGAACAAAAGTGAAAAAGTGGAAAGGATTTGGGAAAATAATTTGGTACTGCTGAAGAAGTGTATAAAGCAAGCCAAGAAGTTGGGTTCTATTTGTAGGTAGTAGGAAGCCATTGATAGCTGAACGGTAAAGAATCTGCCTACCAAAGAAGGAGACACAGTTTTGATCCCTGGATTGGGAAGATCCCTTGGACAAGTAAATGGTAACCCACTCCTGGAACACACTCCAGTATTCTTGCCTAGGAAATCCCATGGACAGAGGAGCCTGGCCAGACTACAGTCCATGGGGTCGCAAAAAGAGTCAGACTTGACTTAGCAACAACAACGAGGGAGTCATTGAAGGTTATAAGCAGGGTAATAGCAGAACCATATTTTAAGTAAGTAATCTGATAGCTGTGTGTAAAACAGCTCAATAAAAATTTAGCCTGATATTCTTCTATGCTTATATATCTCTTAATGTTACAATATTTATTATGATTTATTCTACAATGAGAATAATTACCTGAGCAGGAGGGTGTTCAGGTAAACTGATGTTCATTGAGTATTGATTTTGTACCAAGCTCTGTACTACACAGTTTATTGCTATTGGGGGTAATTTTGGATAATTTTTTTTGCATATAATCACAATAACCCTGTGAAACACTAATGATAAAAGTTTTAATTCTGGTCACTGTACTATATTTACAAAGGTAGTACGAGTCACTTAAGAGGCCTTATGATACATTGAAAAACAAGGGTTGAAATAATGAGGACTTACTCTACAGATAATAAATGCGAGAGAGGGTGTGGAGAAAAGAGAACCTTCCTAAACTATCGATGAGAATGGAAATTGGTAAATAAACCCACTATGGAGAATAGTATGGAGGTTCCTTATAAAACTAAGAATAGTTACCATATGATCCAGCAATCCCACTCCTAGGCATACTATCTAGGCAAAACTATAATTCAAGAGATGCACTCATTCCTATGTCCATAGCAGCACTGTTCACAATAGCCAAGACATGGAAGCAACCTAAATGTCCATCAGCAGATAAATGGATAAACAAAACGCACATATATGCATATATATAATACACACAATAGAATATTACTCAACCAAAGAAAGTATGAAATAACGTCATTTGCAATAACATTGATGAACCTAGATTATCACATTAAGTGAAATAAGTCAGACAGAGAAAAACAAATATATAATGTAACTTACATGTGGAATCCAAAAAATGATGCAGATGAATTTATTTACAAAACAGAAATAGATTTCCAATATAGAAAAAAAACTTGGGGAGAGGAGGATAAATTAGGAGTTTGGGATCAACAGATACACACGACCACATATAAAACAGATAAATGACAAGGACCTACTATATAGCACAGGGAACTATATTCAGTGTCTTGTAATAACCTATAATGCAAAAAAATATGAAAAAATATATGACTGAATCAATCTGCTGTATAATAAAAGCAATGTAAATCAATTCTACTTCAATAAATTTTTTTAAATGAGTAGTTACTGAATAACACTCAGTAACAAAGTTTAATTAATAAAACAATATGAACCAGTTTTTCAACTGAAATAGGGAGGCATTTAAATAATGTATCTTGAATTTTTTTGGTTTATACATTCTATATCAGTATCTATACACATATAAACACACACACACACACACACACACACACATTTGCTCACCCAGAATCTCAGGTTGGAGCTGAGACTTCAAGTTTCTCTCCTGCTCTGTTGGTTCTCTATTATCAGAGTCTAAGGATTTCTTGTTACTACCAGGCTGACGACAATCTGATGGTTCTTTGTTGAGCGCATCATCTGGCATAGGTGTTGACCAATTCTGATTCAGAAATAAAATTCTGTCTTTGGTTCCATCATCTAGGCAGAGTAAAGCGGATCCATAAGCTACAATACTAGACAAATCGACAATCATACAATGCAAGAATGCCTTTTGCTCCCTCCAGGCAGTGTACCTGTTTGCTGTTTGGCTTCTTGGGTATTCATTTTCATGATGTATTGTTGCCTTATCTGTTTAGCAAATCTGGCAGGGTTGTCCCATGGTATGTTGAACATCTCAGAATCTGTCCCATACATCATCTTAGAATGCTTTAGATTCCCATCTTCATCAACCTCAGAGAGTTTCAGGCTCTCAAAAGTAAACACTTTGAAGGCTCGTTCTACTTCATTCCAGCTCAAGACTTCTGTAAGAAAGCAGACCCGTGCTTTTAGAAATGCTCTTTATTACCATACAGTACAGGGGCAATGGGGTGGGATGGTCAGTCCACCAGAAAGACAAGAGTCATGCCAGAATGCGTGTTGACCTGACTTTACACATGGGCACCCCAATTCTGCAACAAATATCACAGACAACTAATAAGAAACTTATACAATCAAGATATATCAAGATAACGCCCACAAACTGCTTCAAAGATGAATGAACATGAGGTGTCCAGATTGATTCACACTGACTTTCCAGAGTATTGGTTGAATATGTTTAAAACTTGTCATTTTTTTCATAGAGAATAGACTTGTGGTTGCCAAAGGGGAGAAAGATGAGGGAAAGATAGTTTGGGAGTTTGGGGTTAGTAAATGCAAACTATTACATATAGAATGGGTAAACAAGGTCATCTTGCATAGTACAGGAAACTGTATTCAGTACTCTGAAATGGAACAGAATGCAAAAAAGAATGTATATATGTATATAACTGAGTCACTTTTTCTGTATAGCAGAAATTGGTACAAGATGGTAAATCAACTACACATTTATACATTAAGAAAATGTCATTTTAAGCAAAAGCATCTTTTGCTGCTGTTGTAATTTAACACAGAATTTACTCATTTGTGTCTAATATAGGCTGTTAATTTAGTAGGCTTTTCTGTTCAGTCAGGCTTAGAAAAGGTATCTTTCCACCCAATAAACTGGTATAGAACTTTTCATAATTTTATTTCAAAGGTTATCAGCCTTCAAGGGGCTATATTAATTTGTGTATTTAATATTTATAGAATTTGTATGTTCACTCGCTCATGCACTCATTTTTGTTTTCTATGTGCTAGGCTTTATACTCTATTTTCCTTTGCCTGACATTGAAAGAAAAGATTTGGTTCAGCACTTCAAAAGTTCAAGATAGAGAGGTAGGAGGTAGTATTAACAAACAATCATGGAATTCAGTGAGGGAAAGTGAAATGATAGGGACAGATCAAAGAATCAGAGGTCACCTCTGTTCTTCCTCTCCAACAGAGAAGAGTGTAGCGGGGAGGTTCCTTTTGGAAAAAAGCACAAGGAAATTCAGGAGAGAGACACGAAAAAGGCAAAGGTGACAAAATTAAGTTTGTTCATTCATTCATTTCACAAACATTTTTTGAGCACCTACTAGTTGTCAATGACTTTAGTAAAAGGACCACAGGAGCAAACATCAGTGAACTCCTAACTTTATAGAGTACCTATTTTAGCAGTTGGGAACACAGAATAAACAGGTAATTGTATACTCTATCAGAAACAAGAAGAAGAGTAAAGCAAGATGAGGGGATAAACAGTAATAATGACTGGGAAGGGACTTTATATTTTATATAAAGAAGTCAGAGCAAGGGCTTCCCAGGTAGCTCAGACGGTAGAGAATCTGCCCGCAATGCAGGAGATGCAGGTGTGGTCCCTAGGTAGGGAAAAATGCCCTGGAGAAGGCAATAGTAACCCACTCCAGTATTCTTGCCTGGGAAATCCCATGGACAGAGGGGCCTGGTGGGCTATATTCTGTGGGGTTGCAAAATAGCTGGACACAACTTAGTGACTAAACAACAACAAATATCAGAGCAGAGTCCTGTAAAGAAGTAAAGCAAAAATAAGAAAGAAGTGGGGGAGTCATAGCACTGTCTGGGAGTAGAGTGATGGAGGCAGGGGAGGGAAATAGCTAGTGCAGAGGTGGAGGCAGGGGTGTGTGTGATGGACTTGTCCAAGGAAGCACAGTGAGGTCAACGAGATAGAGTGAAGTAGAACAATGAGAAATTGACAGAGGATTAGCTCAAAAAGTTTAGATTTTACTTTGAGGGAAATGGGTGATTATGAGAGGGTTTTGAGCCAAGAAGGAACAGGATCTGACTAACCTTTTGGAAGGGTCATTCCTGCTATTATGTGAAGAAAAGACTGTAGGTAAAAAGGGGAAAGCTTGGAGACCAACTGGAAAATTACTGAAATAGTTCAAGTGAGAGGTGGTGCTGGATTGGGCTGGGCTGGTAGCGAGAGATGTGGTGGGACTGGTTGTGGGGCATAAAAAAGGAACCAGGGATGACTCTAAGGTTTTGGTAGAAAAGAGTTGCTATTTACTGAAATAAAGAGCACTGTGAAGGAACAACTTTCAAGGAAATCAAGAATTTGGACCTATTAAACATTAAGAAATCTGCCTGCAATGCAGGAGACGCCAGTTAGATTCAGGGGTCAGGAAGATCTGCTGGAGAAGGGCTAGGCTACCCACTCTAGTATTCTTGGGCTTCCCTTGTGGCTCAGCTGGTAAAGAATCCATCTGCAATGTGGGAGACCTGGGTTCAATCCCCGGGTTGGGAAGATCCCCTGGATAAGGGAAAGGCTACCCACTCCAGTATTCTGGCCTGGAGAATTCAACAGACTGTATAGTACATGGGGTCGCAAAGAGTTGGACATGACTAAGCAACTTTAACTTAAACACGAAGAAGGATCAAAGAGGAAGGAGAGGTGGAGGAACAAGGCTTCAGGAGGGGACATATGAGCAGGATGTGTGTATGGGCAGTTTCGGTGATGGCAACAAAAATAAGAATCTTGTGTACTTTACAATGTGGGGAATAGAGCCAATATTTTATAATAAATATAACTGGAGTGTGACCTTTGAAAAATTGTATAAAAAAGAATATATGTTACACATTTTCCCCAAAAAAGACAAAAGCAAATGTTAGCATATTAATCATCCTCTTCTCATCCTTGGTTTCCTTTTCATTTTAAACTTAAATTATCTAGGAGGCTGTTCCATATCATGATAGAGATAGCCCTCCAGGTTGTTAAGATACATGATCTTGTACCACACAGGTGTCTGATATTTTAATGAGAGACTTTGATGGGATAGTTTGTTTCTAATATTTTGCTACTGTGAAAAATGATTCAATAAATGTACTTTTTAATATTAAAAAAAAAAAAAGAATCCTGTGCTGTGTGTAGAAGCAAGGTAGAGAGAGAATGAGATCATATCACAAGGCAGAAGGAGAAGAGGAAAGGTCAGATGTTCTCAGGACAGCAGGAAGAGGATGATTATGGAAATAGACATGACACACCCAGGCCCACGAGGCTACACCCACTTCCATGAGGTGACAGCATATGACAGTATTAAACATTTTCTTTTTTTTTCAGTCTCTTCAGTAAGTGGTGCTGGGAAAACCAGACAGCTAATGTGTAAAAGAGTAAAATTAGAACCCTTCCTAATACTATACACAAAAATAAACTCAAAATGGGTTAAATACCTAAATTATAGACCAGAAACTATAAAACTCTTAAAGGAAAAGATAGGCAGAATACTCTTTGACATAAACGGCAGCAAGATCCTCTATGACACACCTCCTAGAGTAATGGAAATAAAGACAGAATAAACAAATGGGACCTAATTAAACTTAAAAGCTTTTGCACAGCAAAGGAAACCATAAACAAGATGAGATGACAACCCTCACAATGGGAGAAAATAATCGCAAACAAAGCAACTGACAAAGGATTAATCTCCAAAATACACAAGCAATTCATGTAGTTCAGTATTAGAAAAGCAAACAACCCAATCAAAGAACTGAGCAGAAGGCTTAAGCAGACATTTCTCCAAAGAAGACACACAGATTCATAAATACATGAAAAAATGCTCAATAGCACTCATTATTAGCAAAATGCAAATCAAAAGTACAATGAGGTATCACCTCACACTGGTCAGAATGTGCTGCTGTTTAGTTGCTAAATCATGTCCAACTCTTTCTGCAACTCCATGGACCATAGCCCACCAGGCTCCTCTGTCCATGGGATTTCCCAGGCAAAAATAGACATTTCTTTCTCCAGGGGATCTTCCTGACCCAAGGATCAAACCCACATCTCTTGCATTGGCAGGCAGGTTCTTTACCACTGAGACATTGCCTCACACTGATCAGAATGGCCCACATCAAAAAATCTACAAACAATTAATGTTGGAGGGGATGTGCAGAAAAGGGAACCTCTCTTGCAGAGTTTGTGGGAATATAAATTGATACAGCCACTATGGAGAACAGTATGGAGATTTCTTAAACTAGGAATAAAACTACCATTATGACCCAGCAATCTCACTACTGGGCATATACTCTGAAAAAACCGTAATTCAAAAAAACACAGTCTTACAAGCAATAAATGCTGGAGAGGGTGTGGAGAAAAGGGAACCCTCTTACACCGTTGGTGGGAATGCAAACTAGTACAGCCACTATGGAGAACAGTGTGGAGATTCCTTGAAAAACTGGAAATAGAACTGCCTTATGACCCAGCAATCCCACTGCTGGGCATACACACTGAGGAAACCAGAAGGGAAAGAGACACGTGTACCCCAATGTTCATCGCAGCACTGTTTCTAATAGCCAGGACATGGAAGCAATCTAGATGTCCATCAGCAGATGAATGGATAAGAAAGCAGTGGTACATATACACAATGGAGTATTACTCAGCCATTAAAAAGAATACATTTGAATCAGTTCTAATGAGGTGGATGAAACTGGAACCTATTATACAGAGTGAAGTAAGCCAGAAAGAAAAACACCAATACAGTATACTAACGCATATATATATGGAATTTAGAAAGATGGTAACAATAACCCTGTGTACAAGACAGCAAAAGAGACACTGATGTATAGAACAGTCTTATGGACTCTGTGGGAGAGGGAGAGGGTGGGAAGATTTGGGAGAATGGCATGGAAACATGTATAATATCATATATGAAATGAGTCGCCAGTTCAGGTTCGACACATGATACTGCATGCTTGGGGCTGGTGCACTGGGATGACCCAGAGGGATGGTATGGGGAGGGAGGAGGGAGGAGGGTTCAGGATGGGGAACACATGTATACCTGTGGCGGATTCATGTTGATGTATGGCAAAACCAATACAATATTGTAAAGTTTAAAAATAAAATAAAAAAAACCACATGTACCCCAATGTTCATTGCAATACTATTTATACTTACTAGGACATGCCCTAGATGTCTATCAACAGATGAATGGATAAAGAAGTGGTGGTGTGTGTATACACACACACGCACACACACACACACACACAAGAATATTACTCAGCCATAAAAGGAACCAATTTGAATCAGTTGTAGTGAGGTGGATGAACCTAGAGCCTGTTATACACAGTGAAGTAAGTCAGAAAAAGACCAAATATTATATATTAGTGAATACATGTAGAATCTAGAAAAATGGGACTGATGAACCTATTTGCAGGGCAGGAATAGAGATGCAGATGTAGAGAACAGACTTGTGGGCACAACAGGAGAAGGAGAGGGTGGGACCAACTGAGAGAATGTCATGGAAACATATGCATTACCATGTGTTAAAACAGTTAGTGGGAAGCTGCTATGTAACATAGGAAGCTCCATCCAGGGCTCTGTGACAACCTAGAGGGGTGGGATGGGGTGGGAGTTGGGAGGGAGGATCAAGAGGGAGGGGACATACAATACTTATGACTGATTTATGTTGTTGTATGGAAGAAACCAACACATCATTGTAAAGCAATTATCCTTCAATTAAAATTTTTAAAAATCTGACTATTACTAAGGCTACTAAAAAACGAAAAAAAGAAATCAAAGTACAAATATTTCATAATTGTCTTAGATGAAAGGAGAAGGAAGAATCTGCACTTTTTTTAAAATCTAGATCAAATCAAGATGTCTATGTAATTTCCTATTTCTTCTTATAAGCAGCAATATATCTGCCTATTGCTTCAGCTGGAAATAAGATCGGTGTTTCAGGAAATGATTGTCTTTATTGTAAAATCTCCATGAGCTCTGCAATAAGAAGCTGATTTTAGATATTTTTAATGACCCTTCTTTCTACTGTCCTTAAAGAACAGACAACACGCCTTCCTATTGTGAGAGATGAACTGGAGTTAACACTTAGCATATGGCTCAGTGAGTAAAGAATCCACCTGCAATGCAGGAGACGCAGGAGACATGGGTTCAATTCCTGGGTCGGGAAGATCCCTTGGAGGAGGAAATGATGACCCACTCCAGTATTCTTGCCTGGGAAATCCCACACACAGAGGAGCCTGGAAGGCCACAGTCCAAAGGGTCACAAAGAGTCAGACGTCTCTGAGCACGCGTGCATACACACCACACCCAGCGTACACGCTACCCACAAGGGGCGCTTTCAGCTCTCCTCTTAACTAGGACGGGGACTGCTATGTCATCTCCAATCATGCTAATGAGTAGATGGGGCGAGGGGGTGTTGGGAGGCGGGGAGGAGGAAGAAAGAAGGGTATTACTCTTGTCGTAGAAACACAGCGGAATGAAAACCCAGGGCATCAAACTGAAGAATGTTGTAGTTATCAGCCTGCTGTTAATGACATTATTCAAAATAAAAAGAAACTGTAGTCAATCAAAATACTCCCCAGCCTCTGAAAGGACAAGAGTAAAAATCTTCTTGCAGATGGGAGTATAATCATTAGAGGCACACATGACCATCAATGAATGGGTTTGAGCTACAAGGAAGCAACGTACTCACCACTTGTACAGAAGTGCATGAGCTCATGAATTGTAGCTAGACGCTTCGTGCTATTCCATGGCGGGGGCAGAGGGAATTTAAGGAATTCCCACAGTGGCAACTTGGACTGCATCTCTTGTTCAATTTGAACTGGATCAAAATTCTTTAGGTCCTGATGAAAAAGAGCAGTGTGACAGAAGACGTTAAAATAAGCTGTCAAGTGCCTTATGCATATGGAGAAGGCAAAACATGATACCTTTGCTCTCATTATCTGGGAACAGGGGAAATCAGTGGTAATTGGGGAAGACAAACTGTTGGTATTTTGCTGAAGGTCAAAAAAGCTACTTCTCACTTTGCCAGAGATTCTTGGTGCACAGAAATGATGGATTCCTTATTCACAATGACAAACCGCCAAAGTCTCAAATATATTCCTGCCTCCCTTCTTAGATTCTTTTCTTGCCTCCACTAGTTTTTTTCTTCCTTTCATATTAGCAGATATATAAAGCACATAACTATAAGGTTTTAATACATATTTGGTGTAGCTGCAATGAATTCAACGGTTCATTGGCCCTCTATACGTGGGCCAGTTTTCTTTGCTGGTGTACTTTTTCCTTCATTCATGTCCAGTTTCCAAGATCTTACTTTGCAGGTATCTACTTTGTAGATTACTTTTAATTAGCATTGGTAAAGCTATCCAATTAAGATTTCTACCACTGAGTAATTACAAATGAGCTTCCTTGCATCAGTTTTCCTCTGGGTAACTTGGTCAATTGTTACCTTTAGCATGTACTTCTTGTGGGCGTGGGCATCGTGATAGTTAAGCAGGAGAGGGCCTGTGGGCACTGGTTTGCTTTCATTTTCTTCTTCAGATAAGAATATTTCATGGAGATTCTATTCAAATTAAAATAACGATTTTAAGAGAGAATTCATACTTTTCAAAGCATGCATAATTTTTGGATTTCTCATACCATCTGACCTTTTTCTCCCTCTCTGTCAGACAGAGAGAGGGCAGGATGGATACGATGTGAGCTGCTATTCTGTAGTCCAACCCATCTGCCCTGGGAGGCGGCTCTACCAGACTCGGTGGGACAAGATCTTCTTCACTTGCCACAACCTGTTGATATAAAGAGTTGGGAGGAAAGAAAGTCACTCAGTTGTGTCTGACTCTTTGTGACCCCATGGACTATGTACAGTCCATGGAATTCTCCAGGCCAGGACACCAGAGTGGGTAGCCTTTCCCTTCTCCAGGGGATCTTCTCAACCCAGGGATTGAACCCAGGTCTCCCACATTGCAAGCAGATTCTTTACCAGTTGAGCCACGAAGGGAGCCCAAGAATACTGGAGTGGGTAGCCTATCCCTTCTCCAGCGGATCTTCCCGACCCAGGAATCCAACCAGGGTCTCCTGCATTGCAGGTGGATTCTTTACCAAGTGAGCTATCAGGGAAAAGTTGGGAGGTATTAGTTTTAATGGTCAGCTCTTTATTGATATTTATGTATTTTCTTTGCTTTTAGTAAAAAGAAGGCAGTTTCTACCCAAAAGTATGGTGATTATACAAAGTGGCTGTATAATTAACCAGTGACTACCAAAATAAAAGGGATAATGTTTATAACCTATGTACTGAAGTATAATTTTAATGCATGCTATAGAATAGACAACACAAAATGCAAATGTTAAAAAAAAAGAAAATTTACCATAATAGAAATCAAAATCAGAGAAGGCAATGGCACTCCACTCCAGTACTCTTGCCTGGAAAATCCCATGGATGGAGAAGCCTGGTAGGCTGCAGTCCATGGGGTCGCTAAGAGTCGGACACGACTGAGCGACTTTGCTTTCACTTTTCACTTTCACGCATTGGAGAAGGAAATGGCAACTCGCTCCAGTGTTCTTGCCTGAAGAATCCCAGGGACGGGGGAGCCTGATGGGCTGCCGTCTATGGGGTTGGACAGAGTCGGACACAACTGAAGCAACTTATCAGCAGCAGCAGAAATCAAAATAACAATATTAATATATTTTTAAATGATTCACTCTTTCTCTTAAAGCACTCAAAACCTTGATTTCATATCTTTGGATTCAATAAATATTTATTGAGTGCCTACCACATGCCAAGCATGTGTGGGACACTTTCAAATACATTATCTCATTTAAGCCTCCAGCAATATTACCAAGCAGGTATTATTTCCTATTTATAAATGGAACTAGGGTGAGTGAAATTAGGTGCCTGGCCCTAATTCGTATTTCAAAAACTAATTTGAACTACTAAAAAGTAGTCCAAAACTACTTAGTGGGTGGAACTGGGGGTTCAGGTTAAATCCCCAAGATAGAAAAGTTATAGACAGTGAGATCAGTTAAGGGTAATATTCCACTTTTTATGGGGAAAGTGAGGTCTAGAAATATTGATCATCTTATTCAATTTTACATGGTAAACAAAAAAGTTGAAATGTAATCCAGATAGGCACCTAATTTATAATTGTTCTCTTCACCTTAGATACTGAAATCACCCTCTGATTTCACGCCCCTCTGCAGGAGTTCTCAACCTTGAAACTTAAGGCATTTGGACTAGATGCTTTTTGTCATGGGGGCTATCTTGTGCACTATATGGAATGTTTAGCAGCATCCCTGGCCTCGAGCCATTTGATGCCGGTAGAACACTTTCAATTGTGGCAACCAAAAGTATTTCCAGACATTGCCAAATGCCCCCTTTGAGGCAACTCCCCCTGTTGAGAACAATAGCAAAACAGTCTTACACTCTTACTGTTTATCAACACCTTACTTTTCAAAGAGTCACTTCTGTCTCCACTTCCTCTCTTCCTACCATCTCTTGGACCCACTCCAATCACAAAAGACCATACAGAACTGTTCCAACTCTGAAATGTAAAAAATTCTAATATTTCCTCTTATAATATCCCACCCATTCCTCTTATATTTTAATTCTTCATCCCTTTATTATTAAGCATGTGTTCAGCCAACATGTATCTTTTATTGGAGTCTATGTGTCAGGCACTGAGCTCATCAACTGTCACCTTTGGTACCTGGAAAACAGTAGATGGTTAGAAAATGTTGCCCTAAGTTAAAAAATAAGGAAGACGAAGATAAATAAAATGATACTATAAGCTCTCTTTGTCATAGTCAATAAAGCAGAAATAGATGTTTTTCTGGAATTCTCTTGCTTTTTCCATGATCCAGCGGATGTTGGCAATTTGACCTCTGGTTCCTCTGCCTTTTCTAAAACCAGCTTGAACATCAGGAAGTTCACGGTTCACATATTGCTGAAGCCTGGCTTGGAGAATTTTGAGCATTACTTTACTAGCGTGTGAGATAGCACAATTGTGCGGTAGTTTGAGCATTCTTTGGCATTGCCTTTCTTTGGGATTGGAATGAAAACTGACCTTTTCCAGTCCTGTGGCCACTGCTGAGTTTTCCAAATGTGCTGGCATATTGAGTGCAGCACTTTCACAGCATCATCTTTCAGGATTTGGAATAGCTCAACTGGAATTCCATCACCTCCACTAGCTTTGTTCGTAGTGATGCTTTCTAAGGCCCACTTGACTTCACATTCCAGGATGTCTGGCTCTAGGTCAGTGATCACACCATCGGGATTATCTGGGTCGTGAAGATCTTTTTTGGACAGTTCTTCTGTGTATTCTTGCCACCTCTTCTTTATATCTTTTGCTTCTGTTAGGTCCACACCATTTCTGTCCTTTATCGAGCCCATCTTTGCATGAAATGTTCCTTTGGTATCTCTGATTTTCTTGAAGAGATCTCTAGTCTTTCCCATTCTGTTGTTTTCCTCTATTTCTTTGCATTGATTGCTGAAGAAGGCTTTCTTATCTCTTCTTGCTATTCTTTGGAACTCTGCATTCAGATGTTTATATCTTTCCTTTTCTCCTCTGCTTTTCGCTTCTCTTCTTTTCACAGCTATTTGTAAGGCCTTCCCAGACAGTCATTTTGCCTTTTTGCATTTCTTTTCCATGGGGATGGTCTTGATCCCTGTCTCCTGTACAGTGTCACGAACTTCATTCCATAGTTCATCAGGCACTCTATCTATCAGATCTAGGCCCTTAAATCTATTTCTCACTTCCACTGTATAATCATAAGGGATTTGATTTAGGTCATACCTGAATGGTCTAGTGGTTTTCCCTACTTTCTTCAATTTCAGTCTGAATTTGGCAATAAGGAGTTCATGGTCTGAACCACAGTCAGCTCCTGGTCTTGTTTTTGCTGACTGTATAGAGCTTCTCCATCTCTGGCTGCAAAGAATATAATCAATCTGATTTCATTGTTGACCATCTGGTGATGTCCATGCAACAGTTAGAACTGGACATGGAACAACAGACTGGTTCCAAATAGGAAAAGGAGTACGTCAAGGTTGTATATTGTCACCCTGTTTATTTAACTTATATGCAGAGTACATCATGAGAAACACTGGACTGGAAGAAGCACAGGCTGGAATCAAGATTGCTGGGAGAAATATCAATAACCTCAGATATGCAAATGACACCACCCTTATGGCAGAAAATGAAGAGGAACTAAAAAGCCTCTTGATGAAAGTGAAAGTGGAGAGTGAAAAAGTTGGCTTAAAGCTCAACATTCAGAAAACAAAGATCATGGCATCTGGTCCCATCACTTCATGGGAAATAGATGGGGAAACAGTGGAAACAGTGTCAGACTTTATTTTTCTGGGCTCCAAAATCACTATGGATGGTGACTGCAGCCATGAAATTAAAAGACGCTTACTCCTTGGAAGGAAAGTTATGACCAACCTAGATAGCATATTCAAAAGCAGAGACATTACTTTGCCAACAAAGGTTCGTCTAGTCAAGGCTATGGTTTTTCCTGTGGTCATGTATGGATGTGAGAGTTGGACTGTCAAGAAGGCTGAGCACCGAAGAATTGATGCTTTTGAACTGTGGTGTTGGAGAAAACTCTTGAGAGTCTCTTGGACTGCAAGGAGATCCAACCAGTCCATTCTGAAGGAGATCAGCCCTGGGATTTCTTTGGAAGGAATGATGCTAAAGCTGAAACTCCAGTTCTTTGGCCACCTCATGCGAAGAGTTGACCCAATGGAAAAGACTTTGATGCTGGGAGGGATTGGGGGCAAGAGGAGAAGGGGACGACAGAGGATGAGATGGCTGGATGGCATCACTGACTCGATGGACGTGAGTCTAGGTGAACTCCGGGAGTTGGTGACGGACAGGGAGGCCTAGCGTGCTGCGATTCATGGGGTCGCAAAAAGTTGGACACAACTGAGCGACTGATCTGATCTGATCTGATAAGCTCTCTAGGGCTGTTTAACTTTACAAATGTATTGATATAATAAAATACTGATCTCCTCAAAGCGTTATGGGATAATTAAAGGCAAATAAACATAAATGTGTTTACCTAATTGGTTAGAAAACTAAGGCAGTCAACAAACAAAATATATAACGGAGGTAACAGAAATGATAAGAGTCTAAAAACATTTTAATATTCAGTGAGATAAAGGAATGTGTTATGTACATGAAGCAAGAACAATAGGCAGTTATAAGGGAAATTAAAGAATTTATAATTTTAAAAAGTTACTGTTGAAACAAAATTTCAATAGCAGACCAGAATCCATGGAAAACTGAATTAGTTGGAAATCTTAAGCTGAAAGTCTCAAAGGGGTAAAGTTGCAAGAAAATTTCAAATACATGGAGGAAAAAACCAGAAATTCCAACATCTAATAATAAGTGTGTGTGTGTTCAGTCACATCCAACTCTTTGCAACACTTTGGACTGCAGACTGCCAGGCTCCTCTGTCCCTGGGACTTTTTGGGCAAGAATACTGGAGTGGGTTGCCATTTCCTCCTCCAGGAGATCTCCCTGACCCAAGGATCAAATCCGCGTCTTCTGCATTACAGGCAGATTCTTTATTGCTGAGCCATCAGAGAAGCCCTAATAATAATTAGGATAAATGAATAGAAATATTTGAAGACATAATTGAACAAATACATATTGTGTCTACTATGGGTTAGGTTATTGCATGCTGAACAGACAGCAATGAACAAGACTAGATTAGGGACTTCACTGGCGGTCCAGTGGTTGCAAGTCTGCCTGACAATGCAGGGGACATGGGTTCAATCCCTGGTCCGAGAGGATTCCATATGCCTCAGGACAACTAAGCCCACACACTAACTCCTGAGCCCATAACTCCTGCACACTATAGACCTCATGCTCTGCAAACAAGAGAAGCCCCTGCAATGAGAAGTGATGCACTGCTACTAGGGAGCAGCCCCCACTTCCTGCAACTAGAGAGCGCCCGCAGGCAGCAATGAAGACCTAGCACAGCTGAAAACAAATAAAATAAAAAACTAAGTTAGGTCCCTACTCACATTCTAGTGAGAAGAAGGAAGACATAAAGCAAACAAACATATTTTTGAAAGAGCAATTGTTGTAAGCAAGTAAAATAAGGTGAAGTGGTAGAGAACACTTTTTGTTGTTGTGGGCCTTCTTTAGACCAAGTGGTCAGAGAAAGCCTACCTCAGGAGCACTGTGTTCTCTGGGGACTGAATGACAGGAAGTATCCAACAGGCAGACATGTGGGAGCAAAATTTTCCAGGAAGAGAAGTTAGAGTGAAAACACTAAGGTGGAATTAGTGTATGTAAGGAAATACTAGAAGGTCTATGTAGATGACCAATAGCATGAGTGTGAGTGTGGTGGGGGGCAGAAGATGACAGAAGCAGCCCAGAACCATGTTTTTAGGGTCTTTATGGATCAGCATAAGGAATTTTGATTTTACTCAGAATGTTATCAGAAACCAGACTTTAATCTTTTCAATCGTAAAGACAATGATAAAACAAATCCATATCTACACACAGCCTTGTGTTATCAATTATAAAAAGAAAACTCTAATAGCTGCCAGAACGAAAAAATAGATTACCTATAAAGGAAAATATTCATTGGAAGGGCTGATGCTGAACCTGAAGCTCCATCAAAGGCAGGAGGAGAAAGGGACAACAGAGGATGAGATGGTTGGAGGGCATCATTGACTCAATGGACATGAGTTTGAGCAAACTCAGGAAGATAGTGATTGACAGAGAAGCCTGGTATGGTGTAGTTCATGAGGTTGCAAAGAATCAGACACAACTTAGCAACTGAAGAACAACAACAAAAAAAAGGAAAAAGTATCCGATTGATGTCAGACTTCTTATCAGCAACTTGAGAAGGAAGACTACAACAGAGCAATGCTATCAAAATACTTTTCCACATAGACTGATAAGATTCAAAACAGTTTCTGTCATTTACTACTTGGACAAGTTACTTAACCCTTTTTATGCCTCAGTTTCCTTATCTGCAAAATGGGAATAAAAATGGTTCCTGCTCCCTAGGGTTGTTCCAAGAATTAAATGAGCTAATAACACTCAAATGCATATACAGCAGTCATAAAAATTGACCATGTGTACCAGGTCATACAGGAAGTCTGAGAAATTAAAAAAAAAAAAATTAACACCTAGATCATGTTTACTGACCATAATGAAATGAAATTGGAAATGGACAATAACCAGTAGAAATTAAAAGACTTAGAACTAAGTACACTGAATGCATTATGATGTGTCCAAGAAATACTCAAAATGCATAGGCTGAAGTAAAGTGAAATAGAAAGTAAGCCAAGCAAACTTTCAATTAAAATGAATTGCTAAACAAACCAAAGAAAGTAGGAAGAAGGAAATAATAAAGATAAATGAAGAAATTAGTAAAGTAAGAAGGAGTGGATCAATGAAAACAATGCTGGTTCTTTGAAAAGACCAACAATCAATAAGATCGAGAAAAGAGGGCACTAATAAATAACACTGGTCATAGGGAAGGGACATAACCGATACAGAGAATTTTTAAATGTATATTAGTGAATAAAGAGCTTCTAGGATATTGAAAACACAAATGTATATTTATTTAAAAAGATGAATGACTAAAATTGGCCTCAGAAATAGAAAAATCTGATTAAATTTACAAGAGTAAAGGAAACTAAATGCAGTTGAAGACCATTAACCACCCCGTCCACCTGCCCAACTCCTTTCTCTTTCATTAAAATGACACCTGATAGTATTTAAACATATGCCTACCAAAACTTCAGGGTATGTTATATAAATGGTTCCAGAGCATAGCAAAAGAAAGAGGATTGAAGCTCATAGGAAAATTTTAGCTGTATCTAAAATGTCCTAATCTTCGTAAAGGAGAATGCATGCGGGTATTATGAGCCTATTTTTAAAATAGTTTTTAATTTTTTATTTATTTTTTAAATTTTATTTTATTTTTAAACTTTACATAATTGTATTAGTTTTGCCACATATCCAAATGAATCCGCCACAGGTATACATGTGTTCCCCACCCTGAACCCTCCTCCCTCCTCCCTCCCCATACCATCTGTCTGGGTCGTCCCAGTGCACTAGCCCAAGAAAGGGAGATGACTACAGGTTGCCCACCTGGGAAGAAAGCTCCAGGGTGTATCCCACCTACCTGTTCCAGCATACAATGCAGTATCAAGGGCACAGAAATGAACTCTTCTGGAACTGGATTCAGCAAATCATTGTAGTATCTCATGTCTACTTCATTTGTGATGATGGAAGCCACTGTGAGAGACACAAAATATTGTTGTTCAGTTAAAACGTGCTCTCCATTTCTTCATCCACAGATTCAAACTCTGATCATGCCCTGATAAACCAGGAGCTAGGGTGGAGAGAGATGCGAAAACAGCCTGGAGGACATTCATCCCCTAAAGCGCCAGCTCCTGACACTGATTCCCCTCAAGCGCCAGCTCCCGGCACCGATTCCCCTCAAGCGCCAGCTCCTGCTCCATACATGCCTGGTGGTGGTGGTGGCAGTGCTGCTGGAGGAGGAGCTGGAATCTGTGGCTCTTCATATGCTTGTGTTTTCTTCTTTCCAGGGATTGCAACAACAGGTTGTGGAGGCTACAAGAACAATTAAAAAGGAACAATTGAAACATCCAGTTGAGAGATGCTTTCATCCAATGCTGCTCTGATGGGATTTCAACGGGATTCTCAGGTTATATGATTCTGTTCACACCACAAAATCATTTGCTAATATGAGGGTCAAATAAGCAAATTTGGTCCACAGAAGGAAAGAAGTTAATGGGTATGGAGATTTCTCATTTTTTTCCTAATAGAACCCACTAGGCAATGGAATTCCAGTTGAACTCTTTCAAATCCTGAAAGATGATGCTGTGGAAGTGCTGCACTCAATATGCCAGCAAATTTGGAAAACTCAGCAGTGGCCACAGGACTGGAAAAGGGCAGTCTTCATTCCAATCCCTAAGAAAGGCAACGCCAAAGAATGCTCAAACTACCACACAATTGCACTCATCTCACATGCTAGTAAAGTAATGCTCAAAATTCTCCAAGCTAGGCTTCAACAATACATGAACTGTGAAATTTCAGATGTCCAAGCTGGTTTTGGAAAAGGCAGAGGAACCAGAGATCAAATTGCCAACATCTGCTGGATCATCAAAAAGCAAGAGAGTTCCAGAAAAACATCTATTTCTGCTATATTGACTATGCCAAAGCCTTTGACTATGTGGCTCACAATAAATTGTGGAAAATTCTGAAAGAGATGGGAATACCAGACCACCTGACCTGCCTCCTGAGAAATCTGTATGCAGGTCAGGAAGCAACAGTTAGAACTGGACATGGAACAACAGACTGGTTCCAAATAGGAAAAGGAGTATGTCAAGGCTGTATATTGTCATCCTGCTTATTTAACTTCTATGCAGAGTACATCATGAGAAACGCTGGGCTGGAAGAAGCACAAGCTGGAATCAAGATTGCCAGAAGAAATATCAATAACCTGAGATATGCAGATGACACCACCCTTATGGCAGAAAGCGAAGAACTAAAGAGCCTCTTGATTAAAGAGGCTTCAAGCTCAACATTCAGAAAACCTAGAGCATGGCATCCTGTCCTATCACTTCATGGCAAATAGATGGGGAAACAGTGGCAGACTTTATTTTTTTTTTTTTGACTCCAAAATCACTGAAGATGGTGACTACAGCCATGAAATTAAAAGCCACTTGCTCCTTAGAAGGAAAGTTATGACCAACCTGGACAGTACATTAAAAAGCAAAGACATTACTTTGCCAACACAGGTCTGTCTAGTCAAGGCTATGGTTTTTTCAGTAGTCATATATGGATGTGAGAGTTGGACTATAAAGAAAGCTGAGTGCCAAAGAATGATGCTTTTGAACTGTGGTGTCAGAGAAGACTCTTGAGAGTCCCTTGGACTGCAAGGAGATCCAACTAGTTGACCCTAAAGGAAATCAGTCCTGAATATTCATTGGAACGTCTGACGCTGAAGCTCCAATACTTTGGCCATATGATGTGAACAACTGACTCATTTGAAAAGACTCTGATGCTGGGAAAAATTGAAAGTGGAAGGAGAAGGGGATAACAGAGGATGAGATGGTTGGATGGCATCACCAACTCAATGGACGTGAGTTTGAGTAAACTCCGGGAGTTGGTGATGGACAGGAAGGCCTGGCATGCTGCAGTCCATGGGATCACAGAGAGTTGGACATGACTAAGAGACTGAACTGAAGTAATTACCAGGAAAGGGATGGGAAGATGGGGCACCAAGAGTCAAGAAGATTTTCTTCCCTAGGGTGACTCAGAATCGTGCCATTCTCCCTCTGAGAATCCTTGAATGGTTCCCATTGCTTTCAGGATAAAACCCAAACTCTTGAGCTCAGCACCCAAGAACATCCTGGCCCCCACCTTTCCAGCTTTTGTTGCTGTTCTCCACTCTGTATGTATGGCCTGGAAGCACTGCCCCACCCTGTGGTGTGGTTCTGGCCATAATACTTCTTTGTTTTGACCTCCTTGTCTTTGTAGCATCTTTGCCCCTTTCTTGAGAGTACCACCCTGTCCCTATCCCCAACCAGGCTTTACCCAGGCAATTCATCCCCAGTCTTCAGCCCATCACTTACTGTGCCTGGTAAGGCCTTCTTGATTCCCATCTCTCTAACCTCCTCTTCTCAGGAGCAGGTTAGGTGCCATATTTATAGGCTTCTCCTGCAACCTCAGCGAACTATCCTCCCAGCACTCTTCATGCTAAATTGAAACCACCTTTGACTTGACTGCCGTTCCCTTTAAAGCTTAATCTCAGTGAGGAGGGCAGGGGATGGATCTTGTTCATTATTGTATTGCCAGCACCTGGTATAGCATCAGCACAGAGTAGGTGTTAAATAACAATGGTTGGGCTTCCCAGGTGGTGCTAGTGGTAAAGAACCTGCCTGCCAAGGCAGGAGACCTAAGAGATACAGGTTCGACCCCTGGATTGGGAAGATCCCCTGGAGAAGGGCGTGGCAACCCACTCCAGTAATCTTGCCTGGAGAATCCCATGGGCAGAGGAGCCTGGGAGGCTACAGTCCATGGGGTCTCAGAATTGGACACCACTGAAGTGACTTAGCATGCTCATAAACATGGTGGTTAAGTTATCAATAGCCCTCCTGGTTCCAGATGTTATTTATTGCACCATGGCTGAAAAGTAGGTTCTATCATCCCCTCTGTGGAATGATAGTTGGAAGGTAGTTGGGGAGCCTCATAAAGTCCCTACCATATGGATACCTTTAATTCTGTGCCTAGGGTCCTTGATCCCACCCTCATCCATTAAACGGCAGCAGGCGGAGTCCCCTTGCTACCAATATTTGTGATTTTTTTCTTCATATGTTTTTTAAATGTGAAAATTAAGTTGTTTAACGAATCGTTCGGCCCACTGAAGACACTCCAGCATGTGCCTACCTCAGGAATCAACGTCACTTCAAAGATAGGCTTCTCACTAACCACCTGTGGGACGTTAATAAGCCGCATGCTTTCCAAATAGTGCTGGTGCTGCCTTTTCCAATCCAGGGTGTCGTACATCAGACAGGCAACATTTTCAAAAATTTCGGTGCCCAATCCCAGCTACGGGTGAGAATGAACAACAATTAGTTCTTGGCTTCATAGCGTTGGAATCAGATGTATGGTTTCTATCTCCCTTAGAGCCAGACCTATGATTTCCACAGGGAAGCCCTTCCCCAGCTGGTCCCCAAACCACTGAACCCTTCTGGCCCTTCCTGTTCACCACAATGCAGACTGTTCCCTTTGGAGGGCCTCTGGCTGCCTAATATTGTAAGAGTCTGATTAATGCTTCACCAAGGTGGAAAATGCCATATTCATTCGCTTCAGCAGAGAGGCCTATTTTCTAGGCATCTCCATTCCTGAAGCAACTCATGAGATAGGGAATTTCCACATCCTCAGCCCAAGGCAAGCTGGGGCTGAGCTCCTGCTCGGCCACACAAGAATTGCAGTGGAAATCTCCCACACTCTCCATACAAGCACAATGCAGTGTGGGTGCCATCAGGATTTCTTCCTCTCCTCACCCGTGCTACCTTTAGGGAGGAAACCCTAAGAGATCCTGATAGACCAGCACTGCTATGATACCTGCAAGTTTTATGATCTGGCAAGCAGGTCATAGAGCAGATATCTCTATTACCTTGGCTTTCATTTCCAGAAGTGGAAAAGCACAGTTATCATTAAGTCTGCTTGAAAGCACAGGAGGATTAGATAGGCTCCTCCTGTTTCCAAGTTGAAGTGCTAAGGTAGAAGGAGAAAGCTCCTAGCGGGGCCAGTGACTCAGCCTGGCAGGAGTCCAGAGACAAGCCAGCTTTGCACATCCTTACAGCGCACCTCTTAGTCTGGGCTTCGTGGGTCCCCTCCAGAGCTGAGAATTCCTCAGTAAAACTTCAACCTGATATTCTCTGCCCACATTCTGGCACAGAAACATATTTTTGTGTGCTTGTATTTATAAGAAATAGAGTAAAAGCTTCTGGTCAATTATCCCTTAGCTTAACTAGCTAATTTCTTTTTAAATCAAACAGCAAATCACATGCTAAAAGCCAGAAAATTATTTCAGCAACCCAGGGCTTAACTTGAGATGTTGCAGATGTCGTTCATAGGCAGTTAGCACTTCTTGATGGGCATTTATTTGATGTAAAGCTTTCGTTACCTGGGTTCAGCAGAAATACAGCCTGCTTGTTTGCAGCCAAAGGTACTAATGCTTTCCTTCTTCCAGAGAGAAAGACGACTTGGCTGGCTTCTGGCTTGGATGTGAGGCCATTATCAACTTACAGATAGAGCTGAGAGTATAATACCGTCTATCTACAGTATGTATGTAGGCTACTTGTATTAGAAATAGGTTTATTACTTCTATATTTTTCAAGTGATCCTAAGTTTACAATTAATTTTGATTTTCAGTATTAAACCCAAAGGCCTTTTCTTCTGAAACCCAACTCTATTACTGAACTGCTTTTAAGGCTTTCTTTGTCTACCATTATTTGTGCTGGGTTGCTCACTCACAAACTGGACCTTGTAAAGGCATGCCTGGGCTCTAAAAGTCTGCTGCAGTTGGACCCAGATCACAGCTCTGGCATGAAGATGATGTTCAATAAATACTTGCAAAGTGGCTGATAGAATCGATATGTCCATTCGGGCAGCACAGTTGATTGATCTCATTTCCTCGTTTACCTTCCTCATTTGCTTTCCTCATTCACCTTCCTCATTTACCTCATAGCCCAACTAGAGACTCTAGACATTAATCTTCTAGTTCTGAAGTCAGGAGTATATGTGCATAAGGTACATATGTGCGTAAATGTGTTAGTCTCTTAGTCGTGTCCAACTCTTTGCTACCCTATGGACTGTAGCCTGCCAAGCTCCTCTGTCCGTGGAATTCTCCAGGCCAGAATACTGGAGTCTGTAGCCATTCCTTTTCTCCAGGGGATCTTACTGAACCGGGGATTGAACCTGGGTCTCCTGCATTGCAGGCAGATTCTTTACCGTCTGAGCCACCAGGAAAGTCCCAACAGTATTTCAAACTGCTATTATTTTTTCAACATGAAAGTTCTTAACTTTAATTGCCATTTAAACTCTTCCACTCTATATTTTTAAAAAGGGAAATATAGCCACATTCACTTTCTTTAAAAAATGGAGTGATTAGGGACCTCTCTGATAGTCCAATGGTTAAGATTCTGCACTTCCCTGCAGCAGATACCAGTTCGATCCTGGGTTTGGGAATGAAGATTCCATGTGCCACATGGTGTGGCCAAAAAATAATAAAAACTGGTTTTAAAATGGAGTGATTAAAATCTAATGAAAAGAAAGCATTTAATTCTGGCATAGGAAATAGGATGCTGTGAATGGGGCTGGGTCTTTTGGAGTTGCAACTGTGTGTCTTGATGTTCACATCTATGTACTGAGGATGCAATGGAATGTCTTCTACCCTGAGCTCAATGCATATCAGCTCCTCTCAGCCTCTGTCTGGGGAGGACATAAGACACACAAAAGGGAGCCCTAGTTAGAGCAGGAGCAAAATGTTCTTGGTTTGAGGCTGCCTTAGAAGACTCTTTGTATTGCCTCCCCTTAATTATGATTCATCTTCCCTGATGCCTCAGCAGGTAAAGAATCTGTCTGCAATGAGTGAGACAGAGGATATGCAAATTTGATTCCTGGGTCAGGAAAAATCTCCTGGAGAAGGAAATGGCAACCCACTGCAGTATTCTTGCCTGGGAAATCCCATGGACAGAGGATTCAAGATCTATATGGCTGGGATCTCCTGTGCTCTATTAAGTCAAAATTGCACATAAGTTCTTTCGAAGGTATGTGGCCAAAACTTGGCCTAAATGAGAGGAGGACTGTTTCCACAAAACTTAAATTTGTGGATGTGAGTTTTAAAGTTAGGATAAATTTTTAAATTCTTGGAAGAAGAGCTGGTTTATCATCAAGATAGAGTAGACAGCTGCCTTTGAAATGGTGTTTCAGGATCCCAGGGCGATAGCTTCTCTTTCCCAAACACATCTCACATTTGCTGGGAATAATCTAGAACTCCAAGAAAGTAGGATGGAGTAGTCACAGTATGACAGTGCCTGGAATGCAAGTATCTCTGGGATAGAGACACAGGGCCCAACTTAACATGAAGTAGTGAAGGACAGGTGGACTCTTTTCTGAGCTCAGGCTTAGGAGGCAGGGGACTGAGAGACAAAAGGACCGAGGAAGATATCTAGATGAAGGAATGGGATGACGCAAAGCAAGGGATTTCACAAGAACCAGCTTTGCCTCAGCCACAGATTTGCTACGTTCAGCTTTGTTTCCATGGATCTTAGTGAGAGTGAAAGTCACTTAGTTGTGTCTGACTCTTTGCAACCCCATGGACTATCGTCTGCCAGGCTCATCTGTCCATGGAATTCTCCAGGCCAGAATACTGGAGTGGGTAGCCGTTCCCTTCTCCAGGGGATCTTCCCATCAAGGCTAGGATTTATTCTTACTACTGCCAAGGTAGATTTTCCTGATGGTTCAGTGGTAAGGGATCTACTTGCCAATGCAGGGGACATGGGAGATGCGGGTTTGATCCCTGGGTCAGGAAGGTCCCCTGAAGAAGAAAATGGCAACCCACTTTAGTATTTTTGCATGGGAAATCCTATGGACAGAAGAGCCTGGTAGGCTACAGTCCATGGGGTTGCGAAGAGTTGGACACAGCTTAGTGACTAAACAACGATAATAATAGTTGCCAGTAGTATGAGACATAAGTGTTCTGTTTCTACATGATAACATCTAATACCTTATGTTGACAATATTTGTCACTCAACCTGTGTTGAAGATGTTCAAGATGAACAAGATGCAGTGTTCAAGATGCCACACATCTGCGTGCTCTGTTGTATGAAACACTCTATTGTGTTTGTGATGTATCCATTGCTACTTATTCAAATCCTGTCTGTCCTTCAAGGTTCAAGTCTAGGCTTCCCTCCCCAGTGTTTTCACAGAATTCAGCCAGTGCACATCCATCTCAAGGTAACAGAATCAGGGATTCTCATAGTGCGAACTGCCCATGTGGCAACCCATGGTCATGAGCAGCCTACCCTTTGGCTCAGAAACTCCAGGATTTGATGTCATTCTTTGCCTCTTAGATGGTCAGGTTTGCATTTTGTTTGTTTGGGAGCTACCCACAGTCACTGTCCACAGACACTCATCCTCCCCTTCCATCTTGTTTCTCCCAACTTCCTTCAGGACACACTTGATGTGGTCTTTCTCCGGGACTCTGCTTTCAGTTCAAGTCCTTTCAATACTGACATATATTACCCTGTAAGGGCTTCAACACTCCTGGTTCCCTGGTTGTTGGGACAGGTGGTCAGCCAGAAAGAGACCTGAGAGGTCTCTTTTTTTTATAACAGGAGTGCCTGGATATGGATATCTTCCCCGATATCTGTGATAAGTAATTGCTCAACGTTCTTTTTTAAAACACCCTCATATATATAGATTTTGTTACTTTTCAGAGCATCCTAATTCTTCTTTTTCTGAATTAGTAAGAAACAGTGTTTCGTACAACAGATCATGCAGATGTGTGGCATCTTGAACACTGCTTCTCTGTTTCATGATTTTGGTCTTGCCTTTCTGCAAGTACCTCAATAGCAGGGGGCCAATAAATACACTCAGGAAATGCCTGCTAATTGTTGGCTGGGGGTCAAGTCATTCTATTAAGATAAACCTTGTCAGGCAAATAAATTAAAAATACAATTTTGGCAATAGAAGCAAGGACCCAGAAGAACAATGTCTTGAACTAATGCATAAAAAAGAAAGACAATATAATTCAACAAACTGTAAAATTTAGTATTTTCATAATTTATATATATTAAGACTCTGCTGCCTAGAGCCTTAAGGTATGAAGCAAACCCACACATCACCAAATAAAATAATTACCAGCTTTATCTTCATCTACATCTTATTCCTTTGACATTAATTCATACACTAAAAGCTGAAGTATCAGGCTATAGCCATTATCAGACATTCAATGTGCCCATTGTCTTGAAGATAAACCAGCCTAGCACAAAACCTTCTCTATAGACAGTGATCAATAAATATCTGTGGAATGAACGGATGAGGCAAATGGAAGCACAGTGTCACAGGTTCAAACTAGTCAGTCTCACTAATGCATGTACTAACCAACATCTCGCTGTCTGACCAGTCAGAAGGAAACTTGTCAGCCTTGACTGTGTATTCAAGCTGAGCGACATCAAAGAGATTTGTTTCTGGTTTCTGGTTATTCAGGATTGGCTCCAAGTACTTCCAGAAGATTTCAAGTTCTTTTATGCCATTCTCTTTCTTCAGTTTTTCAGCTTCTATTTCTAATAAGAGCAACATGTTTATACTGCAAAATGAGAGTGCTGAATGTCACCCCACGCGCGGTGCTTGTGGTGAGTCATATACCTTGCCCAGTGTCTGTACAGCACCAGAAAATACAAATATAGGTAATTTTGAGAAGTGTTTGGACCTGGACTATATAATTAAACATCAGAGGATTTTACTGCTGAAATTGTTATTAAATATGAGCTTTCCCCACCCCTTTATTTTATAGTTGAAGTCTAGAAAGATAATAATAAGGTCACACATTTTGGGAGCTAACTATGGCCAATATTTCCAGCACTCCTATACTGTATCTGTAGAGGAGAAGTTTTCCTGCCACACCACTTTTCGACCTTTTTAGCATTTGTTTGATGCATAACTGCAGTTGATCCAGTTCTCCTTCCTATGTGGCTAAAAACACATTGGGTCCATGATTTCTGCTTCAGTTAACTTTAGGCCACATTGAAATGGCTACTAGTTTCTCTGGGCATTTATACTCTGACTGTAAAATAATGACAGTTTTCCATAAAGTTACACTTGAAAATTTGTCTGACATGTTTTGTTTTTTTCCATCTGTAACTAAATAGGTCCTACTACTAAGATCTCATTATTCTAAAGTTTCTCTTTCTGTGATTTTATTTTTATATATTAAATATTTTTTAATAGAAAGACTGTGGAACTTATGGGTTTCTCTGGTGGCTCAGATGGTAAAGAATCTACCTGTAATGCAGGAGACCTGGATTTGATCCCTGGGTAGGGAAGATCTCCTGAAGAAGGGAATGGCTAACCACTGCAGTATTCTTGCCTGGAGAATTCCATGGGCAGAGAAGTCAGCATTTTCTCATTGGCTTCAATAATAAATATTTAACGTTACAACTAGCCTTTGAGACAGGAATAGCTGGATTTGAATTCTGACTCTTTTACTTAATAGCTGCCCCTAGACTGAAAGTCGTTTCCTGTAAAATGGAAATAATAAAACATACTTCTGAGAGTTGTCATGGAAACTACATGAATCAACACACTTAAAGCCCTCAGCATTAAGCCAAGTTCCAAGGCCTATGCACAATAAATGGCAGCTATTATTATCAGGGTTAGCTATTTCTAACCCAGAATGGCAAATTTTTAAATGTCATGTTATAGAAATTGGGATGTGGCTGTGTAAGTTACAAAGTCCTGTGCAAAAAATATTACTAATAAATAACATAAAAGTGAAATAGCATATGGCAAAAAGAGCATGAACTTCCAGGTCACAGAAGCTTATGCTGAATCCTAATTCTAGTACCCACACAGTAGAGTTTTATTCCCTTCCCATAGAGGGCGTCTGGTTCAATTCCTTTAGGGGAAGACGCTGAGGCTCAGAATAGCTGAACAGCAGTGTAGGAAGAACTTCATCCTATAGCTTCCTGGTCCAAGGCCCAGAATATACATGCCCCTTCTGATTTGTCGCAATAAACCAGTAGCAAAGCCAAGCAAGAGTCCAAAGTGATGACCACCCCCCAGGGCCATTTGGTGACTGTGGCTGCTGGCAGAAAAGATTCTTTACAGTTGATCCACCCAGCACATGCTTTGGGTAAAAGTTATATATCAAAATTCCTGAGAAATGGAATTGGATAACCAACTCTATGTTCTCTGTGGCTAAGCAGGGATAGAAACACAGGGTATGATTTGAATTTGCAAAATTTACAACACCTGGCTAGTGCAAGCAGCATAAACAGCAAATCAGTCTCAAAAGGATTTAATAATATATGTATCGTAGGACTATGTCTTGGACAGAAAGTTGTATTTGTTCTTTAAGGACAGTGGGTAATATTCAAGGATTCGGTAAGTTGCTTAGCAGACTGCATACCTTCTGGCTGAAGAAAACTTTCCTGCTGTTGGCTAACTGCTGCCAGGTGTGTCTGCAGAGGTTCATAATTCTCTGAAGATATTTTAATCACGCTGCTTATGGGAATGCCAAGCTCCGTCATGATCGCTAATAGCTGAGGATTGTTGAAGCCCACAACTATAAAGTAATGCTGGGCACCGTCATCTGGCTCATCATCTGTTCAAAAAATACCATAGAGAAGAGCAGCCATCATTTTAAAAGAGAACAGGTTGCACGCAGCCAGTTCAATGGCTCCATACATTATGCATGCGTTTATCATCCCCGGGGCTTGCCAAGAGCAGTGGGGTTGGCTGGAATGCAGTCCTGTTGACTGGTTTTCATTATTGCCCTTCCAGTAAGAAGGCTGTGGCCATTTTACAAAATATTAAATCACTGTTGCAAATGAGACAAAGGCATAATAGAAAGACAAACATACAGAGGGCCTGTCGTCATGGAAAATGTGTTTGGATTTTCGTGGAGAAAAAAAAAAGTCTAGGTTGTAATTTTTTTTGGTTCTAATCTCTTGAGCAACATCTGGCTTTACTCCTGAATTACGAGTAGCTGAAGCTTCGTGATATTTTATAAGTAGAGGTGTTTACAGGAGAGGGAAATATTGAATATGAACATACTCCCTACCAAAGCATTCTGTGTATTTATGTCAATAGGTGTGGATGCAGAGTATGGGTTATGTAGCAACAATATTATTTATTGCACTCAATTTTAAAATATATATTGTGCATATTCCTAAAATTTTTCTCCTTGATTTAATCCTGGCTACATTGTTCTATTCGTGTTAGAACATGAATTTATATTAGAATGTTAGATTCTGAGGGGTAAGAAAAATTGTCATACTTTGGTATCAATACTAGATGGTACATGAAAACATTACATTTCACAATGGTTCATTAAGATCAACTTAAAAATAGAGCAACGGATGCACAAACTTTTGATCTTCAAGTAGTGATTTTTCTTCAGTTACTAAAACAAATCAGTATTGATATTGCCCATGAAATCCATAATATAATTGCTCCTAAGTAAGTAGGTTTAGAGCAGAGATTATGGGAGTCAAATTGGCAAAGAATGAGAAGACCTGCCATCTTATTTAAATACAATGTGCATAACAACAGTAGCTCCATTCAGATTCATGGGAAGGAGCAATAACGCATAGCTGTCTAAGTTGAATAGTTTTTATGTAGACAATCTAAATGAAAGAAAATTCTCATTGCTCTATCTAGGACAAAGAGATAGTGGGAGAAGTTGAGGTCGGGAAGCTACATGCTCTACATGAGTCACAAATTAACTGGTCTGATTTTATTGGTATTGTATTTCATTTGTGACAATAATTACTTTTGCTTTGCCTTACAAGTGTCTCTGACTTTCTCAAAATGTTCCCAAACAGACACTAAGCTGCTTGGTAGCACAATAGGCTTGTGACTTCATCTTTTATTTGCACTGTGAAAATATGCCTATAGCAAGACACATGCTAAAGAAATATTGGCTGAAAACATAAATGAATTGCAAGTAGAAATATTTTTCTACCAAGGTGTCATGGGGAGCATGGGATTTATGGTTTTAAAAAAGGGGAAAGCCTGGGGAAGATTAAGCATAGTGATTGGAATGATTTCTCAAGTTCACAGGTTACAGGGCAAGCAGCGAAAGCAGCATCTCACTGACCAATGTATTGTTTGGTGTCATCCTCTTCCCCCCTCCTCACTAACTGGGTGGTCTTTTTCACCGCGATGTTTGCCTCTGGCTGGTCCTTTCCCTTTCCTTTGGCAACCTTGGCAGATGGGGACTTCTTCTCCTTGGGAGATTTTGCTTTCACTTTATCCTTTTCTATCTTAAATCTGTCTTCTATGACCTGGAAAGACAGAATACTTTTCATTAAACCATATAGTGAGCAGACAATGGATTTTCTACTATCAGGTAAATTAATGCTTTATCTCATGCAATCACTGCTTTACTCATTTATTCATTCTTCAGGCCAGGAGAGTGGAGATTTCAGGTTGAGTCTAAGCTGTGAGAAGGTACATCAATTCACCAAGAAGGGTGGATGCTAAGAGGCTGTCGTACACACATCCCTCTTGAACGGAATTCGTCTTAAAGGAGCCAAGCTTGACCTAATAAACAGCCAACTGAGGTTGTTGGTGGTGGATCTTGAACACATTGTGATGGCAGGGACTTAGGTTTATCATGTTGCCTAAGCTGGGGGTCTCTTTTTGTCTTACAGACATGTGGGGTTGCTAACAAAACAAAAATTTTAAATAAAAAAAATTTTTATGATAGTTTTTCCTGGTTTAAGTAGTGTGTCAACCACTTTTAACTGTTAAAGGATTCTTTTGGGAACTTAGCACTAACTATTTTTGGTATAGTGCCGCTTAAAAAATGGGATCAATGGTTGCTATCTGCTATGTTCAAAGAGATCAACACAGCAATGCGAATTCTTTATACACTGCTCTGGGGCATGCTGAGATTGTCACATACCAACTAAAGACCTAATTTTTTTTTTAAACCATTTTTTCTTTCCAAACAGTTGCCAAAACCTCTGTACGTTATTTCATAATGTAATCACAATTTTCATTCATGTGTTATAAATACAAATAGACTGAGTTCATTGAAATGATGTGGTAGTATTGGATAATATAGAAGACCCAGAATATGTTTATGTTATTCACTTTCCCCATGTTCAACAAAATAGCACACAAACATAACTAAACAAGCTACTGTAGCAACAGTGGGGGCGCTGTGTTTTCCTGGGTTCTTAGAAGCAAATCTGAAGAACTCTGTTCTAAGACAGTAGAGATAAAGAAAGTAGAAGATATACTGCTTTGGCATCCAGCTAACAAATCTTGGCACAGGAGGGGAAAGGGGTGTCTGCCTCCTCCACATGGCTTCTGGATGTTGATGGTTCCAGAGAACCTGGTTTAGCTTTAGCACCCGGAGGCTGTGTCAGCGATGCCCATGGACTCTCCACACATGCCTAGCACTTGTGCTGCTCAGTTCAGTTCAGTTCAGTTAAGTCACTCAGTCGTGTCCGACTCTTTGCAACTCCATGACTGCAGCATGCCAGGCCTCCCTGTCCATCACAAACTCCCGGAGTTTATTCAAACTCACATCCACTGAGTCAGTGATGCCATCCAACTGTCTCATACTCTGTTGTCCCCTTCTCCTCCTGCATTTAATCTTTCCCAGCATCAGGGTCTTTTCAAATGAGTCAATTGTTCGCATCAAGTGGCCAAAGTATGGGAGTTTCAGCTTCAGCATCAGTCCTTCCAATGAATATTCAGGACTGATTTCCTTTAGGATGGACTGGTTGGATCTCCTTGCTGTCCAAGGGACTCTCAAGACACTCCAACACCACAGTTCAAAAGCATCAATTCTTCTGCGCTCAGCTTTCTTTATAGTCCAGCTCTCATACCCATACATGACTACTGGAAAAACCATAGCCTTGACTAGACGGACCTTTGTTGGCAAAGTAATGTCTTTGCTTTTTAATATGCTGTCTAGGTTGGTCATAACTTTTCTTCCAAGGAGCAAGCATCTTGTAATTTCATGGCTGCAGTCAACATCTGCAGTGATTTTTGAGCCCAAGAAAATAAAGTCTGTCACCGTTTCCACTGTTTCCCCATCTATTTCCCATGAAGTGATGGGACCGGATGCCATGATCTTCGTTTTCTGAATGTTGAGCTTTAAGCCAACTTTTTCACTCTCCTCTTTCACTTTCATCAAGAGGCATTTTAGTTCTTGTTCACTTTCTGCCATAAGGGTGGTGTCATCTGCATATCTGAGGTTATTGATATTTCTCCCAGCAATCTTGATTCCAGCTTGTGCTTCATCCAGCCCAGCATTTTTCATGATGTACTCTGCATAGAAGTTAAATAAGCAGGGTGACAATATGCAGCCTTGACGTACTCCTTTCCCTATTTGGAACCAGTGGTGCTAGTCGTGGGAAACTCAGCCTCCCCACACCTGCTCCTTGGCACAGGGAAACGTCATTGAAGGCTGGAGATGTCACTAATACCCTTGGGTAAGGCAGCAAGGAAAGCACAAGGGAAAGTACAGAGATACGAAAAGCCTTTGCATGTCCCTCTGCACCAGATACAAGGTGTTCCATAAAATATGGCTGGGCTCTGTTCCCTTGAGTTTCCACTCTACTGGGGAAGAAAGAGGGAAAATAGCACATGAACAGAGAGATGTTCATGCATTTTATGAAGGATAAAACCTGATGTAGTAATAGACACACAGTTCACCACTCTCTAGAAGCTAGTGCTGGAAGGCCTTTGAGGAAATGGCATTTGAGTGAGGACCTGAAGGATGAGGAGTCATCCCTGTGAGAAGTGGGGAAAAGATGAATTGTGTATGCAAAGGCCCTGAGTCATAAAGGACATGAATGTACTCAAAGGCTTGAAAGGAAGTGAGTATAGCAGGAGGAGAGTGGGCAAGGGAGAGAGTAGCCAGAATAAGGAGGGGGAAGCAAGGCATAGGTCAGGTCATCCAGGGTTTGGGAGTAGGGGATTCACATATTTACATCTTATTAAAAATGCAACGATAAAGACCATAATGGCTTTAAATGGAGGCTTACTGGGAAGTTGCCACATAGGAACGCAGGAGACCAGTAAGTAAATTCTAGAAATAGTCTAGATAACACTTAATGGTAATTCAGATTAAGTTGTTGGCAGAGTGGAGAAAAGAGGATGATTTAAGATCTGTTGTGAAAGTTGAAATTACAGGGTGAAAGATTAGAGACGAGGAGTGAAGGAGGAGGCAGCAACAAAGATAACGCCTTGAATTTAATTTGAGTAACAGGGTGGTTGATGGTGCCACTCACAGAGACAGGTGTTAGGATGGGAAATTGCTTTTAGTTAAGGTGGGCAGACTATTCAGAATGATCTTGTTAAATCTGAGATGCTCCTGAGATGACAAGGAAACAGTTGACTGCAATTGTACTCTTCCCAGAAGAAAAAAGATTTGACTGGAGTTACAAGTTTGGGTGTGGGTAACATAGAGATAGTAGTTAATGGCATGGGAAGAGATAAGACTCTTGGGGAAAGAGTTCTCAAGAAATATGAGAAGTGAAGCTGGTGTCATGCTGGAAACTCCAATACTTATCAGTCAGGTATAGGAGGAGATGTTGGCAAAAGATAGAAATGACTTAAAAAGTAGGAAAAAGTACAGAGTGTGCAGCTAGAGAACCAAAGAACTGAAAAGTATGGTTGGTTACAGGTGACATCATGGGAGCAGCCTTGGTGGGGTGTGGAGGCAATGAATAGGGAGGCAGGAATAGTAGGGTGACCACTTGTGTGGACCACTGTCTCAAGGACTTTCCTGTGAGCACTATTCACAATAGCCAAGACATGGAAACAATCTAAATGTCAATCAACAGATGAATGGATAAAGAAGATATGATATATACATATATACATACACACGATGGAATACTACTCAGCCATATAAAAGAACAAAGCTATGAGAAACGCTGGACTGGAAGAAACACAAGCTGGAATCAAGATTGCCGGGAGAAATATCAATAACCTCAGATATGCAGATGACACCACCCTTATGGCAGAAAGTGAAGAGGAACTTAAAAGCCTCTTGATGAAAGTGAAAGTGGAGAGTGAAAAAGTTGGCTTAAAGCTCAACATTCAGAAAACGAAGATCATGGCATCCGGTCCCATCACTTCATGGGAAATAGATGGGGAAACAGTGGAAACAGTGTCAGACTTTTTTTTTCTGGGCTCCAAAATCACTGCAGATGGTGATTGCAGCCATGAAATTAAAAGACGTTTACTTCTTGGAAGGAAAGTTATGACCAACCTAGATAGCATATTCAGAAGCAAAGACATTACTTTGCCAACAAAGGTTCATATAGTCAAGGCTATGGTTTTTCCAGTGGTCATGTATGGATGTGAGAGTTGGACTGTGAAGAAGGCTGAGTGCCAAAGAATTGATGCTTTTGAACTGTGGTGTTGGGGAAGACTCTTGAGAGTCCCTTGGACTGCAAGGAGATCCCACCAGTCCATTCTGAAGGAGATCAGCCCTGGGATTTCTTTGGAAGGAATGATGCTGAAGCTGAAACTCCAGTACTTTGGCCACCTCATGCGAAGAATTGGCTCACTGGAAAAGACCCTGATGCTGGGAGGGATTGGGGGCAGGAGGAGAAGGGGACGACAGAGGATGAGATGGCTGGATGGCATCACTGACTCGATGGACGTGAGTCTGGGTGAACTCTGGGAGTTGGTGATGGACAGGGAGGCCTGGCATGCTGCGATTCATGGGGTCGCAAAGAGTCGGATATGACTGAGCGACTGATCTGATTTGATGCCATTGTAGCAACATGGAAGTACCTAGGGATTATCATACTAAGTGAAGAAAATCAAATAGATAAGCCAAATACTATATATTACTTATATGTGGAATCTAAAATATGACACAAATGAACCTATCTATGAAAGAGAAACACATTCACAGACATAGAGGATTGACTTGTGATTGCCAAGGGGGAGGGAACAGGGGTAGGGATTGAGCAGGAGGTTGGGGTTAGCAGATGTAAACTAGTATATATAGAATGCATAAATAACAAGGTCCTACTGTATAGCACAGAGAACTATATTCAATATCCTGTAATAAGTCATAATGGAAAAGAATATTTTAAAATGCATATATATGTAAAACTGAATCAATTTGCTATATAGCAGACGTTAACACAGCATTGTAAATCAACTATACTCCAATAAAAAAGTAAAGCATACAACTAATCTAAATGTATTACAAAAAGAAAAATAAAAAGGGAAAACCGTTAAAAAAGAAGTTAGTTTGTGAAGGGAAACTGGAGCTCTGAGATTGTTCAATGGATGAGTGGGCAGGAGAGGAGTATAATATAAAGCTATGTGTGTATATATTAATATGTACATATGTAAAATCAGGAGATGTTGTGTTTGCAGGCTGATGGGATGCTCCAGCAGAGAGGGAGACATTGAAGTCACTGGGGAGACTCCTTGAGGAAGCAAGATAGGGTAAGATCAAGAGAATGTGTCAATAACTGGACTTTGATAGGAAGAAAAGCAATTTCTTAGTTTAATAAAAGGAGCAAAGATGGGATGGGTGGTTGGGTGTGGGTACAAGGAAGAGAGAGGTCTTGATGTGTTGAGGGAATGTTTCAATGTTTTCAAGCGAAGGATGAGGCAAAGTTATCAACTCAGGATGGGCAGGTATGAGATAGGAGGTTTCACTAGAGAAGATAATGTGAGTCATCTCAGAAAGTGGGGAAGAGAGCTCACTCTCCGCCAGTGTGGAGAGTTTATTAGAAATTTTGAGACTGCTCATTTAAAACAGAACCAGAGCCCAGATCAGTGGCACAGAGTCCAATTAACTCAGAGGTGTTGGTAAAACTTGTGCACGCTCGCCTAACCATGCCTCTGATCATGGTGAGTCCACTAGAGTGAAAAACTTCTCTGCAGCTCTGAGGTGGACAGCTAGGCTCCTCACAGAAAAGTCCCAAGTTGGCCAACAAAATCTTCAAGAAACTTCTACAACCATCATTTCAAATAAAATCGCAGGGTGATCTTCAGAAAAGAAGAAACTGTTTTGGGTTAAATTATTCTGAAGTTCACCTTCATTTCTTTCATTGACCTTTATACATGCATTAATATTCCATCATTCCAAAATCACTTTCTGAGTGTGGTGGTCATTTGTGTCTCAATAAGACCGATGTTGTTGTTTAGTCACCAAGTTGTGTCCAACTCTTCTGCAACAAAATGGACTGTAGCCTGCCAGATTCCTCTGTCCATGGGATTTCCCAGGCAAAAATATGGAGTGGGTAGCCATTTCCTTCTCCAAGGCATCTTCCCGACCCAGGGATTGAACCCAAGACTCCTGCATTACAGGTGGATTCTTTACCATCTGAGCCACCAGGGAATGCACTCCCTTAGCAAGGCCAAACTTGATACCCTGGAGACAAGCATCTTTTAAACTTATTTCCATTAACACTGAAATGACCAGTACTGATCTCCCTCCTTTCACAAAAAAATTCTTCCTGATTTACTTCCTTATGTAACATTTTTAAATTATAAAAATAATCATAATTGAAAAATTAGGAAAAAATTGAGGATTTACCAAAAAAATTCACAGTTCCACCATCCAGAGAAGATGGGTAAAGAAGCTATTAATGCCTTTTTTCAAATTATGTTTTGGCGTCATTTTAATGTAATCATACTGTCACCTCTACACAAGTTCTGCATTTTCCATTTAACAATGATGTACCTTTAATTGATAAAATATCAAACAGTATTTCTATGTAAAATATTTCTCATAGTAACTCTATACACGCTTTTCTGGTGTGCAGACACTAATTGGTAAAGAACAGAAGCAAGTGAAAACACCTGGGTCTTTCTGAGGTGTCAGAGGCAGGCAGGAAATCCTCAGTACATTTCTAACATGTGCTTTGCCCTACTCAGTCCCCACTGCTCCCCCTGGCTGACTCTAGTGATGGTCTAATTGCTCCTCTCCTGTGTCCTGTCTGTATCTCCTTCCCTCCACACCTGAGCTGAACCATGGCAGTCCCTTTGTCTCTTTTTCTGAACAATGATTGACTACTTGCCCCCTAGGAATCTACTTTGGTTAAAAAGTTCATCCTCTTCCACCAAGCCCTAATCACAGGAAAATTACCTCCTATCTATACCTTCCCTTTCCCTTTCTTTTCTTCATTCTGAATAAGCCCCTCCCCACTATGGGTTTATATCTTTGGATCTGAGGGCAGGAGTGGGGAGAAGTAAACCAGGTTTGCTGAGCCCCCTCCTAAATCATAAGCTAAAACTTGTTTGCACCAACCTCTTCTGGCTTTCTTGCTTCTGAATAACATGACATGCATGTTCCATTCTATGGTCATCTCCTTACAACTTGAGAAACTCAGAGGAAACCCTTGCCAATTTAAGACAAAAAATTCAGGATGGGGTGTATTGAGCCCCTCTTTCTACAATGTGAGGGGAACACAAGGCTCCCCTGCATATGAAGGGAGAATCAGGTTTGTTACAGAGTACATTTTCTTTAAAATGCAGTGGTTCCAAAAGGCATCTGGATGCCTCCTGTGGTGAGAAGATCTTGGACAGGCACAGAGGTCTCTTACCAGTTAAGCTACTTAGCAGATGCGGGGCTCTTGTCTTAGCAATAACCAAAAAAAGAGTCTTTGGGTTTCACATACTCAGCTGAGTATTAAATGACACCCACCTAGAATCCTTAATCTTGTTATTCTCACTTTTTAAAGGTTAAAATACAAAATTCTCCTTCTTTGGAATTGGGCAGACTAGTTATTTGACACTTCGAAAGTATTTTAGACTATATTTTATTTCTAAATGATTTCTTAATACCAAAATTCAAATACTTTTATGGGTATTCATTCTGTTGTTTTTCACAATAGAAGGGAGGGAAATGGTAAAAGTCAGTGGGACTGATGGTAAATATCTATACTTCATCTTGGGTGTGCGTGCTACATTGCTTTAGTTGTGTCTGACTTCTTGCGACCCTGTGGACTATAGCCCACTAGGCTCCTCTGTCCATGGGATTCTCCAGGGAAGAATACTGGAGTGGGCTGCCATGCCTTCCTCCAGCAGATCTTCCCAACCCAGGGTCAAACCCACGTCTCGTAGGTCTCCAGCATTGGCAGGCGGGTTCTTTACCACTGGTGCCACCTGGGGATACTTCATCTTACTCTTACACCTACATATTTGTGTATAATTTGTGTTCAATATATGTTCTATCATAAGATTCTCAAGGTAATATTATTAAGGATATAGATAAGAAAAGATGTCATAGAAGTTAAGTGACTAAGTCACTCCATTATCACGTGACTTCTGAGAAGCAGGATTTATCTTCAGAGTGCTACTCAATTCTCTTTCAAAACATCATTCTACACATCTCGTAAACAATCTATTGACCACAGATGATGAGAGGACAAGACGGACTGAAAGAAATGTATGGTGTCAAATAAGTTTGAAAGAAACAGATTAAACAATATTTGTTTTCATGAAACTCCTCCATCTTTAAAAAGCGAACACAGAGTTAATTTGAACAGGGCATTATTTATGATTTCTTTTAATGGAGAACTTGGGACTAAATGGTTCTAGTAAATGGTTACTCTGGAGACACAAGGTTGTGGGAACATTTGGTGGCTCAATTAATCCATATCTATAAACCTAGGCTGGGGCTGCCCTGATAGCTCAGATGGTAAAGAATCTGCCTGCAATGCAGGAGATCTGAGTTCGATCCCTGGGTTGGGAGGATCCCCTGGAGAAGCAAATGGCCACCCACTCCAGTATTATTGTCTGGGAAATCCCATGGACAGAGGAGTCTGGCAGGCTATAGTTCATTGGGTCACAAAGAGTTGGACACAACTAAGCAACTAATACACATATGAACCTATACTAAGGAAATTATTCAAAATATGAAGAATTTTACAAGATAAGATTGTTCATCATGACATTGTTTATTATGAAAGAATAAGAAATAATGGAGATGATGAACAATAAAGGAATTTTAAGTATGGTACTCAATAGAATGTCACCTCGCCAATAACAATGGTAGGTGTGGATGCTGTGGTAATGAGAAAAAATTATGGTATATTTTCATTGAAATAATGGGGAACGTATGTATACCTGTGGTGGATTTATTTTGATGTTTGGCAAAACTAATACAGTGTTTCAGGTTTAAAAATAAAATTAAATTAAATTAAAATAAAAAAATAAAAAAAAACTGGATTAAAAATCTTTTAAAATATTACAGCTGTGTAAAGAAACACATCCATAGAAAGAAACAAAGCAAATATACCAAAATGTTAACATTAGTTGTAATAGGGTTGTGGCGTTATGAACATTTTGTTATTCCTTTCCTATACTTTCTATTTCTCTGCCCTCCCTGCATGCCTGCCAAACAGAAAAGACAATGCATGGGATTGAGTCAGGACCTTGCTTTCCTAGAGAACTGCTGAGGTGTAGGAAAGGTAAGCCTACAATTGTCCTGCGTTCACTTGACCAAATGATACAATCTAGAGATTGCACAAAGTCAATCTCAACTGGGGTGCCATAGTGCCATCTTCAGGGTGCAATTCTTCACCCACAGAATCAGTTCATAGCCATGTCTGTGTGGTGGTGGTGGTGGTGGTGGGTAGGTCTAGGTCTGATGTCTATCTGATGTCTGTCTCCTGCAGGATCCTTTGTGATTCGGCCAATGCTATCCTACATCCAGAAGGGAAGAGAGAAGGGCTGAGGATGTTTGGAGGAATCCCAGTAAATCTAGTTCTAAGAGATTCCCCCAGAGACAAGCTCATTTCTGGGCAGGGTTGCTGAGTGGGTGGTGAGATTGGATAAGAAGTCAGGATTCCCTTGGGAACTGGCAGTTTCTTTGAGCAGTTCCCCCACTTAACCTCAGAATGTTGTGCATGCGTGCTAAGTCACTTCAGTTGTGTCCGACTCTATGCGAGCCTATGGACCGTAGTTTGCCAGGCTACTCTGTCCATGGGATTCTCCAGGCAAGAATACTGGAGTGGGTTGTTGCGCCAGGGGATCTTCCCGACCCAGAGATCGAATCTGTGTTTCTTATGTCTTCTGCATTGGCAGGTGGGATTTTTTTTACCACTTGTATGCAGTGTAATTAGCAAGTTGGTAGATCCCACTGAGTAGTCATTTGTTCCTATAATGAGGCATTTCTGGGAAGTTCTCTACTGATTGCCAGCCAAAAGTTCTATTTTGCATAATTATTGAGACACAGAAGGGGTTTGTACAGTGGTTAAGAACATGATCTTAGAGTCTGACAGTTCTGGATATAAATCCCAGATCCATCTCCGTTCAGCCACTGGAAATTTACTTAACTTTTCACACCCTCAGTTTTGCCATCTGCAAATTGAGAATAATACTCTGTACCTCATAGAGTCATTTAAAGGATTAAATGATGTAATGAATGTAAACAGCTTAAGTATAGTGCCAAGCAGACAATAATAGCAGCTAATTACTGTTATTAGCTCCTGTAACAGTAGCTATTTGTATTTCAAAGTACTGTTCTATTTTAAATATGTATATTTCTTTACATTTTCCCCAAAGTCTGTAAAAGGTTTCATTAATTAATAGCATCCCAATTAGGAAAGCGCTGCTCTAGTTTACAGATAAACCGCCAAGGAATCATACATGATTTACCCCGAATCACTGAATTTTGTAGCTCTTCAGATCCAACAGTTCTGTTGGTAGTATCCTCATTTCGATTACCCAGCCTCAAAGAATTCCACGCAGTTAGTGAGGCAAGTTATTCCTTTCCGGAAACCACACGGGTCCCTCTAAACTGAGTTTCTGCTCTTCCTCTGTTTGATTTCTTAAAATAGTTTCTGAAGATTTTAACCACAACTGAATCAAAACTAACCAGCCTGTAATTTCCTGGTATGTCCCTATGGCCTTTCTTTTAAAACAAAACACACATACAAAATGGCATTACATTGGCTGGTTTCCAGTGTTTCGGGGTTTTAACTGGAGTAAGCTGGAAAACGTCAATGAAAGTTATCCTAATTTCTCTTTGTCAGTCCTTTGGAGCAGGTTCTGGGCTGTTGGGGCTTCATCATGATATCTTATCAAATTTAGGTGCTTTTAATTTTGAGTTATTTTAAGAAAAGTTTACCAATACCAGCTGTCCATATTCTTAACTGCATGTCTTCCTTCTCTTCAGTTCTAGGACATCGAAAAATAAGGCAACTTGTATTAAGTAGATAAGTCAGAAAGAGAAAGAACTGCTCTGCTTTTATATAAAAGATATGCCAAAAAATATCTAAGAAAATATGGACTGGTTATTTGAATTCACAACTTAAAAGCACAGTTAGAATATATTTGGATCTTTCCCCAAAACTTATCCAAAGGTTCTGACTCAGCTCAGATGTACAGACTACATTTAGTTTGGCTGATTATTTAAATTAGTTAATTTTTTTGTTTGTTTTATAGTCATTTAAATTTTTTCCATGATTAAATGTTTTCTTTTAGCTGAATTCTCAATATATTTTAAATATTTTGATTCACAATGAAGTGTTTTGGCTTTTAAAATGTTTATAATTAATATATAACCTAAAAGTTGTAATTAAAAAGAAGTAAAATTGTGAATAATATTGTAATATTCAGATAATAACTAAATTAAAACCTGGTTCAGAATAGAAACCAATCAATTATTTTAAAATTATAATGAACCTTATGAAAATATATGTCCCTGTAGATTGTTTCTCTAAATGCTTGTTTCCATAAATATTTGTTAAATTAACAATTAACAACAAATTGATAATGATATAACTAAAAATGCACAATAAATGTTCAGATAATGATGTGTGCAAGGAAAATTCAATTTCAAGCAAAACATCCTCCTATTCAGATTTTAAGATAAAATAAAATCTAATTTGGGATTAATTATATGAAAGAATAATATTCAGAAGTTCTGAAATGTTAAAATACATTTCTAGAAATAAAGTATATTTTCTTCATGATATGTATGTTTGGAAATAACCAACAAGATGTTTCCAAACAGATAAAAGTTTCAAAATATATTCAACTTACTACAATTAGAGCCAGGAATTTGTCTCCTAGAGATTCACATGCTAAAGGGTTCTAAACTGTTCTTCTAAGAAATATCTTCCTTGTATTATTTTTTATAATATTAATTATCCAGCATACTTTCTTCATAGACAAAGAAAATGCAATGTTAAGCATAGTCTGAAGTATTATAAATGATTAAAATTAGTGGAATCTAAAATAATGATATTTTTACTGTATCTGGCTATTGGAACTATATTATTAAGCATAGATGGTTAAGACAGAATCAAATATGTAGTGTACATTACATTTTTTTCCACTGGAGAAAAGGGACAGGGACCTAATTATATTACTTTTTTTTGTCCACATAGTCTCCCTAGTATTTTCTATAACTACTGCTATGAATAATTGTCAAGCATTTGTTTTAAAAAATGCAATTCCAAAGATTCAACAAAGAAGAAACAAAACACTCTGGGTTGTACAAGTGTAAACATATAACTAGTATTTGAGAGAAAGAAACTATCTATCTATCTATCATGTTGATGTTAAAAAGCTAAAGAGAGAGTCACTCCTTGCAGGAACCTCAGAATCTCACCAGGGGTTCAGAAAGAAGAAACTGGATCAAGTCCTCTTTTCTTTTTTTCATTTTCTAATCCACAACGTAGTGTCAGTTTTCATGCTTTATACTTATTTTGCTATCTGCTCAATTCCCTGGCTGACAAGCATTAACCTCAATTGTTTTAAGTGACCTGCTGGGCAGCACTGTTGTAATGAACATAGATTATATCACCCCTCTAACAACTCCCTTAGTCTTGCCTTCACTGAGATAGCTTTTCTGGAGAGTACTCCCTTCCTTTCAGTTTTCATCCATTTATTTGGCACTGGCTTGTGTGTTTTCAACTCAGAGATTTTGGGGTTGATGTTTTGGGAATCCAATCTAATGAAGATAGCGATTAGATTATGTAATTGTTGTCTCTTAATTGCTCAAAGAGTTCTCTTATGCATCTATTACTTTCTTATTTTTATAAATCTAAAATTCCTTAAGACTCTTAAATTTTCAACAAGAAGATTATTTCTGTATCTTAAGAATTTCATAGGAAGCCCGTAAGGACCAAACACCTCCACCCCGATTTAGACCTGCGGGTGCTGCCCCACGTCCTCCACCAAAGCCCATGTAAGGATCCAAGTCCTTAAAGACTGAAGAAATATTGGTTTCTCTGAAAAGACAATAAAATGGAAATTATACTTTAAAAAAAAAAAGAATTTCATAACTGCATTATTATTTTGTTCACATTTCAAAGAAATAACAGTGCAGAAATAATTTTATACTGTTAGCTTTAAAAACTTCCTCGGCTTCCAGGATATCCCATTTGTTACTTAAAATTTGTTAACTGAAATCTAAAACCTACTCCTATCACAACTACTGACTTAAAACAGGTAGTAAACAAGAAAATCGACACTCAGCAAGTAACTTACATTTGTAGGTGCTGTGGGAAAGCACAAAGCTAACAGAAGGTGTAAGAATTTTCGGAGGACTCAGAGTCTACTTTTTATAATTCAGATTCCCATGTGACACTGGAATTTTAAAAAGGCAAGAAAAGCTGTTTCTATATTAGTTTCAAAGTTTCCAATTTTTATTCTGCCAAGTCTTAACATCCCTGAGTTCCCTGAGTATTGCTTGAGGTACAAATCTCCTGTACCCGATAGAAAGAGCTTCATATAGATGGAAAACTGTACCATCAACTGTGTCCATATAAGTAGAATTTTTCTGAGAACAATATATATCACCCTAGTAAGAGGCTAAATAGGGAATCTCCTTGAAAAGCATAAAGCCCTTTATTACAAATATAAGGTGGTATTATTTTTTTTTTTTCTGTGATTATCCCGTCAAGAGTTCAGGGCAAATAGGAAAGCCAAATTTGGGGAGGCGGGTGGTCTTACAAAGAGGAAGTAGGTATTATTGGAATGTGTTCACTTTTCTCTTTTTTTCTTCCGTGACTTCGTTTTGCCTCTCCCATTTAGAGGCATAAAGAAACAATTTACTTATAAATGCATTTCATACAAACAAATGCACACATACTTATTACACATGTGCAAACAGAAGCATTTGACTTTCTAAAAATATTTCAGCATAATTTGGAAAATAAGAAAAACATCTCTCATTTTGACAAAGGTTAAATAGCAAATGGGTTTGCAACTGGCATCACTTTGCCAAAAGGACTTTAAAATATATTTTTTTCAGATGAAAAACACAAATCTTTGGAAAACACACAGATTGACATCATATGCAAATGAAAAATCTATATGTGAAGAAATAATCAGGTACATAATATGGGAGTAGAAGTGATGGTTTGCTGCTGAAATATTTAGATTATTAGGAAGGTACAGATGTAGCCTATTATTTTAATAAGTACTCTATTGAATATCATGTAAAATATTTAAAATAGTTAGACCCTGACTTTGCGGGGGTTTCTCACCTTTTTATATTCTCCTGACTCCGTGTCTGTCCTCTGGTTCCTTAATTTGTTCCTAGCATATAAACAGACTACCATAAAAACGACCTCAGCCACATGCCCTGGAATATTGTCGCATTTCAGGGGAACTTACTTTTAATGGGTTTGTCTTTGAGAAAATGTAATTCCTCCACTAGCTCTTTGGATAGACTTTTCCCCTGCAAAGTTGAGGTGACAGTTAAATGTGCTAGGGTAACACTTCGTGGCAGGCTTACGGAGAGAGGAAGTGCCCCAGAGAACCTGGCTGCAGCTCAATCACTCTTGCTGGGTTTAGAAAACCCACCATTGCCCGCCCAGTACCTTCTTCTCGCTTTCCCGTCGCTGCTGGTCTTTTAACTTAATCTGAAGAAGCTGAAATTTCAAGAGTTTCCCTATCAGTGGTAAGGTTAATTTCTCTCCGCTGTCCATAATTGCTTTTGCTGCCGTTAACACCTATGAAGAAACACAATTATTAGGAAAGTGGCATTTTATAACCTTTGGCATGTCTGTCAGTGATGAAAAGACAAAATGGTATTCTGAATTTTGTAATATTTGTCTTACTGCAAAGGTGCCTCAGTGCTGGCCAAAATAATTAGGGGAAAATGCCCCAATGCCATAAAGCGAGGCATTTACCCTCTACTCTAAATATATTGGGTTGTCTGAAAAGGAGCTTTTTCCAATAAGGGCTTCCCATGATGATGCTAGACTCAGACTCCCAAAGAGGGGTGGAGGAAAGACAGGCGGGGCTCGGTGTCAGGATGACCGACGGGTCAGTTTCATGCTACAGAAAGTCTATTGTTTGGCACAGCCAATAGCCCAAACTGTCAAACCTTGACTTATTAGGACGCTATAAATTAAGTAGGGTTTTATAATAATGGAAATGGCTATGTTAGCGGTCTTTTATTTCTTGGTGACCAAAGTCAAATGAAAGATAAAAGCTGTTTGACACAGAGGCGCCATGCGAATGTTGCTCCCCTACCCCCACTCCCTTGCAATTTAATGTTGATCCTGTTGGTATGCAGCCTAATTGGGGTGAAATAAGGTTATTGAGTTTTCTTTGGGTGACGACAGCCACTAGGAACATACAGCTGTATTGTCCAGATGTGTGGCACTGACAGCCTGTTTTATAACTATGCTTTTTACAGCTTGTTTCCCCTAAATTTCACACAACTCTAACATCTGGGCCCTTTTCCTTGGAGCCCTATAACCACTTTATTTACTGCAAAAAAAATAAAATCATGTAAAATATACCATAAAAAGTTGTTACGTGTTTCTCTTTCTTCATGTTGTCTCCCTAATAAAGTTCACCGCGGCCGGAAGCACTGTCACAAACGTAATCTAGTCAAAGTGTTTCTCGACTTTTGTTTTTAAGCAAGCATCAGGTTTATTTATAACCTCGGGATGAATTAGGTGTTACTAAAATGTTCTGACATGTTGCTTTTCTCCCCCCTTGGAGCAATTACTCCTCAGGGCGCATATGGTGTCAATTTCAGAGCCTCCCGTCTCAGACAATGACGGCGCACACTGCATCTCATCAGGCTGCGTCTTGTCTGAGGTTCATACCAGTCCTTGGTCAGGGCTTTCCTGACCGATCCGGTTCCTTAGGACTTTTCACTTTGCCAAGGGAAATAGCTGAAAGGAAGGGAGATGGCTATTTTGCTTCTAACTGCAGATGGCCCTGTGGATTATCATAAGCCAAAATGTAACTGGACCGCCTGGAGACCACGTCGGGGTTTCCTGCCTTGCATCGCAGGAGGGGAAAGCCAGGGGGAGGACTCCTTTAAAGCTGCTGTTTCCAAAAACCAACGGAACAGACCAAATGTCAGAAAGCTTTGCGTGTGTCTAAGCAAACACCCTCCGTGAAACAGAGCTCTTTGCTTTTTATGGCAGTTCTGCTCCTGCTAACACGATTTAGGGAAAGGGACATAATGGCTGTGATTTCTGGGAGCTGGAAAACATAAGGGTACACCTGCAGAATCTCACCATTTAATGATGACCAGACTGGAGAGACAAGGGAATCCTGAGGGGTTGGACAGTTAGTTACACATAAAATGAAAGCAGTCCGATTGGTTCCAGTCTCAAGGGTAGGTGTATCTGGTTTGAAATGGTATGTTTCAATACCAGCTAAACAGTGTGCCGACAATCAGGCTTCTTTGTGACATCTGGTTCAAAATATACAACTCTGAGTTTGTAAGGCTCAGAGCAGTCTAGCATGGGGTGTTTCCCTGTGATACAAATATAATGACAGTGTTGAAGGGAAGTCAACACTGGCCTGGGTCTCTTTTCCTGATGATCTGTGAAAACAGGATATTTACCTACGTCTGGGGTGGTGTGGATGAAGCCTGCCTGGCGTCACAGTGATGGATGGGATGTCTCTGGAATTGCTTTTTATCCCCATGTCCCTATGAATGTTACCTCACGGTGTTAAAATGTACTCAAAGCACAACAAAACTTCCCAAGAGAAAGGTATTTTTCAGGCCATAAATGTTATTTCTGGTTCATCAAAAAACTGTCTGTAGAAAGCTGGATTTAAAACAAAAAGCTGGCAAAGCCTCAGAATAAGAATGATATCCTCCTGTGAAATGGGGAGATGAGGAGCTGCAGGGCACCCGGGTTCTCACGGACACAGAGCCCATCAGAGCAGTGGCAGGGCGAGTCCCAAGGACGCGTCCTCCTCCCTGAACAGGCCCAGTCTGAGGGAGACTCAATGCTGACGCCCACACTCCTGGAGAGGGACACGGCAGTGCACGTGGCCTCATGAGCAATCAGCAAGCTTGTCCTTTCTGAAAGAGATGTGACTCCCACATGTGCCACTGTCTTTCTGTGCTTCCCCCAAAGGGAATGATGATGTGACTCCTGGGGGTAATTAAAGTAACTGAAAGTCTCTTCTGAAAAAAATCTTAGACTGAAAATGTTTATGGTACGTGGGTCATCCCCGGGAGAGGTAGAAACAGAAAATTATTTATAAATGAATTTCTACTGAAAAGTCTTTCTTCTCACACCCCACAGTTCACACTTCCACCCACCAGGAACTGGATCTCAGATGAAAAACAAATCCTTAGAAATCTTTGTCTGAAGGGTACGTCTTTGAAGGAAGAAAAATATATGTGCAGAAGATGTAGATTTTAAAAGGTGGTGCAGTTTCTCGAGTAACGTTTGAGAAAAGCTTCCCTTTCTTGCCTCACTTGTAGTAACTGAAGTAGTAATCAAAATGTCAACCTTTCAGAATTTTAAGAATTTCTTGTCTAGTATCTGGGCTTCCCTGGTAGCTCAGATGGTGAAGAATCTGCCTGCAATTCAGGAGACCTCAGTTCAACCCCTGGGTTGGGAAGATTCCCTGGAGAATGGAATGGCAACCCACTCTAGCATTCTTGCCTGCAGAATTCTGTGGACAGACCACGGGGTAGCAAAGAGTCAGACAAAACTGAATGACTAACACTTGTCCAGTATTTAGTCAATGTGTGTGTGTGTGTATCTGTGTGTCTCTCTGTATGTATATCTGTGTATCTCTGTGTGTATATTTCTGTACGTCTCTGTGTGTGTGTGTGTGTTGGGGAGGTAAGATGGCAAGGGCTGTAGGTCTTGGGAGGATGAGGGATATAAGAGAAAAATGGCACAGTGAGCTGATCAGAGCTGTGGTGTAATTAGACAAAATCCCGTTTCCAGAACTAGGCAGAAAAAGTCCTAAGTGGGTTGAAACCTGGGTACTCATCAAGTCAAAATACCAAACAAATGATCCTGACATGAGTCAGAAACTTAAAATAATGAGTCTTACGGGCAAGTGAGACTTGTTAAATAGAGAAAAACTGCTGCCAGACAAGGCCTGTGTGTGTCTGCTAGACCTACTCAGGCCAGGCCACGGGGCCTGCCAGGGCTGTGGGGGATGTCCAGGTCAAGGTACCCGAGGTGCTCAGTTCTGGAAAAGTCTAGTGGAGGAAATTTAGCTTCAAAGAGTGCAGCTGAGGCAGGCAGACACATCTGTGTTTTACTGTGTGAAGGTCTGATTTTGAAGGTAGATGCCCTTTGTCTTCTAGGAAGTTTGTGATTCTGAGCACACTAAGAAATAAAAGCATTTCACTCTATATCACTGGCCTGCCTCAAAGATTTATGTCGTATTTACTGTCTAATGATCTGATCCAACAAAAACATACCAAATGAGCCAAATTCTTTGCTTGCCTGGGGATCAGGCCCACCTACAGCCCTCTCCCCCGCTCTTCATCCCGCCCTGAGGATCCTCCCCACATTAGTAGTAAGCACGGCATCAGTCTGGACAACACTTAGAACTGCTCCAAAGGTTCCCAGGGGAACTGAATGTATGCATGTGTGCAAATGTATGTGTGTATAGATGATAGATAGATAGATAGGACTTCTATGGGGTCTGCAGATCTGCTGCCTGGCTTCCCTGGTGTGCTTATGGAACAGCTTGCATTGTAGCTTAACTTGCTGCATGTTCAATCCAGGTGAGTTCTAAGGAAGGGTAAGACTTTGGATCTGCATTTCTCTTGCCTGGAGCAAGCCATGGGAAGGAGGTGGTGGGGAAGAGGGAAAGGTGCTTATGTTGGCAGAGAAGGGAGGGGTGATGAGAGGGGCATAAGGTGAGGGAAGACTTTCCCTGCAAGAGTTCCAAATAGTCACCCTTTCTCCTAAAAATCTCTTGGTTTCTGGGTCTTCTTTGAGTGTCCGTGGTATTTGTTAGAGTAGCTGTAAAAATGCATAAGACATGATTTCACATTTAACCCATTATTCCTGCATCAGTGATTTAGGGTTGGTTTGGAGATGTAAAAGACCTCAGCAAACAGGAACAGAATCCATAAACCTGACTCAGTCCAGACTAGCCCAGGGCTGAGCAAATACGTCTTTAACATGCTAATTTTATTTGTTCATTTGTTTTTTCATTCATTCATTCATTTGGTATCACATTCTCTTGTTTCTCTCATTTCTTTAATACATGACTAAGTATAACACTTCCTTATCATGGTACGAAGTCCAAACAGTACCAGAAGGACATACAGTGGGAAAAACATGAAAAACATGCTTCCCCAATCTCCTCCATTCCATTGACCAATTCTTGTCTTAAAATAATTTCCTATGCAAATATAGACATACATCTTTTTATATTTTAATACAAATAGTATCACACTTTAATATTGTCAGGTGGTTTGTGTTTTTACATCCACAGGTAGCCAGGACAGCTTTCTAGGCTGACATATATTGTTCGCATATGCATTTTTAAATTATTGGCGTAAACCTCTATTGTATGGGTGTTTGGTCATTTACTCAATCAGTTCCCAACTGATGGACATTTTGGTAATTTCAGGGTTTTTTGTTTTTTTTTTCTATTAAGCTCATGTATATTTTAAATATTTATTGATACTTCCAAATTGACCTCTGAAAAGTTAGCAGCATTCTTGTTTTCACCACTGTATGAAAGGATATGCTCCCACACGGGCCCTGTTAACTGGATATTCTCCAACTTTTGTCCATATTCATGCTGACAGGTCTGTGATTGTGGAAAGGTTCTTTATCTGTACTGTACGACAGGGGAGCCACCAGCCACTGACTGTTATTGAGCACTTGAATATTGCTAGTGTGACTGAGCGGAGAAGACGATGGCACCCCACTCCAGTACTCTTGTCTGGAAAATCCCTTGGACAGAGGAACCTGGTAGGCTGCAGTCCATAGGGTCGCTATGAGTCGGACATGACTGAGCGACTTCATTTTCACTTTTCACTTTCATGCATTGGAGAAGGAAATGGCAACCCACTCCTGTGTTCTTGCCTGGAGAATCCCAGGGATGGGGGAGCTTGGTGGGCTGCCATCTCTGGGTTCACACAGAGTCAGACACGACTGAAGCGACTTAGCAGCAGCAGTGTGACTGAGGAACTGAATTTTTAATTTTATTTAAAACTAAAATGTAAATAGCCACATGTAACTCGGGGCTTCTGTTTTGGTCAGGACATGTCTGTGCTGCAATAAAAAGTGGAAAAATTACTATTTCATTTAAAATTATGATTATTTAAGACAACAAGGATTTATTGTATAAGCACAGGGAAATATATTTAACATTATTATGACCTACACTAGAAAATTATATATATATATATGTATAACTGAATCACTTTACTGTACACCTGAAACTAATACAATATTGTAAATCAACTATACTTCAATAAATAAAATAATGTTTATTTAATCATCCGACCACTTTGTCCCTTTGATTTTACCCTTAAAACTGAAAGAAAAGATATTCTTATGGCACCATACTTGGCAAAGTTGATTAATGTAGGAATACTCATATGCATTATTAAATATAATGGTACACTCAGATAGTACCCAGTGAAAGGTAATGGAAATTTATGACTTCCAGGCTAAGATATTTTTTTCTGCTCATTTAAGAAATACGCCCTTGAACAGGTGAGGATAAACGGGACTTGCCTGAGGCATAATTTAGAAAGATACAGAGTGCTTTTTTGCTGTCTAAATCACTCCTGCCACTACAACAGAAAAGATTTAACTTAGTAACTCACTCTGAATGAATTTTACTATACCAGTGTGTAAGCTGTATTATAAGGTTTTATCCTTTAGTTATAGAATGAAAGGGACTAGCAACTGATGATATAATTTCAAGCAAGAAGTAATAGGTGTGACAACTGAGAATTTAGGGTGGGAGGTGACTACTATCTTTCACCTGAAAGCCTGAAATGCCTGAGGCTGACTCTGAAGATGAATATAGTTTCGCTTTTGTGCCCCCAGAAGACCGCAGTGTGACAGCAGCCTTCCGGCCATGACTAGCTTCTCCTGCACCCACCTCACGTTTCACTGCCTAGAGTTCTTACACTCCATGACTAGGTCTGCAGGGGAAGAACTGTGCAGGGAAAATGGAAATAACCTTGGGAGCAGGGTCAGAGGAGGAGCATCTGAGAGGATGAGAGGGTGGGTGGGGCAGAAAACCAGCAAGGCAGCAGCTCTGTGCTGTGGGGAAGAATACAGGCAAGGAAACTGCTCTGGGAAGTAAGACCTGGGACTTGTCTGTGTGTGATTGCGTCTCCGTGTGTGTGCACATGTGGTGTGTGTATGCATGTACCTGTGCCTGAATGTATCCGTGGGCATGTCTGTGTATGTGTATATGCATGTCTGCACAAGTATGTGTGCTTATGTGTTCAGCTGCCTTTGGGGATGGTCAAGACCATTAAAAGATAGTTTGTAAAAACACTGGCAAAACTGAGACAGCAGATATGAAGAATTGGTAACAAGAGAAAACTAACATCTTTAATTGGCACCTTAAAAGTAATACTGTTGATTATTTACCATTTCTAGCTAATTATCCTGCAGAACACAAGTTCTTATGTTTATCAACAACACATGTCAGAATATATATCTATATTTTCATCAAAGTAAAGTGTAACTTTATGTGCCATCTTCAAAGTTTCAGTTCAGTTCAGTCGCTTAGTTGTGTCCGACTCTTTGTGAGCCCATGAATCGCAGCACGCCAGGCCTCCCTGTCGATCACCATCTCCTGGAGTTCACTCAAACTCATGTCCATTGATTCAGTGATGCCATCCAGCCATCTCATCCTCTGTCGTCCCCTTCTCCTCCTGTCCTCAATCCCTCTCAGCATCAGAGTCTTTTCCAATGAGCCAACTCTTTGCATGAGGTGGCCAAAGTACTGGAGTTTCAGCTTCAGCATCATTCCTTCCAAAGAACACCCAGGACTGATCTCCTTTAGAATGGACTGGTTGGATCTCCTTGCAGTCCAAGGGACTCTCAAGAGTCTTCTCCAACACCACAGTTCAAAAGCATCAATTCTTTAGTGCTCAGCTTTCTTCACAGTCCAGCTCTCACATCCATACATGACTACTGGAAAAACCATAGCCTTGACTAGACAGACCTTTGTTGGCAAAGTAATGTCTCTGCTTTTTAATATGCCATCTAGGTTGGTCATAATTTTCCTGTCAAGGAGTAAGCATCTTTTAATTTCATGGCTGCAATCACCATCTGCAGTGATTTTGGAGCCCCAAAAAATAAAGTCTGACACTGTTTCCACTGTTTCCCCATCTATTTGCCATGAAGTGATGGGACCAGATGCCATGATCTTTGTTTTCTGAATGTTGAGCTTTAAGCCAACTTTTTCACTCTCCTCTTTCACTTTCATCAAGAGGCTTTTGAGTTCCTCTTCACTTTCTGCCATAAGTGTGGTGTCATCTGCATATCTGAGGTTATTGATATTTCTCCTGGCAATCTAGATTTCAGCTTGTGCTTCTTCCAGCCCAGTGTTTCTCATGATGTACTCTGCATAGAAGTTAAATAAGCAGGGTGACAATATACAGCCTTGACATACTCCTTTTCCTATTTGGAACCAGTCTGCTGTTCCATGTGCAGTTCTAACTGTTGCTTCCTGACCTGCATACAGGTTTCTCAAGAGGCAGGTCAAAGTTTGCTGCTTATGTATTCTGCTTTTGTCTTATATATGCTATGCGTGTTTTCCACATATGAGTGTTCATTCACTCAGTTGTGTCTGTCTCTTTGCAAACCTATGGACTGTAGCCCACCAGGCTCCTTTGTCCATGGGATTTTCCCAAGTGAGAATACTGGAGTGGGTTGCTGTTTCTTACTCCAGGGGATCTTTCCAACCCAGGGATCAAACCCATGTCTCCTGCATTGGCAGGTGAATACTTTACCACTGAGCCACCTGGGAAGCCCTATATATGCTATATATACTTATAAAATGACAAAGTCAGAGGACATACTGTCCCAGTGTAAGTGTGTACATATGTGTGTGTTTTTCACAAAACTTTCAATGTTTAGAGTGAAAGGTGGGTGAAAGGTGAGTGAAAGTGAAAAGTGGGACTGATTCTAAATATTTGATGAAAAGGATGGATGAGCAGGTGATTTCAAATAACTGAAAAGAGCCACTTATATAGAGATTCTCTCATAGGAAAAGATTCCTGTTGGGAATTTAGGTCCTTGGGTTCAAGGGATGATAAACCAGCTGCTGAAGCCACAACTGCACATGGGCAGCATAGTAGAGAAGCACAGGCTACGTTTGTATTCCAGTCTTCTCAAATAGTACCACTGGGTAGCCTTGAAAAAGTTCCCTAATGCCTTTAAACCTCAGCTTTTTAAGCTACATCCGGGTTTCTCAACGGTGGCACTATTGCCAGGTAATTCTTCACTGCAGGAGGTTTTTGTGTGCACTGGAGGCTGTTTTTTCCACATCCTCTGGCTACCCCAATGGTGACAAGCAAAGTTATATCCAGAGATTGCCAAATTTCCCCAGGGAACAAAACCATCCCTGGTTGAGAGCCACGGATGTACACAAAGAGGATATGAACAGTGCTTATTTCACAAGACTATACTGAGAGTTGAATGCAATAGTGCACAGAAAGGCCTAGCAAGACTTAGGTGAATGATATACACACAGAAAACTCTTACTAAAATGAGCTCTTACTGTTCTTACGCTTGCATCCAGAGCAGGATTAGAATTCTTGAAGACCTTTCAGTTCAGGTTGGGGGAGAGAGAAAAGGAGCGGAGCAATGTGCATTTGGGCAGGCAGAAGGGGACCTTAATCTGTTACCAGATGGTGGCAACCTGGATGTGCCTTTCACTTAACCCTTTCTCTGTTCTGACAAGGACAGGTCAAGGTCCATGTAGAGAAAGCGGAGATAAAAGCAAAAGGTGTAAAAATAGATTTCATCATGGTGCATAATGGGAGTGTATAATGGGAGAGGGGAGAGAAGGAGGAAGTCTGCTATTCTTAATTTCTTCTAAAACTAGAGGGAGGAATGATCCGAGTGTTCTGCAACTCCTCCGCTTCCTTTCTGTTCCCCCCACTCTCTTCCCTCCTTCATTCCTCCTGCGTTTACCGAGTGCCAACTTCATTGCATTACTTGATCCTTTATGTGTCAAGTCTATCCAGCTCACATTCTTTAAGTAATGAATAATTTCCAATGAGGCATAATTGGAAAAACAGCTGGAAGGAGCAGGGTTAGTAGTGAGAGACGGCAATGGGGAGAGACAGAGAAAGAGGAAAGAAAAGGAAGAGGAATGACTGAAAAATATTTTCTCACTTTGAGCAGAGGAAAAGAAAATAATCAAGCGATACGAAGCTGTCCCTACATAAATTTCAAGGTGACGGAAGATCTAGGTTCCATATAGATCATCCTGCCTGTCTCACAACTGGAACGTTATGAAAGGGCTCAGACCACAGCTTAGTGAGAAGTTCTTAATGATGATAAATATCCAGAGCAGGTGACTCCTGGATCATTTTCAGCTGTCCATAATTAAACTGGTATCCATCTCTCGACAATGTCAGGGCTGTAAAATAATTCCAGTCATTGGACCCCTTACATCTGTGCTGAAATGAAATAATATTTGGCAGTAACAAGGAGTCACTGAAACTAAATAAACAATCCCTTTCAAGACTACATAAAAGTCGGTAACATAATAACATTTGACAGGGATTAAGACCTCTTTGGGGCCTAAGGAAGTGTCAGAAGCAGGAATAACAAATACATGGACGGTAGAACAGATCTATGCTCTAACAGACACGTATAATTTGAAATGTGATGAATTTCCCAAGAGAGATGTGTATTTGGAACACCTACTTTGCACATGTCAGAAAGCACAGGACTTATCTTAGAAGCCTTTGTTGGGGTTACTCTTCCACAGAAGGACAAAAGCAAAGCTTCCCCTTTTCATTAAGGAGTGTTTGGGTTTTTGTATATTTGCACAATATATACAGGCTCATGAAACTGAATGTGATAACATGGGGAAGGATGGTGAGAAGTTCAGATATATATTAGCTTCAGGTATGTATTACTAACATATGAAACTATTACCTTGGTAATTTTTCTTTTTTAGATCAAGTGTTTTTTCCTCAGTCCCAAGATGCCCCCACCCCTCTGATGTCATTCTTGGTTCTTCCAGCTTGTAGTGAAAGCTTCAACTGAACAACCTTCTGATTTTTTGAACCTTCCCTAAGGGAGTCAGCTCTCTTGTATCGGAGTTACTTGTGTCCAGGGTTTGTAATCTCTAGGAGCTTGGAAGGGCAGATCCTGATCTGATTTATCTTTCTCCACCCCTACACAGAATCTTATGCATATGTCGTTCAATAATTTTAAAATGGGTCTTTGGAGTTATTTCTTCCTTGATTTGAAGGTAGGTGTTTTCAAATGTTCATAGCTACTGTCATAAAGCTCCACGAGTAGACTGCAAGTATCATAGGTTCCCAGGCAGAGTAACACACAGATGGTTACACAGCATACACTATGTGCCAGATAAGGATTGTTCCAACAGTAGCACTAAAATAATTTAAGGATTGCACTTTAGATGGGCTTCACAGGTGGTGCTGGTGGTACAGAACCTGCCTGCCAATGCAGAAGATATAGGAGATGTGGGTTTGATCCCTGGACCAGGAAGATTCCCTGGAGGAGGGCATGGTAACCTACCCCAGTGTTCTTGCCTGGAGAATCCTGTGGACAGAGGAGCCTGGTGGGCTACAGTCCATAGGGTCGCAAAGAGTCGGACATGACTGAAGCGACTTAGCATGCATGCACTTTAGATAGTCTAACATTTAATTCTCACTTTCCCTTTGAGGTGGTGACTCATCATCCCATTTTACAGATAAAGAAACTGAGGCCTGGCAATCACATAAGTAGTGGCTGTGGGATTTGAACTCAGGTTACCTGGATCCAAGGTCCTGTTCTTCATTACCACATTCTGTGGCCTCACAGAAGCCTTTTTACCCTGGAGCTGGAGTCACTGAGCTCCCATCTAGTATCCCAGCCCCTCCCCCATCTCTATACCCAGTCCCCATCTTAGCTGGAGGGCTGTAGAGTTTTGTAACTTTTTTTTTTTTTTTTAGTTTAAATACTCTTGACTCTCTTACTCATTTTGTCTTTACCTGGTGCCTCCACTCTAAAGAGCTGTATTTCTTTTTTTCCCCTGAGACCTACTGGGAATCTGAGACTGGGAACCCTCAGTCCTAAAATAGCTCCGAAGGGTGGCAGACCATGCTATTTTGGGATAAGAATTATTTTGAACTAAAGATACTTGAAAAACAGATCCCTCTGGGGACTTGCTGTTCCAGGGGAGGATCCCTGTGCACTAGAAATAATCCTAAACTCCCTGGTCCAGGATTGTTTCAGGATGAGCTTGTGACCTACTTCAGCCCAATGGGATACGAGTGGTTTCCTGGGGTGGCCAGATCCTACCTCCTCAGTCATGACAGAGCTTTGGGAGAAGGCTGCAGCCATCCCACCTCCCTGGGAAATGGGTCGCCACACAGATGGGGGAAGGGTCATTCCTCATATACACAGGAAGTGGGGTTTAAGCCCATGGGCTAAAGCTGACCCCCAAACCTGTCTAGACTTCTAGTTATACAAGCTAGTACACTCCCTTTTGTTTAAGCCAATTATAATTTTTTTTTTCTTGTGAAGTTAGAAGTAAGGTGACCAACCTGGTACTGATATGGCATGAAATTCGTGCCTTCAAATTAACAGAGACTTAAAACACACACACACACACACACACACACACACACACACAGTGATTATAAGGTGTGTCTCTGTATATTCAGCTTTCAGCCTTGTTAGACTGTCATTTGCTTCTAGTGCTGGAGGCATGTAGGCTGGTCAGAGGTGTTCTAATTTGCTCAGAGGCTATAGACCAAGAAGTGGACAGGCAAGCAGTACCATCTGCCTTGACGAGCAAGGGAATGAGCAAAGCATGAACATTCTCTGGCCCTTCTCAGATTACTGTTACTTTGGCAGAACTCAACAGATTGGAGGATGTAAGTATCCTAATTGCTTTGATGGTACTTCTGTCCCTCCAACTCCATTAGTACCTGGTACAAGTGCTCAGAATGAAAGAATGGATGGATAGATGAACACTGAACAACGGAGAATGTGAGGAGGGGAGAGAATAAGTGGGTCCATTGTACAGTTCTGGGTGGGTGGTAAGCGCGAGGCAGAGTATAGACAGAGACAGTTCATCCTCGAGAAGGATGGCCTCTTTCCTGACCCTGTGAATAGCATGTGGACACAGGTGAGACTGTATGTCTTCAAGCGCAGGCTCGGAAGTACCTGGATGCTTGTTGAGAAGGTGTGTTCCTGGACTTGTCTGAAGATGCCCCTGATCCCCATCACTGGCTGAGATCTCAAATAGGTATTTTTAAATGAGCTCTCCAGGTGATTCTGAGTCTCCCCACTTTGAGGACCACTGACACAAGATGGCAAGAAGAGGTTAGAAATTGGAAAGACTCACCCCAAAGACCTTCCTGCAGAAACATTCCCAGATCCCCGTCTGACACTGTTCTCCCTGGCCCCACTCCCCAGCCCTTGTTCATATTTTCAACCAGGCTCCTCCTGCAGCTGTGCCTTTAGTAGCAGTCTTGCCTGTGAGTCCTTCTTGTGCAATGGACCTGGAGCTTGGGCAGGGCTCTGATGATGGCTTCCTTCTTTTTGTATCCCTCACAGCATCTAAAATCTGCTTTGAAATCATTTAAAGCAAATATTCCCTGTTCTGAATTTAGACAACAGCGGGTCTCCTCCCATTATCACAAGAAATCTGAAAATGACATTACATAATCATTTTGCTTTAATGAATTCCATAATTACAAAGCACAGCCAATAAAAATATGATTAAGCATTCAATCTTAACAAGTTTTGTATATCAAATAGATTAAGATAAAAAATACAATGTTGCAGAGGGTGTGATTAAATTGGAACTGTTAGAAGGAATGGGAATTGGCACAAATTTGTCTCAAATGCATTCTGACAATGTGTGTCAAGAGTCTTACAAAGATTTACATACTTTGATTCAGTAATTCTACTTCTTGAAATGTTCCATAAGGAAATAATCAGGGTCCTAACTATTTGTAAACAGTCTAAATTTAGCAAAAGGAAGAGTGGTTAAATGAATTATTGAATAGGCTTTCTATTAATATTATGTAGATACTGGATATGGTTTTAGAAAGAGGCTAATGTCATAATATGTGAAAAGGATATGATAGAAAGCATAGTAAATTCCTATTTTTTTAAACCAGTATACATCTCTGAATGGTGGAGTAGTCTACAGATACTTAAGTACTTACTACTATATGGGCTATGCTCTTTCTACGTTTCCCAAATTTTCTACAGTTACCATGTGTTACTTTCACAATAAAACAGCTAATAAATAAAATATACAATGTAAATGCTATATAGACTTTGTAACAGTGCCACCCCTCCATCCTCTTGCATAATTTTTCCAGCACACTGATTCTAGTGTCTTTACCTCTCACATTACTTTCCAGCCCACTATTCTTCAAAGGCTTCCATACTGAAAGGATAAAGTTTTCACTCCTTAGCAGGTCACACCAAGTCCCTGATGACCTGGCCCTGACACACCAGCCTCGTGCCTAGCTGCTGCTTCCACTTTCCCTCCTATCCTTCCGGGATACCCACTATGTGGAGTTTGTTGATTATGCTATGCTGTGTATATATCTGCCTGATTTTGCCTGGGCTGATTCCTGTGCCTAGAATTTCCCTTCCTCCTTCATTACTTCATAAATTCCCCATTCAGCTTTCTAGCCATTTTCCTAAAACCTTTCCTCCAAAACTTTCAAAAGATTTAGGCATTGCTCTCTGCACTCAATGCACTTTCAATAACTTCTTTGTTATCACATGGTAATAGAACTGCTCATTTCCATCTCCATCTTTTGGGTTAAAGGGTGAAATTAACTTTGTGATGGACAGATGGTAAACAGCCAATATGATACATGCTGAATGAAAGAATCAGCATACAAATCACACAGCCCTTCACTCACATCGTGTGGGTTGTCCTTGTATAAGGGCACCCTGCAACAGCCAGTGTGTCTGACATCCAGCCAGCCCTCCTCTCGCCAAGCCAGGGTGCTCAGAAGCTGGGAAAGCACTTGGAGCCAGTTCACTAATTGAGAAAGTGACTGGTGTCAGGGGAAGGGCCTGATATGCCAGAGACTCATTCCACAGACCCATTGCACAAACATTTACAGTGTCCTGCCAAAGTGTGAAAATCAGTGGCTTCAGTTTCCAAATGCAGCCCTGGGCATGTGCAAGACTATCCACCAGGAGGGCAAAAAAATTAGAACCTCTGATGACATTTGCCTTTATTTTTGTCCTTTTTAATCCTTTTTTTTTTTTATAATGTTCTATGATATTTGTAATTCATATTCTTGTACATACCCCTCTCTCTGTATACACACACAACATCCATGGAAAAAAATGCTGTTTTTTTTTTTTTTTTTTTTTTTAACTGATGGGATATGTGATGAAAATAACTTGGGATTGCTAGCCTAGAGCACTGGGGTTTAGTAATGAATAACACATGTCCTCTAATGCTTATGCTGTTCACTATGAAGCAGGGGGAGACAGATAAAAACAAACAACCACAATACAACACAGCAAGATGAACTTTGCCTACAGGAATCCAAGGAGATTTCACAAAAGAGATGGCATTTGAACAGGGTTATTTGGCTGTGAAATGGGAACATCTAAGTCTAAATTCTACATAATTCTATTTAACGGGGTGCACTTGGTGAAGAAGGAGTGTAAACTGAATTAAGTGCAAGATGGCTGAAGAAGAACGAGCTAGAGCTGTGAAAAACTGGCTTCATCACCCACAGTGATGGAGATGTGTGTGTTTGCTTATGGAGCAAGGTAGGTGTGGCTTGATACAGACATTCTAGATTTATAGTCACTTTGTCATGCCTGATCAAGTTCTACCCTGATTTTTTATCTATTCAAATTTTCTAGAGAAAATCCTAAGTTAATATCTGCCAATTCATATTTTTATTTTTCCTGTATAATTGGTTTATTACATTTTACAACTTTGTGCAGAGGGGTCAGTATTCTAAGAAGGGAATGTCTTTAGCCCTGGAAATGACGTGAATGACAAAGCCTAACTCAAATGTCTGAAGCCAAATGCATGCCCTCAGAAGCCTGTGTTTGGCACAGTCCTTTTAGAAACTTTAAGACCAGGGAGAAACACTTTCTCAGTAGGGACACTAGGGAAAACTCCGAGAGCTGGCTCTTTTGTTCAGATGAATTACTAAGCTGGTTAAATTTAACTGTTAGCTCCTTGACTGTAGAGACTATGTCTCAAAGAGCTTGAAGTAACAGGGTGAACCCTGAATTTGGAGTCTAGGTTCCAACATGGGGCTCTGACATTACCAGCTGTGGGCACAGGGCAAGTCTCTTAACCTCTGTGAAACTCTTGGCTCATTTGCTACTGGAGAATAATAAAAGGTAAGTCAGCCTTATAATACTGTTGTGATCAAATCTGACATTGTGTGTGAAACTATTTTATACTCTCAAAGGCATCTTCCAAATGTGAATTGTTGTTATTATTATTGTTAATAAGGTCCCAATAAAAAGCACTGCATGTTTATAAAAAGCCATGTTCCATAAAATATTGATTTAAAAAAGACTGACTGAATGAATGTGGAAGAGGTTTAGTTTTAACAAACTCGCTCAGTGGTGATGCAGAAATTATTTCTGGGGACTCACATCCTTACCCAAAGCCTGGGATCCTGTTAACTCCTTCCCCCACTGTCCCTGCACAACTGAAAATCCCCTCAAGGGCCCAGCCTTTACTTCTGATAAATAAATGCATGCTGCTAGGAAAATGGTATAATGGGTTAACATTCTGAAAAGGCAGTTTCATTTCATCTGAACCAAGGTTTTACGGACACTATGCCTGAACTCAGGCGTTGCGGGGGCTGTTTTTGGACAGGCAGGACTTCCAGCACCTCTTAAATCACATCACAGGGCAACTGCCCGCTCCACCTACACACAGGGCGGGCCTGCATACATAAAACAGGACTCGCAAACCTCTACCATCTGATGACTCACCCTTGTCTCTGCTCTCAGAAAGTACCATACACAGACTTTACCAGTCCAATTCATTTTCCTTTGCTTGCTCCAAAAAGGGGAGAAAATATGTGTGTGTGTGTATGTGTGTGTGTGTGTGAGTGTGTATGCATTTGTTCCTCCAATGACTGAGGAATCCTGAAATGAACCTCTATGGGAAACCCCTGACAATGCTCTGTGGATGGTTTTGTACAGGGGATTGAAACAAGTTGGCAGAAAGAAGAATTCTTTCTGCATAATTCAAAGCAGACATTTTATGAGAGGAGAAGCAAATCAGAAATTTGCTGTCAGTCCTTGAAGTTTTAGTAGTTACAAAAAGTAATATATTAGCCCCTTGCATTAAATCCAGATAGGATCTATCCTTTTTCCCCCCCTCTCAATAATATTCCTAAAATGAATCCTTGAGAATGTAATACAAGACTAGCTCCTCATAAATTAGTAGGACTCAGCAGTGGTGGCCTGTGACTAGGTTACATGTTATTAGCCTGTGCTCTGTCTCTCTGCAGCTCCAGCAATAAATGGAAGAATAATACTGTAAGAGTTGAGAATAACTAAACTAATTATGCATTCCTATCATCTTCAATATCATCTAATTAAATATTTCCCAATGAGTGAGTGAGCCCAGACTGAGTTTGTCTTTTTCATATAAAGACTTGATTAAGGCTAGCACAAATAATAATAAATTTGTTCATTTGGGAATGTTTGATGAAGCACACGGTACTCTGCCGGGTATTCTATTGGCCTTGCTCATGATAAGCACTCTATAGATTTCAAATGGTAATGAGCATTGTTATCCAAATAAGGATGAAGTTGAAAGACACAATTTTAAAGGACTAGATTTATTGAACAATTTCACCTTTTCCAGGAAAGAATTTTTGTAGGACTGGTTTTCTATTTTTCAAACCTTTAAACTTGTAATTATGTATTTAAATATATTTTTGAAGCAATATAGAAATTATATTTTAGATAACTTACATGATCAGGATACTTAATCGGTTTTGAGTGTTTTGGGGTTTTTTGGCTAGTCATGTTTGTGAAATAGAAGAATGGATGGATTTTAATATATAAATAGCTATCTGAAATCCACTTATTTAAAATTAATATTCTTTGAGTTAATATGTGCAGTTGCTTTTCAGTAAATACAAATGAATTTCTATTAGTCTATTCTATCATCTTTAGTTTGGTATTTGTTCCTTTCCTTGCTACCAAGGATCCAGGAGAGAGAATTTCAGAAATAGAGGTCACACTAAAAATATGTAGAAGCATGAAAATTGTTACCATACTTCAGTTCCAGCTACACATTCTCCGCCTCTAAGGAATCAAGGCTGTCTGTATCTTTGGTGCATCTTTGACTATTTTGGTGACTGCTCCGCCCCTCCCTCTTTCGTCTTTCCAACATACCCTGTCTGGGGACCATTACCCTTTTGGCTGAAAGTCGTGAACAATAAGTGAGGTCAGCCACAGGTCTCAATGAATAACAGATTCTATTATAGCCAGGGATTAAATCTATAACTTGTACATCAGACTTGCTACAAGGTATTAAAATGTCATGAAATAGCAAGAAACAAACATATTGTTTACAACATGATGGACTACCAGCTCTTGAGGGAAGAGCCCAGGCCTAATTTGCCATTTATCCAGACTGTAATAGACACTCTGTAAATGTCTGCTGCATGAGGACTGAGCTGGGATGAATATCTACCATCATCTTCAGTCTAGGGAGATGCAAAAGGAAGGAAACATGAAATGGGCTTAGAGGACTCTAGGGTCTTATTTTATTCAAATTTTTCGGACCTATATTTATAGCAAGAAGAAATATTTACAACACAAACCACATACATACACACAGTTGCCACCAACTAAATATCTGTGTAAACCGCTAGGCTGTTACCCACAGTTAGAAAACCACTGTGTGGGATACGGAACCAAAAAAAAAAGAGGAAATGGAAGGGACCAAAGCCTCTAGTACCCAGGAAATATTCCTGAACGACTGCTGTTGAAATGGTCCATTGTGTCTTATTTGTGCCTTCCAATAACTCTCACTAGTCCTTCATTAACGAGTTGGTTTCTTCAGACCACAAACACCTCTTCAGTGAATCAGCGCTGTGCTAGACAGGCAAAGATACAAAGAATGAAAAAGACTAAAAAAGCTGACTTCCTCTTTGTCTTCTCCTCTATAACATCTCTCAGACACATAAAATTTACTCCAAACTGTACTTCCACACTTTCCCCAAACTTAATCTTTTTCAATTTTTTATATTGAAGAAGATATTTTTACTCAGCTTCTCAGTTCTGGGCTTTGAAATCACCCCAACATCTTCTTCTCCCTCCCGCCTCCCATCTCAGGGACCCATCCTGCAGATTCTTCCTCCTTAATATACTCTTGGCCCAGATGACTGAAGTGACTTAGCAGCAGCAGCAGCAGATGGTAAAGAATCTGCCTGCAACGCGGGAGACCTGGGTTCAAACCCTGAGTCGGGAAGATCCCCTGGAGACAAGGACCTATCAATTCCTTCAGATTCAGCCTCTGCCCACTTCTCTATCACACTTTCTCTCTTTAATGAAATTCTAAGCACACTGGCTTTTCTTATTCCTCTGAGAGGCTGACATTGTTCCCTTCCTGCCTCCAATTCTTTGCACAAGCTGTTCCCTCGGCCTGAATAATTTTCCCTGACTCTTATCACTTGGCTCTTTTTCATCTTTCAGTTTATCTCCAAACACTCAGTTGAAAGTATTTTTCCATGTAATTCCTTCTGATGTAAAGCAAGTATTGCAACTTATGATAGTGTATGTATTTGTTTGTTTATTTGATTTTTGCTTAATCTCTCCTTTCCCATTCAAAAGTAAATTCTCTGAGGGCAGGAAATTATATCCGTTTTATACATTAAGATACACTCAACCATAGATTTGGTACATGATAGACCTTGAAATGGGCTTCCCTGCTGGCTCAGATGGTCAAGAATCTGCCTGCAATACAGGATATCCAGGTTTGATCCCTGGGTTGGGAAGATCCCCTCGAGAAGGGAATGGCTACCCACTCCAGTATTCTTGCCTGGAGAATTCCATGGACACAGGATCCTGGCAGGCTACAGTCCATGGGGTTGAAAAGAGTTGGACATGACTGAGCAAATAACACTACTACTACTGGAAATTCAAATATTTGTGCAATGCATAAAATAAAGCATTTCTTAAACCTTAATTATCACTTGATCATTTAGCCAAAGCTGTGTCCCTGTGTACCACTGACTGAGTGGATAAATAAAATGTGGTAAATACATACAATGGAGTATTACTCAGCCTTAAAAAAGAAGGAAATTCACATTTGCTACAATATGGATGAACCTTGAAGACACAATGCTTAGTGAAATGAGCCAGTCCCTAAAGGTGAAAACAATCATACTATATGATTCTACCTATATGAGGTATCTAGAGTTGTCTAATTTTTAGAAAAAGAAGATAGAAGAATGATGATTATCAGGAGCTGGAGGTGGGAAGTGAGGAGGTGTTTACTGAATACAGAGTTTCAGTTTTATCAAGATGAAAAAGTCATGAAGGTTTCCTTCACAGCAGTGCAAATATACTTAATACTACTGAACTGTACACTTAGAAATAGTTGAGATGGTAAGTTTTATGTATTTTTTACCACACAAAAATTAAAAATCCCTGTTTATAGGTATTTCAATTCTTTCATGTTTTCTGGAATACAAAACTGCAACAATCACTAAAACCGAGGACAGAAATTAAAAATAATAATAACAGCTAACCCTTATTGGATCATTATTCTAGATCAAGCACTATGCTATTTTCTATTTCCTGTTTCATTTAATCATCATTACAGCTTTATGAGGTAGACAGCATCATCCATGCTGAGTTTACAAAGAGAAAACTGAAGTACAGCAGAGTTATATAATTTGTCCAAGATTACATAGCTAATGAGTAGTAGAACCTGCATATGGGCCCATGCAGTCTGGTTTGGATCAGTGCATCTAACTCCTGGGTACAGGGCTCATCAAACTAGTAAGAGACACTCTGGAGATGAATTTAAGCTCTCAGTCATTGGTTTGTGTTAAGTCGCTAAGTCATGTCTAACTCTGCAATCCCATGGACCGCCACACATCAGGCTTCCCTGTACTTCACTATCTCCTGGAGTTTGCTCAAACTCATGTCCACTGAGTTGGTTGGATGCCATCCAACCAACTCATCCTCTGTCGCCCCCTCTCCTCCTGCCCTCAGTCTTTCCCGACTCATTTTCTAATGAGTCGGCCCTTTGCATCAGGTGACCAAAGTATTAGAGCTTCAGTTTCAGCAGATACATCTTTTTTCTACACTTTCATCTCTGACAAATTTGCACTACATTCTCTCATTTCCCATCTTTCCTTCTTTCTTCCAAGGAAAAGACTCAGTCGCCTTAACCATATAAATCTTAGTTGTAAGAATTAAAAATTTCTCTTGATCCAAACATTTGAGCAGAAGCCACTCATCAACATGGCTCAAAATAACTAAAATTTTTCAGCACCTTCATTATCTGCTAGTATATCTTCATTGTTTTTGCCTGAGTAGTAGGAAAAGTAATAAACACAGAACTACTTAGAGGTTAATTCTCATTACTGACAGGAGCTTGTATTCAAGAAATGTGCAATCGCAACTACCCCTTGTAGAATCTAAACTAATTTCAATTTTTGTGTAAGACAAGCAGAAGGAACAAAAAGAAAGTGAAATCGCTCAGTCATGTCCGACTCTTTGTGACCCCATGGACTGTAGCCCACCAGGTTCCTCCATCCATGGGATTTTCCAAGCAAGAGTACTGGAGTGGGTTGCCATTTTCTTCTCCAGGGGATCTCCCCAACCCAGGGCTTGAACTCGGATCTCCTGAACTGCAGGCAGGTGCTTTACTGTCTGAGCCATCAGGGAAGGAAAAAAGGCTTCCAAATTAATGAGGTACTTAACCTGCCTGAGTTTCACTTTCATCATTTTCTCATTATCTCCTGGCAAGTTGTTGAGAAGATTAGGTTAGTTAATAGATACTAAACACCTAGCACACAATGCTTGGTACAAATTAAGTGTTTGATGGACAGTAACTACTATTACCATACATAAAGGGGGTTTACTGGCAGTCTTAGATACAAGAATCGGATGAGGTTGTCTTTATGATTCCTTCTCCAGTATCCTTCCAATCATGGTAGGCATGTAGTGTAACATGTTGGAGAGGCTCCAAACCCACCCGAGCAAGAGCAATGATGGCCACTCTTTGCCGCTTGAACCTCGCTTTATTATTGTGGCTGCTCCTCCACTAATATCTGTGCCCTGGAATCCTTGATTGGATTCCTGCCTTGCCCAGCAGTTCTCCCACTGACCAAGGTCCTAACCAGCACCCCAATCCTCACACATGTGCATTTCGTGCTGATGGCTCCCAGGGTCCTCAACTTTGGGTACCACCTGCCTCCTTCTTGACTTCTGACTACTTGCTACATAGGCCTGGCCAGCTGCCTGGGCCGCGGGGTGGGAGAGAGCTGGGGGCACGAATTGGATGTCTTTGCTTGAGTTGTGCTTTGTTTTGAAAACAGAACTTCAGGTTTCTGATGTGAGAAGCAGACATATTTTCACCCCAGGAGCACTGACCTTCTGCTCCTCAGTTACCAGCTTGGCCTACCTTCTCTGCTGGACTGCTCTGGCCTCCAAAACGCGGAGGCTCGGAGTTGATAACCCATCTGACTGTTTTTCCCCATCCTAACAAAATTCTTTCAGTTGTAACTCTTCATAACTTTTTATAAACATTTCTAGTATTGTGATTTCTCCTCATTTTCCCTTCTTTGGGTGAGAAATGCCTCCAAAGCTCACATTTTGGCACAAGAATCCCTAGATTGTTTTTATAGTCCCAGCGTAGTACTTCTTTGTTACAGCTCAATATTCCTAAATTTTGTTCCAAGTCATTATTTTACATTTATAAATATCGGGTTGTATTAATTGGTTCCAGCTTTCAAAATGTTCCATCAGAGGTTATTTTCTGCTATTTTGATAGTGGTTTCTAAACCTTAAAGTGCCAAGGCCCTGATGTGGGCCATGTTCTCTAAGCATCCCTGAAGGACTGATGTGGGACAGAAAAGATACGCAGACCCTGGGCCTCTCTGTGCTCTTTGAAGACTATACTGGCCATAATAGCTTCAAAGAATTTCAACAAGTTCCTAAGACATGACCTTCGCTTTCCGAAAACCACGTTGGCCAGGCTTGTCTTAATCAAGCTGTGCTTTTCTAAGCATCCTTTTACTTGATCTCCTGCAGCAGTTTTTAATACTTTCCCTACAAGTGAAGTTAAACTAACTGGCCTGTAATTTCCTGGTGTGTCCCTAAGCTCTATGAAATAACGGCATTAGGTTGGCTACCTTCCAATTCTTCCTGAATTTTTTAGTTTTGTTTTAAAACACAGGATTGAAAAGGCCAGAGAATGCTTCCTGTCTCGCTTTCCCTTCGTTCCTTCCATGACATACTGCTCTCTCTGTTCCCAGTAGATCTGCCATTTTAATAACTTCAAACCTCTTAAATGTGTTCACATATTATTTGTTCCTATCTCTGAAGCATGAGTTTTCCATTTTTCATTTTGACAAGGGCCACCCCCCAAAACAAGGGCTTACAATTCTATCAAATAGACTTAATTCAAGGCACTGTTTAAGGAATGAGTTTCACATTAGGAATCTGGAAAAGGGTGGAAACGAGATAATAATTAAGCCTCTGTCCTTACTTGTGAGTTATTATGAATACATGTTGGGGAAAAATTTGAGAAATATGTCTACACACGCAGGAGTAGGGATCAAAAATGGAACTATTACCTCTGGGGGTTCTAATCCAATGTACTAGAAAAGTGTCTTTAAAAATGTGGTGAAACTAATTAGATCTGAAGATATAAAAATTTGCATCCTATACTTGTTTAAACTGCATTTGGTTGATACAAAAGGCTTTCCACATTTAATGATCTCCCCAAATTATTTCCTAATGGAAAAGCCCATCTTAATATACTTTGAAAAAAGGTTTTGTTTTTTACTGATGGGGTAAAGAGGAAAATTAATAATTATTTGTATTTGTAAAATTGCAATGTATTACATGAAGTTTAGGACTGTCCATGTTTGTTATTGTATAGAATTGACTATTCTTTGAAGTGAGCCATAAATGAGGATATAAAAACCTTTATTCTTTATGGATGACTTTGTTTCAGCAGACTATTGGGATTTTGTTTGTATAGTGACCCGATTTGTCTTTTCTGAATAAGTCAGAGACAGGCACATAAACCACAGTCTGTGTGTGGACAGAGTCTCGCTTCCCATAGTGAGGTACAGTAATCACCATTATGAAATAAGAACTACGGAGCGCAATACAAAACTTTTAAGACAGCTGACTCTGATTTCAGATAAGTTGGGTAAATGATCCCTTTGACCAGTTGGTACTTTTTTCTTTCTTATTTATCAAAGCCACAATGTCAAAGTCTGAAAATTTTACATCTAAGAGAGTTTCAGAAAAACATCTATTTCTGTTTTATTGACTATGCCAAAGCCTTTGACTGTGTGGATCACAATAACCTGTGGAAAATTCTGAAGGAGGTGGGAATACCAGACCACCTGATCTGCCTCTTGAGAAACCTGTATGCAGGTCAGGAAGCAATAGTTAGAACTGGACATGGAACCACAGACTGGTTCCAAATAGGAAAAGGAGTATGTCAAGGCTGTATATTGTCATCCTGCTTATTTAACTTCTATGCAGAGTACATCATGAGAAACGCTGGGCTGGAGGAAGCACAAGCTGGAATCAAGATTGCTGGAAGAAATATCAATAACCTCAGATACGCAGGGATATGCAGGGAGAAGGCAATGGCAATGGCAACCTAGTACTCTTGCCTGGAAAATCCCATGGACGGAGGAGCCTGGTGGGCTGCAGTCCATGGGGTCATGAAGAGTGGACAGGACTAAGCGACTTCACTTTCACTTTTCACTTTCATGCATTGGAGAAGGAAATGGCAACCCACTCCAGTGTTCTTGCCTGGAGAATACCAGGGATGACGGAGCCTGGCGGGCTGCCATCTACAAGGTTGCACAGAGTTGGACACAACTGAAGCGACTTAGCAGCAGCAGCAGCAGATATGCAGATGACACCACCCTTATGGCAGAAAGTGAAGAAGAACTAAAGAGCCTCTTGATGAAAGTGAAAGAAGAGAGTGCAAAAGTTGGCTTAAAGCTGAATGAACATTCAGAAAACTAAGATCATGGCATCTGGTCCCATCACTTCATGGCAAATAGATGGGGAAACAGTGGAAACAGTGGCTGACTTTATTTTTTGGGGGCTGTAAAATCACTGCAGATGGTGATTGCAGCCATGAAGTTAAAAGATGCTTACTCCTTGGAAGGAAAGTTATGACCAACCTAGACAGCATATTCAAAAGCAGAGACATTTCCTTGTCCACAAAGGTCCATCCAGTCAAGGCTATGCTTTTTCCAGTAGTCATGTATGGATGTGAGAGTTGGACTATAAAGAAAGCTGAGCACCAAAGAATTGATGCTTTTGAACTGTGGTGTTGGAGAAGACTCTTGAGAGTCCCTTGGACTGCAAGGAGATCCAACCAGTCCATCCTAAAGGAGATCAGTCCTGGGTGTTCATTGGAAGGAGTGATGTTGAAGCTGAAACTCCAATACTTTGGCCACCTGATGCAAAGAGCTGACTCATTTGAAAAGACCCTGATGCTGGGAAAGATTGGGGGCAGGAGGAGAAGGGGAGGACAGAGGATGAGATGGCTGGATGGCATCACTGACTCGATGGACTTGAGTCTGGGTGAACTACGGGAGTTGGTGATGGACAGGGAGGCCTGGCGTGCTGCGATTCATGGGGTCGCAAAGAGTTGGACACGACTGAGTGATTGAACTGAACTGGGCTGAACTTATAAATGCTCAGATACCTTAGTCACAAATGGGAGACTTTTTGCATGTATCATACACACAGAGCTTTCTCATAGATAACATTTCAGTTGGCTTTGAATGTCCATCAATATTTTCCTTTTGGTTTTTGTCAGAACTGAGTATACTGGCCAATGAACAGGTCAGATTCTCTCTTTGGACCATGAATGAGTGAGTGAGTGAAAGTCACTAAGTCGTGCCTGACTCTTTGCAACCCCATGGACTCTAGCCTGCCAGGCTCCTCTGTCCATGGAATTCTCCAAGCAAGAATACTGGAGTGGGTAGCCATTCCCTTCTCCAGGGGATCTTTCCAACAAGGGATTGAACCTGGGTCTCTTGCATTGCAGGCAGATTGTTGACCATCTGAGCCACCAGAGAAGTCCATTATGTGGACCATGAAGCACACACAAAAATATTTGTGCACATTTAGAGAATAAACTTAAACACAGGCATGAATATTAAAGCATAGATTTTTTTCCCAGTGTTTTAGATGGTTTTACATAAAATTCCACCTTTAGGATTTTAAAGTTGTAATTAAGCTATGTACAGGTACATACACATATACATTCCTAATTTGTACACATGGCACCATGTAAGGACAAATTTAGTACATGTGCAGTCTGTCTTCTCTTCCCTTCCTGTTCCTTTGCTTGAGCTGTTTGTTCCCTTTATATAGAATGTCCCCACATTCGAAAGTCAGGACCTATCTCTACCCAAGGGTGGGCAGCTTTGATCCCAGTGAAAAAAGACTGGGTATGTGGCAAAGTGCAAAAATCTGAGGCTATGTATTTAACTATGGTAAATTCATCAAATCCAATTTCCTCAAATTTTCTAATTTCTAAAATTCCTACCTTCTTTATGCTTCCATTGCCCTCTATGTAAAATGGGGATATATATGTACGTATATATATAGCATATAATTTTAATTATAGTATGGGTCAATTGGGAAAATATATTTAGAAGATGAAAACTGGCAGCTCCACTTCCTTTCCAATGCCACCTTCTCTGCAAGGCTCCTCTAGCTCTCACCACCTAGGCTAACCTAACCTCATCTTCTGTGAAATGCCCAGAACACTCCATTTCTCCTTGATAGACTTCAATGACAATTTTCTGCATTGTGTGATACAATTTAACAAACGTATACTGAATACCTACTCTGTGTCAGGCATGTCTATTTTCTTTTCTTTTTTCCCCCGTAACTAATCCTTAAACTTCTTGAGGTTAGGATCTGTATACTATTCATATTCCACTCCTTCCACTGTCTAGATAGTCTGACACCTAGTGCTTGAACAAGAATGTATTTATTGTTTGGCATTTAGTAAAACTGGCTGCTAATAATGCAAGAAATGTCTGTATATCCATTCTCATATGTGTACACATCTTCATATAGAATTACATGGTGGAAATTATACGTAATGCCAGTATAAGGGATCACAACCATCTTCATCCTCATGATGAAATACTACCAGTACTACTACTAGAACGATGAAGTGATAACTAACATTCCTGAGACCGTATACAAAGGGGCAAATTCTCTTTCCATTCCCACATGGGTCTTTGGAGTAGTTCCTTCCAGAGCAAAACCAGTTTCCCTAAAGAGAAGGCGAAAGAACACGAGGACCGCTGTCTCTGTGGAATCACATTAGCAGAAACCTAAGCATGTTTTCAAAGAATGATAATTTATAAATAAAGACTATCTCACAAACACAGTATGGTGGCTAGATGAAATTCTCAAGTTTCAGGGGGAAATTACATAATTTCAAAACGAGGCTGTGTGTACATAGCACCGAGCCATCCAAATGAAAGCTTGAGCAAATCACTGTGGAATGCGGTCTTTGCTGGCCCGACATTTCAAGTCGTTATTGGAAATATGTAATGTGGTTCTGACACTCTTTTACTACTCATGGATCAACTGCATTAGAGTGAAGTTTCCCTTGAATGCTCTGCTCCTAATCGACCGCAGTTTGGGAAACCAGAAAGCCAAATAGGTTAGAATTGTGTTTAAAGTAGGAATGAAGAGGCTCTGACTTAAGGCTGATGAGAGTATCCTACAAATAGAAGTCAGTGTCAGTGCTTAGCCTTTATATTATCTATTTTGAGTTCTCCCTCCTCCAAAGTGGAGATTTAAAAGGAAACAGAACTCTATGAATTTCCCATGTAACAGAAGTAATTTTGTTGGATTATCTTTTCTTCCTTTGAGAAGAAAAATACAAGACTTCCTAAACGGGCTCTTGAGGAATTCACCTGCGGCCACTGTCCTAGTTGCTGCTGCTGCTGCTGCTGCTAAGTCGCTTCAGTCGTGGCTGACTCTGTGCGACACCAGAGACGGCAGCCCACCAGGCTCCCCCATCCCTGGGATTCTCCAGGCAAGAACACTGGAGTGGGTTGCCATGTCTTTCTCCAATGCATGAAAGTGAAAAGTGAAAGTGAAGTCGCTCAGTCATGTCCGACCCTTCGTGACCCCATGGTCTGCAGCCTACCAGACTCCTCCGTCCATGGGATTTTCCAGACAAGAGTACTGGAGTGGGGTGCCATTGCCTTCTCCAAAGATTTTAAGCAGAAGTAGAGCTAAGAGCAGGCTGTCTGCATGCCTGGAAGGTCCAGAGGTCCTCAAAGAGTTTGGCTTCTGGGCCTCTTTCATGGCCACCACTCCTAACTGCCTTGAGACTCTCAGTAGGCACTGGTTGTAGCATTTCACTTCTCTTGGGAAGAGGGGCCAAAACAGGTCCTGAGTGTGGAGGGACTGAGGTTGGTAAGTATGGAGGGACTAAGGTTGGAGATGTGCCCTCTTCCCCAGGTGTGCATGCTGGCCTTGGCTGACACTACCCAGGAGCCCTCATTGGATCCACTTTTGCTACAGTGACTGACATTAATGCAGGTCTGGTGCACCCCATGTCCATCTCTGTGGTGCACATCCTGCCTTCCCTTTTCTTCTGAAACCATTCTGTGAGCCGGTGTGGGAAGCTTGTTGCCCAAATGCTCCCCTGGAAGAATGTGGGGGAGCCAGATGTGAGATGGACCTCCTCCGAGTAAAGCCTCCTCAGAGTCACAGCACAGATTGGAGACGAATGGCTTTCTAATTGAACTCTGGGTCTGTAACATCGGGCTATCCCACATCCAAGTCAAGATGCCTGTCCACATCAGATGTAAAAACTGGCCCGTTATCATCCCTGATTTTCTCTGAGCATCTTTGAAGAAGAAAGAGTCCTTTGGGTGGGAGGGGGAGGGGGGGCTAATTGATCCCAGGCCTGAGAATTGGACGTGGATTTCTATGGCTACTTCAGAAGAAAACTTCCAATATTTTAAATCCAGGTATCACATAATGTTTCAACTTGTGCACACACATGTGGGACATCCTAACAAAAGATAGAAGGCACGTTCTCTGACCTTAACAGTGCAGAACGAGTTTTTCATGACAGCAGGGGTAGTGCAGCAAGAGTTAATGCTACAAAACCCACAGTATTGGCAGTCGTAAATAAATCCAGGGGAGCTCGTTCAGATAGTACTCAGGCAACACTACAGAGCCTATTATGAAACCATCCAAGAACCGAGACACATAAAAACTTTATTAGTCATCACTGAAATAAAGTGCAAACAAGTTTGTTTTGAAAGATCCCCAAATCTTTATGCTTTTGGTCAGCAGAGTCATAAAAATAGTTCCTGACAAATTTTAAGCGATATTCGAATTAATTGTTGGATTTTTACAGTTTCTTGTAAGTTGGATATTAACAAGGCCGGGTAAGAGGAAAGCCCTTGTACTGAGCCTGAGTTCTAAGTCCTTTGCACAAACCCACTGGCCAGCCAGGCCAGATTTTTGCATCTGCTAGAAGCGGAATGGACCATTAATCTGAAGATTATTGTTATTTTCACACTGATTAAAGTAGAATGTGAAGTGTACACAAAGTTCACAAATGGATGGAAAATTATTCCAGTTGTTTCTCTGTCATGTGCAGGAAGCACTTTCTGGGGCATTTTTACGCTGCTTCTTTGGTGAAACTAACACTTTGTAATACACCAATAACACGACCCCCTTTAATACCATCACACACTCAGTAATTACCATAAAAAAGTATGACCCAACACTTTCATATATACACATTGCTGATTTATAGTCTTCAATTGGACACAGTGATAGTATAGACAATGTGGGACAACTTTTTTCCTAAAGGGGGATTTTGTTAAAAGGGAAATAGATTTTTTTACATGCCCAACATTAGGAACAAACAGCCCCAAAAATGAGAGGGGATTTGCTGTCAAAAAATGAATTAATTTTTTTAAAAAAATGACTATAAAATTATTACTTCAATTCTTGTTTTTTAAAAAATTACAAAAATGTCTTCAATCAACACATTTACCTACCTCATAATATAAGGGAGCATTATTACCACCTACAGGTTTCTTTGCCTTTTTAGATGTACTTCCAAAAAGTGCACTTGATCCATTGACCTGTAAGAAAATTCATTCATAAGGAAAAAGTAGGGCTTACTTAAAGAATACTTAGATAGATGTTCCTTTTAAGTACCTAGGTGACTTGAGGGATTGGGGAAGAGATAGCCATCAGTTAGTGCAAATATTTATAGCCACTTTGGTAAGCCATTAGTAATCGTATGAGGACGTGCCATCTGATAGAACTTCTCTGCATTATTGTTCTCCTCCAACCTCTGACAGCTAGGATTCTTTGGAGGCTTCGTTTTTCCAGTTAGTTATGGCCTTCCTTGGAACATTAAATAGTTTAGTCTTTTATTGCTATTGAGACCTTTATTAAATAATTCCTCACAAAACCTAGCATGGAGCCTAGTATGACCTCAGACATTTTTGTTGAATGAATGGATGCTGAAAGGGCAGCATTCACGAACAAAAAACAACCACTTCCAGATTAGATCTTTCCAAATTTATTCTAGCTAAGTGTTTCAGCAAAGTCATGCACCCAAACTTACCAAACCGCCCAAGAATGTGTTAGTTTTATTGATTTCATTACTTTATTATTTTAAGAAAGACGTCTCCAACGGGCGTCGGGGTGAGAAGGGACAGGTACCTGCTGGACGATGTCTTGCCAGGAGACAATACTGAAGAGTCTGCGCTGAGGGACTTGGACAGCGAGGGTGAGAGCGCGAATGAGAACCTCGTCCTCGATCCGGTTTCCAACGACAAAAGCGATGGAGCCCTTCCAGTCGTTCTGTGACAAAATCAGAAGGAATCAGGTTCTAAGTACTCCTGGCGAGGTAATTTTGTGTCAGAGGCTTCCACTGACAAACAGGGTAACAGTCCTAGAAACCTTACTTTAAAGACAGGCTGACCTTATGGTGTATGTGGGTTTTTGATTCAAGCAGCCACAAGGCGGCAGTGTTGTGCCAAATTTCATGCAACTTGCCCAAAAAGCGATTTCCCTGAGAAATGAGACCTACATTTTAAAGAAGACAGTTTTTAATTTTTTTAATGACACATTTTCACTATAATGCTGTGCAATAATACTTTGGTATTGGAAAGCAATAGTTCATCTGTATGTTACATATGTGCATGAATGTAAAATTTCCAATGCAGGAATCTTTGTTTTGTTCCCTGATACATCATAAGACTCTAAACACTGCTAGGAAAATAGGAGGAGCTTGATAAGTATTTTTTGATTGTTTGGTAATATTGAGTGAGTTGCCAAATAGGCTTTTTTTACATGAGGTAAAATTCAATCCCAGAGTTTTTGATGTAAAATATTTTTCACTATTCACCATCCATGGATCTAGTTTTTGTAAAGCACCGAACTAGAACACATATTCTCCTCCTAATGTAAACACAACACTCTCATTGCTAATTCATATGCGAGTTCTTTTCACTCTCAAGAAATAGGCTGCAGTTTTAAACTTGAACATGAAATGTTTCATCAAATAAAAAAATAAGTTACTAAAAAACAATATATTTATTCAGTAATCCCTTTCTATTATAATTTTGTTGGGAAGAAGCAATTCTCTGGAGGAAATGAGGAATGGAATTGACTGACTTTCCCATGATGTGGTGCTGCTGCTGCTGCTGCTGCTGCTAAGTCGCATCAGTCGTGGCTGACTCTGTGCGACCCCATAGGTGGCAGCCGACCAGGCTCCCCCATCCCTGGGATTCTCCAGGCAAGAACACTGGAGTGGGTTGCCATTTCCTTCAATGCATGCAAGTGAAAAGTGAAAGTGAAGTCACTCAGTCGTGTCCGACTCTTCGCGACCCCATGGACTGCAGCCTACCAGGCTCCTCTGTCCATGGGATTTTCCAGGCAAGAGTACTGGAGTGGGGTGCCATTGCCTTCTCCAGGAAAGCCAAACTCATGCAAATCAGGTCTATTGCTTTTGAACACTCACTGCCTTGGGGAGATGGACCAAGCAAATGTGATACATTCATCAGGAAAGGGAGACAATAATAAGGGAGGACACCCTGGCCCTGTGACCTCTTTAGACCTTAGTTTCTCCATTTATAAAATAAAGGGGTTGGACAGAGGCATATGTAAGATTTCCTCTAGCTCCATTCCAGAGATCTGATAAAAACAGAGTAAAATTCACCCTTGGTCAATTCCAGAATATTGTCTAAGAAGATCTGGAAAGATTTTATAGAAATTTAATGAAACACATACTTTTCCATGGTTCTCTGGGTTTCTGTCCAATTCATGTGTCAAGGTAATGATAAGAACTAGAGTATAGATGGGAGAAAAGACAAATTCTTCTTTACCATCAAAGAGTGACTATTGTTAAATGTCTCTTACTTCTCTGCATGGGAACTCACTAACCCTAACCACATAACAAAACCCACACAATTTCCAGTGTTGCCACCAAAACAAATAACACACATAAAAGCATAAAAATGTCTGTTTAATCTACAAAGTGTGTATTTGTGTTTGTGTACATGTACAAGCATGCATGTAGGTGTGGCTCTGCATTTCCTTCTGTTAAACTGGATTTAAAATCTTTTTTTGTTGACTAATTCACCATAGGAAGACTGAGCATCTGTTTTTCAAATAGCCTGAGTCTGAAAAGCAAGTGTGATATTTATAACTGGAAAAAAATTCCATAATCACCAAACGACCTTTCTCCACATTGGATAACTTTTCTTTCCTCTCGTCTGCTCCCTCAGTCAAAACTGCAATGACAATCATCATTAAAGAAGAAAAATCTTTCCTTCCTTAGGAAAGTAGATGAAGTTCCTGAACAGGCAATGCCTTGATGTTCCTATGAGTTATAGTTTCTACACTGAAGATTTTAATGGCTACATTTACCCGCTTATCCCACACCCTCTTACAGATTTCCTAGCCAGTTTTCAAAAGCTAATGGTGACGAGAAATGGCTGCCTCTCAGCTCTTTGGGGACAATTCACAAAGAGGGCATCGTAATCCACCATCTACCCATTAGTGTCTGGCATTCGAGACAGGTGCTGACTATTTCAGATCGGAAAAAGAAAAAAAAAGGTGAGGGAAAGAGGAGGAGGTAGGAGGTAACAATTATTGAAATCTGCCATGTGTCAGGCATATGTTATCTCATTGAATCCTTAAGTAATCCCTTTAAATAGGGGCACTAATACTTTATAGATGGAAAAACAGAGGCCCAACGAAGTTAAACAGCTTGTTTCAAGGTCATTTTGGCAGAACTTCATGGAGACCACATACATGGCTCACAATTTTGTGATTATTTCAGAACAGTTTTGAGAGCAAGCCTTTAGGTTCTGAGCGCCTTTCCATAATCCTTAAATTGCACCTAATGGCTATTTTGGCCACAGTATACCTAATAGAGGATGATTTATATCACATGTTCAAGTATATAGAGGTTTCAAAATAGATGATGTATTAAAACTTTAAAATGTCTAAGATTACTTTTTTTTTTAATCAAAAACTATTTTACAAAGGCTAAAAGAGTTTGAGGAAATTTTCCCAAGCTTGTCTCTCTCTCAAAGCCCATTGTTCTTGTTGCTTTGCACTGTAGGAGTGCATCTTGACACAAAATCTTTTCCTCTGATTATTGGCGAGGTACTGAGACTCCTGGGGTCCCAGTGATCACCCTGTGACAGACTGCCTGCACTAGAGCAGGAGGAGATTTGTTCACGTTCAGAATTCTCTGCAAGGTCCGTTGGGAGCTAGGCCAAGTGCCTCCATTGGAAGGGGTCAGAGTTCAGTTGAGGTCTACTTTCTGCACTCTCAAGCCCACCAAACACCTACTCTAAAAATTGAGTCTATTTGGCAAAATAGGACCGACCAAGGACTTTGTTGGAATCATGGATTAGTGTCTGATTACATCACCAGAACCCAGGGAAGCATGAAATGGACTGATCAGAGAGTAATAACACAAAGATTGCCTGCCCAGAAGGATGCTCTCACTGGCATTCTGCACTAGGGGGCAGCGAGATGCCAGGAAACACACAATACTCTCATCAGAGAGAGCAATCATTTCCAACTGTGTCTAATTAGGAGACTCGTTAACTAAGTGATGCTCGGCAAATATAAATTTTGAACTTTTTTCTTAGTATTTCAGGATAATGGTAGATTTCAAATCTCTCCTATCTGGCTGCAGTATTAAAAACAGGAAATTAATTTGGAAAAAAAATTAAACCCAATTTAAATTTGGCAAAATACTGTTGAAATGCACCCTTCCACCGGTATCCCACCCTAACATGCAACTAAGCACAGTCCTTAAACTTGAGTTCACAGGGCAGCAAACGAAGTGAGCACAGAGAAAATGAGTGTTGACCAGAAAGGACAAATGAAAGTGCAACACACCGAACCTGATTCATCACACTCCTGAGTCCTGCAGGGTTCCTACCTGTGTGCGAATTTGATTAAGACAGTTCAAGAAGCTTGGGTGTAATTAGCAGCATGAGCCTAGAGAAAGAAACCATTAATCATCTTCGGAAAACTACACTAGATGTATCCAACAGTGAGGGAAGAGGGTTTCAGTCTGGCACATCTCAAACACCTTAGAATAAAATCAGCTTTCTATTGCTGGCAGACATCTACTGAACATGCTTAGTGCCAAGTCTTGCCCTCGAGTAGTTATTGATAAAGTCATTCCCAGGATGGAATGAAGTCACGAATGGACACAATCCATTACCTTCTATTTACTTTATCAGCCTCACCTAATTTGAAGCCTGGCAGGAGGGTGCCCTAACCCAAACACATGCCCGACTCCTACGGCAAGAAAGTACTCAAGTAAATGCAGAGAATCTGGCTGCTCACATAAACCCACTGTCCCAGAGACACACGGTAGAGTCATAACAAATTTTCTTTCATACACTGAAAATTCTCCAACTTTTACTTAGGCATTCCTATATTCTAATATAATTACCAAAACCCCTTCAAATGTAAGTGAAAAGTAGTAGAGTGTAGGGCACTTAATTCAATATGCTGTCATGAACCATAATGGAAATGAATATGTAGAAAGAATATATGTATATATATGTATAAATATATATACATATATGTAAAACTGAATCACTTTGCTGTATAGAAGAAAGTAACACAGCATTATAAATCAAATATACGTCAATAAAATAAATTGAAAAAAATAAGTGAAAAGTAGCTTTTCCATAATGAGAGTGAGATTTCTTCCTTCTGTTAGCACAATTGATTGGCTGGTACAGGGAATGACAAGGGCAGATATGCATGTACTCTCTTCTGCGTCCTTTGCTAGTGTCAGGGGATCTGCTGTCCTGGATGATCGGGGTGAGATTCCCTCAGTCCTCTACCCAGAACTGATCGGAACCTGTGGAGCTCTATGAAGCAAAAAGCCCTATAAAGCCCCAAATAAAATCAATGCAACATTGAAAAATTCAGGTTTTTGTTGAGAGTTATTTAACACTGTGCAGATATGCAAACCTGTACTTTATGTCAATACTCTGCTGAAAGGATAACCTTTTTGTTAAGTAGATTTACTGCCTAATGGACAGGGATTTGTGAATGTCTTTCTCATAACAGCGTTTTTCCTTCAAAAAGAGTCTTGGATCTCCATCAGCAAAGGAGTGTTAGTATGGGCTGTTGGCCAGAAGAAGAAATATTTTTATTACATTGAACTGGCTGCTATAATCATATTTGTTAAAAGGGGATCCTAACTGTAAAGTGAGTTGGAAATATAAGTTAAAAATTGGGTACACATTGCTATGTAACAAACAAGAACAATACAAAGGACCGGGATGCAGTTTGACTGTCTTTACTAAATAAGTTCGCTTCCCTGGTGTCTCAGATGGTAAAGAATCCGCCTGCAATGCGGGAAACCTGGGTTCAATCCCTGGGTTGGGAAGATCCCCTGGAGGAGGGCAGGGCAACCCACTCTAGTAATCTTGCCTGGAGAATCCCCACAGACAGAGGTGCCTGGTGGGCTACAGTCCATGGGGTCGCAAAGAGTTGGACACCACTGAGTGGCTAAACACAGCACAGCACATGGATGCTTCTTTAATTATAGGTTTCTCACAATTTATTACAAAGGCTACAGTTTGGCATCTCATCACCATGCTGTTATAAGTGTTCCTTATTTAGGAATTATTTCACAGAACTGTCACATTTTCTCAAGGAGACTGTAAGCCCTTTAGATTGGAAAAATTGTTTTATGTGCTTTTGGAGCTCATAGTGCCCAGTAGTGAATGCAAAACAGAGCAGGGCTCTCTCTATGTAAATATCTGTTAATCAACAGAGAAGATGCTTAGAAAGAAATCTGACCCTGGGAATCATAAAGTCCTAGAATGTCAGGGCTGAGCAGGACCTACAGTCCCTAACCTTGAAGTCCTTTGGGAGAAAAACAGACTGGATCTGATCTAACATGGTTCATATCAGGGGTCAGTAACAAGGGTGTGGGAAGCCAAACCCTGCTAAGCCATCCCCCTGCTAAGATCTGTTTCCTGGGAGTGACTCAGACCAGTAGGCAGACTGGCAGCTAGGGGAAGGAGGCAGCTCTTTCTGAGAGGAGGGAAAAGCCAGAGAATCACATAGACATACGTGCTGACTAAAAAATGACTCCTCCCACCTCTGTCCTTCTTCCTACTTTCTCCCATCTCCCATCAAAAAGGCCATTGGTGGGCAGTTCCCGCTTCCCTTTCACCTATTGACTACGGGCTGCAAATTCTATGCTTCCTTTCTCTTTTAAGATGCCTTTGACATTCTTAGGGGCTTGATTTTAGGGTGGAAGGTATCAGAGTAGGGTGGGGAGAGAAGGAACCACACATAAAATGGGTCATCTAGGTCCAGAATGTACACCTGATTCTTGTCTCCTGCAGCAACACCACCCTCTCTGAACACACTCTGACTTTGTCCAAGAGTGTGGTAGTCGTCCTTGTTGTTCAGTCGCTCAGTTGTGTCCAACTCTCTGAGACCCCATGGACTGCAGCACACCAGGTTTTCCTGCCCTTCACCATCTCTGGACCTTTGCTCAAATTCACATCTATTGAGTCAGTGATGCCATCCAACTATCCTGTCCTCTGTTGTCTCCTTGTCCTCCTGCTTTCAATCTTTCCCAGCATCAGGGTCTTTTCTAACAAATCAGCTTTGGCCGAATTTTCTGACTTCATCCAGGAGTGTGCTGAATCAGATTGCCCACAGCGCTTCCTGACTCTATTCAGTGAGGCTGTGTTGATAGCCTGAAATTTGCTGCGGTGGGAGCATTTACACTGTGGCAATAGCAATGCTACGAATCAGAGCTTCCCTCCTGAAGAGCAGGTTATTAAATATTTAGCAGCACACTGTGGCCCCATCCCAGGAAGGTCTGTGGGTCTGAGACTGACTTAGAGCTGATCTTGACTTAAAACGCCAAGGCTGTCGCTGAGAAAATACTGAAGGGCAAAGCAGATTTTCTCCATCCTCCCCCTTCCTGCCCCTAACACACATTGTGCAGCCGTGTGGCATGTGAATTCATAATTAAATGTCTGTTGAGGCTGGTTCAGTGGTGGCCGGGCCTTTAGCACTATCCTTCAAAATGGGCTCTATAAAAGCAGGTGACGAGGTAAGGACAGAGAGGCCACTGTGGTAGAAGCGGGGCCAACCCACTCCAAGGCTCTCCTTTCCTCTTGGCCATCTCAGGGGTTACTTCCTCACTCAGGACCTGAGCACTGTGGCTGTTGTAGTGGGAGGTCCCCACTACTCCCTGCCCACAGGTGATGAAGCTGCCTCATACTCTGGTGGCCTCTTGGAAAGGCATTGGTCATTGTGGCATAGTGATCTTTGAGCCTAGCCTCAGGATACATAATGCCTGTTTTTGAAGCTCATCGAACCAGCTGTGCATCCTTGGGCAAGTTACTTAACTTCTCTGTGCCTCATGTATAAATAAGGGCAACTACAGTACCTTGCTGCTAAGTCACTTCAGTCATGTCCGACTCTGTGCAACCCCATAGATGGTAGCCCACCAGGCTCCCCTGTCCCTGGGATTCTCCAGGCAAGAACACTGGAGTGGGTTGCCATTTCCTTCTCCATTTAACTCTAATCCCTGTCTTTTCAAAGCTGATGATGGGTTGACATCTCTGACAGATCTACGCTTGGGATTGTTTTAAAGATTGAGTGAGAAAATCTATAGAGAGCCTTTCTCGGCACAGCACTTAGCAATAATCAAAGCCATCATGATGGATATTATTTTGGGTGCTTCTCCTTGTGTTAGTCATTAGAACAAACATAGTTATCCCATACATGCTCTTTCAAGTGTGGAAAGCTTATGGGTGAACCAAGAAAAAAACCAAACAATATCAACAGCTGCCTCATGAGTGACAGTCAATTTGTAAAACAGTTTTCTTTTGATAACAATAAACTTGTTAATTAATATATTTTTAAAATATTTTAGGTCTTTGCAAGATGGTAAAAAATCATGAACACAGTATATTTAGAACTCTACAGGTATAGAATTTTGGGAGCTGTGGGAGAGAATGCGAGTGTGAGGCAGGAGAAAGCTTTAAATCATTTTGTACTTGGCGCAGATCTGTCAGAGATGTCAACCCATCATCAGCTTTGAAAAGACAAGGATTAGAGTTAAATGGAGAAGGCAATGGCACCCCACTCCAGTACTCTTGCCTGGAAAATTCCATGGATGGAGGAGCCTGGTGGGCTGCAGTCCATGGGGTTGCTAAGAGTCGGACATGACTGAGCAACTTCACTTTCACTTTTCACTTTCATGCATTGAAGAAGGAAATGGCAACCCACTCCAGTGTTCTTGCCTGGAGAGTCCCAGGGACGGGGGAGCCTGGTGGGCTGCCATCTATGGGGTTGCACAGAGTCGGACACGACTGAAGTGACTTTAGCAGCAGTCCGTTGTTACAAACGGTAGAGTTGGTAGGTGTGCACAGGCCGAACAGTGGGTCTGGATGGGAAGGGTTGGTGGCCCCAAAAAAGTGCCGAAGTTTTACTGCATGTGCTCAAAAATGCAGAGACTAATGCTGGACTTTATGGCATAGATGTAGATTCTCTGGTCATTGAGCAGGTCCAAGTGAAACAAAGCCCCGCGGGTGCAGGATTTACAGACCTCCTGGTCGAATCAATTCCTCCATGAGCCCTCCCGGCCACAATGAGATTATCCTTACAGAAAAAGAACAGATTGTTCCTAAACCAGAAGAGGAGGTTGCACAGAAGTAAAAGACAGCTCAGAAGAAACTGAAGAAACAAAAACTTATGGCCTGGAAATAAATGCTGCAAAAAATAGATGCAAATAAAAGTTAAAAAAAAAAAAAAAAGCAAAGTGACTGAAGTTTATTCTGGATAGAGACCCTTAGGGCAACCCTCTCTCTGGATAAGACCTGTTGCTGCTGTATTCTGGCTCCCCTGTGTCCTGATGGGTGAATTTCTAGAATTCCCCATCCATTCTCTTGGGTAGAATAAAAGTATCCACATCACTTCCTATTCAACTCAGAGTCTTAATAGTTGATTTTGCTAACTGGATAAATATACCCCAAGATTTTGGTAAAATTAAAAGAAAAAATTTTTAAGTATTTTCTTCTTTCCAAGCTACCTACAGTTTTCAAAGGAATCACAGTGACTCCTGGACTAACTCAAAGGGATGCCCTGCTGAGGAAGGTATTTTAGACAATGGGCTGGGGCAGTGGAAAAGGCTTCGCTAGAATTATATCACCTAGATAACTTCCTCCTGTGCCCCTGTGCCTGGCATATAGTAACATTCAATAAATATTCCTGGAACTTAGCAGCCAAAACCACACACTAAAGAGAATTTTCACACATTCTTAATATGGGAATGCCAACTAAGTACGTGGCATTTTATCAGCTACACTTAGCACTTTGGAGGGAACCATGTCTCTGGATCAATGAGCATTTGAATGAAAGGGGGAGTATATTCTCTTGCAGTTTAGACAACACTACAATGCCTTGTGGAGAAGGCGATGGCACCCCACTCCAGTACTCTTGCCTGGAAAATCCCATGGATGGAGGAGCCTGGTGGGCTGCAGTCCATGGGGTTGCAAAGAGTTGGACACGACTGAGCGACTTCACTTTCACTTTTCACTTTCATGCATTGGAGAAGGAAATGGCAACTCACTCCAGTGCTCTTGCCTGGAGAATCTCAGGGATGGGGTAGCCTGGTGGGCTGCCATCTATGGGGTCTCACAGAGTCGGACACGACTGAAGTGACTTAGCAGCAGCAGCACAATGCCTTATATCCATTGATGAGAACTCAGCAGTCCAGAAACATCTTTTCTGTGTATGCACACTACTTGTCTGGTGATCCTTGCTTCATGAATTAACTATGATCACTAATTAAAATTATTGAAGTTCTGGTATAAATATGCAGAGCTTTGAGATGGTATCTAATTCTGCCTCTGTAGTTTCTCAGCCAAACAACCTTGGATCTATCTTTGTGACAATTTTCTCATTTATAAAAACGGATCTAATAACACAAACTTCCAAAGGTTGTTGTATATACACAATAAATAAATGTGTGTATATATTATATATATACACATATATTATATATATATACACCTTACAAAATGCTTCATATATATTGAAGCATTTTGTAAGTTGTAAAATTCCATGCAAAAAGCATATATATATGCTTTATATATATTGGAGCATTTTGTAAGTTGTAAAATTCCATGCAAAATAAAATATTAATACCTGTAAAGAAAAAATTCAAATTTTCTTTAGAAAGCCCTGCAAAAATGGGTTAAATCAGGTGATCATGTCTTTAATTTTCAACTTGGATATGTCCTGAAGATCTTCTGACAGCCTCTGAGCTTAGGCTGTTTGATTGTTTCTCTTTTGTCTCTCTGGTTTCTTGGCCCATCCCAGCAATCTAGCACATGAGTCTAATTCAGTTTTGCTCCATGCATCAGAGAGTTTTAAGACAGCTATTAAAACACCACATGGAAAAGCTTTGCAGGGAATTCTACTCCACATAGAAACCACAGAAACCACTACACACCTTAACTATCTCCCCGCCCCCCAGAGTTGGCTAAAATTACGGCTCCATTATGTTAGTACAAGCCAACCAGTTTTATTGCTTGGAGCAAAATCTGAGGTCCAAAATGAACTTCAGAGCATAAAAAGTAAGGCAAACCTCAAAAGGAAACAAGCTTCTTTGGGTTTTGAAACAAATATTACATATCAGAGGCATTCTTCTAACAGAGGAGACCAAGCAAAGCCAAGAGGCGTCCTGCTAATTGCTCCACAAATGTAAAACTGGAATCAGGGACTCACCCCAAAGAAAGATCTCTTTTCATCATCAGATATTAAAGGCTACAACCTTTCATCAATTCCCTTCTCAGACATGAGACCCTTATGTGCCTTTCTTGAGTCCCTTCAGTGTTGAGTTACTATCTTCCACATTAAAAACTAAGATATGTAAATATTTCTTTATTTATTTGGATGCCTTGGGTCTCAGTTGTGCCACCCGGGCTCCTTTGTTGCACAGCGCATGGACTCTCTAGTTGCGGCACACAGGTTCGAGAGCATGTGGGCTTCAGTGGTTGCAGTGCTCAGACTTAGTTGCTCCACAGGATGCAGGATCTTAGTTCCCTAAACAGGGATCAAACATGTGCCCCTTGTATTGCATGGAAGATTCTTAACCACTGAACCACCAGGGAAGTTCCTAAATATTAAGATATATTTTAAAGATATATTTTGGAGACTCAATATGAGCTCATTAGTTACTCAATTTTACTTTTTTGGCCTTGCTGTGTGGCCTGTGAGATCTTATTCTCCTGACCAGGGATCGAACCCATGCCCTCCAGATTGGGAGTGCAGAGTCTTAACCACTGGATCACCAGGGAAGTCCAAGTTACTCTACTTTAGCCCTTTCCTTCTGTTTTCTTTTTCCATTTTCCTTTCTCTAATTAAATGCCATTTATTCCCTAGGCATTGGACCTAATTCATGAACTTGTATGGATCTGGCACTAAGACTTCAAAATAAACAGCTGATGCTCTTTCTAATGAGCTATCCATGCCCCACATCTGGTTAGGGTTCTTGGTTAGGGTTATCTCACTTATTTGTTCACTACAAAGTCACTGATACAGCTTAATTTCTATGTCCCTCTTGAGTGAATGCAGAACATCTAAGGATGCGTCTGATTATCACAAGGATATAAGACTGTCCTGATTACCAGCCCTCTATCCTATTTGCCCCTAAATTCAAGAAAATGTCCAAGAAATGTCAGTGTTGTGGTAATCAAATTTCATTCCCCGTATGATCTCTGATACCTAGAAGCAGAACAAAAATTCTCTGACGACCTGATCTGATTTTTAAGCCTAAAACTGTGATCTTCAGATTATGTTATGGGAAGAAGGGGCATGCATGGATGATCCTGGCTGAGATCAGATCTTCTAGTGCCTGAGTTTTTGTTATGTGAGGAGGGAATGTTGCATCTATCTGAGCACTGGGGGTGTCAGGAAAACTGTAAGAGTGCATCTTGAGCAAGAGGTGTGGCAGAGAATCTGTGTCCTGACTCAATTCAACAAAAAAAGAGGCAGAGTCCTCCTCAACAAGCGTTTGTTTAATTGGTATGGTTAAATGTCCTTTATGTGGGATTGCCTTTGTGGCTCAGATGGTAAAGTATCCGCCTGTAATGCAGGAGACCTGGATTCGATCCCCGGGTCCAGAAGATCACCTAGAGCAGGGAATGGCTTCCCACACTTGGGTATTCTTGCTTGGAGAATTCCATGGACAAAGGAGCCTGGCTGGCTACACACCATGGGTTGCAAAGAGTAGGACATGACTGAAGTGACCAACACTCTAAATGTAACAAATTGTAAAGGATGCCCCCAAATGACCAAGATATGGGTCTGAAAGTGAGCTAATAGTGCTTATACTTCAAAATAAGTTCCTTAAAAGGCCTTTTTCTGTGCAGACTGACCACCCAGTTGCTCTGTCAGGGGAGTTAGGGTGCGTTGCTCTCCAGAGCTGATTCTTTGCAGCAATCCTAACTTTAATAGGAGAAGGCAATGGCACCCCACTCCAGTACTCTCGCCTGGAAAATCCCATGGATGGAGGAGCCTGGTAGGCTGCAGTTCATGGGGTCACTAAGAGTCGGACACAACTGAGCGACTTCACTTTCACTTTTCCTTTCATGCATTGGAAAAGGAAATGGCAACCCACTCCAGTGTTCTTGCCAGGAGAATCCCAGGGATGGGGGAGCCTGGTGGGCTTCTGTCTATAGGATAGCACAGAGTCAGACATGACTGAAGCAACTTAGCAGCAGTAGCAGCAGCAGCAACTTTAATGGCTGCCCAGGACCCAAGAGTTGTTCCAGGAAGGCAAGAGGTGATGGAGACCTGCTTCTGAGTGAGGAAACTGGGGTCAAACCTCCAATTCATGTTGAAAGTATCAATCGATATTAATCCAGCCTAGAGAGAGGACAGATTAGAGTGTGGGGGGGTGTCTGAAGGAGTTCCTGAGATCTTTTCTCCTAGAACTCTTGTCATTTCCTTCAGATCTCCACTCAACTCTCCCTGTTTGAGGGAAGGGTTTCTTAGGAGATGGTCAAGAAAGTGAGAGGGAGGAGAGTCAGGAGCGGAGGCGTCACTGAACCCAGAAGGGGAGACAAACACTAGTATGTCATCAAAGGAAATTAGGTTACCAGTATCCTCAGCAAAAGAGTCATACTTTAGTAAAACTGCATCCTGCCTAATCCTTCACTCCTGTAATCCTGTACGTCCTCATAACTCACCTATCTCCTTTACAATATGGATCTCACGTGGTTTAATGACTATGTGATAAAACAGAAGAAATTTAATGCTCATGATAAATTTCAAGGCCTTATACCTGGTTATGGTTATTAATTTTCCCCTTACACAGGTACTTGGAGTCTATTTATTGGTTATATCAGGGCAATAATTCATTATAATTATTTCTTTCCTATTGATTTCCTAATATAGGCCTTACAATAGCTCTTTCAATAGTAAAATGAAAAGACCACTGGATTTAGTAACAGAAAACCTGATTATTAGTCCTGATTGCAACCACATGGTCTTGGAAAAACATTTATGTACTCAGAATCTAGACTTTCACAAAATAATACTTACAGTAAAGAGTCACTCATTCAATCACTGTTTACTGAGCAGTTACAATGGACTTCCTGATAGCTCAGTTGGTAAAGAATCCACCTGCAATGCAGGAGACCCTGGTTCGATTCCTGGGTTGGGAAGATCCCCTGGAGAAGGGATAGGCTACGCATTCCAGTATTCTTGGGCTTCCCTTGTGGCTCAGCTGGTAAAGAATCCGCCTGCAATGCAGGAGACCTGGGTTTGATCCCTGGGTTGGGAAGATGCCCTGGAGAAGGGAAAGGCTACCCACTCCAGTATTCTAGCCCAGAGAATTCCATGGACTGTATAGTCTATGGGGTGGCAAAGGGTCAACTTTCACGACTGAGCGACTTTCACTTTCACTATGTGCCGAACAGTGAAGTAGCCATTAAGAATAGAATGCACTGGCATAAGGCATAATTACTCTCTTTAAAAAGCATTAGCCTGGGGAAGAAAATACACAATGACAGAGAAAAGAGATTGTAGTTAAAAGTATTTCATAACAAAGAGCTATACAAAGTATCGGTTTCTTTTATGATATTGTTTGCCCTAATTTATTCCCTAATAACATTTGCTATGTGGGTACCTATGCTACCCTGGAGATGGAGGATGCAAAGATTAATAAAATACAAGAAATTAAAGGAAAGGAAATAAGACTATATTTCTCAACATGGTGAGACTTCAAAACTAATTTTAAAAAAAGAGATAAATTGCATAATTGGTAAGCATAGTATGAAACCATTTGTGTAAAATTTCAAAATCATACAGTAAAAATATTATAGAATATTAATGGATACAGATAAATAGATACACAGGCTGAGGGGATATTCATTCATGATAGTGTTTGCTTCTAGGAGGAGAGAGAAAGGAATGGAACAGAAGATGAAAATAAGGACAAAGTGTTTCTCCATTCTTTTCCCAGTGTTTATTTAAAAAAATAAAGACAAACTAAGAAACTGTCACGATGGTACAAATGTGCTTTTATATCACCCTGTGTGCTTTCTTGCACTTCAAAAAGTACTAGAAAGAAGTCTCTGCCTTCAAAAGACCCATAATCTAGTAAGGGAGGCAGGCATGTGAACAGTCATTATGTAAAATGGTGTGGGTTCTATGATGCATCACATCCTCCCTGTGTCTTATCTCCCTGCCTCATGGGAAGCTGCCATTTGAAGAAATGGAAGGAATTCTTTGTCGGTGTCTCTTGCTCATTCACTTTCTATCTACACAGTGGCCCCACTTCCACCTCTTCAGAAGATCAAGGCTCTCCAAGTTTCTTTCCCTTTTCATATTTTTGTCTCAGATCTTCCTTCACCAGTCTTGAGGACTTGCTCCTTTTCTTGGGCTGAGAGAGAGATTCTGACCCTTTCTCTCCTGTACTACAGCAAATGACCCCCTTTCCTTTTACTTGTTTTCGAACTTGGTTCCTTCAATCCTCTTATCCCCCTTCAGTTTTCAATCCCTTCTTCCCAATTCCTCTCCCTCCCATTTCACAAATGCATAGCTATCTCCACCTAATCCCAGTCTTCCCACTAACTGTTTTGTGGAATCCTATCCAAAGGCCACAGGTGCAAGGCCTCGCATCAAGGCCACAGAAGCGGAGCCCAGAAGCAAGGTCACCTGTAAAACTGTCTAAGCCCCATTGCAACCACTGCCAAAACCCCTTGATCCTTACCAGCCAGCTTCCTGACCCCAAATTAGGCAAAAATGCCCACCCCTGTACTCACCCTGTAGCACCCAACCAATCATTTAATGCTACCCTTCGGGCAGGAATTTTCTTTGTCTTGAGGCTATAAAAATTGGCTACTAGCCCACAAAAAATGTCAACTTTCCCTGATTTGTCAAGAGGTAAGCCTGCTATGTTCGTAGCTTCCACATTATCTCTGCTCTTTGTTCTTAATAAATTCACTCCTTTCTGCAATGCTCTGTGTCTGGAAATTCTTTTCCAACCTGCTTTAGGACTGCCATACACATTTTCCATATGATCTTCTTTTATTCAGAGTTAAATTTTCCCAAACACGGGACTTGAGGCCCACCTCCTGATAAGACACATGCCTCCCATCTTGCTCCCTCCTTCCTCCTTCTCTCATCACTACCACCACCATCACCACCACCAACTCTATTGAAATTGCATCCTTGAAGATCACCAATGGTGTTTTCTTTGTGCCCCTTTTTCTCTGACCTGATTCCCATGATACCACCCTGTCCTTACTCTGTCTTTATACCTTTGGCTGTTGCTTCTCTGGCCACAGGCTCTTTCTTTTCTTTCTGTCTCATAAATGAGGACCTCTAGATATTTCATAGAATTCTGTGCTCAAACGTCTGTTGGACCTCTAGATATTTCATAGAATTCTGTGCTCTCTCTGTTGGATATTCTAGCTTCTCCCATGGCATCCACTTCATCTCTCTACTGACAATCCCTAAGTCAATGTCTCCAAACATGGACTGTGAACTACAGTCCATATTTTGGATTTTCTGATGAATTTCTACTTTGATGTTTTACAGTCATTTCAAACTCAGGATGTCTAAAAGCTGAGTTCTTTACCCCTCTTGTTGTTCTGTTAGTTGCTCAGTCATGTCCAACTCTTTGTGATCCCATGGACTGTAGCCTACAAGGCTTCCCTGTCCATGAAATTCTGCAGTCAAGAATACTGGAGTGGGCTGCCATTTCCTCCTCTGGGGGATCTTCCCACGCCAGGGATCAAACCCAGGTCTCCTGCATTGCAGGTGGATTCTTTACCGTGTGAGCCACCACAGATAAAATCACTCCCTCCCCTGGCCCCTTCACAAACAATACAAATCACCTAAGTTCATTTAGCTAAATTTGTCAGTTTCTGAGACTTGTCATTTTCCCCAGTCATCCTACTTCAAATCCTCCTCCATTCTCCTTTTGGATATACAATCAGTTACTTTCTAGAAACTCTTGAATCTGTCACTTCTTTTTTATTCTCATGACAATTCATCTAGTTCAACCGATAACTACCTCAAACCTAGACTATTGAAAATACTTCCTACTGGGTCTATGCAAGCCTCCAAAACCTTCTTCCATTTATAACCTATTAATTTTTTTCGGAGACATCAATTTAATCATTTCATGTTTCCCTCACAGTATTTTAATTGTCTAACTCTTAGACTGCAAATTCTGTTCCACATGATCAAGACCTTTGGTCTCTAGACATGATTGCTCCTAGTTACTGAACACCAGAGAGATTAAGCTAAACAAGTTTCTTCAGAAAAACAGATCATTGCTTTAAATATATTTTAGAGCATATACCCTTCTGAGCAAAAGTGACATCTTCATGTCAAAGAGTAAAATAACACATCTACAATTATCTCCATCACAAAGGCTGAAAATCTGGTCCTAATAAATCATTTTCCCACAAACATTTTCCTAGGTTGTTGCTAAATTTATAAGGTATGCATGACAAGTTGAATAATAAACATTATCTAGTGCATTATTGTGATTACAATAAAATGTGTGAATAATGAAACTCTATCCTTGTTCAGTCACCTAAATACTTATGCAAAGACAGAGGTGGCTGACATAATGAAAAAAAAATATGAAAAAGAATGTATGCCAATGTATAAGTGAGTCACTTTGCTGTAGAGCAGTAATTAACACAACACTGTAAATCAATTATACATAAATAAAATTTTTTAAGACAACAGAGGTAGTTGAAGTCAATATTCCTAACCTTAAACTAGTTTAACCAAAACTCAATTATTAAATATATATATGGAGTCATAAGGGCTTCCCAGGTGGCTCAGTGGGTAAAGAATCCACCTGTAATGCAAATGTAGGACCTGGGTTCCACCCCTGGGTCGAGAAGATCCGCTGGAGGAGGGCATGGCAATGCACTCTGGTATTCTTGGCTGGACAATTGCATGGACAGAGGGGCCTGGTGGGCTACAGTCCATGGGGTCTCAAAGAGTCAGACACAACTGAAGTGACTGAGCACGTACACACACACACACACACACAGAGTCATATACATTTTTTGATATCAGATGATTTTCCACTGGTATTTATACAATTTGGGGGGTTTACTCCCCACACTTCTATTCAATATACCCTGCCTGAGAAACTGCTATGTTATCTGTAACACGTAGGGCCACACACCATAGTAACATTTAGCAGAAAACAAAGAGGACTAACACAAAGTATCAAGGTTGTGAAGGGTAAAGACGAGGTAAGGTCAGGAAACAGGACTGACTTCATTTTAGAAAGCATTTCACAAATTTTCATACTAAAAATACTGACTTATCGTGGAAGTGGAGGAAATAAATCATCATGGTTAGAAAACTTGCTTAAAACAAAGGTAAGGTTAAGTAGACACTTCTCTCGATGGAGAAGCATTAACGAGAGGAGGACCTTCCTTGTCTTACTTAACCACCTTTATGCAAGATGTGTAAACAGTTACAGTGAAACAAAAGCTTTTAGAATTTGGTGCTAGGGGGTTTCTTTCATTGCCGTTTTGTCTAATTCCTTCATTTTGCAGATGGGAAAAGAAATCTATAGCATGGAGACTCAGTCAAGGTCTCACAGATAGGAAAACACACATCCTGATTCCCAGACAATGGGCCTTCCTCTACCACTCTGCCTGCCTTCACTGGCAGACACTCACCATGACGCTGTGTGCCAAGGGAGTAATTAAACAATCCCGGGAGACTTGACAAAGCTTTCTGAATTGAGCGGGCATGTGTGTCAAATGACATTCATTGTGTAAAATGTAAGTAGATGCATTGAAGAAAACATAATCTAAACTCTAGTTAGAAGTTTAGAGGCTTTATATAATGCAGCAATCCCACTCCTGGGCATACATCTAGAGAAAACTAATCCAAAAAGATACATGCACCCCTGTGTTCATGGCAGCATTATGTACAATAGCCAGGACACGGAAGCAAACTAAATGTCTATCGACAGATGAATAGATAAAGAAGATGTGGTACATACATACAGTGAAATATCACTCATCCATAAAAAAATAATGAAATAATGCCTTTTGCAGAAACATGGATGGACCTAGAGATTTTTATCTTAACTAAGTCAGAAAGAGAAAGACAAATATCATATGATATCCTTTATATGTGGAAACTAAGAAGAAATGATACAAATGAACTTATTTACAAAACAGAAACAGATACACAGACATAGAAGACAAACTTATAGTTACCAAAGGGGAAAAGGGCAGGCGAGGGATATATTAGGAGTTTGGGATTAGCAGATACAAACTACTGTATATAAAATAGATACGCAACAAGGTCCTACTATAGTAAGGGTACTATATTCAATATCTTGTGGTGAACCATAGTGGAAAAGCATATGACAAAGACTATAGATATATAGCTGAACTACTTCGCTGTATACCAGAAACTAAAACAACACTGTAAATCAAATATATTTCAATTAAAAAAGAAGAAATTTTTTTTATGAAACTTTGAAAAAAACCTCATAGGCTTTGATGATCAGTTATAGGAAGGGTGACTGTTTAATGCTTTCCCATAACTTTCAGCTTAATGTGCTGCAGTTCTGGTTAAAAGGCCTTGGCTCACCAGATCTAGAAAAAAAGTGGCAACAAAATAGAAAACATTACCCTACAGTTGTACAAAACTAGAATATCTTTGAAATTGCAAAGCTGTGTTGAGTTTTAAGCATAAAACCTAGAAAGGGACTGAATAGCTGGAAAGAGTCACAAAATGGCAAACAAACTGGTCATAGGGTAGGAGGGACTTCAGTGGGGGGACTGAATGAAACAAATTTAGATCAGAGAGGGAGGACTATTATAGTATGTCTTAGTCTGTGTGGGCTAATAACAGAATACCACAGACTTCGGGGGTTTTAAAAAACAGAATTTTGTTTCTTATAGTTCTGGAATTAAAAGTTCAATATCAAGGCACTTGCAGGTTGAGTGTCCAGTGAGAGTTCACTTCTTGGTTCATGGAGGCCCTCTTCTCACTATAATGTAACATAGGAATGTAATGTAACAGAGGAATCTCTCTGGAGTGTCTTTTATAAAGGCAATAATCCTCTTCATGAGAGCTCTACTTGCAAGGACCCATCTCCTAGTACCATCACATTAGGAATTTAGTTTCAACACATAGATTTGGTGAAGGACAGGGAAGCCTGGCGTGCTGCAGCCCATGGGGTTGCAAAGAGTTGGGCACGGCTGAGCAATTAACAACAACAATATGATGTACAGTAGAAATACAAAACAAAAAAAATAATGGAATTAAAAAGACTGATAAGTGACTTGGAACTTCATATATTACTAATGGGGTATAAATGGGTACAATCCTTTTAGAAAACTCTGTGGTTGTAGCTACTAAAGCTAAACATATGCCTGTCCTATGACCAGCTTTTCCATCCCTAGTTACATATTTAGGAAAGTGAGTACATATGTCCAAAGGAAAATCCATACAAGAATTTTATAGTAGTATCATTTGCAATATCTCAAACTGCAATGTCCCAATGTCATTGAGATGACCCAAATGTCAATCAGCAAAAGAATACACAAATCACAGTACATTCATACATGGAATACTGCAAAGTCATCAAAAAGAACACATGATTTATAATGCAACAACATGTGTGAATTTCAAAGACTTTATGTTAAGCATAAAGAGTTCATGTGTATCAATTACAGGAAAAGTAATTGATGATGGTAGATGGTAGTGTTAATAGTCAGAACAGAGGTTAATTTCCTTGGGGGTGTAGGTATTGTTTGGAAGAGGCTTGAGGAAATCTTCTATATGACTGAAAATGTTCTAGATCTTGGTGTGTATATATACCAACAGGCATTAGAGTGAACATTTAATACTGCCATTTTTTTTGTTTTACCTCAGTAAAAAAAAAAAAAACAGAAGGTAGGAAGAATGTGATTTAAAGGTGGGTGGTTGTGGTATAACAGGAAGAATGACTGCATTTGTTTTCATCATTCCTCCAATTATGAAGGACTGAGTGTATTCAACAGAGAGGACCCAAAGACAATATGCCTCACTACTTGTCCCTGAGAAGCGCGCAGTCAAGTGAGAGAGCAGATCCACCAATAACTCTAATATAATTACCATCATCATGGCATGCATATGTACTGTGGAAACACAGCGAACTGTAAATAGGAAATAGGAAGTCAGTCTTGGTTGTACAGAGGAGGTACATCTGATTTATATAGGACTTTTTTTAGAAGGGCATTCTAAAAAAGTCCTATATACATGAAGGCACAGAATTACCTAACAGGTTTGAGTTGTGGAATTGTTAAGTATGACAGGGGCTGGGACAGAGGAGGGAAGATGAGGCTGGAATGGAACCAGGAAGAAGGACCAAGTAAGTAACAGTAAGGGTTGAGATTGAAGCGGGATGTGACATGATCATATTGGCAGGACAGAAGGACAAATGGGGGCCCATGTAGAGGGAACATACAGGGGAGAAGAGGAGATAGTTCTGACACCTTCTGGATACACACAAGTACGCCCACCTAGCGGGTGAACTGGACTGTAGGCTGGATGGTAGGAAAACATTGGTAAAATTAGGAATGAAAAATATAGCCTTGTGAGTACAAACTGATCAGTATAAAATGTTGCTTTGATCATTGATACCTGAGTTCCTTAGCAGTGTAGCATGAGGGGAATTTTGCAGCATGGTTTATGGTCTAGACTTTGTCCTGATAGGCAGCAAAGGTACATTGTGCATCTTTCCCTAATCACTCTGGGCTTCCAGAGGACCCCCAGTCATCCTCCTCAAGCTCAAACTATTGCTTCTGACTTGCTTAGTTTTTACAGTTTTTAAATGATAGTATAATTCAATTCCTGTGTACATAATTTTTATTTATTATGTACTTATATTAATAACATGTTATGTTTATATAAATTTATAATATAAAATGTTTAAAATGGAAATCCACAGTGAAGAGGACTTCAAAGTTGGATAGGTTTTTAAAATTTTTTTCAGGTATCATGAATAGATAAGTATTCTGACTTTTCAGGAGATCAAAGAAGAAAAATATAATCAATATAATCTGAGGCAAATTCTGATACTATGTAAAAATCATTATGACATTAATAAATAGTTTGTATTTCTGAAGTACAAAACAACATAATTCTTTCAACATAAACATCTGATTAATTAAATTTGATTATATTGCAAATAATATAAATGTTGGGTGGAAATGGAACTCTTAAGTTTGTGTTGTTAAAAGTTGAACGGGCAAGCACATTTTTTTAATCAGAATGGCAAACAGGTTTTGCTAAAGCTCACAATTTCAAAAAGGACATTTTGAAGTAATTAATGAAGGAAAATTTAAAGAACATAATATATAATCAGTTTCATGCATTAAAAAAACTGAAACAAAATTTTTAATCAAAATGTGTCAATGAAGTAATTGCAAAACATTTAAAAACATATCATCAGAGCTTTTAACATAACCTACTATGTAGTTAAACATAAGTGAGCATTTTTAGACATAAAATACTCAGCTGAACTTCAAAAAATAATATATGGGTGTACCACTGCAATGTAGATTTACAGCTTTGACTATGGCAAAGCATTTATCTACTGAAAGGAGAAGGAAACCTTTAGGAAAACATATAAATCAAAGTAGCATATTCAATTACTATTGCTAAAACTTTGAATGTTTCATGTAAAAGTGCTTTAATAATACCTTATTTGCAAAACTCAAGATGCTAAAACACTAGAATTCCCTGGTGGCTCAGATGGTCAAGAGTCTGCCTGAAATGTGGGGGACTTGGGTTCGATCCCTGGGTCAGGAAGATCCCCTGGAGAAGGAAATGTCAACCCACTCCAGTACTCTTGCCTGGAAAACCTCATGGGCCGAGGAGCCTGGCAGGCTACAGTCCATGGTGTCGGTTACCGTCCATGGGGTCACCAACAGTCAGACATATCTGAGTGACTGCACTTTCAGGTCTTTTCTTTTTCCTTTTTCTGGTAAAGATGCTAAAGATATTAACAGTTAAATGTTTTTTGTTGATCTGGGGTGCCAGTAGGATAGCGCCGGTGATATCTCGAAGTATTTGAACAGGTACCAACAAAGATGGCTTCACTGAGAACCATTAACATGAAAACAGTGCCAGAGTGGTGAAATGGAATTTCTGGAGTTTCAGCCCACAGTTTTTTGAAAAAAGTTCCAAACGTTTTGTTTCGGTTGTAACTCACTGTAGACCCAGTTGCATCAATATACCCAGATTATGCAACAAAAGATGTATATCAAATACATCAATATAAATATTTTCTTTTCACTACCATGTATTAAATATAAACCAGAGATAATTAAATTAATTGAGGTAATTAAGATAATTGAGCCCCTCTAAATGTCAGGTGCTGCTGCTGCTACTGCTGCTAAGTCGCTTCAGTCGTGTCTGACTCTGTGCGACCCCATAGATGGCAGCCCACCAGGCTCCCCCATCCCTGGGATTCTCCAGGCAAGAACACTGGAGTGGGTTGCCATTTCCTTCTCCAATGCATGAAAGTGAAGTTGCTCAGTTGTGTCCGACTCTTAGTGATCCCATGGACTGCAGCCTACCAGGCTCCTCCGACCATGGGATTTTCCAGGCAAGAGTACTGGAGTGGGGTGCCATTGCCTTCTCCAATGTATTAATGAGTGAGACATATCCCTTCCCTCACAGAGCTTACTTTCACAAGAGGGAAAACAGACAAAAAGATAAATGAAGTAGAAGGTCAGGAACTGAATGAGAGTGAATGAATAAAGAGTGAAGATGTAGTTTACATAGAGAGGTCAGGGAAGGCAATATTTGAACAGAATTCTGAAGGACAGTTGGGAGTGGCTCATGTGACCATCTTAAGAAGGGTCATTCTAGGCAGAAGGCATAGCAAGAGCAAAGGCTCTAAAGTAGTAGTGTGCTTGCTGATGGATTCAAAGCCTGCCAAAAGGCCAGTGTAGTTAAAAGAACCACTGTGGTTGCTGTATGAAGACAAGACTACAGGGCAGCAAAAATGGGAGAAAGAGACTAAGTTCGGAAACTCTTGAGCTGTTGGTAGCTAAGTAAGACAGCAGTATCAGATCAGATCAGATCAGATCAGTTGCTCAGTTGTGTCCGACTCTTTGCAACCCCATGAATTGCAGCACGCCAGGCCTCCCTGTCCATCACCAACTCCTGGAGTTCACCCAGACTCATGTCCATCGAGTCAGTGATGCCATCCAGCCATCTCATCCTCTGTTGTCCCCTTCTCCTACTGCCCCCAATCCCTCCCAGCATCAGAGTCTTTTCCAATGAGTCAACTCCACATGAGGTGGCCAAAGTACTGGAGTTTCAGCTTTAGCATCATTCCTTCCAAAGAAATCCCAGGGCTGATCTCCTTCAGAATGGACTGGTTGGATCTCCTTGCAGTCCAAGGAACTCGCAAGAGTCTTCTCCAACACCACAGTTCAAAAGCATCAATTCTTTGGCGCTCAGCCTTCTTCACAGTCCAACTCTCACATCCATACATGACCACAGGAAAAACCATAGCCTTGACTAGATGAACCTTTGTTGGCAAAGTAATGTCTCTGCTTTTGAATATGCTATCTAGGCTGGTCATAACTTTCCTTCCAAGGAGTAAGCGTGTTTTAATTTCATGGCTGCAGTCACCATCTGCAGTGATTTTGGAGCCCAGAAAAATAAAGTCTGACACTGTTTCCACTGTTTCCCCATCTATTTACCATGAAGTGATGGGACTGGATGCCATGATCTTCGTTTTCTGAATGTTGAGCTTTAAGCCAACTTTTTCACTCTCCACTTTCACTTTCATCAAGAGGCTTTTAAGTTCCTCTTCACTTTCTGCCATAAGGGTGGTGTCATCTGCATATCTGAGGTTATTGATATTTCTCTGGGCAATCTTGAGTCCAGCTTGTGTTTCTTCCAGTCCAGTAGTATGGGTGGTGCCAAAAGAAGAGATGATCTAGATGATAAGTCAGTTTCAAAGGCAGAGCCCACAGGATTCAGCAAAGCTTGATTAAGGGATACAAGAAAGGAGGAGGGACAATGAATGCAAGGGCTTTGGCTCTAGTGACTTGTTGAATGAATGGTGACACCCTTCAATGAGAAGGTGAAGACTTGGGAGAGAACAGGTTTGAAAGGGAAAATCTAGAGTCTGAGTTTGGATGTGTGAAGTCTAAGATAACATGTTAGAAGTTTTTAAATCTTCTCAACACTCTTTTTAATATCTGCAAAGGAGGTATGACCACTGTCTCTGTTTTATGGATATGAAAACTAAGGCTTTGAGATTTTTCTTATGAGCAATGAGTTGGGACTAATTCTGGAGATCAAAAAAAGGAAACAGGCCAGGAAATTGAGGCAGTAAAAGACAGTCAATGAATTTAATTCAGTAGGTATTTGTAGAAGACCACTATGTACTAATCACTATTAGGTGCTGTGGACAAGAGGGAGGGAATTAAAAATATTAATCTTTTGCTATCCTCCAGGAATTTGCAATGTTGTAAGAGAATGCAGGAACAGTAGGTAACACTGAAAGTGTTGTATCATAGCTCAAAGTAGGATAGCATTAAAGATAACAATCACTGAGGTAGCTTAGTGGAAGGGGGAAAGTCAATAAGGGCCAGAATAATGTGATTAAACTCCTTTCTGGAAGATATGTTGTTGTTTAGTGCCTAAGTCATGTCCGACTCTTTGCAACCCTATGGACTCTAGCTCACCAGGCTCCTCTGTCCATGGGATTTCCCAGGCAAGAATACAGGATGGGTTGTCATTTCCTTCTCTGGGGGATCTTCCTCATCCAAGGATCAAATCCATGTCTCCTGCACTGGCAGGCAGATTCTTTACCACTGAGCCACCAGGGAAGGCCCTGGAAGATATAAGGGAGGGTTTTAATGAGAAGGAGTTGGATGGAGGCAGGGAGATCTTCAGGCCAGGAAACCGCATGAGAATAGTCAGCATGTGCCTGGGGATACCACGAAGATCATTCAACTGGAGCAAAGGAAGATAAAGATGTTTGGGCAGAGAAAGACCAAATTAGGCAGGGTTGTGAAAGCCAGGCAGACTATCTCACATTGTACCCTGTGGGTAACTGGAAGCTAATGATGGTTTCTATGGCTAGAGCTGAAACATGATGAATGTTCACCATTTCTTAACTAACATTTTCCTAGTACGTTGCCAAACTCATACTGGCAACACTTAACATTTTACTTGTATTTAATATTTTTCATTTGCAATAAAAATGATCGCGTATAACATCCAGGTAGATATTTTGACATGCAAACTCCCTTTGGTTCCAAACTCATTCAAATAATACATTTTTGTCCAAAAAGAGAAATTATAATGTGAGGTTATGAAAAGTCCATTTCCCTCTTAACATTCTTCCTAGCAACTCAGTTGCTTTCATTGGCTTTTATTAAAACAACCTTTGTGCGAACTGGCAATTTGTTTTGTAAATATCAGTGAAAGCATATTTCAGAAAATATTGTAATAAAAACCAACTCAATTTCAGAAATATGCTTGCTGCCAGACATCAGTCTTCAGCTCATATTATGAGTATTTCCAGTAAGTCTTAAATACACATTAACATGAGAAATAGGTTACTGTTGAAGATCAAAAAAGTTGAAAAATCCTCCACTGCCTCTCAAAAATTATTCAAGGGTTTTGTCCAATAAAACATATTTCTCTTTTGATAAACTGCATTCATAATGGTTTCGAGCACAACTGAACATTTTTCCTCCCAAACCTACTTAGACTGTTTATTATCATCCTAGCATCTCTATACTTTATAACTTTATTTAAGAGGTCTGGAATATAAACATTTGAGCAATACCTGTCCAAAACCCTTATCTACTTTCCAAACCTTTACAAGGTGTAAGCTTTGTTCCAGACTCCCAGAAATTTCATTACTATTTTTTCCAGTGTGTACAACTCAGCAATTGTCACTAAGCTATGTTTAATAAGAGACAAGTATTATTTCCCAGCTGATGTATAATATAATGAGGACTAACTGCTAACTTGGAGAAGGCAATGGCACCCCACTCCAGTACTCTTGCCTGGAAAATCCCATGGACGGAGAAGCCTAGTGGGCTGCAGTCCATGGGGTCGCTAAGAGTCAGACACGACTGAGCGACTTCAATTTCACTTTTCACTTTCATGCACTGGAGCAGGAAATGGCAACCCACTCCAGTGTTCTTGCCTGGAGAATCCCAGGGACAGGGGAGCCTGGTGGGCTGCCGTCTCTGAGATCACACAGAGTCGGACACAACTGAAGCAACTTAGCAGCAGCAGCAGCAGCAACTGCTAACTATATGTTCTAAAGAGCTTTCACTTTAATGCCTCCTGGTTGGCAGAGAAATATCTCTGTGAAGTGAAATGGAATCATTGCATAATTTTTTGGGAGGGGTACTGCTACAATCAGCCTATTTATCTGCTGTGATGCTTTTTTATATAAATGTTTTCTGTCCCTTCCTCTTCTCTTGGAAAACAGCTCCTCAGTCTACTAACTGTCCTGTCCTGGTTTCTACAATAAAAGTTTCTTCATATTCGAAAGTGAATTAATTTTGTACAGATTTTGAGTATGGGCTTGTGTGCCTAGAAACATGCTAGTCATTGTGGAGTAGATTTAAGGAGTATAAGATATGATTTTTCTGTGAAGCAGCTCACATGATACTTAATGCTCTATAAAACATGAAATGATAGCAAATAATTCAAGGCATACTTGCAACCAAGGACTGAGTTGCAAAAGACAGGGCCAAGAGCAAAGGTGAGGGAAGATAAATGTGGGTTAGGGTAGTGAGGCAAGCTTACTGCAAGGCATGGCTTTATGAGAGCCTAACTTTCTCCAGCAGCTCATTGGCTCCTTCGTGTGTCTGTACTTCAAGGAGGAGACTGCCTTGCCTGGAGCAATTCAATATGATAGTTAAACGGGGACCAGTTTAAAGAGGGTTGAAGAAGCCAGGGTGATTAGGTTTTGAGAGTACAGACAGTCGCTGATGCTTTCTGATGGAGGAGTGAACACGGTGTGAGCAGTGTTTAGGAAAGGTACAGTGGCCACTGGTTTCACCAACAGGCTTGGTGTGACAAAAATAGATGATTCCATAATAAGTAGAGGTGAGGGGGCTATTGTAAAAATTCAGGGATCAAAATGAAGAATGAAGGCATGAGAAAAGAGAGGAAGAGACAAAAGTGAGAAAATACTAAAGGAGAAGTTAAGAGAACTCTGAGGCCAGCTGAATAAGAAGAGCAATGACTCACTCTTGATGAACTTCAGTGACTAAGGCCAGTGACAGACATTAGAAAGTGGACGGATGAAGGTGACCTGAGACACTGACGAGCCAAATTTCAACAGGCACAACCAGGAAATGTGGCATATTTCTAGGTAGTAAAAGGAGGCATTTTTTCACACTTTTTAAAAAAATAGCATTTTTTATAGATCTTGAAATTTGAAACAAAGTATTTAAATTTCTCCTTAAATTTGGTTTCAAATATATTTTTAATTGCAAGGTCTATATTAAATGCTATAGTTATAACATATAGTTCTATTAAGGAAGAAGGACTAGAGAGAAAATCTGTAACTGGTCCCTCACATGCCAATTCATTGCATATTTTTGGACCAGAATTTAACCAGAATTTAAAATACTTGAATCCTCAGATCTCTTAAAGAAGTAGAAAGTGAAGTCACTCAGTCGTGTCTGACTCTTTGCGACCTGTGGACTGTAGTCCACCAAGCTCCTCCGTCCATTGGATTCTCCAGGCAAGAATACTGGAGTGGGTTGCCATTTCCTTCTCCAGGGGATCTTCCCGACCCAGGGATTGAACCTAGGTCTCCCACATTGCAGGCAGATGCTTTAACCTCTGCACCACCAGGGAAGCCCTTAAATACAATACAGTCTCTCAGAAAACCTCCTATAGAGACATAGAACTTCAGATCCAAGTACTAACATCAAAGATTTCAAGGGAGGAAAGGAAGCCAGGTTGAAAGAAGAAGGGGGAGGCGGGAGAGTGGGGGTGAAAGGGGTGGCCTTATAGACGTCTCCTGCCACCTACAGATACCCAGGCGTTACAGGACTTTTCCCTGGGCCTCCAGAGAAGGGAGGACTGGAACTCGGCCCTACCAGAAATCAGACCAGACCAGAACCAGAATTCGAGTTCTCTGCCAAGAGGAGGTGATCAGTCTCCAATCCTCAGCTCAGGCTGAGGGCCCTTCGACCAGATTCCTGCGTCCAGGACTGGGGGACTAGAAAAACAGGGAAGGATAGGAAGGGTTAATGAGAGGAAAGAGAGAGGGAAGGAGAGAGAGGCCGATAAAGTCTCTTTTTCCTTACCGGTCGGGGCACTCTGGCCAGCTGTCCGCGTCAGGAGGAGACCAGGGATAAAAGGGTCCCAGTTGCAGCCACTGGGTCTGGTCCATTGGCAGGCAAGCTGGCCCCTGAGTACCCAGAGTGGTCAGGATGTCAGTCTCAGCAAAGAAGAGTCCCCACCAGAGTCACTATTTGTTGCAGGAAGGCGGACCCCTTCCAGGGCCCAAAACTGGGCTCTTGTCTAACACTCGGAAATGAATAGTCTGAGGAGACACATGTGCTGACAAAGCAAGAGATTTTATTGGAAAGGGCACCCGGGTGGAGAGCAGTAGGGTAAGGGAACCCAGGAGAAGCAGGTTAGCCCAAATACCCCAGGACCCTCAACCTCTGAGTGAGTATTGTGAAGGACAGCATTATCATGTATATTATTAATCTGTGCCTTTGATGCAAATATTATTATTCATTTGAAAGGGATAAACATACACTGATAATGAAAATATATAAATTTTAAAAGCAAGACCCCATGAGTCTCAGTAAAGACCTAAATATATTACAGTAGATGTTTACAAATGTTTTAAAATATGTGGATATTTATATTAAAGAAGGATCAAAGCCTTAATCAAGAAGTAAAATCTTAATGATGAATGTAAGGTAAATGACAGTAAGTGTCCAATACCTAAGTAGGGTATTAGGGACCTAAAATCATCTTTACAAAGTGAAATCAGTAAATTTGATTAGTTTGATTAGTGAGGCTGGTTGGGTTAAGGTATATGTGGATTGCCAGAATTTTTTTTTTTTTTCTGTTTTTTAACAGTTTCTATGGTGGGTGACAGTAAGCAAATGAAATAATTGCTATGCAAATAGTTGGTCTCATAAGTTATGGCTGCCTTCTTGCCACACCTAAAAATGAGACCTTAAACTTGGAATAAATGAAAAGATATAATCATCCAAGGATAATTTGAAAATACGAAAGTATTTAAGAATTGCTGGGAGGGGTTGCGGGCAGGAGGAGAAGGGGAGGACAGAGGATGAGATGGCTGGATGGCATCACGGACTCGATGGACGTGAGTCTGAGTGAACTCTGGGAGTTGGTGATGGACAGGGAAGCCTGGCGTGCTGCGATTCACGGCGTCGCAAAGAGTTGGACACGACTGAGTGACTGAACTGAACAGAACTGAAGAATTAAGATTAACAAAATCTCAAACCACACTCTACCTATGAGATTTCTAAATCAACTCAAACTTTTGGAGACTCCTCAAATTCTGAAAACCACATTTTTGGGACAAAAATCCACAATTAAAAAAATGGGTGTTTCCAGGTGCTGGGGTGGAGAGCGGGGGGAAGGGAGGTAGTGGAATTAGGAAATGGATATAGTTTCAGTTGAGGAAGATGAAAGAGTTTTGAAGATGGAAAGTGGTGATGGTTGCACAATAATGTGAAGATACTTCATGCCATTCACTGAACGGTACATTAAAAATGTTTAGAGTGATAACTTTCTTGTTATATGTATGTTTTACCACAATAAAAAATACAAATAAAGATATCTTAGACCAAAATGCTTCCAGATAGCACCTTTTATCACCGAGGACCTGGGTTAACACCTGTTCCTCACTGTGGACAGTAGAGGCTGCCTTGAAAGTTACATGAAAAGATTTTAATTTATATAACACCAAAGCATCTCTAACACTTAATGCTGCTAGATACCATAAATATAATGTCTATGTCATATATAAGACAACATTAAGATGCATTTTTATAGTCTTGTCCCTAAATATTTCCAAATTACCTAATTTGAAGTGTGACAGCCCAAGACACTAATAATGTAATATATTCATATATAACAATATTATCTATTTACATATATAATAACAAGCTAAATGTTTGGATAACAAAGTTAGTAAATGATCATTTGATTGACAGAATTAATTTACGAGCAATGAATACCTAGAAGCCACCTAACCTACATTTTTTCCTCTCTCAATTTAAGTGTCCCAGGTTCATTTAAGGCACATATTGGTCTCCTTTCTGAAAATAATTGTCCTCCTGCTTTCTACCTACTCAAACTCTACCTATTCTTCAGAACTCAGGAAAAGGTAAATATCTTTAAAAGCATTTCCTGGCTATCTAAGCCCCCTTTGATCTTCCTAACCTCTAGACTCAATATAATCATCTAATCCTTAGAAATAGACTGTCTTGTATTATTTGCTATCACTTTGTGTTTTAGAGCCAACTAAAATATACTGAAAATTTGATGATTATTCTAGCCTCCAAGAGACAGCCCAAAATACCGATCCAAAGTAAATTTACTAAAACCAAGTTGTGAACCTATTTATTCTCTGTAAACTCTAGGGCAGCTCAATGCAAACAGGACTTCAAACTTGCTATTGATTAGGACTATTTAATCAGTTAATTCTAAAAACTGGCTTATGGAAGACTGAGAGGAAAACTTCCCTCTCCTTGGCCCCCAATGAACACACACAATCACAGAGTCGCACACACATACTCAACCATATATAATGGAGCACAGTTTGCACAGAGGTAGAACTCCATGGAAGGAAACCCTGGAAACTAAAGCAGTGACATTTTTTGCACAACCAATATGTACAAAGAACTTTGTTAAGCCCTATGAATAAGGAATTCACACATCTATAGTCATCTTTAACCCAAATTCAGTCTATTACATTGTGGTTAGGGCATGCCTCTGGGCACTGGACTTCAGGCTTAATTTGGGAATTTTCCTCTGGGATCAGACATGAAACCAAGCTGAGAAAAAAATATGAGAGGAGGTGGAGGGTAGTTGCCTTCCCTCTGCAATAAAAAACCTGTATTTCAACAAACTGAAAAAGTTTACTTGTTGTAGTTAAAGTTACATATTTCTTTGAGTTCAAATTATTTCTATTACATATAAGATTTATTGAAATTATATTGTTTAGGCAGGAACAAGAAAGCTGAATATTATTTCAGGTTTTCAAATCATAAGGGAAAATAGTGCGTTTAGGTTTTCCATTCAACTAGGAAAATTATAGCTTCATATTTGCAACACTAAAGCTTAATGCAATGTCAGCAGCTCCATCAAACTCTGTTGTTCAGCAGTTTATAATTCAAGCAGAAATGTTCTCTCCAAGCCCAAACTTGGCCTACACAATTTCAAAGAAAATGGAGAAAAAATTATTTTGGCTAGTACTGAATTATAAAAGCAAAAGAGAGGGTGCTTTTATAGAGTATTTTAAAAAACATCTTTGAGAATTTGAGAACGTAACTGGGAATTACTGAGTTGACATCCTTCATTCCTAAGGTTATAGAAATAACTCCAGTTTCCATGACATCATGTCAGAATCGGCAATATCTCAATTACTTTCACAAAATTCTTCATCTGGTGGAATTTCATATCAGACAGGATCACTGTTCACAGGGGAAAACAATAATAGTGGAAAACAAGGACAAATAGAAATCTCTCATGAGAACATCATGAAACTTCAGATGTATTTTTCCTTTAAGTACTCACTCTGTAGTGCAACAGATATGCATAGAAAATGAAAAAATTTTTTTTTCCAGTTTTTTAAGGTGTTTTTGGAATAGCAGCCCGAAATTCCCAGAATTCCTCCTTGCAAATGTTATCTTTGACTTAGAAACAACTTAGTGTTGAAGTGAATTTCTGGCAGCAGATGACAGGAGGTACTGGGCTGCCCAACTCACTGGAGGTGGTGGGTATGAGTAGAGTGGAGAACTGGTCAGTGATGGATGGCAGGTGGGTTATAGATTGCCTTTGTGTCATCCTATGGATGAGTCTAGCAGTCAATCCCTCACTACTCTGATCTCCTAGACTACCTTCAAAATACATCAAAACGTTTGATACTGTGGTATTAGGGCATTGCATAAGAAAGTCATCCTTTCCTATCTGTAGAAGGCTCCTTTGTATTAAATACACTGATACCAAATGCATTGATACTCCATGTCTGTTTTCATACAGGTCTTATTGAAGTCTTACTATGTGCCAGGCTACAAATGATTCAGCAGGATTTTTTCCTCAGGAGAAATCACGAGAAAGTGAGTAGTTAATAAAGACAACTCCAGTACATTTGTGGAGTACCTTCTGGATGCCTTCACTGAAAAGGATGGTGAGATGTCAGGGCCTCTACTCTTCCCCCACCACTCACTTTCATCCCCTCTTGAAATCCGAGTCCCCTTTTCTCTTCCCTCAATGCTCCCTGCGGGTGGGACCCTAGGATTTTTGTGAACAAAACCATCAGTCCTGGGAGAGCGGTACCAAGCACAATTTTCCGAGGAGGCAGCGGTGATGTCTAGAAGAGAAGGCCAGCCTGGCGGCGTCGCCTGGAGTCTGGCTCGGGCTTTCAGCACTGGAGTCGGGGTAGGGGGGTGGTCAGAGAGGATTTACGGGTTTCCGGGCATACCTGGTTGAATTGTGCAGCTATGAGCGAGGGTTCCCATATCTTAGAGCCAGTGGTGGTTGTCCCGCCTTTCTCTTTCTTGGGTGCCATGCAAAGAACGGGAGGAGCGTTAGCCTCTAAACTGGCCTCAGGCCCTGACTAAGCGTCCCCGCTGCCACAGTAACCGAAGCCACGCCCAGTTCCTGAAGGGATTGGCTGCCCTCTGCTAAACCTGTTCTAAAGGCTGAGGGCAACCGCTTCCGTCGCCACGGTTACCGGCAACTTGTGGGCGGGACTCCAGTCCCCAAGGTTAAAGCAGAAATTCCCAGTCGTAGAAATGTGCAAGTGGAGGAGGAAAGGATACAACTAGCCTCGAGCTGGTCAAGCTACTTTCTTTTACTCCCACCCTCTGCTGCTTCTTTAGAGCCTTCTCTGGTCCGAGGAATTGTCGAGAAATTCAGAATCCCTAGAATCCAGTCCACGACTTCTTTACCAAGATTTCTTCCACCTTGGGAAACTCAGAATGAAGAACTGACTCCACTCAGAGGACAGCCCATGCTGTTTTCTCTTCCTCTCTAATCTGCCCAAGATGCTTCTCTATATAAAGCCAAATTTGTCTCCCACCTCCATCCCCTGCTTTGGTCTAGGTTCTGCCTCCCAAGGCCTTACTAAAACAGGTCCAATTACTCTTGCACAGGATCCTTGATATAACTGTAGTCAGGAAGAGTGTCTATAAACTGTTTTCTCTTCCTGATTAGCCCAAGTTCTTTTACACTGTGCTCCACTAAGTAGTCGTTTCCCTCTTTCCCTCACATAGCACCAATATCTAAAGTATCCTGATCAGAGTTCCCAAAGTAATAATGAAAGTTGTCATAATAATGTAACAACAACTCTTGTTTCTTGAGCACTGGTTGTATGCTGTACATTGTTACATTATTTACTTAAAAACAATCTTGCTCCAAGTCTCACAGTGTATCACTGATGGCACTAGAATTAAAATCCAGGATTATATGAATCCCAATTCCAGTGTGCTTAAATTCTACACTACTATTACCACTGTTTTAGGCCTGCTAAAATGAGAGATGTCTCTCTTTTAGGGCTAGACTTATTTTTATTTAATTTTTATTACAATGGGACAACTTTGAGGACAACCAGGGGCAGAGTTCAGCCAAAGGTATTTTGCTCTCTCTTTAGTCTTCAGTCTTTTTCACTATATAATGCAGTGTGACCAGTGCTTACCCATTCCTCCCAGCCCTGCACTTGGCCTGGAGGTGAGGTGTTTCAATTATCCCAGTGGGCCAGGGTAGCTAAGGTGATGCATGTGACTTGAAGCTTAACTTCATTCAGCACAACCTGCAGATGATCCTTCATTGCAAGAAAGTGTTCTGACACTTTTTATTGCTTTTTTTGAGGAAGAAATTGTGTTTGAATGGGATAATGATACCTATTTATTACTGTCTTACTTCATCTGAGGTTTAAAGATGATGCTTCTTTTCAACTATTGTTCATAATTTGGATCAATGAAAGGAAAGTTTCTCCTCCTACCCCACTCCTTTACAACAGATATTAAAGAGAAAGTATAATTTATAGAAAGTCTTTTCACAGGAAATTTACAAAAAAAATTCCACTTTTATTTTCTTGTTGAAATATGAATGGTTTATCTTTTGGGAGAGTAGATCCATGCAATCACATATCACAACCTGAATCCCTTTCTTCTTGCATTAAGGATAAAATATCTGATGCATAGTGATGCAAGAGGTATCATGCCAGAAAGGGATTTTCCTGAGGGTCTCCAGAGCAACCACCCAGGCCACCATTGACTCATTATCATAGAATTTTCTCCAAAATTTGATTCTTCACTAAAATTTTCTATATAAGATGAAAACTGTCTCTGGATTATGGCTTGAATATAAAGATTCAAGCTTTATATTGAATATATAAACATTGTTATAAATAAAAAAAAATAACTGATTATATCATTCTGAATTTTGATCATAATTTTTCCTATAGGTTTTTATTGTTTGGGAAAAAAAGTCCTGTGTCTCTACTAGAAAAGCAGTAAAAAAGCTTGTTGCCCTTCCAGTTATGTTTTATAAGAAAAAATTGACTAGATGTTTATATATGTCATACCATGTTACCAATTTTCTTTCTTCTTGAATGTGAATGCATATTTCAAATAAAACATATTACATACAATCAGTTCAGCCAAATCACTAGCAGATGATTAATAAAACAGACTGCAGATAAGAAAGAAAAACAATGGAGAAAAATGAAATAGGGAGAAAAGAGTAAAATTAAGTGTTATTTTATAATCACAGAGAAAATGTCACTAGCTTTGTCTTACAATTTAAAGTTGTAAGTTACATCTTCCAAGAATTGTTCGTTCTCTTCCCATATTTGCCTGTTTATTGGGGTGACACAGAAATCCTTGAATCTCTGAATGATTGCTGTGATGCAAAGGGCCCCTTTTCCCTCAGTTTTGCCTTGATTTCTCCACCAAAGGTATTTGCTTGAGAATATTAAGTATATGATTAAGTGAATGAGAAATAGGCTTTTATTTTCTTAAGCTGCTGAAATGTTGGGGTTTGCTATAGCAACTAAAGTTACTGTAACTATTCCAGTATTTTTAATAGTTTTCATTTGAGAATCAGCTTTTAGTAAATCTAACAGTAGTCAACCTTCAAAATGGCATGAGAAAACAGCCTTGTTACTTTCAAGTAGGCAGGGTGCAATCTGGCTACTGTGAACAGCACAAAGATCTGATTCCTGCTGTTCAAGAGACTTCATTTAGTATTACCAAGGAGAGCTCATCCTTTGCCTGTACTTCCACCTGCTCATACAGCACATTCTTTCACCTATTCACCAAGTAAATGCATTTCTTACTTTAAAATAGTCTGCATATTAAAGTGATACAACAGACTAGTCTGCCCATGTCACATATACTTAGGAGAATATTTGCCCATTTTTCAGAAGATGAATCAACAAGATCCATTGCTAGACATTTAAACACACTAATTGTAATTTAGCAAGTGATTTTTTTTAAAAGAACTGAACATTTTAAAATTCAAAAATTAAGATTTTAAGAAGGAAGAATCCACTTGCAATATAATTTTTAGTAGTTCCGTTTGAAAAGTCCTACCAGAATAAATTTAAATATAGGTTTTCCAAAATTGATTTACAGAATTAAAAATAAAGATTTTTATTACATAATATTTTCCCCTAGTTTTGGCTTATTTCATTATTCTAGAGAAAGTGGTACGCTAGATAATTTATGATACAAAAGGGGAAGACATTATATAGTAACCAAATTTATAGGGAGTTTCATCTTTGAATTGGTCTGTTTAATTTCAGAAAATAGGTGTGAATGACAATGTTCATAGTTTTAAGAAGCAAAAGCCTTTCAGCTAAAAGTGTACCTTGCCAAGAATAGAGAAAAAGAAAAAAAGCATTACCATCTGTCATACATTTATGCTCTTTTGGTATAATAAATTGTTTCCCCCACTAAATATAAGTTGAAACTTTATAAGCATATACTTTACTACATAAATTTTCCCATATGTCAGTGGCTAAAACAAAACTATACTATTCAGAGAATTTTCTTTCACATTAACAGAGTCACTCCTGGTTTGTTTTAGTTTTTCCAGTAAGATTTTGCATTTAATATTATTTAGCTCACCAAGGACTGTCTCCTTTAAGGGTTGCAGTTTCTTTAGGATACTATGGTTACAAAAAATTATTTTTTTCACGTTTTATGATTTGCTCTTACAATAATTTCAATGAATTCAGGTGTAAAATCTAAGGCATGAAAGGGTCTGATATCTGACCCTTTCATATGTGAAAGGGGCTAGCCAGATATTGATGTGTCCAGTCTTTCCATGGTTACCAGGTAGCATCAGAAGCTATGGACAGATTCACCTGTAGGCCAAGACTGCAGGTATTCAAAGTACATGTAGATGCAGCAACTTGCTTGATTTCGGCTCAGAAGGCCTCACAGTTGACCTCTGGTTTCTCAGACTGGCATCCTACATCTAAGAACACCTTTCACTATCTGGTTGTGCTATTTACCATCATGATCTTTGTGTTGCTAACCTTCCAGATAGCATGTTATAACGCATTGTCCTGGAGTTTTTATTGTGTGTGATGCAGAGGGCTTGATCTCTTTCAGTGACAAGGTCCAAAACATATGGAGAATATTACACCTGCATTCAATGGTCAGCATTAGCTTCCTATTCCATCCTGAGTGCAATTTAAAGTGTTGACTTTAATCTTTAAAGCCCCTCATTGTTTAGAAGCCAGTTATTCCAGATATCACATCTCTCCTTATGCATCATCGTGGCAATTAAAATCAGCTGCAGGCTTGCAGTTCCTAATCCCTAGTGAATTGTGGGGAGCCTGGGAGTAGATCATTTTCTAAAGAAGAACTTCCCTAGTAACCCTGTTTCTGTCAGTGATAAAAGCAATATTCGAAGTTTACAATTTTGGCCTTGAATGTCTTGTCATATAACTGCACGCCTTTGGAACCATAATGAAGTGCTTTTGATTTAATTTTTATGTTATTTTATGTAATTTGTGGCCAAGAGTTGAGAATATCAATCTACTTCTTAATGAATCAGATAAATAACAGTTGTATATATTAAAAATAGAAAAAGCTAAAAATTCATCTGTTTCATATTTGTTAGTGTGGGAGTTTTCACTTGAATATTCTCTCACTCAAGTTTTTCTTTGAATCTAATTTTAAATGTCTTCAGTGAAGGGATTTGTGGTAAATCCTTTGGGGACGATTTCAAAACCCATAACTCATGGCAAGTCATTTCTTTAAATGCTTATCTAAATGTTTGATTTCTTAATGTTTTATCAGATATCTGTTACTCATACATTTGCGCTATGTTAAAACTTTTAAAAAATGTGTACAAAGTTCAGAATTTATGGTTGAAGGGAACCTACATTGAAGTGTATTATGCTGATCAATGAGTAATCTTTTGGGGAAAAAGATGATTGGTCATAAGGTTATGAGGAGCTGTGAGTATTATATATGGTAGTGTAGACAAACAGTGGGCTTCCCTGGCGTATCAGATGGTAAAGAATCTGCCTGCAATGCAGCAGACTGAGGTTCGATCCCTGGGTCAGGAAGATCCCCTGGAGAAGGGAATGGCAACTCACTCCAGTATTCTTGCCTGGAGAATCCCATGGACAGAGGAGCCTGGCAGGCTACAGTCCACAGGGTTGCAGAGTCAGACACAATGGAGCATCTACCACACACACAGGAAAAGAGTCTGCTACCTTTGTTATCTCTCCTTCCTCAACTTCTCTTTTCCAGTCTGACACTCTCTGACTTTCAACCTTCCTAAAAAATGCAGGGTGCCACTAGGAAGATGTCTGAACGATGTCCAAGGAAGTTTGTCTCTGACTATGATCTTGTACATCTTAAATGCAACTATGCAGAGTTGCCTTTTTCTATTTTATAGATGCCAATCCTTGTTTCCATGAATTAAAATTTTGCTTTTTCTGGCTTCCAACTTTTGTGTAACATTCTGCTGTCAAATGAACCCAAATTAAGACTATCATAGGATAAGTCCATTTACTGAAGGAAGGGGGTATTGTTCAGTAGAATGCAGCTGCTTCCTTTCCTATTAAATTTCAAATTCATATATATCATTTATTTATTCAATGTCTTTTAGTATGCTTTCTTAGGTTTCTTATGCCCTCCAAATGTGGTATTTTATGTTGTCATTGTTCAGTTGCTAAGTCATGTCTGACTTTGCGATCTCATGGACTGTAGCACGCCAGAGTCTCTTGTCTTTCACTATCTCCCGGAGTTTGCTCAAACTCATGTCCATTGAGTTGGTGATGCTATCTAACCATCCCTTCCTCTGTCGCCCCTTCTCACTTTGCCTTTAATCTTTCCCAGCATCAGGAAGGTAGTATTTTATACTATATCCATCTATCTGAAAAAGTATGAATTTCTCCGATTAAATATAATTTTATTTCACTGGTTGATTGGTGTTGTTGTTTATAAGGATAGGGAATACCAGAAAAAGAAGAGTCTAGGAGTGGGCTAATGAGGAAATTAGGACTTTGGTTTTTAGATAAATTCAGTTTGTACTCACCTGAGACATCCAAACATGTCAAGTAGGCAACTGGTGGGCCTGGTGCCCAGAGCAGGGGTAGATATGGGTGAGTCATCTACTCATACATAGCAGTGAAGCCTGGGTGGAGTCTGCCTGGACAGACCACGCAGCGAGCAGTGGAGCTAGGCCTAGAGCTGACTGAGCTTTGGGAGTCCAACAGTCAATGGCTAAGAGGAAGAGGACAGGCCTGGGGGTGGAAGTATGGTCCGATGGTCCGAGAGGGAAGAGGAAATCCCAGTAGAGTTCCTGTCACTGAAGCTGAAAGGTGGGGGTATTTCCAGAAGGAGAGAGTGGCCAGTGGTTCTGAATGCTACTGAGAAGACAGGCAAAAAAGTCTGAAAAATGCTTGCTGGATGTAGGAACAACAAGGTCAGTTGTGGTTAGCTGTTTTACCTTAAAGTCTTTGGAAAAGTACATTGGTAGATGAATGGATAAAGAAAAGGATAGATACAAAGGAATATTACCCAAATGTAAAAAAATGAAACCTTGCCATTTGCAACAATATGGATGGATCTAGAGGGTATTATGCTAAGTGAAATAAACCAGAGAAAGATAAATACCTTATGATCTCACTTATTTGTGGAGTCTACAAAAATAAAACAAATAAAACAAAACAAAAACACACTCATGCATACAGAGAACAAACAGGTGGTTGCCAGAGAGGAGGAAGGTGAGGGGGTGAAACAGGGGAAGGGGTGATTACGAGATATAAACCTCTAGATACAAAATAAATAAGCCACAGTGGTGTAATACACAGCAGAAGGAATATGGTCAATAATACTGTAATAATTTTGTCTGGGGACAGATGGTTACTAGATTTATCATGTGCTAAGTGCTAAGTCACTTCAGTCGTGTCCGACTCTGTGCGACCCCATAGACGGCAGCCTACCAGGCTCCCCCATCCCTGGGATTCTCCAGGCAAGAGCACTGGAGTGGATTGCCATTTCCTTCTCCAATGCATGAAAGTGAAAAGTGAAAGTGAAGTTGCTCAGTCGTGTCTGACTCTTAGCGACCCCATGGATTGCAGCCCACCAGGCTCCTCCATCCATGGGATTTTCCAAGCAAGAGTACTGGAGTGGGGTGCCATTGCCTTCTCCAAGATTTATCATAGTGACCATTTTATAACATATACAAATATCAAATCACTAAGTAGTACACCTGTATGTCAGTTAAACATTAATATGAAAAAGAAAATAGGAGCTTGAAGGCAACTCCTATGTAGATGATTTTTCTTGCTGTTCTTTGGTCAAACTAATTGTGGTGGTTGATTTCCTGTGTCAACTTGGCTAGGCTAAGGGATGCTTGGATAACTGGTCAAATACTATTTCTGGGTGTATCTGTCAGACTATTTCTGGGAGAGATTAGCATCTGAGTCATTAGACTAAGTGAAGATTGCCTTCGCCAATGCGGTGAGCATCATCTAATTGATTGAGGGCCTGATTAGAACAAAAGGCAGATGAAAGACAAATTTGCTTTTGGCCTGAACTGGGACATCTATCTTCTGCCTTTGAATGCCAGTGCTCCCGATTCTCAGTCCTTGGGCTTTAGACTGAAACTGCATACCACTGGCTTTCCTAGGCTTCCAGATTTCAGATAGCAGATTTTGAGACTTCTCAGCCTCTAAAATCTCATGAGTTAATCTCTCATTTTTTATATCTATCTATTGATACAGATATATGGATATATATCTCTTAATGGTTCTGTTTCTCTAAAGAACCTGAATACACTAATGTTTAAGAGTGCATTTTAAAAAGTTACATTTCCTATAGTTTTATATGCAGAGTTCTATTAAAAATCATATCAATATGCAGTTTTTATTGTGTGCATTTTATTTGACATCATTTTTTGATATTGATAAGCATTGGTTTCTATGTGAGGTATAAAGAAATACTGACATTTACAACACTAGCATTTTTAAGGTTTTGAATAAGCTATAGAGGATTTCTTGGAAACTAAAAGATTTTTTCTAGTAAGACTTTAACAGAAAGAAGACTATCTTACTGAAATTGACTTTGACTATGTTCTGTGAAGACGTCAGTCTATAAAAGGAAGACATATTCTCTGATATTAAGGAAGAGGTCCTGCACTCCATTTCTGTCTCCTTCCAATATGTGTTCTCAGAAAACTTCCACTGAAAGCTCCACCTTATGGCTGATGCAAATGGATATAAGCAAGGAATAAGAGGAAAAAGAAAACATTTGAAGTCAGATAGTAGGAAGAAAAGGATGACTATAACACTCATTCAAAAATAAAATAATTTCAGCTGATGCACAAGTCAATCAGCAGAACAAATACTGCTTTAAAAGGTCATATCAGAGGCTGTTCCCTCTGCCTCACTCCATTTCTGAATGAATCTATTCAGTTCTTCCACCATTTCCTTCAGGGGAGTCAACTATTTCTAACTTCACCTGCCAAAACAATGGTTTCATTGACTCTTTCTTATATTTCAACTCTTTAATATATTAAACAAAACAAACCTCATTTTCTGTCTGCTGTGCTTTGATTGTCACATTTCACCTTTTCTTTTGTGCTTAGCAGTGCCTTCTTTATGTGTGCATAGTTTCTTATTTTATTTCCCCCTTTAGGCTGGCTATTAATCTCTAAGCTTCTATTTTTGCTCACAATCAAGTTATACAATTTGTCAACCGTCCACATTTTAGAACTTTTATGATTGTTTTTGCCTAATGGTATGCCCACCACCTGAGCCAGCTGCCTTAATCCTTAAGAGTGTAGCCATTTTTCTCCACTATATATTTGGGTAATAACCATTGCCAATTTATCCCACTAAGTAAATTTCTCATTTTATTGAAATTGTTTTTACAAAGCTTAAGTTACTCACATGTATGCCCATAATCTCTTCTCCCTCTGCCTTCACTCTGGTAGAAGTTTGAAATCCTATTACTCTATTTATTATCATAGTTTCTCAAACTCCTCCACATTAGCTTTCAGACTTGCCATAACCTCCTTCCTCTTTACAACAAAGGGTTATTAAAAATCAGAGAATCAAACCTTAGTGCCGAGAAGCACCTCCAGAGATCCTCTTGTACTGAGAGGACAAAATTCTTTCTCCTGCTCCAGTCCTTGCTGGCTTACCAGTTGCTGGCTGTGTGACAAATAATTTAATCCTTCTTTGTTTTAGTTTCTTTTTGAAATGCAGATAATTATACTTACATTATGGGTTGTTATGAAGATTCAAACAGCAGATATAATTGCTTTAGAACAGTTTATGGCATATACTGTGTTCTCAATATATGTTAGCTACTATTTTTCAAATATACTTTTTATTTTAAAATAGTTTTAGATTCACCGAAAACTGGCAAAGATACTGCACATTGTACACACCTAGTTTTCCCTGCTGTTAACATCCTGAATTAGCATGTTAAATTTGTCACAAGGAATGAATCAATATTGATATGTTCTTACTAACGCTTCAGTCGTGTCTGACTCTGTGCGACCCCATAGATGGCAGCCCACCAGGCTCCCCCATCCCTGGGACTCTCCAGGCAAGAACACTGGAGTGGGTTGCCATTTCCTTCTCCAATGCATGAAAGTGAAAAGTGAAAGGGAAGTCGCTCAGTCGTGTCCGACTCTTAGCGACTCCATGGACTGCAGCCCACCAGGCTCCTCCATTCATGGGATTTTTCAGGCAAGAGTACTGGAGTGGGGTGCCATTGCCTTCTTCAACCTCTGCCAATTTCTCAATCTTTCCTTGATTTTGATCATGTTGACAATTTGGGGTGGTAAGATATTTTGCAGAGTTTTTGGTTTGTCTGATGTTTTTCTTAGATAGGAGTCATGGGACTGGGGAAAAAGACTAAAGACATCAGGTACCATTCATGAGGATCACATCAACAGTACTTGCTGTCAACATCGCTTCTCATGAGGATGTTAACCTTGACCCCTGGCTCAAGTTTTCCCCTATTAAGTGTTTCCACCCCCAACTTTCCATACTATAGACTTTGTGAGAAAGTTACCATGTGGAGCCACAGCCCCTCATTTAAAATATGGGGAGTTATGTTATGGGGGGCAGTATCTATGAAAATATTTGAAAGTCTTCTGTATTAGAAAATTTCTACTCTATTTATTTATTCAATCAATCATTTATAGCAGAAAGGATCATAAATATTTATTTTATCATTTGGTGCCTAACCCAATACTACTTTCTTGATTGTGTCAGTTAACTCAGTTGTTCCTTGCTTTGACTGTTGGGAGCTCTTTCACTTGGCTTCTGGGTCCCCTTGACATATCCCTTCATTGTTTTGTTTGCTTTTTCCTGTGAGCACTTCCTTACTTCCTAGCATTATGTTTCAGGCTCCTATTGTGTATTCTTGCCCCAGTCTTTGAATCAGCCAATTTCCAAGGATCCCTGGTTCTTTTATTGGAGAAATGTATTAAAAACCAAGAACTGGGCACTGGGCATGCTCTTTGCTACTGGAGTGTCTTTCGTTTCTAGGCTGTCTCAGTAAAAAGAATTAAGAAATAACACATCTATATATGCATATACACAATTATTTCTATAAATACATATATGTCTCTATTAAGGTAAACGTGTTCATAATGATGTTTACCACTCTAATCCAATACCATACAGTTCCTTCTAGCCTGCTAATATTTTATTAGCTACTTATTCATTCAACAAATTTTGTTGAGTGTCTATTATTTGCCAGGCCTTATGCTCATGACTGCACAGAAGCATGGCTGAGAGGAGCTACTCCACTCCCGAGGTTGGGGGCGGTGATGAGAGCACCAGGCTGCTAAGGCCCAAGAGCGGCCCAGAGGAGCTACCCCACGCCCGAGGTCAGGGGCGGTGGCTGAGAGAAGCTACCACATGTCCAAGGAGGGGCAGCTGCGCTGGCGCAGGAGGGCCGAGAAGAGCTACTCCACTTTTAAGGTCAGGAGGGGTGGCCATGAGGAGATACCCCTCGTCCAAGGTAAGGAGCAGTGGCTGTGCTTTGCTGGAGCAGCCGTGAAGAGTTATCCATTGTCCGAGGTAAGAGAAACCCAATAAGACGGTAGGTGTTGGGAGAGGGCATCAGAGGGCAGACACACTGAATGAAACCATACTCACAGAAAACTAGCCAGTCTGATCACATGGACCACAGCCTTGTCTAACTCAATGAAACTAAGCTATGCTGTGTGGGCCACCCAAGAAGGATGGGTCATGGTGGAGAGGTCTGACAGAATTTGGTCTACTGGAGAAGGGAATAGCAAACCACTTCAGTATTCTTACCTTGAGAACCCCATGAACATTATGAAAAGGCAAAATGATAGGATACTGAAAGAGGAACTCCCCAGGTCAGTAAGTGCCCAATATGCTACTGGAGCTGAAGCTGGGAGGGCTTAGGGGCAGGAGGAGAAGGGGACGACAGAGGATGAGTTGGCTGGATGGCATCACCGACTCGATGGACATGAGTCTGGGTAAACTCCGAGAGTTGGTGATGGATAGGGAGGCCTGGCGTGCTGTGATTCATGGGGTCGCAAAGACTCGGACACGACTGAGCGACTAAGCTGAACTGAACTGATGCTCATGACTGGGAAATAAAGAATATGGTGGATGCTACCCCTAGTCTCGTGTGACTTAGAATTCAGGTAACAGTTTAAATTTTTATTTTAGTTTTTTGGACTAATAAGGATTGACATCATTCATCATAGTCTATTTTCTCATACGTCCATTCCACACCACCCCCCCATCATACTTCATTCCCCCACTTCCAAGACTATACCACTTTCTATTGGCCATCTATTTCTTCTTCTCTACCCTCATTTCTCTTCTCTCAACTCATTGTCCTCTGGGAGTTTTCATCTCCTATAAAACACACTCCAGCAGAAAAGTAACTGTAATATGATAGGCATATTACTACCTCCATTCCAAAGTTCTTTCATGTCTCATTTTTGACTATAGAATTCCTTGAATAAGATAAGGTTATTGCTAAGATGCTTTGTCTGTAGTGGCATCTTACGACTGCTACTGACTGTATGAACTTTTATGGGATGCTTCAAGGAGGAGCCCCTGCATGGTCAGCTACAGCTGTCAGAAATTGGAGGCCATGGCCAATAAATACAAGAAAAAATGCTCAACGTCACTCATTATTAGAGAAATGCAAATCAAAATTACAGTGAGGTATTATCTCACACTGGTCAGAATGGCCATCATCAAAAAACTCTACAAACAATCAGTGCTGGAGAGGATGTGGAGAAAAAGGCACGTTCTTGCACAGCTGGAATGTAAATTCATAGAGCCACTATGGAGAACATTATGGAGATTTCTAAAATATCTAGAAATAAAACTATCATATGAGCCAGCAATCCTACTACTAGGGATATACCCTGAGAAAACCATCATTCAAAAAGGCAATGTACCCCGTGTTCATTGCAGCACATTTACAACAGCTAGGAATAGAAACAACCTACATGTCCATCAACAGATGAATGGATAAAGAAGTTATGATAGAAGAAAATGGAGTAGCCATCATGGTCAACAAAAGAGTCCTAAATGCAGTACTTGGCTGCATTCTCAAAAACAACAGAATGATCTCTGTTCGTTTCCAAGGCAAACCATTCAATATCACGGTAACCAAGTCTATGCCCCAACCAGTAACGCTGAAGAAGCTGAAGTTGAACGGTTCTATGAAGACCTACAAGACCTTTTAGAACTAACACCCAAAAAAGATGTCCTGTTCATTATAGGGGACTGGAATGCAAGGGTAGGAAGTCAAGAAACACTGGGAGTAACAGGCAAATTTGGCCTTGGAATACGGAATGAAGCAGGGCAAAGACTAATAGAGTTTTGACAAGAAAATGCACTGATCATAGCAAACACCTTCTTCCAACAACACAAGAGAAGACTCTACACATGGACATCACCAGATGGTCAATACCAAAATCAGATTGATTATATTCTTTGAAGCCAAAGATGGAGAAGCTCTATACAATCAACAAAAACAAGACCAGGAGCTGACTGTGGCTCAGATCATGAACTCCTTATTGCCAAATTCAGACTGAAATTGAAGAAAGTAGGGAAAACCACTAGACCATTCAGGTATGACCTAAATCAAATCCCTTATGATTATACAGTGGAAGTGAGAAATAGATTTAAGGGACTAGATCTGATAGATAGAGTGCCTGATGAACTATGGACGGAGGTCGTGACACTGTACAGGAGACAGGGATTAAGACCATCCCCATGGAAAAGAAATGCAAAAAAGCCAAATGGCTGTCTGGGGAGGCCTTACAAATAGCTGTGAAAAGAAGAGAAGTGAACAGCAAAGGAGAAAAGGAAAGATATAAGCATCTGAATGCCGAGTTCCAAAGAATAGCAAGAAGAGATAAGAGAGCCTTCCTCAGTGATCAATGCAAAGAAATAGAGGAAAACAACAGAATGGGGAAGACTAGAGATCTCTTCAAGAAAATTAGAGATACCAAGGGAACATTTCATGCAAAGATGGGCTCGATAAAGGACAGAAATGGTATGGACCTAACAGAAGCAGAGATATTAAGAAGAGGTGGCAAGAATACACAGATCAGATCAGATCAGATCAGTCGCTCAGTCGTGTCCGAGTCTTTGCGACCCCATGAATTGCAGCACGCCAGGCCTCCCTGTCCATCACCAACTCCCGGAGTTCACCTAGACTCACGTCCATCGAGTCAGCGATGCCATCCAGCCATCTCATCCTCTGTCGTCCCCTTCTCCTCTTGCCCCCAATCCCTTCCAGCATCAGAGTCTTTTCCAATGAGTCAACTCTTCTCATGAGGTGGCCAAAGTACTGGAGTTTCAGCTTTAGCATCATTCCTTCCAAAGAAATCCCAGGGCTGATCTCCTTCAGAATGGACTGGTTGGATCTCCTTGCAGTCCAAGGGACTCTCAAGAGTCTTCTCCAACACCACAGTTCAAAAGCATCAATTCTTCGGCGCTCAGCCTTCTTCACAGTCCAACTCTCACAACCATATATGACCACAGGAAAAACCATAGCCATGACTAGACGAACCTTTGTTGGCAAAGTAATGTCTCTGCTTTTGAATATGCTATCTAGGTTGGTCATAACTTTCCTTCCAAGGAGTAAGCGTCTTTTAATTTCACGGCTGCAGTCACCATCTGCAGTGATTCTGGAGCCCAGAAAAATAAAGTCTGACACTGTTTCCATGCAGGTGTTGCAAGAGGGCATCAGAGGGCAGACACACTGAAACCATCCTCACAGAAAACTAGTCAATCTAATCACACTAGGACCACAGCCTTGTCTAACTCAATGAAACTAAGAATACACAGAAGAACTGTACAAAAAAGATCTTTAAGACCACGATAATCACGATGGTGTGATCACTGACCTAGAGCCAGACATCCTGGAATGTGAAGTCAAGTGGGCCTTAGAAAGCATCACTACAAGCAAAGCTAGTGGAGGTGATGGAATTCCAGTGGAGCTATTTCAAATCCTGAAAGATGATGCTGTGGAAGTGCTGCACTCAATATGCCAGCAAATTTGGAAAACTCAGCAGTGGCCACAGGACTGGAAAAGGTCAGTTTTCATTCCAATCCCAAAGAAAGGCAATGCCAAAGAATGCTCAAACTACCACACAATTGCACTCATCTCACACGCTAGTAAAGTAATCCTCAAAATTCTCCAAGCCAGGCTTCAGCAATACATGAACCGTGAACTTCCAGATGTTCAAGCTGGTTTTAGAAAAGGCAGAGGAACCAGAGATCAAATTGCCAACATCCACTGGATCATCAAAAAAGCAAGAGAGTTCCAGAAAAACATCTATTTCTGCTTTATTGACTATGCCAAAGCCTTTGACTGTGTGGATCACAATAAACTGTGGAACATTCTGAAAGAGATGGGAATACCAGACCACCTGACCTGCCTCTTGAGAAACCTATATGCAGGTCAGGAAGCAACAGTTAGAACTGGACATGGAACAACAGACTGGTTCCAAATAGGAAAAGGAGTATGTCAAGGCTGTATATTGTCACCCTGCTTATTTAACTTATGTGCAGAGTACATCATGAGAAATGCTGGGCTGGAGAAAGCATAAGCTGGAATCAAGATTGCCAGGAGAAATATCAATAACCTCAGATATGCAGATGACACCACCCTAATGGCAGAAAGTGAAGAGGAACTCAAAAGCCTCTTGATAAAAGCAAAAGTGGAGAGTGAAAAAGTTGGCTTAAAGCTCAACATTCAGAAAACAAAGATCATGGCATCTGGTCCCATCACTTCATGGGAAATAAATGGGGAAACAGTGGAAACAGTGGCAGACTTTATTTTCTTGGGCTCCAAAATCACTGCAGATGGTGACTGCAGCCATGAAATTAAAAGACGCTTACTCCTTGGAAGGAAGGTTATGGCCAACCTGGATAGCATATTAAAAAGCAGAGACATTACTTTGCCAACAAAGGTCCTACTAGTCAAGGCTATGATTTTTCCATTGGTCATGTATGGATGTGAGAGTGGGACTGTGAAGAAAGCTGAGTGACGAAGAATTGATGCTTTTGAACTGTGGTGTTGGAGAAGATTCTGGAGAGTCCCTTGGACTGCAAAGAAATCCAACCAGTCCATTCTGAAGGAGATCAGCCCTGGGATTTCTTTGGAAGGAATGATGCTAAAGCCGAAACTCCAGTCCTTTGGCCACCTCATGCGAAGAGTTGACTCATTGGAAAAGACTCTGATGCTGGGAGGGATTGGGGGCAGGAGGAAAAGGGGATGACAGAGGATGAGATGGCTGGATGGCATCACTGACTCGATGGACGTGAGTCTGAGTGAACTCCGGGCATTGGTGATGGACAGGGCAGCCTGGCGTGCAATTCATGGGGTTGCAAAGAGTTGGACACAACTGAGTGACTGAACTGAACTGAACTGAACTGATACATATATACACGATGGAATATTACTCAGCTATAAAAAGGAACCCATTTGGGTCAGTTGTAGTAAGGTAGATGAACCTAGAGCCTGTTATACAGAATGAAGTTAAGTCAGAAATAGAAAAACAAATGCCATATATTAATGCATAAAGGATACTGCTGAGTCATTTGCAGGGCAGGAACAGAGACTCAGACATAGAGAACTGATGTGGACACAGTGGGGTAAGGAGAGAGTGGAATGAATTGAGAGAGTAGCATTGAGATATATACATTACCATATGCAAAATAGATAGCTCGTGGGAAGTTGCTGTACAACACAGGAAGCTCAACCCAGTGTTCTGACGACCTAGAGGGGTGGGGAGGAGTGGGGTCTGGGAGGGAGGTTCAAGAGGGAGGGGACATATGTATACTTATGGCTGATTCCTGCTACTGTATGGTAGAAACCAACACAACACTGTAAATAATTAATATAATTAAGTAATTAAAAATAATGGATGCTTCCCTGATAGCTCACTGGGTAAAGAATCTACCTGCAATACAGGAGACACAGGAGACACAAGTTCAATCCCTGGGTGGGGAAGATCCCCTGAAGAAGGAAAGGGCAACGCATTCCAGTATTCTTGCCTGGAAAATCCCATGCACAGAGGAGCCTGGTGGGCTACAGTCCAAAGGGTCACAAGGAGCAGGACACGACTGAGTGACTAAGCACAGTATAGCAAAAATAATAAATAAATAAAATTAATTAATACATAAGTTTAAAAAAGAAATTGGAGGCCATGAGTTATTCTATTGTGCAGGTGGAGGATCTCTTTTCATGCAAAGCAGTATAAGAATCCTGATTTTAGAGGCTTTCTTTGCTGCTGACTGAAAAAAATGCATTGACATTTTTATATAGTGTTATATTTGGTAAGAATTTTGATTCTTTTATGTTAAATCCAACCCGATCCTTCTCACCTAAGAGAAAAACTAAGATTATTTCTGTCCATGAAGAAACTCACTTGTAATTTTCTTTCTCATACTGTCCTAGTTTTGTTTGGATAACAAATTTACACTAGCCTGGAAAATGGACTGAGCACTATGTTCTTTTCGTCTGTTTGCTGATGGAGTTTATATAAGATTGGGATAAACAATTCCTAGATTATTTGGAAGAGTTCACCTACAAAACTATATGGGCCCTGTGATTTAATTTTTTTAAATTGTTTAACTACTCATTTGATTTCCTTAGTGACTTTAACATTATTTAAGTTTTCAAGAACCAATACAATATTGTAAAGTAATTAGCCTCCAATTAAAATAAATAAATTTATATTAAAAAATATCCAGAAAAAGTTATTCTTGAGCTAGTTTTAACCAGATATACTTTTCTAACAATATTTTCATTTCCTTTGTATTAAAATTAATGAAATAAGGATGTCTTTTCTCCCCACTTTTATTCAACATAGTTTTGGAAGTCCTAGCTATGGCAATCAGAGAAGAAAGATAAATAAAAGGAATCCAAATTAGAAAAGAAGAAGTAATACTATCACTGTTTGCAGATGACATGATACTATACTTATAAAATCTAAAAATGCTACCAAAAACTACTAGAGCTCATTAATGAATTTAGTAAAGTTGCAGGATACAAAATTAATACACAGAAATCTCCTGCATTCCTATACACTAACAACAGAAGATCAGAAATATAAATTAGGAAACAATCCCATTTACCATTATATCAAAAAGAATAAAATACCTAGGAATAAACTTACTTAAAAAGACAAAAGACCTCCACTCTGAAAATTCTAAAATGCTGATGAAAGAAATTGGAAATGACACAAACAGATGGAAGGATATACCATGTTCTTGGAATGGAAGAATCAATACTGTCAAAATGACTACATTACCCAAGGCAATCCACAGATTCAGTGCAATCCCTATCAAATTACCAACAGCATTTTTCACAGAACTAGAACAAAAACTTTTCAATATATATGGAAACACGAAGATCCCAAATAGCCAAAGCAATTCTGAGAAAGAAAAATGGAGCTGGGGGAGAGTCCTTGACTTCAGACTATACTACAAAGCTACAGTAACTGAAACAGTATGGTACTGGCACAAAATCAGAAATATAGATCAATGGAACAGGATAGAAAGCCCAGAAATAAACTCACACACCTATAATCAATTAATCTATGACAAAGGAGGCAAGAACATACAATGGGGAAAAGACTGTATCTTCAATAAATCAGATCAGATCAGATCAGATCAATCGCTCAGTCGTGTCTGACTCTTTGCTACCCCATATAAAGCTGAAACTCCAGTACTTCAATAAATGGTGCTAGGAAAAGTAGACAGCTGCATGTAAAAGAATGAAATTAGAACATTATCCATTGTCATGCACAAAAATAAACTCAAAATGGATCAAATACCTAAATGTAAGGCCAGACTGAGTAAAACTCCTAGAGGAGAACATAGGCAAAACATTCTTTGACATAAATCACAGCAAAATCTTTTGGGATCCACCTCCTAGAGTAATGAAAATAAAAAATTTTCCCTTAAAGTCTATTATTCTTTATGTTAGTAAGGCTATTCAAACTTTAAATTGGTTACGATTTGCATGGCTTATCTATTTTCATCCTTTTCAAGCTTTTTGTATTCTTTTTATTTAATAACAAATGGTTATTTAAGAAATTCAGTCTAGAAGTCTTTGTCTAATTTTTGGTCATCAATGCTTGTTTGCTTAGATACTTAGATTTATCCACAATTTGGGTTATTCTTTACCCATCATTTCTTCTTTCAGTTCAGACCTTTCCTCTTCTATAATTTCCCTTCTTTGTGCAGTTCAACCCTTATAATTTACTTTAATAACAATCTGTTGGAGATAAAATATCTTAGATTTTATTCATATGAAAAAGTATTTATGTTACTAAATTCTTAAAAGATAATTTCACTTGGCATATAATTCTAAAATAATAATAACTTCCTTTCAGAATGCTGAAAAAATTATTCTCCAGTTTTCTGATTTCTATGGGTACTGTCAAGTGGGCAATAAGATTATTTGCTGTTTGTGTGTAGCTGTTACGTTCTCTTTGGTTTTATCAGGATTGTCTCCTCATCTTTGGTTCTCTACAGTGTCATTATGATGTATCTAGTAATGACTGCTTTTTATTTTTCCTGCTTGGGATTCATTCAGCTTCCTGAATCTGTCAATTAATATCTTTAATAAATTATGGACATTTTTCTCAGCAAGTATGTCTTCATATATTTCCTGTCATCCAATTTTTCCGTTGTTCTCACTGGAAACTCCAAAATAAATGTTTGATCTTCTTTCTCTGTCCACATATACAGTACTTGTCATATCGTTTCCATATCTTTGTTTCTCTTTGCAGGCATACCACAGAGATATTGTAGGTTCAGCTCCATACCATCACAATAAAGCAAATATTGAAATAAATGAGTCACATGAATTTTAAAATTTCCCAGTGCATATAAAACTTGTGTTCACACTGTACTGTAATCTAACGTGTGCAGCAGCATTATGTCAAAAAAAAAAATAATGTACACACCTTAATTAAAAATGGAGCTACAGTATGATGCAGGAATCCCACTCCTGGGCATATATCCAGAAAAAACTGTAATTCAGAAAGATACACGCACTCCAGTGTTCATTGTAGCACTATTTACAATAGCTAGGTCATGGAAGCAACCTAAATGTCCATCAACAGAAGAATGGATCAAGATGTGGTAAATATATACAATGGAATATTTGTTGTTATTGCTGTTTAGTCACTAAGTCATGTCCAATATTTTTTTGTGACCTCATGGACTATAGCCCACCAGCCTTTGGGCTGAGATTTCCCAGTCAAGAATACTGGAGGGGTTGCCATTTCTTTCTCCAGGGATCTTCCCCACCGAGGGATTGAAATGTAATGGCAGGTGGGCTTTTTACCACCAATCCACCAGGGAAGTCCCACAATGGAACATTACTCGGTCATAAAAAAGAATGAAATAATGCCATTTGTATTCCCAGCAACATGGGTGGACTGAGATGTTGTCATGCTGAGTGAAGTAAATCATACAGAGAAAAATATCCTATGATTTCACTTATATGTAGAATCTTAAAAATGGTACAAATGAACTTATTTACAGAACAGAAACAGAATCACAGATGTAGAAAACAAACTTATGGTTATGACAGGGTAAGTTAGGGAGGGATAAAGTGGGAGACTGGGATTGACATACACACACTACTATATATAAAATAGATAACTAATAAGGACCTACTGTATGGCATAAGGAACTCTACTCAATAATGACCTGAAAGTGAAGTCACTCAGTCGTGTCCGACTCTTTGCGACCCCATGGACTGTAGCCTACCAGGCTCCTCTGTCCATGGGATTTTCCAGGCAATAGTACTGGAGTGGATTGCCATTTCCTTCTCCAGGGGATCTTCCCAACCCAGGCATCGAACCCGGGTCTCCTGCATTGTAGACAGATGCTTTACCATCTGAGCCACCAGGGAAGTCTCCTGTAATGACCTATATGGGAAAAGAATGTTAAAAAGAGTGGATATATATAACTGGTTCACTTTGTTGTACATCTGAAACTAACTCAGCTACACTCCAATAGAAAGTTTTTTGAAAAACTTCATTGCTAAAAAATGCTAACCAGCATCTGAACCTTCAGTAACTTATAATTTTTTGCAATAGTAGCATCAAAGATCATTGATCACAGATCACCAAAGAATATGACAATAAAAAAGTTTAAAATATTTTGACAATTACCAAAATGTGACACATAGACAGGAAGTGAACAAATGTTGGAAAAATGGTGCCAACAGACTTGCTCAACACACGGTTGACACACATTTTCAATTTGTAAAACATACTATTCCTGAGAAGCACAATTAAGCAACGTGCAATAAAACAAGGTATGCCTGTACTAAATTTTCTGTAATTCAGATTTATCTTGTAGTATGCTAATTTTCTATTCATCCCTGTCTAGCTTGCTGCTTAAAATTTCATTTTTATAAGAATAAAAAATTATGCATTTCTTTCATTAAAAAAACTATGTGAATTTTTTTCAAATGTGCCTGATAATTTTTATTTGAGTGTCTTATTTATGCCTTGATCTAGTCTATGTTACTTCTTTTAACATACCAAGCATCCTTATTTTATATTCTTACCTGATAATTCTACCATTTGAAGTAATAAACACCTCTTGGATACATCTTTTGTCACTCATGGATGATCATTTCTTTGTGCATTTTATTATTGTTTTCTTAGAGTACATATTAATGAAATATTTAAGCCCTGGGTTGAAAGTATCTTTCCTTCATAAGCAGGTATATATTATTTCTAGATTTGAAGTTTTGTGGATCACAGAACTACAACATATGAGGGTGGACTTCAAGTTTTAAAGTCTCAGAGAGAGTTTGTTTTCACCCTCTGCCAATGCTAAGACAAGCAAGTTTCTTCCTGTTGCTCTCCCTGGAGTGGAATTTATATATGCATACATTTGGGCTTCTGCCACAAAGGTGCACTCCCGTGTGGTTTTGGCTTTACGTGGGGACCTACTATCAATGACCCACCTCAAGTTAGCCCTAGGCATTCTCTCTTGTCCCTCCACTCTCCAGAAGATTGTCAGATCAGAAGTGCACGGTCTCTTTGGAGCTCTTACCCTCCCAGTTTCCTGTTTTTACTTTGTTTTTGGCCTCTGAGGATTTCTCTTACATTATTATCGGCCCAATAGCATACTTAAATATATTTTAAAATATAATTTTAGTCAGAGCTTTAAAGTTTTTGTAAGGAGAAGGTCACTTGTATTTAGCCTATCATACTGTCAGAAGTGTTATAATCCATTTTAATGCCTATTCTAGACAAGACAGCTTTCAAAATGAAAGTTCAGCAGGTCACCTCTTTCCTCTTAAATTTTCCTCACACTTAAGAACTCTTGTCTGATCAGTTTGTAGACATCTGGTAATTCTGCTTCAACATATGCAGGCTCATTAGTATTTATATCTTTTAGGAAAAGCATGTTTTATATGAACAGTTTTAAGAATATTTTTTCCTTAAATTGATATTTATTGTTTGCTTATATGTACCAAAAATGAACTAAACCTATTCAATAACAGAAACACTTGAATATAAAGGAGAGAACCTATGTGAGGTGGTAAAATCTCTAAAAAATATGACCATTGGAATATTCTCAGGAACAGCCAAAGGTAATGTCCTTTACCCTAATCCCCCCACAAAGACTTTGAAAACTAGTGTAAGCCAAAAATGCAACAGAAGGATCTTCTGAGAGTGAGACGGAATAAATCTTCCAAGCATGGAATAAATGTCATTGCAATCAAAGGCATTGTCTACCACATGAGAGGGATACTCAGCACATATGCAGAGCATAGGAAATCCTCCAGTCAAAGGTCACACATTAATAGGCAACAAACTGTACAAAATCACTTACTGGGGCAACAGCAAAGATATAAAATGCAGATCTGAATGGAACCACACCCTGCATTTACTCCTTTTTCCTAGTGTATGAGGCCATATATTGCCCTTGGGAAATGAACAATGCACTAAGAAATATTAAGGAGGGGCTTTATGGATGGAAACAGATGGAGTGGGCTGCTGGCAGTATAAAAGCTCTGTGAATTGCATTTCTCGAGCATTCTGAAGTGGGAGGGAGTAGAAGAGGAAAGCACGAAGAACAAGAGGAAGAAGGTATAGGGCTTAGGTTTTCAGAACAGAAAGACTAGTTGTGGCAGCCAGATGGGGAGACGTCTGCAGAGCTTGTTTGGATTTTCTTTGGTTCAATAAGGGAAAACAATTTTGATTTGATTCAGAGTCCCTTTATAATTGCAACCCCCCCCCCTCAAATTTATATCCAGTGACAATATGGAATAATGGAAGATCTATATATTTAACTGTCTGTCCAACTTCTGTAAACAAGAAAGATCTGATTTCTTACAATGAGCTCTATTTCCAATGCCCACTGAAATGCTAGTGCGAAATATATGTTCTGAAAATAATCCACTTGAAAGTCATATTTATAATAAGAATAGTTTCTTAAATTAAATTAGTTAAGTTAACTAAATTCTATTTAGCAGCCCAAGTGAGTTAGAGGGGTAAATACTTTCCAAATCTCCTAAGTTAAAATTCAAAATGTTACCAGTTTTACATGAAGCAGAATTTGGTTTTATTTTACTTATCTTTTTCATTCTCAATGGACCCTGAACATAGGCATTTGTCTGAAAAGATGACACATACTTCACACAACTTAATCCTTGATGATTGGAAATCAAGCTGAGATAAACACATGTGCTAAAACTTAGCTGAAATTCAGAATACTTAGATTCACATAAAACATCCAATCTAGAAGGTTGTGGCTCTGAAATCAAGAGTTAATCATCCCCTCCCCACGCATTACGTATTGACACCACGATTCTGATTAAGATAATCATTCTGATGACAGTTAGCAGTTACAGCAAGTTATAGCAGTTACAATGTTTTTGTGTTGGCAGAAGAATAAAATCACCAAAAAAGAGACAAAAGTGACTGATTCTTGCTTCTGTAATTATTCCCACAAACACTCTGAAAAATATCACGTACTCGATGATACCACTAACAGAGTATAAGGAGTTTCTGTAAAATCAGCATTTGCAAGGTTATTGACCCATAGAAACATCAATAAATGGTAGCCATTATGGACTTCATTTTCATTATTACTGGCCTTATAGAATAGATTTTACCAGTAACTTAAAACATCTTTATGCTGATGGTCTCTGATAAACAAACGCCAACTCATTCATATAAAATGCCGTGGCTGTTTTCCCTATTATTTTAATCTGGCCACTAGTGCCTTTGGTAGGAGAGGGCAATGTAACCCACTCCAGTGCTCTTGCCTGGGAAGCCCCATGGACGGAGGAGCCTGGTAGGCTAGAGTCCATGGGGTCGCGAAGAGTCAGACACAACTGAGCGACTTCGCTTTCACTTTTCACCTTCATGCACTGGAGAAGGAAATGGTGACCCACTCCTGTGTTCTTGCCTGGAGAGTCCCAGGGACAGAGGAGCCTGGTGGGCTGCCGTCTATGGGGTCGCACAGAGTAGGACATGACTGACGCGACTTAGCAGCAGCAGCAGCAGCAGTACCTCTGGTTCATCTGCAATATTAGGTAAAGACTTTGCATATTCAGTTCAGACTGAACTGAACTGAACTTGCATATTCTATTTTCTTATCTAACCTCTCACCCCCATCAGAATCTTTATCTTATTTTTCTGTTGCTGATGTTGTCTCAGTGTTAGGAGACAGAGTCCTCTCCCTTCTTCAGTTCAGGAAAGGAGAAGGAATGGAAATATTACCAATCTTTCAAGTTGAAACTCAGGATGAATTTCCCTTAGAAACAAAGCCCAAGCGGAAGTAACCAAATAAGTCAGCGACATTCAGGCCTCTAAAACGTTCTCTGTGCTAGGACAATGAAGATGCTAGTCAGTGGGAGGAGCAGGTGACTCTGCCCTCTGATTCAGAGCAAGGGGCCCTTAAACCTGACAATTTCAGAGAAGAGCTGGAAAGGACTTGGATGAAGAGGGAGAACATTATAGGTGAGAGAGTTGGCATACACAAAACCTTGAAAAGGAAAAGTCTGTCGCATGTGTGTGTTTGTGTATGTGTTATGTTGGGGTGGATTGGGGGGCTATAGGAATAAGATCAGTAAAATTGGAATCAAGAGTGTGTTAAAATGAAGACAAGCAGGATATAAGGTTGGTAGCCAGTGTTAAGCCAGATTACAGAGGCTCTCCTTAGAAAATACTGACACTTTCACTTTAGACAATATCAGAGATGTCATCACAATGGGTTTGACTCCAGGGTCTTGAATCTCATTAGATTTTTTTCCCCAATAAATTAGTCAAATCTCCACTCAGAGGCTCAGTCCTCACCCATGTCAAGGCACAGGCAGTCATGCTTTTGGGACCAGCCTGATTTTGTACTGATTCAGTCATCAAGCTTTTGCATTGCTTCTGGTTCTGAAACCTGCCTCTGTACCCTGATCCCACTATTTGTGTTTCTACCATTTCCCACTCCTGGGTTCTTGGCCTTGTCCAGATAATGTCAGCATCCTTCCTCCCCACTTTGGCTTCTCTGCCCCTTATTCTGGTCCCCTTAGTCTCTTTATACATTCAATTTTTTTCCTTGACAGCTAGTTCTTGCCACTCACGCCAGAACTTTTTCATACAGATTTCTTTTTGAAAATATTACCTGTAACCTGCCCTAACCTAACCACTCTGCCACCATGAGGGGTCTATAATATTTCTCTTGCCCATTTGTTTCTTCTCTGTCTGCAGTTTAAAGAGATTATAGCTACATAGAGATAAAATTTTATTTTGTCACTGCCTTACTCAAGGACCTTTCATAACTCCCTCTTGCTTATGGTATGGAATCCAAGTTCCCAATACTGGGAGCAAATACTTTTGATTAGAAGATACCATGATTTATTCATATTTATTTATCCCTAGGAGAAGGCAATGGCACCCCACTCCAGTACTCTTGCCTGGAAAATCCCATGGATGGAGAAGCCTGGTAGGCTGCAGTCCATGGGGTCGCTAAGAGTAGGATACGACTGAGCGACTTCACTTTCACTTTTCACTTTCATGCATTGGAGAAGGAAATGGCAACCCACTCCAGTGTTCTTGTCTGGAGAATCCCAGGGACAGGGGAGCCTGGTGGGCTGCCGTCTATGGGGTCGCACAGAGTCGGACATGACTGAAATGACTTAGCAGTAGCAGTAGCAGTATTTATCCCTAGGGCTTAGCATATAGAAAGCATGCAGTAAATTTTTGTTAGAGGGATGGCTTTTGCTTGCTTTCTAAGTCATCCTCTATAACCTGGTTTTGTTCTACCCACCCACTTTTTTTCTTTCTTTTTAATACAAACACTAGACAAGTTAAACTTATCTTTGAGGGGCTTTCCCCACCCTCCTCCACATCCACTCACATCAAGGCTAGTCATTAGTTCCATGTCTTTACTCATTATGACCAACCATGGGCAATTATCCATTCTCTTCTGTTTTTCTTAGATAGGAAGTGTTAGTGGCTCAGTTGTGTCTGACTCTTTGTGACCCCATGGACTGTAGCCCATCAGGCTCCTCTGTCCATGGAATTATCCAGGCAAGAATACTGAAGTGGCTTGCCATTTCCCTCTCCAGGGGATCTTCCAGGGATCAAACCTGGATATCATTAATTCTTCTAGCTAACACTAGTTACTTAATTTCCATAATTGTTTCACGCATTTTAATAAGGTACATACTTAGGCAAAAGACTCCTCAGATATGTTCTATTTCTCTTTTAGTTTCTACTGCGCCTAGGTCAGTGTTAGACACACATTAGAACTTGACACTTACTATCTAGTTATCGACTGCTAGAGGCTTTTGTCCCAAGCACAGAAAAGATAGCTTGCTCCCCACTGGACTTCCGTGCACTCTCTCCAAGAAATTTGGACTTTCATATCTGCCTTTCTGGCAGTGCATTGCACTTAGTAGGTGCCAGAGGATTTTGAGTCAAGAGTCTGTGTACAAATTCCAGCTCCAGCTATGTGTATTGGTCAGTGTTGTTCAGAGAAACAGACCAATGGGAAAAAGATATGTGCATGTATACATCTATATCATATATCTCACATTGAGGGACTTCAAAAAGAGCACAACAAATACAGATAAATATGTTATGTATATGTTTGATGAATATATATATATATATATATATACACACATTATATATGGGGCTTCCCATGTGGCTCAGTGGTAAGGATCTGCCTGCCAGTGCAGGAGATGCAGGAGTTACAGGTTGATCCCTGGGTGGGGAGGATCCCCTGGAGGAGGAAATGATGACCCATTCCAGTATTCCTGCCTGGGAAATCCATGAACAGAGGAGCCTGGTGGGCAACAGTCCATGGGGTCGCAAAGAGTCAGGCACAACTGAGCGCACAGCACACATACATTTTATATATATACATATATAATCTGCCACATATATTGATAATATATGTGAGTGTATACACACACACACACACACAATTGCCACATGTGGCTCTAGTCCATGCTGGAAGGCCTGAGAACCAGGAAAACAAATAATAAAGTATAAAAGTCCCAGTCTGAGGGCAGGAAAAGACATATCCCAACTCAGTCAGGCCAAGACCACAATTTCTCTCTTTCTATATTTGTTCCATTCAAGCCCTCAGCAAACTGGATAATGTTGCTGCACCCCGACATTGGAGATGACAACCTGCTTTACTCAGTCTAATGATTTAAATGCTAACCTTTTCCAGAAATGCAGTCACAGTCACATCTAGAAATGGTGTTGAACCAAATGTATGGGCATTCCATGACCCAGTCCGGTTGATACATAAAATTCACTATCACAGAGTATGATGTGTTAAGTAACAGAGTTACTTAAGCTTGTTAGGCTCAGTTAACTTACAAATAGTAGTTAAGTATAATAATAATTGCCCCCATATTATTATTATTTTTAATTTTAATTGGAGGCTAATTACTTTGCAATATTGTAGTGGTTTTTGCCATACACTGACATGAATCAGCCATGGGTGTACATGTGTTCCCCATCCTGAACCCCTCTCCTACCTCCCTCCCCATCCCATCCCTCAGGGTCATCCCAGTGCAACGGCTCTAAGCACCCTGTCTCATGCATCAAACATGGACTGGCGATCTGTTTCACGTATGGTAATATACGTTTCAATGCTATTCTCTCAAATCATCCTACCCTCGCCTTCTCCCATAGAGTCCAAAAGTCTGTTCTTTATATCTGTGTCTCTTTTGCTGTCTTGCATGTAGGGTCATCGTTGTCATCTTTCTAAATTCTGTATATATGTGTTAATATACTGTATTGGTGTTTTTCTTTCTGACTTACTTCACTCTGTATAATAGGCTCCAGTAAGCTGTGGTACATACACACAATGGAATACTACTCAGCTATTAAAAAGAATGCATTTGAATCAGTTCTAATGAGGTGGATAAAACTGGAGCCCCCATATTATTATTTGAGGATAAGATGTGATAATGCATATGAACAGAGCTTTATAAAGTGCATGGTAAATATTAATTTTAGGGGTTTGAATGAATGTGTCAGAGAAATACTCATCATTCCTCGTGTGCTGCCAAGATAAGGAGACTCTAAACTTTATGACAAAATGGTTTGATAGAAAAAGGATACCAGCCACCCCATCTGTATTTGATGTGTTCTTCTTAATGTGTTGTTTCTTAAATTTCTTTCTTCTTCACTTTTATTAGCATATCAGCATCTTAATAAATAACTAACACATACTTTTCTGTTTATCTCTAGTTTTTCCTCACTTGGGGTATTTTATGTGGTCTCCCTATCCTAAGTAAGGTTCACCACTTTCTGTGGGGTCACTCTACTTATCTCCTCTCCTGAATTCTCCAGGGAGATTCTATGTTGGTTGATGGGCAGTTTAGTTTAAAGGGGAGCTTATACCTCTTCCTTCAGGAACTTTCTGCACCTCCCCTTTTCTACCATCATGCCTTTAGTAGGAATTCCAAATGGGAAGGGCCCCATGTTGGTGAGACCAACTGCTAATCTGCAGATGATAACTTATTCTGATGTGGCATTGATAGAGGAGAAAGGCTGATGGTGGCATGCACCTGAGCAGCAGGTGGTGGCGCTAGTCCAGGGCAAGAATCTGGACACTCAACGGCACATGCCTGGCTGAGGATTCTTTTTTCCTTCCACTTATTATGATCAGTTCTAAGAACAGGGAAGAACTTGGCAGAAAAGCTCCAGAGGGAAAGCTGTTCTACTTAATATCTCTCAGTTCAGTTCAGTTCAGTTGCTAAGTAATGTCTGACTCTTTGTGACCTCATGAGCTGCAGCATGCCAGGCCTCCCTGTCCAACACCAACTGCCGGAGCCTACCCAAACTCATGTCCATTGACACATGATGCCATCCAACCATCTCATCCTCTGTCGTCCCCTTCTCCTCCTGCCCTTAATCTTTCCCAGCATCAGGGTCTTTTCAAATAAGTCAGCTCTTCATATTAGGTGGCCAAAGTACTGGAGTTTCAGCTTCAACATCAGACCTTCCAATGAACATCCAGGACTGATCTCCTTTAGGATGGACTGGTTGGATCTTCTGGCAGTCCCAAGGGACTCTCAAGAGTCTTCTCCAGCACAAAATTCAAAAGCATCAATTCTTTGGCACTCAGCTTTCTTTATAGTCCAACTCTCACATCCATACATGTCTACTGGAAAAACCATAGCCTTGACTAGATGGACCTTTGTTAGCAAAGTAATGTCTCTGCTTTTGAATATGCTGTTTAGGTTGGTCACAACACTCCTTCCAAGGAGTAAGCGTCTTTTAATTTCATGACTGCAATCACAATCTGCAGTGATTATGGAGCCCAAAAAAGTAAAGTCAGCCACTGTTTCCCTATCTATTTGCCATGAAATGATGGGACCAGATGCCATGATCTTAGTTTTATGAATGTTGAGCTTTAAGCCAACTTTTCACTTTCCTCTTTCACTTTCATCAAGAGGCTTTTGAGTTCCTTTTCACTTTCTGCCATAAGGGTGGATGTCATCTGCATATCTGAAGTTATTGATATTTCTTCCGGCAATCTTGATTCCAGCTTGTGCTTCCTCCATCCCAGTGTCTCTCATGATGTACTCTGCATATAAGTTAAATAAGCAGGGTGACGACATACAGTCTTGATGTACTCCTTTTTCTATCTGGAACTTAATATCTCTAATGATCAACAACTGAGATACAGTATTCCTCCATCATACATGATGGGATACGTTCCAAACCCCAAGTGGATGCCTGAAACCAAGAATAGTATCAAACCCTATACATACTATGTTTTTTCCTAGACATTCACAATCACATCACATATGATGTTTAATTTGCAAATTAGGCACAGTAAGAGATTAATAATAACTAAAAAAAATATCCAACCAGTCCATTCTAAAGGAGCTCAGTCCTGGGATTTCTTTGGAGGGAATGATGCTGAAGCTGAAACTCCAGTACTTTGGCCACCTCATGCGAAGAGTTGACTCATTGGAAAAGACTCTGACGCTGGGAGGGATTGGGGACAGGAGGAGAAGGGGACGGCAGAGGATGAGATAGCTGGATGGCATCACCGACTCGATGGACGTGAGTTTGAGTGAACTCCGGGAGTTGCTGATGGACAGGGAGGCCTGGTGTGCTGCAATTCATGGGGTCGCAAAGGGTCAGACACGACTGAGTGACTGAACTGAACTGAATAATAAAATAGAACAATTATAAAAAGACAGTGTAATAAGAATTATGTGAATAGGGTCCCTTTCTCTCTCAAAATAACTTTTTATACAAATTTAATGCCTTTTCCACCTTAACCTCGAGCTTAACAACCTTAAGCAATCCCAGAATATGATTTTCTTCCTCTTCCTTTTAAAGTCAAGAACATCCACTTTTTCACTAAAAGGAAGCATTTAGAGCTTCTCAGTGGCACATTCGAGTTGCTGGCATCACCACTCTTGTGCTTTGGGGTTTTGATTAAGCAAAATGAAAACTTGAACACAAATACTGTGAAACAGGACAGTTGATCTGATAACCAAGATGGATACTCAGTGACTAACAGGTGGGTTGAATGGGACAAAAGGATGGTTCACAGCCCAGGAGGGAGGGTGTGAGATTTCATGGTGCTACTCAGAATGATGCACAATTTAAAACTTATGAATTATTTATTTCTGGAAGTTTCTATTTAATATTTTCAGACCTCAGTTGACTGGAGGTAACTGATACCTTGGAAATCAAAACCATGATGAGGAGGGATCTGCTGTATGATCCATTTACATTTGAGCTACACTGGAGGGTGTGTATGATGATTACATGTAAATGTCTTAGCTTTTGGCCAAGTGATTTAAATTCTAAGTTGTAAAGAAATAGTAAGTCATGATGTTCATCACTGTGTGCTTACAATAGATTGGAAAATAACTTTCTGCCAATATGAAATCGATTAATTCATTAATAATGGTCATCAATATGATGAAATATGCACCTGTGAAATATGCATCTGTTACAATGATGTTTCAGAAGAGTATTAAATTACATGAAAACTTTTCAAGGTATATAATTACCTATGAAAAAGCAAGTTACTAACATAGTTTGTACAGTCTGATCTCAAGTTGATGTGTGTGTGAAGCACTGTATCTTAAAACAAAACATATTCTTAAGAGTTAAGCTATTTTGGTTCAAATTCCAGTTCTTCCACTTAATATATGAGTGGCCTTGGGCAAGTCAGCCTGTCCTGCCTCAGTTTTCCCAAATGTTAAGTGTAGATAATAATTATGCCAACCTCATGAGATTGTTCCAGAGAAGGCAATGGCACCCCACTCCAGTACTCTTGCCTGGAAAATCCCATGGATGGAGGAGCCTGGTAGGCTGCAGTCCACGGGGTCGCTAAGAGTCGGATATGACTGAGCGACTTCACTTTCACTTTTCACTTTCATGCATTGAAGAAGGAAATGGTGACCCACTCCAGTGTTCTTGGCTGGAGAATCCCAGGGATGGGGGAGCCTATTGGGCTGCTGTCTATGGGGTCGCACAGAGTCGGACACGACTGAAGCGACTTAGCAGCTTAGCAGCATGACATTGTTCTGAGGGTTAAAATTAATCCACATAAAGTGCTTAGAGCAGTGTCTGCTCACAGCATTTATGGAGTAGAATATCTATTAGCTATGCCAACAGACAAATTCACAGAGGAGAGAAGTCTTATAGAGAACTCTGGAGAATCGTAGAAGGGAGTTACTTGGTGCTATGAGCAGAGCCAGGTGGCAGCCATAGCAGAGAATGAGGCTCTTTGTGCTGAGTAAAAAGAGAAGGGACTCACATGATATTGTAAGTCAACTATACTTCAATTTTGTATTTAAAAAAAAAAAGGGAGAAAGAGAGCTCAATCACATCTTTGATAGAGAGGGGCGATCTTGGGTTAAGTATGGGATGGTAAGAATTTCGTCCACTTTGGAAACAGAAAGTCCTGGGTTCAGTTCTTGTTAGCCTTATTATCCTGTCCCTTGACTCCCTTCCCTTTTTCTCTCCCTTCCTCTTCTTTCCCCTTTCCTTCTTTTACTTTTCTCATTCTTTCATTTATTCAACAAACTTTCTGAGCTCTCTTTTAGGTATTATGGTAAATCTTTGGGAATACTAATGTAATGAATAAAATATGTTCTGTGTCCTTAGAGAGGGTAGGGTCTGAAGGTGGTGACATTTACCTTAATAGACAATTACATAATAATGTGCTCAGTGCTTTGGTTTATGTGTTCATCAGGTGTTGCGATAGTCAAAGGTAACTCTGGTTCTGTGATAAAGGGGTTAGTGGCAGGGTATGTGGGGGCAGGGAGCTTCCCATGAAAGGGGCTACCTACTATGCTGTAGGAAAGTAAAGGTAGATGAAGATGGGAAGAGTGAACAACACATATGATGCACATGGTGTTGAGACAGTGGCCTGTGGGGCTGAAAAAAGCTCCATCTGACAGAAGAGGTCGGTGGAAATGTGGGGGCAGAAAGGTGGGCAAGAGCCAGACCATGATGGGCCTGGTGTATTAAGATGAGGATTCACTTTTATTCTAAAAGCATGGGAAGTTCTGAGGAGCTCTTTATTATTGAAAGTCATGGAAAGTAACCTATAGATTTTGAGCAGAAAGCCTTAGAATCATTTCTGCATTTGACTATGTAATGTTGGGCAATGTAACCTTTATGAGCCTCATTTCTGTACCTTTCCCAAGCTAACGACACTAAAACCTACCTGGGTAGGCTATTGTAAAAATGAGAGAATGTCCATAGGGCACCTAGTATAGGACGTGGGTTTATGCTTATGATGTGGTGTGTGTGTGTTCAGTTACTTAGTCCTATCCGACTCTTTGTGGGCCAAGGACAGTAGCCCACCAGGCTCCTCTGTCCATGGGATTTCCCAGGAAAGAATACTGGAGTGGGTTACCTTTCCTCCTCCAGGGGATCTTCCTGACCCAGAGATCAAACTCATGTCTCTTGCATCTCCTGCATTGGTAGGTGGATTCTTTACCACCAGCGCCATCTGGGAAGCCCCTATGATGTGGTGAATAGCTTCAAAGACAAAGAATTGAGGGCTAAACAAATCAGAGAGAATGCTGGGCTTGAGATAAGAATCTGTTCTGCCCCATCCTGGCTCTGTGACCCTGAATGCCTCACTTGACTTCTCTGAGCCTCAGTTTTCTCATAAGATGCAAATAGTATCTCCCTCACAACATTAAGCCAGGATAGTGCTTTCCATTTAAAAAGTTCCCAGTGCAAATGATTTCTCTAATTTCTCTCTCTCTGTTTGTTCTCTTTTGATGCTGCAGGCTTTTGTAAATCAACCCTCTGCCTTGTGAGAAAGGACACCCTCAGGTGGGATCTCACATCACTGGGACCTTGATTAGTAAACCGGAATACTGGGAGCACCATCTGGAGGTGGCTGCAGCCAGCCAGGGAAGGAGAGGAGCTGGCCTGCCTGCCTGGGGGTGGGGGTGTGCACAGAGCTTGACCTCGCCCAGCCACCCTCTGAGCCATAGCTTGAAGGCCTACACAGGTGTAGACCAGAGTCAAGGCCAATATCAAGGCAAAGTATTACCACATGTTCCTGCAGAGACTAAAAAAGAGGGGGCTGCTCATGGCAAGGTGGGGAGGAGGGGAGAGGTGGGAGTGAGGAAGCCAGAGAGGAAGGGAGAAAAACAGAAGAGCTGCCAATATAAAGAATTCATTAGAGGAGAGTCACGTTGTGACCTCCAAGATGAAGATGAGTGAAAATTCTTGTATGATTTAATATTGTCTGGAAATATGCCAAACCACATGCTCTCTGAGCAGGCTGCAGTCTTTTACCTTCATTTCAGGGAAGTCCTACTCCCCACCACTCTGCATATTGCTTACTGAGTCTGGGTTTTTTGTAAGGTGCGAGCAGGTTAGAGGGAGAGGCGGCAGTTAGAGAAGCCTACTAATGATTTGTCTGATGGGAGGGAAGCGAGCTAGCAGAGTATCAAATGGGCCATCAGGCAGCCTTACCTCTGTCCCCGACACATCCTCTGTCATCCGTCCATGTCACTTTCTCCAACTTTCTCAAGTAGTCAGATGGAGTCCAGTGGTTTTCAAGTGTAAAAATAAAAAGTATGAGAAACATCTTCTTTAAAAACATGAAGTAGTGGCCCTCCTTTGGGAAACAAACAAAAAAACAAAACAAAAAAATCTGCTCTAAAATCTAATGCATTAAATATACATCTGCTCTGGTTGGAAGGTAGAATACAGCTCTGGGGCCCTATCCACTAGCCTTTTTTCCCTTGTGCAAATCAGTTTGGAAGGCTTCACAAAGGATGTGTTCTCACCGTAGTTCCAATCCGACTCCTTCAATGTGCGAAAGAGGAAACGGAGACACTAAAGGTGAAGAGGTTTGTTCAGCTGCTGCTGCTGCTGCTGCTAAGTCACTTCAGTCGTGTCCGACTCTGTGCAACCCCATAGACAGCAGCCCACCAGGCTCCCCTGTCCCTGGGATTCTCCAGGCAAGAATACTGGAGTGGGTTGCCATTTCCTTCTCCAATGCATGAAGGTGAAAAGTGAAAGTGAAGTCGCTCAGTCGTGTCCAACTCTGAGCAACCCCATGGACTGCAGCCTACAGGGCTCCTCCATCCATGGGATTTTCCAGGCAAGAGTACTGGAGTGGGGTGCCATTGCCTTCTCCGGGTTTGTTCAGCACTGGTAATTAATTAGGGGCTGAGTTAGGGTTGAAATCACAGACTTTCTCAAAGCAAATGGCTTTACCTCTGGGACTGGGGAAATGCACTGAAAAATAGGTATGCATTTCAGTGCATTTCCCCAGCTCTAGAGGCAAAGCTTTTTGCTTTGAAAAGAGCAGTGGTTAAAGTGATCTTGCATCTAATCAGCTAATACAGATCCAGGAAGGAGTGGGAGATGGGAGGAATCTCTACAGAAACCTCTGTAGAAGCCCTGGGGGGAAGCCTCCACACCTGGGTCTCCCTGGGCACAAAATCTACATCTGTTGAATTAAAATGAAATGCTGTGGTTTTAGGTAAAAGTCCCTGGGAGTCCCTCCAGCCTTAGAGGATCCTCGTCTCCCGGACCCTTGGACTCTGAGGACCCACCTCTTAGGAATGCTCAGGCAGAAAAACCTCAGATTGTTGGTTTACTGTTTAGACAGGTAGGTTCACAATTTGCAGCATCTCTCAAGTGTGGCAAAGGTCAGAGGAAAGCCTGCCTGGGGATTTTATTCAGCTATAAGTCTCCTTCCTGGTCACAGAAGAACTCTTGGTTTGGCACAGTAGTATTTATTAATGGGAAAAAAAATTGTTTGAAGATTCTTGTTGAGCTTCGGATTTTCCCAAGGCATTCAGTCAGTTCCTTTATTTCTCCTTAACTCCTGGGTGCCCTGAATATGGTGTGTCCTGAACCATCAAGAAACACTGATGCCTGCTGAAAACCACCATGGGTGTGATGAGACTGTGTGTTTGTTTTAGTCAGTCAGTCATGTCTGACTCTGTAGCCTACCATGCTCCTCTGTCTATGGGATTCTCCAGGCAAGAATACTGGAGTGGGTAGCCGTTCCCTTCTCCAGGGGATCTTCCCAACTCAGGGGTCAAACTCCAGTCTCCAGCATTCAGGCAGATTCTTTACCATCTGAGCCACGAGGGAAGCCCTGATGAGACTGGTGCTCATTAAACTTTCCATCGGCTTCCTCACACTTGCCAAATCCCTTGCATTTAGGTGGTGCTATGAGACTAGTTCTGACTAGTGTGATCTAAGCCAAGATGATGAAAGCCAAGTACTGATCTGCAGGCTGTCTGTCACTGCCACCAGCACTGTCCAGATGAGGCCCCATCAGTCTGGAACCTGGGTTATGTTGGTAAAGTACCCGCCTACTGAGGACGCATGCTGGACAGGCATTGTGAATGAAACAGAAACCTTTGCTATTTTAAGCCACTGAGATTTTAGGGATGATTTGTTGTGCAGCATATCCTTGCTAATCATGGCTAGAATAGAGGAACGTGGATTTGAAGCAAGGAGGGTCTGAAGATCTGCTTTGGTAGGAGTGAACACAATACTTCTCTTGAGATCAGGTGGCCCAGGGTTTCAAGCAGTAGTTCCCTGGAGCTGGCTTATGCTGGCTTTGAAAAGCCGACTGTGTATACATCTTTCCCCAACTCGACAATCGGTGCCATCACCTTGGTGACTTGTAATGGGCTGTGGTGGGAGTATTTACACCACAGAAACTGGCAGTTGTCACAGATCATAGCGTTTTTCTCCTCTGGCAAACTGGCTATTAAACATTTTCAGCACACCACTGGTTTCAAGTTTCTCCAGAGAGATTCATGGTGGGAGTAGGAAATGGGACAGGAAAATCTTCAGTAAATAAGAACCTATAAGATCCTTAGCTGTTTCAGAGTTTCTCTAAGGGGAAAATTTGGTAGGGAGATGCCCTGCTAGATACTGTTTTCTCCAAATCATATAATAAACAATAAAATAAGGTTTTAATTCTGAGCTCATTTTATCTCAACAGTTACCTTTGCACAGGATAGAAATAATCAAGGTCATCTTTTACCATTAACTGACAACACAGAGCAGGATCCTTTAGGATTTCCAAGCAGCTGATAAAGAAGTTTTAATTATGGCTTTGCTAATTACTGGCACACTCTAGAGAAAGGGGCTTCCCTGGTAAAGAATCTGCCTACAGTGCACAAGCCACAGGAGACACAGGTTAGATCCCTGGGTTGGGAAGGTCCCCTGGAGGAGGGCATGGCAACCCACTCCAGTGTTCTTGGCTGGAGAATCCCCATGGACAGAGCAACTTGTTGGGCTACAGCCCATGGGGTCGCAAAGATTAAGACACAGCTGAGCAACGTAGCACACATGCGCTCTGGAGAAGATTCCCAGTTGAGCATTGCACTTTCTCCAGCATTCTGGAGTGTTCTTTTCTAAAAATATGCTTTCCATGTAATTCTTTCCCCTTTCTCACCACTATCTTTCTTCATGAATACAAAACAAATAGATTCCAGTTTGATTTGTTCGGAGTTTGATATTAAATATCAAAGCCTCATTAATTATCATCTTATTAAGTGACATTTAGCATAATTGCTTGACGGCTCCAAGTATGAATAATTTAATTCCTTAATAAATGACCTATAATTTCATGTACAGAAATAAGTACAATCGAAAGAAACTCCTTGCCTTGAGTGCCCACTCATGACAGTCCCCACTCTTTACCATGTGCATGGCTTTAAGAATGTTATAGAGGAGGTTATGAGACTGGCAATGCCATCTGTCTCCTCCTCCTTAGAAAGTGAGGTAAAGGACTTGCTTAGTAAGCTACACAGTATCACAAATTAGTAAACACTTCTTTCTAGTAGCATTTCTGTGTGCTAAGTCACTTCAGTCACGTCTGACTCTTTTTGACTCCGTGGACTATAGTCTGCCAGGCTCCTCTGTCCTTGGGATGCTCCAGGCAAGAATACTGGAGTGGGTTGCCGTGCCTTCCTCTAGGGGATCTTCCCGTTCTAGGGATCGAACCTGCATCTCTTACGTCTCCTGCACTGGCAGTCAGATTCTTTACCACTAGAGCCACCTGGGAAGCCTAGTTGCATTACTATATACCCATATTCTTTCTAACATTTTCCCAGTTGTTCAGCTGTGAAACATGGGTGGCTTGGAGGAGGGAGGCTAACATACTGACTTAAGAAAAATATCTCATGCAAACTTGATTTATTTTATAAGAGGTTATAAAATCATTTTGATCACCATATTACATTATTTGGCTTGAATATTAAGTATCATTGGTGAATAACTTATGCTTCTCTGCACTGGCAACTCATATCTACTAAAAATAAAATACTAGAATACTTTTCCAGCTTATGTCATTCTGAGAAACGTCTTGCCCTGAGTTTCTTCATTTGTAAAATGAGGGGTTGACCTGATGATTTACTGAGTCCCTTTCAAGTCAAATTTTGAGTATGCTGTCATATCAGAGTCATATGGGCATGCAAGTATATTCATTTATGCAAAACACATTAATTGCCTATTATTTTCAAGTACTACGACAAAGACAGTTATACAAGGTTCCTGCCCTCAAAGCAATTATAGCTAATGGGGAAGGAAAACAAGCAAAAAGCAATTACAACAGAATAAATGCTATAGTAGGGAGAACCATGGATACAAATGGAGGTAATAGGAGAGGCACCTAGTCCATTTTGAGGAAAGAAGAAAATAGGGATCCGAAATGAAGTGATATTAAGTGAATGCAGGGCTGGAACTAGGGTGAGGCAAGAAAGGCCCTTGTGATGTAAAATTAAAGCAGGTGCCCAACCTTGGGTTCATGCACATGTACTCACCCTAGTCCCAGGCCCTGGGTATGTCATCTCAAGTATGTATGCTTGAGTTTACCTTTAGGGAGACGACAGAGGCTGTTTCAGGCAAAGAGATCAGCCTGTGCAAAGGCTTAAGAACAAGAGACAGAAATCTAGGAAACTGCAAATGCCTTCATATATCTGGATTTGGGAGTTATAGATATGAAAGATGACAGGTAAACAGGGACAGCTCATGAAGTATCTTGTAGAATATGTTAAGGTATTTGAACTTTCCTCTTAGGTTAATGGGTACCCATCAGGGAATTTTTAAAAAGGGATTAGTATGACTAGACATGCTTTTTAGAATAGTCTCTTTGGCAGCAGTGTGGAGACAGAAATGGAGAATTAGATAGGGACAAAGACTGGAGGCTTTGTCTACCACTTGGGTGGTTGTGGAGGTGGGAATGGAGAGAATTAAATCAAGCAGCTTCTAGAGGTCCTTATGAGTAAGAACCATCTGGAACTGATGACTGATTAAGTTGGGTATTGCAAGAGAGAGAGAGAGATAGGATGCTCAGAGTTTCTGGTTTGAGAGTTGAAGGGAAAGTGGTGCCGGCTGCTGAAATATGGAGCACACCAGAATGAACTGGGTTGAGAGAGAAGGTGTTGAGCTCAGACTTTGGTTTGTAGGGTCTGACACCTGAGGGGAGATTAGGGAGTTAGGTGGTTGTTGTTTGTGTTGGCACTTAGCAGAGAGACAGGGCTGCAGAGTATGCATTGGAGTGACACTTGCCTGTAAGTGATAAGGAAAGCAATGGGGATGGAGGAAGCTGTCCAGGGAAGGAATGTAGAATAAGGAAAGAAGGCTTAGCAAAGGTACTGAAATCTCCTGACCACCCTTCTTAAAACCGGTACAAAATAAAAGCACAGCTTTGGAGCCATCACGGGAACCTGAGCGAGGACAGGCTACATAAGCAGCTGCGTTGGGGTGTCCTTGCTGCGATGGATTTCCAAGACCACTGGAGAATGTGTGTTAGTTTGTAGAGAGACAAAGGTTGTTTGCTGCAGCTGGTGAGTCTGTGATCACCCGGCAAAGGAGGAGCCCGGGGCCCTCTCGGCCTTGTGGTTTTGGAGAGCACGCCACTGCTCATTCCTGAGGGGAGGGAGGAAGTTGGGCAGATTTAAATTTCTCTTTCCCTCTAAGTTGCAAAAGCACAAAAATTAGTGACTTTTTTGGATGCCCTCGTTGAAATGTTCACACTTGAGAGAAAATTGCTCTCTCCAGGAAGTAAGTAATAAATCTCTCTCACCAATGGAAGTCGCTACATCCTGAAACAACACTCGTCAGCTGAAAAGGAGAAAAAAAATAAAACATTCCTTCCCACCATGAAACTCTTTCTCCAAACATGTGTCCCTATCGGACTATAGAGAGCACCATTATGCAGACACCTCAGACTTCTTCAGGACTTGCCCAGAAACATAATTGGCTGTGACCAAATGACCATGGCGAGCTGCCCAGAGTGTGAAAATGTTTAGTCAGGGTCACTCCGGGAGGGGCTCTGCTGGGTGAGGCAGGTTGAATGAGCAAACCAGGCTGAGCAGACGCAGATGTGGCCAACGATTAATGTGAGGAGAGAGCGTCTGGGGAGGGGAGTTGGAGGGAGATATTTGGACACATGCCCTTTAAATCATTTACATCTTCATTTTGCAGGCCGTGTGTGTGTGTGTGTGTGTGTGTGTGTAAAACACCTTAGTGTCTTGCTCCTTCTCCTTTATCTGTGTTTTATACTTATCAAAACTGTTAGTCGCTCAGTCATGTCTGATTCTTTGTGACCCTATGGCTGTAGCCCGCCAGGCTCCTCTGTCCATGGAATTCTCCAGGCAAGAACACTGGAGTGGGTTGCCATTCTCTTCCCCAAGGAATCTTCCCCAGCCAGGGATCGAACTCGCTCTCCTGCATTATAGGCAGATTCTTTACTGTCTGAGCCACAGGGAAGACTTTGTCCTTATTATCAGGCTTTCTAAATTTCCCCTGTTTCTGGTCTTGCTTCTTTCTTGTTTATCTTCCAAACTGTTGCCAGAATGGAATGCCTCCTAGAACCTGCCCCGGATTTTGCCAGGGCTCTGCTGCTCCTGCTGCTGTGGGTTTATATACCCTGAAAGCAGAAGAGAGGACAGGCCTGACTCACAGGAGACTTTGGACGATTCTCCCCAAGAGGGAAAATCTCACTTTTATTTTAAAACTTCAAGGAAACTTTGATTCACTCAATAGTATACTCATGTTAGTTTTAACAAAAATTATTCTTTTATACTACCTATCATTGAGGAAAAAAGAATGTTCCCCAGGAGGAGGCACCACTGTGTCCTCCAAGAAACTGGGCCCTGGGGGAACCATTCTCAGCTCCTATCCAGGGCTTCTTTGACTGACCTCCTTCTACTTGAAATTCTACAGATTAATGCGAGTTTCTACACAGACATTTGGTGAAGTATTTATTTTCTGATTAATCATGTCTATTATCATTTAGTGGCTAAGTTGTGTTTGACTCTTATGTAACCCCATGGACTATAGCCCACCAGGGTCCTCAGTCCATGGGATTTCCCAGGCAAGAATATTGGAGTGGGTTGCCATTTTCTTCCCCAGGGTATCTCCCCGACCCAGGATTGAACCCATGTCTCCTGTGTTGGCAGGTGGATTCTTTACCACTGAGTCACCAGGGAAGCCCCTATTACCATATAACTGATTTACAGATGAAATCATTGTATTTGACATTAATGTGAGTAGCACAGAAGTTAGGAGAGAGTTAAACAGTTCCAACCTGATCACTTGTTTTGTCATTTACCAAGTATATAGAGCCTTAGTCTCCTCATCTATAAGATGGTCATTATAGTGACAGTTGACTCCTGGGGCTGTTGTGAGGATTCAGTGGAAGATCTGTCAAGTATTCAGCATATGCCCATCACACAGTAAGAGCTCAACACGTATAAACAATTATGCAATGGAAATGATTTTAGAGGTAATTGAGATATACAGTCTGTTCTCTGTATCTTAAGATATCATATACTGATGCAACCAATTTTGGATCAAAAATATTTGGAAAAAAATCCAGAAAGCTAAAAAGACAAAACCAAAAAAACTTGGCTTTACTGCACACCAGCTTCTATTTTCCGAACACTTACATTGTATAAGGTATTCTAAGTAATTGAGGGAGGATTTAAAGTGTACAGGAGGATGTGGGTAGGTCATATGCAAATATGACATTTTATACAATGGACTTAAGCATCTGAGAGTTTTGGGATCTGTGTGTGGGGGGTGCTGTCTTGGAACCAATCTCTCTGGATGCAGAGGAAGGACTGTAGTTATAGGCACTGAATGATCACAGATACAATTGGGTTGATTATATTAGACAATTTGCAGGAGTGAAACAATTTTAAAAAGGCTACTTTGCATTCTGCCAATGGATGCTTCAAGACATACTAAGAATATTAAATAAGAAAGGATTTAAGAGCTCATTATAAGTGTGTATTTAAGAAATTATATTAATAGAACATATCACTTTTTTTGTTATGTTCAATTCTGGTGAGCACACTATTTTGACATCTTGTGTAATACAGTTTATTGTACTAATATGTCTTTCCCCAGAGCAGAAATATCTTAAAAACTTCAGCAAAGAATATAAATAAATATGAACATCTGGTGGAGGAACTGAAGCAGATGTGCAGATTTGGTACATCAAAGCAAAGCTCCTTATTATCTTGGTGACGGACTAGTCCTGCATAATATAAACAACTTATAGAAATGGAAATTAATGGTCCAGAGGAGTCAGCTCATATAAAATATATTCTCAAGGCAAGAAATATTATTTAAACAATAAATAATTACAGTGTCTGTAGTCAATGCTCAGATTGATAAAGGGCATCAATAGAAGATGCATTTAAGAGACAGAAATACCAAATGTTTGGTTCTGTGTACAGGAAAATGGTTTCCTTCAATGTGGAGATTGGAGCATCTCTCTGAGATTGTCCCACACAGTACTGCACATACTGGATAGATTATTGTTCCTGAATTGATAGGTTACATATGGTGATTAACTGACACATTTGATGCTGTTGTGTATACACAATTGTGTGTCTGTGAGACTGCAGAGTGAGAATGATCATGTGACATGCCACTTTTTAATTCAGGGAGCAGTGGAATGACCTTATGACCAGAGTGATTCTATCTGATGTCATGTAAGATAGAGAACTTCAAGTCTGCGTTTGGTCAGGAAATTGGACAGAATAATAACAGGATTTTAGATTCACTGATACAAATCCAGATATATTCTTTGACATACAGCAAGACAGGATAGGGTAGTGGGCTCACTGCTCTGAGTAGTTTCTCTAATGTCTTACTGATAACACTTATAGATTCTTTCTGAAATCCTTAAAGCCAAGATACGCAACAAGTACTTAGGTGTGATGTCTTTCTTCTGATAATATTAAAGGTGACAAAACGTCCATTCAAATACCAAACTTTGTGTAGGTGGAGAATTACCTTCAAATGCACTGAGTCTTCACTGCAGAGGAAAAATAAAAGTCATCCCTTCAGCATAAATTCTGCAAGTTCTGTGTGATGGGGTTAGCAAGAGTCTAAAACTTCTTCAAATGTCACAATCTGACTGGAGAGGCTAAGCACAGTCCTAGGAAGTATTAAATAATACAGTTGCAATCGCTGACTCATATAGCGAATTCCCACTGGCTATCTTGGATGGGAAGGGAGGTGGGAAGGAGGTTTAAAAGGCAGGGGACATGTGTGTATACCCATGGCTGATTCATGTTGATGTATGACAGAAACCAACACAATATAGTAAAGCAATTATCCTTCAATTAAAAATTTTAAAAAAGAAAAAATATAGTTGTAATGCAAGTAAACTTGGGTACCCAGAGGCACAGTGCCACAAAAGAGTGCCACAAAAGAGACCCCATAAAACACTGAAATATAGCAGGAGGCTTTTACCGAAGATATCATGAACAGGTAGCAATGGAGGGATTGTTTTAAATTCAGAAAATTTCCTAAAATCTCCTTTACTTATCTCTCTCTATCAGACTCTAGACCAGTTGGCTCTTCTATTTAAATACCAGCCCCTCTTTCTCACCATCTTTTTCCAACTTTCAGGATCTTTCCTTGTGTTCTCAAGGTATAACAACTCTTTTTCCTATGTAACATGACCTACAGCATCTCTCTGGTTTTTAAGTTCTGCTATGACTGTGCTCCGGAGAAGGCAATGGCACCCCTCTCCACTACTCTTGCCTGGAAAATCCCATGGATGGAGGAGCCTGGTAGGCTGCAGTCCATGGGGTCGCTAGAAGTCGGACATGACTGAGCAACTTCACTTTCATGCACTGGAGAAGGAAATGGCAACCCACTCCAGTGTTCTTGCCTGGAGAATCCCAGGGATGGGGGAGCCTGGTGGGCTGCCGTCTATGGGGTCGCTCAGAGTCGGACACAACTGAAGCGACTTAGCAGCAGCAGCAGCAGCAACAACATGACTGTGCTCAGCACAGTCAAGTCTCACAGTCAAGCAATGCAACTAAGGATACTCCTGGGAAGGGAAGAGAAGGAAAACACTGTAATACTTCGTGTGTGTGTGTTTTTATCTACAACATTAAAATGACACTTATTAAAACAACAGAAAAAAATGCCACAAAATCCTATACAATAAGTGTCAAAAAGGTGGTCTAGGCAGGCAGCAGCAGATTTAATTCTTCACTTTCAGCCAGGATGATCAAGAAAGAATTGATGGCAAGGTGAACAGGAAGAGGGTTGAGATTCAACTGGGGAAAAGACCTAAAAGATTCCTTCAGTTCAGTTCAGTTCAGTTGGTCAGTCGTGTCCGGCTCTCTGTGACTCCATGGTCTGCAGCATGCCAGGCTTCCCTGTCCATCACCAACTTCCAGAGCTTACTCAAACTCATGCCCATTGAGTTGGTGATGCCATCCAACCATCTCATGCTCTGTCGTCCCCTTCTCCCACCTTCAATCTTGCCCAGCATCAGGGTCTTTTCCAATGAGTCAGCTCTTCACATCAGGTGGCCAAAGTATGGGAGTTTCAGCTTCAGCATCAGTCCTTTCAATGAATATTCAGGGCAGATTTCCTTTAGGATTGACTGGTTGGATCTCCTTGCAGTCCAAGGGACTCTCAAGAGTCTTCTCCAACACCGTAGTTCAAAAGCATCAATTCTTCAGCGCTCAACTTTCTTTATAGTCTAACTCTTACATCCATACATGACTACTGGAAAAACTATAGCTTTGACTAGACGGACCTTTGTTGGCAAAGTAATGCTCTGCTTTTTAATATATGCTATCTAGGTTGGTCATGGCTTTTCTTCCAAGGAGCAAGTGTCCTTTGACTTCATGGCTGCAGTCACCATCTGCATTGATTTTGGAAAATAAAGTCGCTTACTGTTTCCATTGTTTCCCCATCTATGTGCCATAAAGTGATGGGACCAGATGCCATGATCTTCATTTTTGAAGGTTGAGTTTTAAGCCAACTTTTTCACTCTCCTCTTTCACTTTTATCAAGAGGCTCTTTAGCTCCTCTTCACTTTCTGCCATAAGGGTGGTGTCATCTGCATATCTGAGGTTATTGATATTTCTCCCAGAAATCTTGATTCCAGCTTGTGCTTCATCCAGCCTGGCATTTTGCATGATGTACTCTGCATGTAAGTTAAATAAGCAGGGTGACAATATACAGCCTTGACTGTATATTGTCAGGGTTCCAAATCAAGGTTCTGATTTGGAACCAGTCTATTGTTCCATGTCCAGTTCTAACTGTTGCTTCTTGACCTGAACACAGATTTCTCAGGAGGCAGCTCAGATGATCTAGTATTCCCATCTCTTTAAGAATTTTTCCAGTTTGTTGTGATCCACACAGTCAAAGACTTTCACATAGTTAATTAAGCAGAAGTAGATGTTTTTCTGGAACTCTCGTACTTTTTCGATGATCCAATGGATGTTGACAATTTGATCTCTGGTTCCTTGGCCTTTTCTAAATCCATCTGGAACATCTGGAAGTTCATGGTTCACATACTATTGAAGGCTGCCTTGGAGAATTTTGAGCTTGGAATTACTTTGCTAGTGTGTGATGTGAGTGCAATTGTGCGGTAGTTTGAACATTCTTTGGCATTGCCTTTCTTTGGGACTGGAGTGAAAACTGACCTTTTCCAGTCCTGTGGCTGCTGCTGAGTTTTCCAAATTTGGAAAAACTGAGTTTTCCAAAAATTCCTTAGGTAATCAATTTTAGAAATGTACCCTCAGCATAATGCATATAAGCTCCTTGAAGGCAGAGGAATTTGAAAAATTCTTGACACATAAAATAGTAGAAAATAAATATTTGTCAAATGAATGTAATCTGCATTTGTGGAATGGATATAGTATGTGAAATCAATTACATGTTTGTGGAATGTGTTATTTGAGTAGGATCTTAAGAAAGATCTTAATCCTCCTGAGAGAGCATCTAGAGCAGTGTTTTCCAGACATTTTGGACTACCACCATAATACATACATTTCAAATTTGTACATACAGTCTATGCACAGGCATGCATGCGTGCTCATATACATGCACACAAACAGGTGTGCACACAGGCAAAGGCTTTATAAAGTAGGTTTATCTTTATACTTGTGATGCACTATTAACTTCTATCTAATCTCATCTATGGAAAACAATGCTGATCCCAGACCCACTGAATAGATTTCATAACTTCTAATGATTGGAGACTGTCATTTTAATAAAATACTGGGAATAGAGCTGTCATATGACCCAGAAATCCCATTGCTGGTCATACACCCAGAGAAAACCAGAACTGAAAGAGACACATGTGCCCCAATGTTCATTGCTGCACTAGTTATAATAGCTAGGACATCGACGCAACCTAGATGTCCACTGGCAGCTGAATGGACAAGGAAGTTGGGGTACATATACACAATGGAATATTACTCAGCTGTGAAAAGGAACACATTGGAGTCAACTCTAATGAAGTGGATAAACCTGGAGCCTAATATACAGAGTGAAGTAAGTCAGAAAGAGAAAGACAAATACTGTATATTAAAGCATATATATGGAATTTAGAAAGATGGTACAGATAATTCTATATTCAGGGCAGCAAAAGAGACACAGATGTAAAGAACAGACTTTTGGACTTGTGGGAGAAGACAAGGATGGAATGATTTGAGAGAATAGCATTGAAACATGTATATTACCATATGTAAAATAGATGGCCAGTACAAATTTGGTGCATGAAGCAAAGCACTCAAAGCCAGTGATCTGGAACAACCTGGAGGGATGGGGTGGAGAGGAGGTGGGAGGGGAGTTCAGGTGGGATGGGGACACATGTAAGCCTATGGCCGATTCATGCTGATGTATGGCAAAAACCATCACAATATTGTAATTATCCTCCATTAAAATAAATAATTAAAAAATATAAAAAGAAAACTGCTCTGGAATAGAGATCAAAGTAAAAACAAAGTAAAACTAAATCTAAAATGTATATGTGAACCAGTTACTATAAATTTGTTAAGTTGCCTGGATATGAAAAATAGCTAGGCTGTGGATAAATTAATATAAAGTATGACCCTTGTAAAGACATTTAAAATGTCTTAAAAATATGAACAATCGTAACCAAGGGAAAAAAAAGGCAAAATAAAACAAAATGTACTGTGTAAGCCAAATAAAGCTAGTTTGGTTCTAATTTGACAGATGGTCAGTTGGTCTGTCACTTTTTGATCTAGAGGGTAGAATGCAATTTTAGAAATTTTAAACAATTCACAAATGTCTTAAATATGAGAATGCAATTTCATTCTTAGTCATTGAGTTTCCTCATCTACCTTCAATTTCTTCTCTCTTCAGGCATATTAGCAGTGATCAAAGAAATAGGACCTTTCAATAAAATAGAAATGACTATTAAAGTCTCAAATGAGATGCACAGATCAATTTACCCATTAGAAGCTACCCACTGACAACTTTCCCATTCAGTGGTTGTTCAGTCACTAAGTTGTGTCTGATTCTTTGTAATCCCATGAACTACAGCACACCAGGCTTCCCTGTCCTTCACTATCTCCATGAGTTTGCTCAAACTCATGTCCATTGAGTCAATGATGCCATCCAGCCATCTCATCCTCTGCTGTCCCCTTCTCCTCTTGCCCTCAATCTTTCCCAGCATCAGGGTCTTTCCCAATGAGTCAACTCTTCACATGAGGTGGCCAAAGTATTGGAGTTTCAGCTTCAGCATCAGTCTTTCCAATGAATATTCAGGACTGATTTCCTTTAGGATGGACTGGTTGGATCTCCCGCAGGCCAAGGGACTCTCAAGAGTCTTCTCCAACACCACAGTTCAAAGGCATCAATTCTTCGGTGCTCAGCTTTCTTTATAGTCCAACTCTCACATCCATACATGACAACTGGAAAAATCATAGCTTTGACTATACAAACCTTTGTCAGCAAAGTGATGCCTCTGTTTTTTAATGCACCATCTAGATTTGTCATAGATATTCTTCAAAGGAGCAATTGTCTTTTAATTTCGTGGCTATAGTCACCGTCCTCATTGATTTTGGAGCCCAAGAAAATGGCATGTGTGTTTAACTGTTGTTGTCATTATCATTATTATTAATCTGCCTATAGTTTTCATTTTTGAAAATATTTGAAATTTCTATTTCTGAGTTTGTCCTTATGATATGAAAATATCTTTTCCTTTCTTAATGTTCAATGAGAGCTACACATGATCTTAAATTCTTTCTTGTCTTACACGCATACTCCTTTTTATTTTGCACAGAAATAAATTTTAACTTAAAATAATTTCCACACCTACTCTGTTTAGTTAAAGAAGAGCTACGAAACATTAAATTTAATTTATGAAGCCCTCTATTTGTGTTCCAGTTCTCTGCACATACACACTGTGGTAATGCTGTGTCTCTATATGCCAATGACATTAGAGTTCTGGCAAAACTCAATATGTAATCAATTATCACCTGTCATGAATAACTTTTAAGATCCAGCCAGATATTTTAGAAATACTGCTTAGCTCCACTGAGAAGGGAAATCTCCCTCTGAAAGTAGTATGGCCCTCCTCCTTAAATCTCTTACTCAAAGGAGTTTGGACAACTTTCAGCTTAGTCAATGTGAAGTAAGAGTCCAGCAACTTACATCTTAAAAAACATTTTAGCTATTTCAAAACTGCTTCGAAGAGTATGCTTGTTGCTTAGAAAAGAAACGATAACAAATCTTTAATCATTTTTTTTTTCCCTGTAGGGAAGCAAAAATCTTACATACACCAGTTACAGGCCAGCACCTCTTTTTTTCTCCTTCCTTTAATGCTTGTTTTGATTTCAAACTCACCAATTAAGAAGAACTGGATTCTGTCTCTTAGGATTCCCATAGTGTTGTACCTTCTTTTCCTTTTCTTTACTTGATTTTCTCGCAAAACATAAAAATAAATTGCTATACTAGCATCCAGAGACAATTGTTAATATCCTGACAAAACTGCTTTTCTAGGCTTAGACACATATTTTTGTTTTCTCAAATATTATCAGATGGCTCTGTGATCTGCTTTTCTCCTAATTAATAACATAATGTGATCATCTCTTTGTGTCACATTTAATTGACTCCTAAGTATCTCTACCAATGGCAGGAAGCTCTAATGAGAATTTCCACATGCTCCCCACCCTTAAATTGGATAGGTTTTCACATGAAGTGAGATAACTCAGGCTGGTCCATGGTCGTCACTACGTACTCTCTCAACCTCACACACTCTTTCCCACATATTCAACAGATGCCCAGACAGGATCGTGAGCCATTTGACCCTACTGTGTGTAGCTGGGGGAATCAGTTCTAATGAATTGAAATTGATTGTGTAGAGACACAAAAAACATAGCCTATTTACCTGCATTGCTTCCTATAAATCAGAGGATTACTGCTTTAAACATAATCATTGTCATAGCACCAGAAAGTTGAGCAGTTACTCTGTATAATTTCCTGAATTTAGGTATATTGGGATTAACAGATCAGTTACAGTGGTCTATGGATAATGCTAAGCTCCTTGTCTTACCTTCAGTAGATTTCCAATACGTGCCATCAAGACATAAATGGTCTTCCTGAACAATCTGGATACTAATAAACTTAATGCACTTTTTCCCCAGTTTCAGAAGGTGCAGTAAGTTTCCTGATGAGAAATTTTCTATAAATCTCACTGACCTGCATTCCTGGGAAGGATTTCTGAAAATGACTGCATCTGTGCCAACTGATTCCTAATGTTGAAGCCACTCTAATCTATTGGAGGGGTTGGGTTATCTCTTCCAGACTCAATATGTGAAATGCCCCTAGGTAGATCTTCTGACCTGCCTTTAAGGGAACAGGCTTTCTTAAACCTCCAGGGGGCAGCCCCATACCATCTGTGATGAGGGACAGGGTTGGACCGTTGGGAAGAGGGCAGAGTTTCTGTGCCTTGTTCAGACAGACAGCAGGGCCCACAAAAAGCTGCTGACACGGATATTTGCATGAAATTCATAGCACCTTCCAGGGACACAGCATGGGGCGGGGTGAGTGTGGGGCAGAGATGAGCTCTCTTTACAGGCTAAATAGTCAAGGCTCCTAATCCCAACACTTTTAGATATTGTCAGTGAGTTCTTGAGGAGTTTGGTAGTTTGTGTCCACAAAGCAACTGCAGATGACTGATCACGTTACAGCAGTCTGTTTCCTAGGATTTGAGGACACAAAAAGCATGTGCATTCATTGTATTTTGTGTGTATGTGTGTTATTAAACTTGGGAAATAAAAAAAACACCATTCAAATATCTGTTTGAATCCATACCTGCAGTTCCCTGAACTGTCTGTGGCTCAGTTTATCCACTCAAAGCTATATCCTTTAGCATTCGACACTGGCCTCCCCACTAAAAGACAAGAAAAAATGCAGTGATTTAGATGCTTATTTGTGCTCTTGTATTTTCTGCAGAAATATAAACCACTGAAAGAAAAAGAGACTCATTAGTGTTTTTGAAGCCCCCACTCAGTTCAGTTCAGTTCAGTTGCTCAGTCACGTCCAACTCTGCGACCCCATGGACTGCAGCACACCAGATTTCTCTGTCCTTCTCTGTGTCCCAGGGTTTGCTCAAACTCATGTCCATTGAGTTGGTGATGCCATTCAGCCATCTCATCCTCTGTCATCCCCTTTTGCTGCCTTCAATCTTTCCCAGCATCAGGGTCTTTTCCAATGAGTCAGTTCTTTGTATCAGGTGGCCCAAGTATTGGAGCTGCAGCTTCAGCATCAGTGCTTCCAGTGAATATTCAGGACTGATTTCCTTTGGGATTGACTGGTTTGATCTCCTTGCAGTTCAAGGGACTCTCAAGAGTCTTCTCCAGCACCACAGTTCAAAAGCATCAATTCTTGGGAACTCAACCTTCTTTATGGTCCAATTCTCTCGTCCATACATGACTACTGGAAAAACCATAGCTTTGAAGCCCCCACTAGAAATGCTTGATAGCTAAAGTTGGTGGAAAGCAGATTCTATTATGGAATCTATAGGAGTCAGAAGTGTGTAAGGAATGAACACTTGGCTTGGTTCATTTTTGGCTCTAAAGATTCCCACTGCTTTCTTTAGAGAGATAAGATCAGAAAGGATTCTCCACTGATAGACCAACCTTTTACAGTGGGTCATTTTGTAGAAATACTCATCAAGCATTTCATGTGGGGGTTTCAAAAACACTAATGAGTCTCTTCTGTTTTCAATGAATTAATTTTAGTGGGATATCCAAGAACACAAAATAGGCATCTAAACCTCTGCATTTTTTTCCTTCTCGGGGGAGAAGTGTTAGATGCCGGGGATGTTTGCAGAATGTAGCTACACTAAGAGAGGCCTGGTCTAGAATATAATGTTGGAGGAAAATCGAAGATTCCCCCTCTCCCCCTAGTACTTGGAATCCCCAGTTCTCAGTTGTAGGAGAAAATCAAGCAGAATGTCAAAAAAGGTGGATAGCGATCATATTGAAACCAGTTCTATACAGAAGTGACATTCTGTGCTTTGCTGATCATTTAAGTTGAGGCAAAGATAAAATTATCAGCATTCCTCACGCCCGTTTCCCTGAGAAATGCTTCCTAGAGGGAAACTCTCATTTATGAGCTTCAAGGACTGTAGAGCTGCTTGAGCAGGAATTGTGTGTTTCACACAGACACACACAACACACATATGCATGCACATATGCAACAGCTTGCTAGGGTGGTCCCACTCAAGGAATTTAACTGCTGGGAAGCAACTGACTGATGTTATCTTAAAAAAAAAAAAAGAAAACAATTCAAATGCTCATCCTTGCACATAAAAAGAAGTCTAAAGAAAAGTCAGTTCTTAGAGGGGACCTCTCTTGGAAGATGCTGCAGAAGAGGAGCTTAAATTCCCTTCATAAATCCTGAGGTACATGACATGTGTACCTCATGACTGGCCTGTCTTGGATAGCTGATCCAGCTAGACTTGGAGGTCTCCCAGCCTCGAGACTTAAGAGTGACAGCTTAGCCATGAGTTTCTGGGCTGGGCAAAGTGAGATTTAACCTCTCATCTAGTATTACTCATTCCTAAGTTGAGAGTTCATCCATCTGTGATGTTGTTTCAAAACATCATTTTAGTAATACTACTTAACACTGAGCATTTTGAACCCATTATGTTATTTAACCCTCACAACTATCCTGTTACAATGATACTATTAACTCCATTTTCCAGAAGAGTATGCTGGGCTTCCCTGGTGGCTCAGCTGGTAAAGAACCTGTCTGCAATGTGGGAGACCTGGGTTTGATCCCTGGGTTGGGAAGATCCCTTGGAGAGGGGAACGGCTAACCACTCCAGTATTCTTGCCTGAAGAATTCCATGGACTGTACAATCCATGGGGTCACAAAGAGTTGGACATGACTGAGAGACTTTCACTTTCACATTTTCACATGCCCTATGCCTCATAGGTGGAAAGGTGCAAAACCTGACCTTGAGCATGGGTACTTTTCACTATAAATGCAATGTTATTTCCCCTGCATCATCCTAAATGCCTGTATGCCTGTTCTGGATATAGTTTCCTGGTAGGTTATCATAATATGTACATGAACATCAGACAAAGAATGGCCATGAAATATGACTGACCACATAAGGCACATTAAAAATTATTCTCATCACCACATGGTCTCACTCATACACATACTTAGTTGTAGCTTTTATCTATGCTCACTGTTAGTATGTTTATCTGATTCTCTGAGGATTCTGATAAACACTCCCTGTCTCTACTCACCTCTAGGCCCTGAACAGCTGGATCCACCTTCCATCCCAAATAAGCATCCCCATCTTGGTAATAAAGACTGTCAGGATTTATCTCTTCCTTCCTCCCAGACTCCTGTATCCCAGTCAGATGGGATGGCCAAGATTTTCAGGTCATTTCCTTGTCACTGGACTCTCTTCTCCTAAACCAACCCACTGGCACAGCTCTCTAACCCCGGACACCTTCACCAGGATCTCACTGTCTGTCTTCAGCAAAAACCTCCAATCCTCAACTCCTTCCTGATCCTATCTTAACCCAAACTTGGCTCTTCTCTGAGGGTACTTTCTTTATAGCTCTCTCAGGCAGTGCCTATTTCTTTCCTGTAGCCAGAGTGCTTGCGGAGAAGGCGATGGCACCCCACTCCAGTACTCTTGCCTGAAAAATCCCATGGACAGAGGGGCCTGGTGGGCTGCAGTCCATGGGGTTGCTAGGAGTTGGATACGACTGAGCGACTTCACTTTATTTTTTCACTTTCCTGCATTGGAGAAGGAAATGGCAACCCACTCCAGTGTTCTTGACTGGAGAATCCCAGGGACAGGGGAGCCTGGTGGGCTGCCATCTATGGGGTCGCACAGAGTCAGGCATGACTGAAGTGACTTAGCAGCAGCAGCAGCAGCAGCCAGGGTGCTTGAGGTGTTTTCCTTACTCTTCATTCATTGGCTTTCATGGTCTCCTCCAGAGCATTCTCCTTCCCCCTCTGTACCAACTTCCCTGGCCTCCTTATTGCCATGCTCTTGGGCTCTACTGCCTACTCCTTTTTCTTGTTGTAGTCAGCTACAGCCCTCTAGGTTACTCCCCTTCATGTCTTGAATATTTCAGTACCTTGCTGATGCACAACTCTATAAAAGAATTCCTGTAATAATGTATGATGTTTTCAATCCCTTGGGGGCAATGAATGCCCTGAACAGTCTATTCTCAGGCTCCTCCTGCTCTTACTAAGGGCTTCCCTCTGGCTCAGTGGCAAAGAATCCATCTGCCAAGCAGGAGATGCAGGTTTGATCCCTGGGTCGGGAAGATCCCCTGGAAATGGCAACCCACTCCAGTATTCTTGCCTGGGAAATCCCATAGACAGAGGAGCCTGGCAGGTTACAGTCTATGGGGTCACAAGAGTCAAGCAGGACTTAGCAACTAAACAACAACAACTTTTACTAAACCACTCATTCTTAGAATGAGTTCTATCCTAGTTTAGTCATGACCAAGAACTGAAGCTACTCCCAGTCTCATTTCAAGCATTCCTCTCCATGATTAACACTTCCTATCTTTTAAATTCATTCCATCTATTCTCATCTCCAACAGTTCCCCAACTCCACAGGAAGGTACAAATCTATGGATTCCACTCCATTTTCTCTACCAGTCATCTTTCCTTGTCTCTTCTTTTTCCTCCCACCTTTGATTTCGTGGTTCATCATCATCATCACGATCTTGTACATAAACAGCTCTCTCATTCCTCTCTCCCATTACCATACTCATCTAGCAAAACCACAATTTTAATTAAACCAAAAATCTCTGACTATTCCCTATCATTCCCAAGAAGCTGAACGCAACTGGGGCACAAAGCGCTCAACCTTATGGATAGAGCTCACATTTAAGCCATGACCAGTTAGTGCAGGTGGGCCCTTGTGCTGCCTAGTAAGTCTACTCTACTTTCCTTTACCAGTCACTCCATCACACTCCTAGATGACTGCTTTACTTCTCTTCTTATTAAACCTCCAGCATCTCCTCCAACTTCCCTCTTAACCATTACCTGGCTTCATATTTCATGAAGAAAACAAAGAAACAAGGAAACTCTGTGTATCTGTTTCCATATTTCTTCCTTCCACCCTCATTATGGATGTGCTAAAACCTTTTGTAATATGGACTTGAGCCCATCCCCTCTCACCTACCTGAGGGCATCTGTTATGGGCTGAACCGTGTCTCTCCAAAATTCAGATATTGATGTTTTAGCCCCCAGTACCTCAGAATGTGACTGTACTTGGAAATAAGGTCTTTAAAGCGATAGTTAAGTGATATCATATGGATGGAATCTAATCCAATACGAGTGGTGTCCTTATAGGCAATTAGGACACAGGTGCAGAGGGCAATTATGAATACAACTGAAAAAGATAGCATCTATAAGCCAAGAAGGGAGGTCTTTAGCAGAAACCAATCCTACCAACACCTTGATTTCAGACTCCTAGCCTCCAGAACTGAGGCAATACATTTCTATTGTGAACCACCCAGGCTCGATACTTTTGTTATGGCAGCCCAAGCAAACTAATACAGCATCTCTCCTGAAATTCTTTGTATGTTTCTATATCATCAACTTTTTCCTTTCTACTAACCTATTCACATCACAAACAAGTTACATATGGTGCTCTATTGTCAATAACAAGACTAAACCCTGCCTTGGCCTCACATTGCCTTCCAGCTGTGCTCCTTTATAGGAAAACACCTCAAAGGCATTGTCCCTCTTCACTACTCCAATTATCGTCTTCTTGGGATCCTCTTGACCAACTCTAGTTGGGCTTTCAGCCCCATCACTCCATCAAAACAGCTTCTTCCAAGTTCAGCTATGACCTTACCTTGCCAAAGTAAGTAGGGTCTTCTCAGTCTTTCTCATTTATCAGTATACCTGATGTGATTTCTTTTGAAAAAAATTCTCTTGGCTTCCAGTATTATGTTTTCCTGGTCTGGTTATTCTGATCTGTCTGGTTACTTCTTTTCTGTATTTTGGCTTGTTCCTCCTGACTTTTGCTACCTCTTTTTATGTCATGGTTTCCAGAGCTCAATCATAATTTTTTTTTTCTTTTTCTTCTCTTTTTTAGTAACTTTTTTTGGCTATGCTGTGCAACTTGCAGGATTTTATTTCCCTGACCAAGGGTTGAACCCTGGCCCACAGCAGTGAAAGCAGAGAGTCCTAACCACCGGACTGCCAGGGAACTTCCTTAGATTTCTTTTCTGACTACACTCACTCTTGGGTAAAATGTCATCTTAAGGTCTTTGCTTCACAAGTACTCTCTATGCTGATGACTCCCAAACTTGTAACTTTGACTCAGGCTCTTCCCTGAACCATAGAATACTCTATTTGGATGTCCATAACATTTTGAACTCGAGCAGCTCAAAAGAGAACTCTTAAACTACCTTCCAACTTTGCTCCTCTTACATTCTTCCTCATCCTACAAATGCTCCAATTTCTCAGGGAAAAACCGTGGAGTCATGTATCTCTTATCTTTCAATCATATCACATCAAATTCAAAGCAATTTCCTAGAGGTTTTTTCTTCAAGTATACTTGGAATCCATCACACCTCAGCACCTCCACAGCATCTCATCTGGTCCAAGTCATCATCTTCAGTTCCCTGGACTAGTGAAGCTGTCTTCCAGCAGCTTGTCTTGCTTCCACAGGTGCCGCTGATGATCAGTTCTATAACCAAAGTGGTGCTTTTAAAACTTGTCGGTCTGTCTACCCCCATGCCCTGGCAAATGCTTAACTAGCATCTCATTTCACTCAGAGAAGATCCAAAATCTTTACCATGACCTCAGCATGTAATGTGATCTGGCTCCTTGACATCTCTCTGACGCTCTGTGTTCTAGGCTCCACTTACCTGTTCTGTTCCCTCTGCACAGCTTCTCTCTGTTCCTACAACTTAGCACAAACTCCGGAGAAGGCAATGGCACCCCACTCCAGTACTCTTGCCTGGAAAATCCCATGGATGGAGGAGGCTGGTGGGCTGCAGTCCATGGGGTCGCTAAGAGTCGGACACGACTGAGTGACTTCACTTTCACTTTTCACTTTCATGCATTGGAGAAGGAAATGGCAACCCATTCCAGTGTTCTTGCCTGGAGAATCCCAGGGATGGGGAAGCCTGGTGGGCTGCCATCTATGGGATCGCACAGGGTCGGACACGACTGAAGTGACTTAGCAGCAGCAGCAGCAGCAGCAGCACAAACTCTCTGTTGCAGGGGCCATTTCCTCTCTCTCTCTAATGCTCTTTTGCTGATCATCTTCAAAACTCTCTCATATCTTTCAGGCCTTTATTTTTCATCGACTCCTTAGAAGAGAGATCTTGCCTGTATTCTGTGCATGAAATTGTTCCTCTCTCTCTTTTCTCTCCTCCCTCTCTATCTCTCCCTCTCTACTCTGCTCTGCCTTCATAAAACCTATCAACATCAAACTTCTAATGTATGCATTTTTAACTGAATAAAATATATAGTGAGAAATTTATGAAAAAAATTTTGGTATCTTTATTTCAGATAATTTTATAAAAAGGAAGAAAAGATTCCTGAATTCTCATTTCCCTTAGTTAATGATTGCTGAGAATTTTGTGCTTGGGAAAATAGCCCCTGATGCACGTCCCAATTTTGGTAAAACCATTATTTTGAAATATACAGGGGATATATAGCTCCTTCTTTATGGCCAAACTCCTACACATTGAACACTGACTTGAATGACAAGGAATCTAAAACTAAAGGCTTATGTTGATGAAAAATCAGACTAAGTCTAATTAATGATATTCAACTGAAATATTTAGACCTTTGTTCATTCTATTAGTGAAAAGGAAATATAACAGTAATATCTCCCAGGCTTCATCTTGCTGCTTAAAGTTTCTATACTACTTTCTAGCTCTTCCTGTATTTATTTTACTATGAATCTATAATTATAAGGAATGTTTTCTAGATATATGCTTGCTTTTATTAGATTTGCAACAACAACAACAAACAAACAACAGAGAGGTAGAAACTGCTGCACCAGCAGCAGGATGCGGCACAGGTAAACGTAGGCAAGACCAAAACAAAATGTCATTTCTGTGGGCTTGGTGAGAGCTCACTGTACAGTGACTTGAAGGAACATTCCAAGTTAGGGTTCATAACAAAATGAGCAAGTTACCAAGTAGGAAGCAAAATACTTATAGAAGAAAGTAGGTATCCTTTTCTAAGGGATTTCCTCAAAACCATTGACAGTGGAGATAAAAATCAATATGGACTTGTCTGCTTTATCTTCAGAGAAGAAATGAACCATCTGTATGTGTGTTCTAAGTATTAGCAACAAAAAAGCCCAGGATTAACCTCATGACTAATCATCATTAGTCACTGTTACTCTTTTTTTTAATTTTATTTTATTTTTAAACTTTACATAATTGTATTAGTTTTGCCAAATATCAAAATGAATCCGCCACAGGTATACATGTGTTCCCCACCCTGAACCCTCCTCCCTCCTCCCTCCCCATAGCATCCCTCTGGGTCATCCCAGTGCACTAGCTCCAAGCATCCAGTATCGTGCATCAAACCTGGACTGGTGACTCGTTTCATACATGATATTTTACATGTTTCAATGCCATTCTCCCAAATCTTCCCACCCTCTCCCTCTCCCACAGAGTCCATAAGACTGTTCTATACATCAGTGTCTCTTTTGCTGTCTCGTGCACAGGGTTATTGTTACCATCTTTCTAAATTCCATATATATGTGTTAGTATACTGTATTGGTGTTTTTCTTTCTGGCTTACTTCACTCTGTATAATAGGCTCCAGTTTCATCCACCTTATTAGAACTGATTCAAATGTATTCTTTTTAATGGCTGAGTAATACTCCATTGTGTATATGTACCATAGCTTTCTTTGAAAAACCAAATTGAAATCTTATCTGCTGCTGCTACTGCTGCTAAGTCACTTCAGTTGTATCTGACTCTGTGCAACCCCATAGACAGCAGCTCACCAGGCTCCCCCGTCCCTGGGATTCTCCAGGCAAGAACACTGGAGTGGGTTGCCATTTTCTTCTCCAATGCATGAAAGTGAAAAGTGAAAGTGAAGTTGCTCAGTCGTGTCTGACTCTGTGCGACCCCATGGACTGTCGCCTACCAGGCTCCTCCATCCATGGGATTTTCCAGGTAAGAGTACTGACTGGAGTGGGGTGCCATTGCCTTCTCCAGTAATCTCATCTAGTGACTGTTTATTTTCCAAAGCTATATGCATATGTCCAAACTCATCAAGTTGTATACATTACATATATATAAGGTTTTTTGTACATCAATTATACCTCAATAGAGGTGTGTTTAAAAAGAAAAATTCTTAAAGTGTAATGCATTAAAAAAAAAACATTAATAGTAACCAATCTTCTGAATTCCTATTTAAAACTCTATAGAGTAGGATAATGCTATGGTTCATAAAGGCAATATTTGATTACTTTGATTATTCTTTGTTGTTAAAAGATTGCTGCCACGTAAAATTTGGAATTTAGGGCTGTCTGTTCCTTTTAAATAAAGAATATTTAATATTTTTATTATAATGCATAAATGTTTTCACCATCACTTCACCAACAATACAAGAATATTTTACATTCACCTGGTTCTTCTGAATGCTGCAGGAACTGCAATGCTTCCTAATTTTTTTCTTGGACATAGTAACAATAGAAACTTGGAGAAAAGGAATATATTCTTTAAAAATATACCCTCTGAGAATTCCTTTGTATAATAATATATTGCTATATTAATAATCCATATCTTATATTCATATAGTACTTTGTAATTTACAAAGTCCATCATTAACTTTTTGTCTTTTGACAAATTGATCTTTATAATAATTGTATGATGTATGGCTTACATACAATTTATCAACAATGAAATATAAGTTCCACAGGCTTAAGCTACTTTTTAGAGAAACACAATTAAGCAAAATGAAATTACTATCTGTATTTATTCTGTTTATCTATAGAGGTTTGACCCCTGTAACTTCCCTACCTCCAATAAGATAATTTAAGAAATTGTGAGTCCAAGGCTTGTGTTGCCATCAATGTGTTCAAAGTAGGCAGGCACTAGAAGAAAAATAAATACTTTATTCTCAAGACAGCAGCTCAGATGGGAACTCCAAATCCTGGGGTAGCAGCACCATGAGAGCAAAGAGGATGGAGTTGGGCAGGGAAGATATTTAAGGACAGATATTTGCTCTCTGGAATGTTTGATTTTTCAGCTTGACCTCCAAAGCAAAAAACCATTACTCAAATCCTGTCTTTCATCAAGTTTCGAGTCTCTGAGATCAATGGCAGGGCTCTGACTTTCTATTTCTAGCATGGGGTATTGGATAAATATTCGTTTAGAACTTTCACCTCCCTCTGACAAAGCCTCACAGATGAAGTGCAAAACTGAGGCTCTGGCTGTTTGTGCTTATTAAAGGCCCCCAGGTACCTTTTACAAGAATTGGGTGATTAACATTCACAATCTTGGCCTATTTCCAACAAGGAGAAAGAAATTGTGCTGCAATATCGCAGGCTTGCTCCTGTAGTTTCCACTGGGCGAAACACAACCCAGCAACTGTGACCCGGGTAGGCTGGTCAGGGTAGAGTAGTTGTGAAAAACCCATTCTCACTATGTTTTAATTTAGGACATCTGAAGACCACCTGGTTGAAGGAAACCAAATTTACCACTGCCTTCAAAGGAGGGGAGAATCAAGGCTTAGGAGTAATTTACTTCAATCAATTTCAACTTCACTTCCCTGGGCTGTTTTTCTCCTCACTCTGAAAGACACTGGCTCTAGGCAACAGCGTGTGCATGTTTCAGAACACCTGGTAGATACACACCTATAGCTGTGTCTTTTCACTCTGGGTTCGGAATGGTGGTTTCAAGGTTAAAATACCTGACTCGTATTTTAGCTTGGGGGTAGACGGCACAAAATAAACAGCCTCGTGATTCTTGCTGCAAGTGTAGAGAAGGGGAAGAGAGTAGGCAGAGCAGGAGAAAAACTTTGCTCAGTTTTGCATCTGCTTTGTATTTCAAACCTTCTGGTAGTCTGGTTTGCATACCCTTGTTAAAAATCACTCTCCATAAAATGGCTTATGCTATGCTATGCTATGCTAAGTCACTTCAGTCGTGTCCGACTCTGTGTGACCCCACAGACGGCAGCCCACCAGGCTCCCCCGTCCCTGAGATTCTCCAGGCAAAAAAAACACTGGAGTGGGCTGCCATCTCCCTCTCCAATGCATGAAAGTGAAAAGCGAAAGCGAAGTCACTCAGTCGTGTCCGACTCTTAGAGACCTCATGGACTGTAGCCCTCTAGGCTCCTCCATCCATGGGATTTTCCAGGCAAGAGCACTGGAGTGGGGTGCCATTGCCTTCTCCAATAAAATGGCTTGGTGGACATCAAATGGCCCTTATGGAGTGACCTATGAGTTGAGTCAATGAATATGAAGCATGTAAGTTTCAAATGACCCAAAGTTCACAAACCAAGGGAAAACAATCTGTAGAATATGGAAAAGACCTAAACACATTTCTAGAAAGTAACCTCTTAGCTGTGGTCAGTAGTTAAGTGTTCACATAAAAGCATGTGCAACCCCAAGGTTTTGATTTTGAAAAGAATCACCAGGAGAGGGTCCAATTTGTAGACACTGTTGAGAAAGACTGATAGTGGTTTGTTAAGTCCCCGGCTTTATCATTGCCAAAATTTATGGAATACATACAGAAAACACATTTCTGAAGATAAATAAGTGGACAAATCTACACTGCTTTAAGTCTCAAAAACATGTTTGGATCTAAGGCTACAGAGAGAAGGCAGATACAAATGTTTGGAAACGTAAGTGAAATAAAAGGGGAGAAAGGTTTGCAGATTAAGCCATTGCCACCCATCTTCTTTAGCCTATTTATTTTAGGGTGAGGCCTGGATACTCTTTCTTCTCAGAGGGGATTCTGTTTCCTTTCATTTTCCAATCACGGGCACTGCCTAACACCACTTAAGCCAGTAACTCTCTAGATCTTACCCCAGGGGCCCAACTTCTGGCAAAGCTCATTCCTGCCAGTTTTCTGCTAGGGTCATTTTAGCCATTTCAAAAGGCAGAAGAGGTTGCAAATGTGTGGCAAGTCACTAATCACTCAGAAATTGCTTGTCATTATAGAAGAAAATGACAACAACAATGAAACAGGCCCCAGATAACTGATTTGGTCATGGAACATGGGAAAATTTGAGTAGACCCAGTCCTAGGCTGGATGAAATTAAAATGCTTTTCATACCATTTCTCTCTTCTTCACATTTCTATCTTCTAGTGAAAGGGCCAAAGGAAAGCTTGGTTGGAAAAGTGAAAGGGCCTTTCTCTTGTGAGCCAGAGAACTATCATTTCTTATTCATGCTCTACTTTTAGTGCCTTAAATTGTCAAACAGATATTTCTTGAGCAAGGACCACATTCCAGGCACTTTGTTAAGTGCTGGGAATATAAGGAAAAACAAAGACAAGACACCGGACACTAAAGAGCGGACCCTTTGGGATAGGTGTGGGCACCGGGCAGCTCAGAAACTATCTCTAACAAGGTCAGCAGAAAGTTGAAAGTAAGAAAACAGGATCTTACCCTGCTCTTCCCCACAGCAACAGCTGTGGCCTCTTGCAAAGCAATTAAGCCTGTGGCTAGCATTCCAGTCCCATCTCATCTCAGCAGCCTCCTAGCCTTGGAACGTTCTTGAAGGGAGACTCTTAATCGATTGCATTCCTTTGTTTTTGCCTTGGCATCTCAGATGGTGGCATTCCCAAGGCTGATTAGCTTGGAGTTCCTTCCCTATGAAGCTAAAGCCACCATGTAATTTCCATTAGACCTGAAAATGATCCTGATTTAAAACATAGATGGAGTCCGTAAGCCGTCGTCTAATCATACTTAAGAAATAACTGGCCCGGGCTGCATGTTCTTCATTTCTTTAGCAGTAAAATTATGCTTAAAAATATGTGCCACTCTTTGTGGACAATCAAATAAGCATGATGACAACCTAGTTTAGAATTGAGTACTCCGTTAAATGTCAGAACACTGATGTTGAAATGCTGTGTGACTTTGGGTAAGCTACTTAGCTTTCCTCCTTTTGCTTTTTCTTTTCTGTTCTTTTAGTATCTTTGATGTGCCGTTCTTTAGAACTGGGGCTTCCCTGGTGGCTCAGTCAGTGAAGAATCTGCCTGCAAGGCAGGAGACCCAAGTTTGACTCCTGGGTCAGGAACATCCCCTAGAGAAGGAAATGGCAACCCACTCCAGTATTCTTGCCTGGAAAATTCCATGGACAGAGGAGCTTGATGGGCTACAGTCCATGGGGTCACAAGAGTCGGATATGACCTAGTGACTAAACGACCACCAACCAAAGTATAGGTAGGTGGGGAGAGGAAGCATCTACAAAAACTTGATCTTCTAACTTTACTGAAAATCTTCTGAGTTCAGTGATTACTTCTGGAGAGGAGCACAGTCTATTGGGGAAACAGACTTCAATGTCAGCAATTAAGACATCGCAGCCCAGGACTGTCACCAAGGGGAGTGCAGGGTACTGCAGGAGCACACAGGAAGGAGTTGCACTCCTTCCGGGTGACTGTGCAGGGAGTTTGAGAAGATGTCCAAGAGGTAGTTATTACCAGTGAGCTGAATTTTGAGGGATGTGGAATTCCCTGCATGGAGATGAGGCATACATACTCCTTGTTCTATCCTTGAAAAGGAATAATAGTCTTTGATTCTGCTTTCCTCTCAGAAATACATTGACTGCAGGTACATAAAACACAGAAGGCCTGGGAACCCAACTCCTCCATGAATGCCAAAGCACTCAAGCCCCACCAGAAAAACGATGCCACTTTAGTCTTTAGAACTTCTGAAGGCTTCTCTGCCCGTGCCAGGAAATGCTTGTTAATCTTTTTTCCCCTGGCAAGTGAGAGAAGACCCGCTGACAGCCGACTTCTTTATCCTCTCCTGGCTCATAGGACACTGGGGCAGGCACAGCTTGTGGCAACAAAGGTTCTGAGTTGCTGTGGGGGAACCAGGGTGGCAGCCAAGCGGTGAACACCTCCCTCCCAGGCCTGAGGCTGGAACCTCCTTCTCCCACCATTGCAGTGGGAGGTCCTTTTTATGGAACTTTTTAGACGTACACTTAGCTTCTCAGTTAGCTCTAAACACTCTTCCCAGTAAGGGTCCTCGGATATAGCCCTCATGAGCTTACAGCTGCCAAGACCTTCATTGCCTCTCTGTGTGCGTAGCTGTCCTGAGGATCAAGGGCACCTCGGTGTGGTGGCAACAGAATGTGCAGATATTATTAAGGTGACCCCCAAACCTCAGAAACCTCAGGGATTTTGTGTCTAATCAGTCAATAGTGAAAAAGAACAAATATTAGGTAATGCTAGCTAGACCCTGCCATAGTACTCAAAGCTATGCTAAGCAAAGGGGATCCCAAGAAAATTCTTGCAAGCAAAAAATGTGAATGCTGTCCATACTGCACCCCATCCCCTGTGAAATCCCTGGGATTCTGCTTCCATATTCATGATGTGGTAAGGAGGACAGGACTTAGGTTACATGATTTTTTCAGAGCTAGATCTAAAGTCTGTGGTTCTCTAAATTCACAATGTATGTAACACTCTCAAACCAGGAGAAGACTATGGTTATTTTATGGGAGTGTGGATTTTAAAGACTGATTTAATAAGACATGGTTCCAAGAAAGCATACATGAGAAAGGTGTTACATTTAATGTGCTATATTGGTGAGTATGCTACATAGATTGGTGTCTATCTTCACAGACAGTATTATCAATATTAACAACTTTACTGTATAAAAGTAGGGAAAAGAGGTCACAGGTAGATTAAGTACAATATGTATTACTCAAAAAGGTATAGTTCTAATGTCTCCCCCTCTTACCTGTTGCAAACACCACAGTGGCTTCAAGAATAAGCATCAGAGAAAACGCAGGAAGCAGTTGGATTGGGATAGTGTTGGTTTATGAGGCAGGGTGATCCGAATTTCCCTTTCTGTTTTCTGACCTACAGTATGTTGTCATTACTTTTAGGGCCTTCACTTCTGTGCCTTTCATATTAGGGGTGGCAATGTCATCCTCGAATTGATGTCCTAGGGACAATTAAGAATAATGACGGGTGTGCATTAAGGGCTTTTCTGAGATAAAAGTGCAAAGGGGTGGTCAGTACTCTGTCTGGGGGCTGATGGGGTCCATATGTTTGGCTGTGGGGAGATGTTTCCCTGCATGAGGCTGTTGTGTGTGAGTTCAGTACGGCTCATGGCTTATAGAAGAGCCTCAGTCATGTTTCACTATTGTTTTAACCCCAGTGGGGGAGCAAGTCCCCTGTCCCTTGGCTGCCACCCTGACTCAAACTGCCTGAGGATCTCAGAGCATAGGAACTGGTTCAGCTTGGCTTCTTCACCAGGCTAAGCAGTCTAAACATTTTTTGTTTCTCCCCATCTCCCTTCAATTCACTATTTACTCACCCGACTTGAGAGTCCCTTGGACAGCAAGGACATCAAACCAGTCAATTCAAAAGGAAATCAACCCTGAATATTTACTGGAAGGACTTGACGCTGAAGCAGAAGTTCTAATATTTTGACCACCTGATCCGAGGAGCCAACTCATTGGAAAAGGCCCTGATGCTGATGAAGATTGAGGGCAGGAGAAGAAGGGGGCGACAGAGGATGAGATGGTTGGCTGGCATCACCAACTCAATGGACATGAGTTTGAACAAATTCCAGGAGACGGTGAAGGACAGGGAAGTCTGGTGTGCTGCAGTCCATGGGGTTGCAAATAGCTGGACATGACTGAGTGATTGAACAATAACAACTCACCCAACAAATATTCATGAAGCCTCAGCTATTTGCTAGGTTACTGTTCTGAGCAGGGAGTCCCAGCTCCTTTGGAACATCTCTTGGATGGGGAAGACAGGAAACAAAAAAAAACCAGATGATACCATTTCAGGTCATCCTTTATGTGCAGCAAAGAAGAAAATACACAGCATGATGTGAGAGACAGCAGACCATTCCACCTACAGAGATTCAGACTCTGGTGGCTGGGAGTGGGGTCCAGGAACCTGCATTGTTAACCAGAAGGTCAGGGATTCTGCTATAGCTGGTTCTGGATGACTCTTTTAGCATCACTGCTCTAGGGAATGTTCCGAGTGTATGACCCTCGGGGTCATGGACTCCTTTGTGAGTGGTGCAAGTGGAGTGGGACATGTTTCAGGGTGAAGGTCAATTGCTGTGTGCAGATTCCCACCTGAAGATCCCCTTTCCTGGCACTCTTTCTCACTCCAGCAGCTGCCTTTGGTGCAGGGATGGCCTTGCCACCTGTTGTCTATAGCCTCACACTCAGAGGATTAATATGTTCTTATCTGAAATGACAGAAAGAGGAGGAGGGGGAAGCAAAATTGTTAACATGGTTCTCCTTATCTCTCCTCTCCCAGATCCTTTTCTGATCCCCCCCTTCCTGGGTCCTCCCCCAGCCCTCTCAAATCCGCTGTGAGCAGCTGCTGGCCTCCTGGCCTGATGGGCCTCCTTGCCAGCTGTCTGACGTCACACATCAATCTTCCATCTTTACTGCAAATCTCTGCTGATCAAATTTCACATTTTCAGGACTCTGGCCATAAAGCCCCTTTCTCTGGTATAATTAGTAATTAGAGGAAAAATGTTAGCTAACAGACACTCAATCCCCATCTGTCAAGTGAGGAAATTCCCATTTAAGTGAGGCCTGACCATTCCATCCAGGTGATGGACCCATCATGGTCTGCTCTCTGAAATAAGCGATTCTAAGGGCATGAGAGAGCTATGTTTCCAAATGTCCATTTGTCTGTACACATACTTTCTGTAATACAATTTAATTCATAACTTTAAAAATCCCTTCCTCTCGTCTCTCATCTTTTCCACCCTGTGTTTAATAAAGTCAAAGGATATATTATTAGAAGTTCCTCTAACACACACTCCCTAGGCTGTTATTAGAACATCCTCATGAGTCCCTCCTGAAAGCCTGGCTGCAGCTGCCAGTTACTCAATGAAGGGTCCTCAGTGTGAAAATGGAAGTTTTAGGAAAAGCCCTGTGGGAGGCTGATGTGATACTTACAGATTGGCCTAAGTGGGGACAGTTTTGGTTGAGGACAATCTTTCCTTATTAATTGTTTCTGTCACTTATAAATGAATCTCATGAAATACTCCCCAAACCCATGCTTTTGGTTGTTGCTGTTGTTCAGTCGCTCAGTTGTGTCCGATTCTCTGTGATCCCATGGACTGCAGCACACCAGGCTTCCCTATCTTTAACTAACTCCCAGAGTTTGTTCAAAGGCATGTCCATTAAGTTGGTGATGCCATCCAACCATCTCATCCTCTGTTACTCCCTTCTCCTACTGCCCTCACTCTTTCTCAGCATCAGGGTCTTTTCCAATGGGTCGACTCTTCACATCAGTTGGCCATACTTTCAGAGGTTTAGTTATTATTTAGCTGAACATGGACCACTTGCCCAGTACGGATACCCCAATTAAACACACAAATACAACTCCCCAAATTGAACATGTTTCTATAGAGAGATGACATTTTGCTCTTCTTGGTGGTGACTGAACTACACCACGCTGGCTGGATATAGTTTATGCCTTATTTCTGAGGCATAAGCTTAAGGAGAACACAAAATCACAGAGGTGGTTCAGAGGCCAATCGCCAAGAAGATAAAAGACTTTTAGACCTTGTCATCTGAAGAATGGTTGAATAATTAGAAGATTCAGAGAAGAGAGGCCTCAGAAAGAATGTTGGTTGTTTTCAAATAGTTAAATGGCTTGCATGCTATAAGAACTTGGACTCATTGTATAGAATCTAGTGTTAGTGTTAGGCGCTCAGTTGTGCCCGACTCTTTGGACCCCATGGACTGCAGCCCACCAGGCTCCTCTGTCCATGAGATCTTCCAGGCAAGGATATTGGAGTGGGTTGCCATTTCCTTTTCCAGGGGATCTTCCCAACCCAGGGATCGAACCTGGATCTCCTGCACTGCAGGCAGATTCTTTACCGACTGAGCTACGAGGGATTACAATGACAAGGAGAGGGGTTTTAGCTTCATGTACAAGACAGTGGAGTCAGAAGGTCCGGGGTTGAATTCTGCTTCTACCACTTACTAGCTGTTTGATGGTGGCCAAATTTTTCAACCTCTCTATACCTCAATTTTTTTCTCATCTGTAAAGTGGGAATGATAATTGTACCTTATGTGGTTGTGAGAATTGAGTTCATGCATAGAAAGCATTGCAACAGTATCGGACACAAACTAAGCACTGGATATTTATATCACTACAAGAAAATGTGGCATGATCTGGTCTGGAAGTACAAGGTAGCTTGAAGTATTTTCCACAAAACAGAACTAATTGATTTCAGAGAAGAGTTCTGAAATCAAATTGGTTGAACAATCTCTAGCCTTGAGATTCATGCTACACAGGACGGTAAGAGAATGCAAGTTACTTTTGTATAAGCAAATATTTCCCATTTATTTAACCATGGGATTCTTGTTTAGTGGAAAGATACAGTGAAATACAGTATTACACTAAACACATTGGAGTAAAAGCTGAATGACAGAATTGGCCAATGAGCCGTGCCCTTGGGAACACAGCTATAATTTGGATGAGCTGGGTGGATCTGATTTCTGGAAAGCACTTCTGACAAAGCATCACATATCTGAGGGAAGCTCATGGGGCATCTTAACACCACCACTAACAGTGTAGAGAGACCACATCCATCACGTCCCCCCACCCCCAAAAAAAGTCTGCCTTGAAACTGACAGAAACTTAGGAAGTGAGAGATGGAGAGAAAACAAAACATTTTTTTCATTTAAATTTATGAAAAAGGTGTTTGTTTATCTCAGACCTTGTGATGAGCAGTGGAGACACAAAGATGACTAAGACACCATCTTTTCCACCCAATACAGTGAGAAAGCTGCAGGAGTCAAGCACATAGGCTTGTGACACAGTATGATCATTGCCTTAGTGCAAGTTTCTAAACAAAACGCCCAAGAGAACAGACAGGAGGGAAAACTAATTCTACTGGAAGGAGACAGGTTTCTGGAGGCGAGGTTGGGGGAGTGACTCCATATCCCCCCTGTGAGGGAAGAATAGGTACATATTATAGGTAGGTACGTGAGCCAGGGGCAGGCTCTTCATTAGAGAAAGGAAGACTAGAGAGAGAAAGAGACCTGGGGGGAAAGGCACCAGAACAAACAGAGAATGAATTTATGCTCAAAGAAAGAAGACATCAAAAGTGACACCACATTCATAGATGCCTAGGGTTAAGGGGTTCATAATCAAGAGCTCCTGAGGTTTCAAATTTACTTCTATTGCTTGAGAAATCACTTTAATCAACTACACCCTTTTTTGAACTGTTCGACTCTTGACTTCATTTGTAAAATGGAAGAGGGATGGAGTGCATTTCTAAGAGGCCCCCCTCCTGTAATATTCCCTGATTCTGTGAAAGTTAATATGCAGGGATCCACCATGCTTTATGTTCCTACTGGAGCCTGATACCAGCCAGCTCACTCTGTGAAATTTTAAATTCTTCATCTTAAATCCACCACCTTTAAGTACCTAATTATTAGTTTTGCACTTTCCTGACCTCGTCTTCATTTTTCTTTCTCATCCTTTGCTTTCAAAGAGAGAGACTTGAACTCAGAATTCCAAGTTCGGCCTCCCCAGGGCTACAGGGATCATCCGTCTTCTATTCACTGGCATGACGATTCTGTCTCCAGCTAATTTGGTTGCCACAAGACATTGCAAACTCATGTGTTTCTGGTTACTTGCTCCCAAATGTATTACTTTGCATTTTTAAAAGTTGAATCCCATTTTACTTTTTTTAAAACCCATATTTCTATAATCTTTTAATATCATTCATGTGTTCAATGCCTGCCCACACTGGGGTCTGCTTCTACTAGCTTGGTACCATCTGCATGTTCTGTTAATCTTTTTTAAAAGAACACTGGATCTAATACTTCTCCCCATGTCTTTTACCTATTACTTCATAGGCCTATGCCTGCTCTGGCACTCAGATGCAAGGTCGCCTTTGCCTTTTAGTCAAAAACACCACTTTGCAAGTGCAGTTAAAAATTCTAAATGCTGCTTCTTTATCTAATAACTGCTTATTTCTTGGGGATTTTAACATCTTGTAGTTAGATGTTATTATTAAAATAGTATTTATTCAATACTCCCACTTTGGGGATGAAGAAACAGGCCCAGAGAATTTAAATATACAACTGGCAGGGCAGGGTATGGAAGAAACCAGAATTTAAGGTTCCCATCTTTCAGACCAGAAGTGGAGAGCATACACAAAGGATCTTGCTATCCTAAAGGTGGTGTAGGAAAAATAAAGAAGAGGGGGAGGAATGAAGAAGAAATGATGTTATAAATTTCCTTGCTCTGAATAGAGCTTCACTGCTGTGGTGCCAATTTAATTCTTAAGCCCCAGGAGTCTCATTCACCCTGAGATGCATTTACAGTGCTTACGTATACTCTGTCCCTTTCCGTGAGTCTTTAAGAGGACTGCGGGGTCAGGGGGTGGTGGAGCTTATCAACAGTTAAAGGACCATATTCCACAGATTTGTGGACACAGCAGGGGAAAGGGAAGGTGGGACGAATTGAGAGAGTAGCACTCAAATGTATATATTACCATATGTAAAATGGATAGCTAGTGGGAAGTTGCTGTCTAAACACAAAGGCTCAACCCCGTGCTCCGTGACAACCAAGAAGGGTGGGATGGGGTGGGGGTAGGAGGGAGGTCCAAGAGGGAGGGGGCACGTATACTTCTGGCTGAGTCACATTGTTGTATGGCAGAAACTGACAGCATTGTGAAGCAGTTATCCTCCAATTAAAAAAACATTTTTCTTAAAGCCATATTCTAATGGAGAATAGTGTTCAAAATTTCTTCCCCAGTTTGGCCTAATATTTATTTTAAGCAAGATTCCTGGGATTCTTCTCCATCCTTCATTAGCCTTCAAAAATATTGTAAGTGGATTCCTCCATACGCTTCTTTGTGCCTAGCATTGTAGTTTATTGTTTTCCTTAAATCTTTGTGCATTCAGGATTTCCAAATACCTGCAAATATGAGTTAAAATTCATCTTATTTGAACTATTTTTTTTACTTCCTAACTTATCAGTCACTTGCCTGAATTGTGCAAGAGGTCTAAGAGTTTAGTTCATTATTTTCTGTTGCCGGGTCATTACTCACTGACTTATTTAGAAAAAAAAATTTTTTTCCAGTGTCTTCTCACATCATGACAATCATAAATGAAAAATCTTCATTCTTTTTACACTGTTATGCTTGCATTAAGTCATTCTGGTTTTTTTCCTGCCAAGTATTTTTTCTCCAAGTCTTGACTGGGGCTGGGTCTACATGACACCAAAACATCCAAAGGAGAAAGAAAAATTCAGTTGAACCACTCAGATGTTTATCCACCAAATCCAGATGTTTGGCAAGTGGGGATGATATTTTTGGATAATGAGTGATTCCTCTACAGTCAACATTTTCATCTTAATGCTTTAATAAAGACACAGCTTGACTATGTGCACGCACTCTGTAAAGAATGGTAGTTTCTGATAGGCTCAACTCCTGTATGAAAAGAACCTCTGCCCACTGGTCTGTCCAGGTTGAGATGAAGTATCTTCCTATGTGGATACAATGGGCTTATTACCATGAAGAATTGTGGATTACGAAGTGGGCATCTGTCCCAGCATAAATAAATCCAGATGCCAGGAAAAAAAAAAAATCAAGGGAGAAAGAATCAGGAACTTGAATCTTCTTCAGCTGTAGAATCATGGTAAATACTTCTAGATATCCTCCATACTATTCAATTCTTTAAGTCTGCATAATTTGCCTAACTTATTCCTTAATATAATTAAATGAAAAACACACACTTTGCATTTAGACACTGACATTCTGCAAGATTTGAAATGCTAAATGCATGGTACATTTTACGTTCTCTCAATATTCCAGTGAAAAAAGTTTTATTATCTTAATTGATAAAATGATGAGAGTTAGGCTTAGACAGTTTCACATAAAAGGTAGAAAACATTCGAAGATTAGACTTCAGTCTAGGATTATAGATGTGAGGGATTTTAAAGGCCTTTTAAGGAAAATCCCCACCCAGTGCTTCCATATGCTCCCCGTGTGGCACATTTGTTGAGGGGTATCCAAGCAGTTTTAGAGATAAGGAATGGTCTCATCATTATTTTAAGTTTTCCCAAGAACTACCTCTTATGGCTTCCATTTCCTAACCCTCACTTCCTCCTTGAAGCCTCAGGACAAGTCAGGCTGTCTTTTCTACATCATTGTTGTTTGAAGTAATTTATCTTATCCTTTACATCTGACCACCCACTTGTCCTAATATTTCACCAGGACTTCTCTACTCCAGCTACCTCTGCCCCTCCTATCATGAGGGCTGAGGTTCTACCCAGAATGTGCTCCAGTTTGTGTTTCTCTTAAAGCACTAAACACAGGGCGGGCCTGTGCTTCTCCGGGGCTCCCCACCCCCAAACCACTGCCCCTGCTTGGAGTCTGGCAGCATGCCACCAAGGTGGGCGGGGGCCTCACCAGCCAGATCTAGAGGGCTTCCATCCTGGGTTGGTTCACTTCTGAGTCCATCCTCACCTTGGAGGCCTGGCTCTTTTGACGATGAACATCACCTTGAGTACTGCCTCTCTCCAACATGGTTAACTGCTCCTCCTAGCAGCAGCCACTGCCACCTGGCCTCTCCTGGCAGGGTTCCAGCACGAGGTGAGGGCTCTGAAACTTTACATAGCACTAAATAGGTCAGGCTTTCTGACAGGTACCCGGACCACCTACGGATGGAAAGTTTGACCTGGCAGGTAGTTAATCAGCAGCAACAATCCTGGAGGGCAGAGTTGAGGGCAGAGTTGAGAAGCAAATGTCCATGCTCCCTCTATTTGGCGGGGGTGGGCGAGTCGCCCCCTTTTCTCACCTGAGCTTTCCTGAGGCTCCCACACATCTGCAGTGTCTTTACAGCTTCCAGCAGCCATTCTTGAGGCCCCTGTGGTGACTCCTTAGGTAAGAACTCTGAACTTTCCTCCCACATTTTTAGCCTTCTCCACGTACAGTGTAACATCGCCTGTTCCAGAGCTGAAACTTCTTTGAATTGTGGTTTGTACCATGAGCACCTTGGGTTTATAAAAAAGGGTAAATTTTCTGCCTTGTACTCTGGTTATAAAATCCCTTAACCTAATTTTCCAGCTGAGCCAACTTCAAATTAAACGGCTTCATGTCAGGAACATCAACATCTGGACAAGACTCTAATAGATCCTGTGATAAATCAGCAGCTGCTGTGGGCGAAAGGTCACTCTAATTCCAGATTCTCGGCCTGGAGAACACCAAGACAATAAATTACCACACGGATTCTGTAAAACCCACAAGGGGTTCATGTGGGAGAGAGACTGAAGGTGAGCAGGACAGTCTTGGGTGGTAAAGTGGATGACTTCTGTGACGTTGCTGTTAGCTTGAATGAGCTGGCAAGGCTGCAAACCAGAGGTGACTGGGCAGCTTTTGTTCTTAGTCTGCCCCTTCATAGCAGAACCCAGCACATCACAAAACAGATCCAGTAGAAAATAGCGGTAAAGACTTGATGGGGGAGGTGGTGGGAAAGAGAGTTTGCATCACAGGCTACCTGACAAAGCCTCATAAAATCCTGTTTAAATATTTCAGTCAATTCCCAAGATTCCCCTATGGGCCTTTGTCACGTCATCTTTCCTCTCCAGTCTTCTTCAGGGCCAGCATCTACCTCTTCCTTTCAGCTCCTACTTTCAGTCAAAGCTCCAGCCCTATCCTGGGCCATCCAAGGGTTTCTCTCCATCCTTTTCTTATACAGAGCATTGCCACACCTTCTCAGCTTCTAACTGGCCATTCCATACCCATGGCTGCATGCTGCAAGCTAAGGACTCATCTTTGACAGGAGGGACGAGAGTGTGGTTGTAGCTAGCAAAAGTTCCCTAGAAACAAATAATTTTTCCTTGACATGTGGGTAAATTATTTAGGGCTATATCTAGCATACAGTTCATGTACCCAAATGGGTGAGTCTAGCATTGCTATTAATATTATTTTAGAGGGGGGAAAAAAAACCCTCTGAAACTCACTCATCTGTTCTCTTTGGACTTGAAATTCTGTTGATTTTTCGGTTTAAGGACTGTGATTATTTGTAGTTCCCTACCCTGGTGTTCAAAAGAATAACCTAAATACAGGGATCTCTATTTTTAACAAACTCTACAGGTAATTCAAGTGTAGGTGGTTTGGCCCACCTTGGAGAAATACTGTCTCACAGCTTCCAGCTTCTTCCTGCTGCTGCTGCTGCTGCTAAGTCACTTCAGTCGTGTCCGATTCTGTGCGACCCCATAGACGGCAGCCCACCAGGCTCCTCCGTCCCTGGGATTCTCCAGGCAAGAACCCTGGAGTGGGTTGCCATTTCCTTCTCCAATGCATGAAAGTGAAAAGTGAAAGTGAAGTCGCTCAGTCGTGTCTGACTCTTTGCGACCCCATGGACTACAGCCTACCAGGCTCCTCCATCCATGGGATTTTCCAGGCAAGAGTACTGGAGTGGGGTGCCATTGCCTTCTCCGAGCTTCTTCCTACTATCGATATATTCCTTCATCCATCTCAACGGCCAGATCAATTTTCTTGAAGCCTGATTCTGATCATTTCCATGCCCCCATCCCATGCACCCTTCCTTCTCACTGCACTGTGCCATGGCCACCCTAACCTCTCTCAAACCTCACCAGAATCATCTGAAAGCACTCCCAACCACCCTCCCAGATCCTGCCCTCACCTCTCTACAGTGAACACTTGGAACAGTAGCCTCGGTTGCCCCAGAGGCATCCTTTACTAATCACATTTAGGTGTTTCTCCTTAGCTCAAAATCCTCCAGTGGTTTCCAATTTCACTCAGAGCAAAAGTCTTCATACTTACCTCATGTGAGCTGGCCCAGTCATCTCCCTGGCCTCATTTCTTACCACTCTCCCTCTCTCACTCTGTTCCAGGCACACAGGTCAGGACACAAACACTGTGTTTCGTGTTACCTCCTTCTCCTTGAGCAGAGGAAGTGGACTCTGCTAATAAGAATGAATTCTTAGATGAAGAGAATCATGTGAGTGTCTGAGAAAGGCATGGGAAGTTATATTAAGTCAGAGCCTTAGCCCACACACAGCTGTATGGCCACGGTGGCTTTGGCTGAGTTTCTCAACTGCCCCTGCTAGACTGTGAGCTTTCAAACACTGATATCCAATGCTTTTGTCCACCATTACCCTTCTCTTCTCAGTTTATGCCCAAGAGCTCATAAATGTTTGTTGGGGAAATAATGATGTTCAGATCAGATCAAATCAGATCAGTTGCTCAGTTGTGTCCGACTCTTTGCGACCCCATGAATTGCAGCACGCCAGGCTTCAACTCCCAGAGTTCACTGAGACTCACGTCCATCGAGTCAGTGATGCCATCCAGCCATCTCATCCTCTGTCGTCCCCTTCTCCTCCTGCCCCCAATCCTCCCAGCATCAGTCTTTTCTGATGAGTCAACTCTTCGCATGAGGTGGCCAAAGTACTGGAGTTTCAGCTTTACCATCATTCCTTCCTAAGAAATCCCAGGGCTGATCTCCTTCAGAATGGACTAGTTGGATCTCCTTGCAGTCCAAGGGACTCTCGAGAGTCTTCTCCAACACCACAGTTCAAAAGCATCAATTCTTCGGTGCTCAGCCTTCTTCACAGTCCAACTCTCACATCCATACATGATGTTACTGCTACATAAAAAAGACTGCTGTGTTCTACCATAGTATAACTACCTCAATAAAAGCCTTTCCTAATATTATTCTGGATTCAATAGTTTGGAGACTCTTAAATGTGGTTCAAAGAATAATAACCACTGTAAGTTTATTTGTACTACACCAAGATGGTACCCTTCTCTTCTATGTTACGAGAATGTACCTCTCTCTGGAGCAAAGATTAGAGTGCTTTGTTGAGGCTATAGTTTTGGGTCCCCAGGATACCTTTAAGGGATTCAGAATTAGTGAGAATAGAGGTCTTTAAGAAACAGCTATTGTTAAGACTTCCCTCCTTACCTATTCAAGTTTGAATTGCACTGACTTTCTGGTTCCAGTGGTAATAGCCAAGATTTTGACTGAGATTCCTTCCTTCTTTAGTATCATGGACAAGGACCACAGCCTTCCTAGATTTCAGAATACTGTCCGGTTGCCTGGTTCCTTGGAACGTTTCCTCCTAGCTGACACTGAGTAATAACTCGAGAAAGCTTTACAGGGCTAAAGTGGTAAGGAGCAGGAGAAAACCACTGTCTATACAGCAGTTCCTCATCACAGGGATATGCTGCCTATCACCGGATTTACATCAAGCCCAGACTGCTGTTGTGTTTCAGCATTCCTAAGGACATCGTTATCTGAATCAAGCATGATACTTCTCTACAGAATGCACAGAGTATGATTTTTTAGGGCACAGGAATTGAGAAATGCTCCTTTGAGCAACTGGCTTTTTCTTATCTTACAGATGCTGTGACTCCTGTAATTGATGATCTTTCCCCCTTCCCTTTTCTTTTTCTGGTTTATAGGAAGCTCGAGTCAGATTTACAGCAAATATGCAGGATCTTATGGCCTTCATGTTCTACATTAATCATTTTCTATTAATAATTAATCATCTACTTGTTCTATATCCCCTTTTCATTAATTTTCTCACTTTAAAAACTATCTTTGTGTAATCTTCCTAAAATCCTTTTAGAATAGGAAGAGTTTTTAAAAATAATAATCCTTTACTATAACAGGTGTTCCTGCCATGCTCATCACAACACCAGCCACTAGCTCATCACACCACCAGCCACTAACTTCAGAGAATCCAGAAAATCCAAGGGCCTAGAGATGCAGGACTTCCCTTACGGAGGCAGCAGAGAAACAAGACCAAAGCATTTCTGCAGACTGTAGCTAATAAGTTGTACAAATGCCCAGAAGCCCACCCAGAAGCCTGAGAAATGTGGGTAGACTTCCCAGGGTTACAACAACTTAAGGCAAAGTTAGTAGTCAGAAAGACAAGCCCCACCCTTGCCTGCCTGTTTTCATTCTATGGATGTAGCTGGATGTTCAGCTGGTCCCAACTGGCACAGCTGTCTCCAGCTGGGGACTTGAGTACCACATAAGCCAGCAGCTGGGGAGAAAGAGGCACTGTAGCTTGACTATCTCTGCTCAGAAAAGCCATTAGCTTTAAACACCTCTTTGGCATAAGAAGTCTCCAGACACCTTGGGCTCATTCATTCATTAACTGGCTTCCACTGTGAGTCAGGCATCATGACAGGAAGTCTAAGAAAGGCAAACGTGGGTGATGCACAGACTTCAAGGCAAGCAAAATAAGCCTGATACATAAGTAGCCCTAATATAAGGTGAAAGTCGGAGAAGTCAATGACACCCCACTCCAGTACTCTTGCCTTGAAAATCCCATGGATGGAGGAGCCTGGTGGGCTGTAGTCCATGGGGTCGCTAAGAATCGGACACGACTGAGCGACTTCCTTTCACTTTTTACTTTCATGCATTGGAGAAGGAAATGGTCAATCCACTCGAGTTTTCTTGCCTGGAGAATCCCAGGGACAGGGGAGCCTGGTGGGCTTTCGTCTATGGGGTCGCACAGAGTCGGACATGACTGAAGCGACTTAGCAGCAGCAGCAGCAGCAAGGTGAAAGTGCTAAGTGCCAAAAAAGCATAAGTAAACTGCTATAGGAGTTGGGAAGAGGGAAGGGTTCCTTTTAGCTAGGAGATCAGAGAAAGTTTCAGAGAATTTTAACTGCATTCCTGAAGTGTGCAAAATTTCAACAGTACAGGCAGAGGGACCTGTAAGATCAAAGCTATGGAAGTATTTAAGTGCAGGGTATGTTTGGAGAATAGTAATTAGGTCAGAACGTGCCTGCCAGTGCAGGAGACTCAAGAGATGTGAGTTCCATCCCTAGGTCAGGAAAATCCCTTGGAGGAGGAAATGGCAACCTGCTCCAGTATTCTTGCCTGGGAGAACCTCATAGACAGAGGAGCCCGGTGGGCTACAGTCTATGGGACCGTACAGAGTCAGACACAACTGAGGATGATGAGCAACTAAGAGCAACTAAGCAGTAGCAGCAGCACAGAATGGAAGGGGATGAGGCTGAAAGCAGAACTGGCAATGGGATTGCGCTTTATAGGAATTAACCTCGTAATGACAGACACCAGAGGCAGAAATTCCACCAAGGGAACTGCCATAACAGTCTAACAAAAGGTAACACTAGAAAAACACGCTAGTGAGAGTTCAGAGAAATGTGATCAAAGGTATCGTCAAAAAGACAGATGTCCTCAGTCTCTGCCTTATGCTACCTCCTCCCTGTCTCTTCCACCCCCATGTACCCTTTCACACAAGCTTCCAAATAATTCCCATTGCTTGTAATCACCAACGAAGTTAGTTGCTCAAGAGTTGCCAAACTATTTGGAAGGGAAGGATATTCCCAAAGTAAACTGGAAAATCATGGTATGAATGCAGGGAATATGTTGAGGAAAAACCTAAAGAATTCAGATAAATCTTTATGACTTTTAAATTTAATAAGTCACTTAACTACTTCAACTCTTTCCTTTTTTTATAGACAGAGGCTGAGTGCTATGAAGCAGGCCCGTCACTCTCCCTGATCCAAGTGCAACAGCAGTGCTGAGATGAATATGGCCTTGAGCTCATGTAAAAGGTTTACTACCATTGAACTTGGGTAGGGACTGATCCTTTTCCTTCCAAGAGTTAAGAGTTGAGTTGATTTTGGATTTCTCTCTTTATTGTGTCACTGTTCTGCAGGACCAGGGGATTTAGGTGTAAGTGGAGCTTCGGATCTTCAGATGAGCAGTTTAGATCTCTGAGTGGTATCCTTAAGAAACCCTGTTTTCTCATGACTAAGGGTAAGCCATATTCCTAAATCTTAGCTGGCTCTGCCTGCAGCTTCATTCATTGCCATGCCTCCACCTTACCACCCAATCCTTGAGACGTTCCCTAAGTATCTACAGTTTCCCATGTTTATACATTTACATAGTTAAATGTAACTGGTGTTGGAGAAGACTCTTCAGAATCCTTTGGCCTACAAGGAGATCCAACCAGTCCATCCTAAAGGACTGGTGGCTCAGATGGGAAGGAATCTGCCTGCAATGCAGGAGACATGGCTTTGAAACCTGGGTTGGAAGATCCCCTGGAGGAGGACATGGGAAACCACTCCAGTATTCTTGCCTGGAGAATCCCCATGTACAGAGGAGCCTTGTGGGTTACAGTCCATGGGGTCGCAAAGAGTTGGACACGACTAAGCAACTAAGCACAACACAGCACATTTATTTACATACATTTCCCCCCATGCCAAGAAAGCCCTTTCCTGTCCTACCCAACTTGTTGGGCCCTCCTTGACCTTCAAGTCCATTCACCTTTTCATCCCTTGAGAAGCTTTCTCTGACCTCCTATCTCAGATGCCTGTCCATGTAATCCTGTGTCACTGAGGTTTACCTCTATCATAGTGCTTTGTTCATTCATTTCTTAAATTAATATTACTAAATGACTACCAGATGCCAGGTACTATGCTGAGTCCTGCATACATCAAAAGTAAGCAAAGACTCCACAAGTGTGTGTGTATACACACACACAGACACACACATAAGGACAAGGCAACCTATAAAAAATGGCCATGAGACCCAGTGAGTTGTATTCTAATTACTGGCTTTCTTTCCTGATTTTCCTGCTCTGTTGTGAGTTTCTTCAGGGCAAGAAAATAAACTCAGTATCTCTTACATATCATGTGCCTAGTACTGAAAGAACAAATGGAGGTTGGCTACTAATAAGGAAGACTCAGCAACTGTAGATGTCAGATCTTGGAATTACAGTAAGGTAAGCAGTTGACTGAGTTATCATCAAATTGGAGTCATTTGGGATTGGAAGGGACCTTAAAGGAAATGTGACTATGCATCCTGCTTTGACTGGGACAATCGCAGTTGACACCTGTTCTCTAGCATCTGTCTGAGTTAGCATTTATTCCAGATTTTTCTATATTTCAACAGCATATTATTTTATCAAAGTAAGATGGGATGGATTTGGTAGACCTCCACTCTTTATTCTCAGATTATGCAATGAGGAGAGGGGCTGAGGATGAAGTTAAATCACCCATGGTCAATGATATGATCAATCATGGCCATGTAATAAAACCCATAAAAACCCACAGAGTTCAGAGATCTCCCAGATTTGTGAACATGTGGAGATTTGAGGGTGGAGCTAGCACTCTAGGAGAGGGTATGGAAGCTCTGTGCCTCTGTGCATCTCTTCTATCTGGCTATTCCTCAGTTATATTCTCTTATAATAAACAGATAATTTAGTAATTATAATGTTTCTCAGAGTTTTGTGAGCCAGTCTAGCACATTACTCAACCCAAGGAGTGGGTTGTTGGGACCTTCAAACTACAGCAGATAGGTCAGAGGCACAGGTCATAACCTGGATTATGATTGGCATCTGAAGTGAGGGATAAGAAGCTGTCTTGTAAGACTGAGCCCTTAATCTGTGGATCTCATACTGTCTCTAGTAGACAATGTTAATGTTTCCAGCTGGTTTGGTGTGGGGGAAATTTTTTAAATATTGGAACTGTAGAGCAACCCATTCCAGTACTCTTGCCTGGAAAATCCTATGGATGGAGAAGCCTGGTAGGCTGCAGTCCATGGGGTTGCTAAGAGTCAGACACGACTGAACAACTTCACTTTGACTTTTCACTTTCATGCATTGGAGAAGGTAATGGCAACCCACTCCAGGGTTCTTGTCTGGAGAATCCAAGGTACAGGGGAGCCTGGTGGGCTGCCATCTATGGAGTCGCACAGAGTCGGACACAACTGAAGCGACTTAGCAGCAGCAGCAGCAGGTGCCAATGTTAAAAATAATAAGTATATTAACTTTTAGATAAATAATAAATGCAATGATACATTTAAATAGTTTCTAGTAATATTCCATTTAACAATAGACAACTGCTGTCTTCGTGATTTTTACATCCAATTCCATCACAAGTAAGAGGGTGTTCTTGTTGTTCAGTCACTCAGTTGTGTCTGATATTTGCAACCCCTTGGATTGCAGCATGCCAGGATTCCCAGTCCTTCACTATCTTCCAGATGTTGCTCAAACTCATGTCTATTGAGTCAGTGATGCCATCCAACCATCTCATCCTCTGTCATCCCTTTATCCTCCCACCTTCAATCTCTCCCAGCACCAGGGTCTTTTCCAATGAGTCAGTTTGTTGCATCAGGTGGCCAAAGTATGGGAGTTTCAGCTTCAGCATCGGTCCATCCAACAAATATTCAGGACTCATTTCCTTTAGGATGGACTGGCTGGATCTCCTCGCAGGCCAAGGGATTCTGAAGAGTCTTCTCCAACACCACAGTTCAAAAGAATCAATTCTTTGGCACTCGGATTTCTTTATAGTCAAACTCTCACATCCATACACGACTACTGGAAAAACCATAGCTTTGACTAGATGGACCTTTGTCAGCAAAGTAAAGTCTCTGCTTTTTAATATTCTGTCTAGTTTGGTCATAACTTTTCTTTCAAGGAGCAAGTATCTTTTAATTTCATGGCTGCAGTCACCATCTGCAGTGATTTTGGAGCCCCCCAAAATTAAGCCTGTCACTGTTTCCATTGTTTCCCCATCTATTTGCCATGATCTTAGTTTTCTGAGCATTGAGTTTTGAGTCAACTTTTTCACTCTCCTCTTTCACTTTCATCAAGAGGCTCTTTAGCTTTTCTTCGCTTTCTGCCATAAGGGTGGTGTCATCTGCATATCTGAGGTTATTGATATTTCTCCCGGAAATCTTGATTCCAGCTTGTGCTTCATCCAGCCTGGCATTTCACATGATGTACTCTGCATATAAGCTAAATAAGCATGGTGACAATATACAGCTTTGATGTACTCCTTTCCCAATTTGGAACCAGTCTGTTGTTGCATGTCCAGTTCTAACTGTTGCTTCTTGACCTGCATACAGATTTCTCAGGAGGCAGGTAAGGTGGTCTGGTATTCCCATCTCTTCAAGAATTTTCCACAGTTTGTTGAATCCACACAGTCAAAGGCTTTTGCCGGAGCCAGCCGGCAAAGTCGATCAGGTCTCTAGAATGTGCACAACGCGGCTGAGAAAGAATACTACAACAAAGATGGGGTCGAGAGGATCAGACACGTCTCCACAAAGGGAAGCGGTCTGACCATGACTTTATTCAGCATCTTATATTTATACAGGAGAGCGTGAGAAAGACAAGACAGTTAACATTCTTCTTGGCTGACCTATACATCTTACTAAAAGTCACAAAAAATCTTGAGAGCATGGGAATGGCACCCTGTTATTATTTCTTACACCAGATAACATTTCCCTGTGAGTGAGAAGTTTGTCCAGAACTCCAGGTGTCTGCAGTAAATAATCGCCTAATCTCTGGGGTGGTGGGACAGAGAGCTATGTTTGCAAGCAAACCCTCAAGGACTGAGGCAGCTCCCGGGGCTGTGTCCTTTAGATAAAGGACCCCGTTCTCACAGGCAGCTCCCTGCAGGCTTTGACATAGTCAATAAAGCAGAAGTAGATGACTTTCTGGAACCCTTTGCTTTTTCAATGATCCAACAGATGTTGGCAATTTGATCTCTGGTTCCTCTGCCTTTTCTAAATCCATCTTGAACATCTGGAAGTTCATGATTCATGTACTATTGAAGCCTGGCTTGGAGAATTTTGAGCATTACTTTGAGCGTGTGAGTTGAGTGTAATTGTGCAGTAGTTTGAACACTCTTTGGCATTGCCTTTCTTTGGGATTGGAACGAAAACTTATTTTTTCCAGTCCTGTGGCCACTGCTGTGTTTTCCAAATTTGCTGGCATATGGAGTGCATTGAGTGCATATTGAGGCAAAATGTTTGTCTGATGAGGCCTTACAAATAGCTATGAAAAGAAGAGAAGTGAAAGGTAAAGGAGAAAAGGAAAGACATACCCATTTGAATGCAGAGTTCCAAAGAAAAGCAAGGAGAGATAAGAAAGCCTTCCTCAGGGATCAATGCAAAGAAATAGAGGAAAACAATACAATGGGAAAGACTAGAGATCTCTTCAAGAAAATTAGAGATACCAAGGGAACATTTCATGCAATGATGGGTACAATGGACAGAAATGGTATGGACCTAACAGGAAGTGAAAGTGACAGTGAAGTCGCTCAGTCATGTCCAGCTCTTTGCGACCCCATGGACTATAGCCTATCAGGCTTCTCAGTCCATGGAATTTTCCAGGCAAGAGTACTAGAGTGGGTTGCCATTTCCTTCTCCAGGGTATCTTCCTAACTCAGGGATTGAACCTGGGTCTACCACAATGCAGGAAGATGCTTTACCATCTGAGCCACCAGGGAAGCCCAGAAGATATTAAAAAGAGGTGGCAGGAATATACAGAAGAACTATACAAAAAAGATCTTCATGACCCAGATAATCACAATGGTGTGATCACTGACCTAGAGCCAGACATCCTGGAATATGAAGTCAAGTGGGCCTTAGAAAGCATCATTGCAAACAAAGCTAGTGGGGTGATGAAATTCCAGTCGAGCTATTTCAAATCCTAAAAGATGATGCTGTGAAAGTGCTGCAGTCAATATGCCCACAAATTTGGAAAACTCAGCAGTGGCCACAGGACTGGAAAAGTTCAGTTTTCATTCAAATCCCAAAGAAAGGCAATGCCAAAGAATGCTCAAACTACTGCACAATTACAATTATCTCACACGCTAGCAAAGTAATGCTCAAAATTCTCCAAGCCAGGCTTCAATAGTACGTGAATCATGAACTTCCAGATGTTCAAGCTGGTTTTAGAAAAGGCAGAGGAACCAGAGATCAAATTGCCAACATCTGTTGGATTATCGAAAAAGCAAAGGGTTCCAGAAAGTCATCTACCTCTGCTTTATTGACTATGTCAAAGCCTTTGACTGTGTGGATTCAACAAACTGTGGAAAATTCTTGAAGAGATGGGAATACCAGACCACCTTACCTGCCTCCTGAGAAATCTGTATGCAGGTCAAGAAGCAACAGTTAGAACTGGACATGCAACAACAGACTGGTTCCAAATTGGGAAAGGAGTACATCAAAGCTGTATATTGTCACCATGCTTATTTAGCTTATATGCAGAGTACATCATGTGAAATGCCAGGCTGGATGAAGCACAAGCTGGAATCAAGATTTCCGGGAGAAATATCAATAACCTCAGATATGCAGATGACACCACCCTTATGGCAGAAAGCGAAGAAAAGCTAAAGAGCCTCTTGATGAAAGTGAAAGAGGAGAGTGAAAAAGTTGACTCAAAACTCAATGCTCAGAAAACTAAGATCATGGCAAATAGATGGGGAAACAATGGAAACAGTGACAGGCTTAATTTTGGGGGGCTCCAAAATCACTGCAGATGGTGACTGCAGCCATGAAATTAAAAGATACTTGCTCCTTGAAAGAAAAGTTATGACCAAACTAGACAGAATATTAAAAAGCAGAGACTTTACTTTGCTGACAAAGGTCCATCTAGTCAAAGCTATGGTTTTTCCAGTAGTCGTGTATGGATGTGAGAGTTTGACTATAAAGAAATCCGAGTGCCAAAGAATTGATTCTTTTGAACTGTGGTGTTGGAGAAGACTCTTCAGAATCCCTTGGCCTGCGAGGAGATCCAGCCAGTCCATCCTAAAGGAAATGAGTCCTGAATATTTGTTGGATGGACCGATGCTGAAGCTGAAACTCCCATACTTTGGCCACCTGATGCAACAAACTGACTCATTGGAAAAGACCCTGATGGGAGAAATTGAAGGCAGGAGGAGAAGGGGATGTTAGAGCATGACATGGTTGGATGGCATCATTGACTCAATGGACATGAGTTTGAGTAAACTTTGGGAGTTAGTGATGGACAGGGAGACCTGAGACCTGGTGTGCTGCAGTCCATGTGGTCACAGAGAGTCAGACACGTCTGAGTGACTTAACTGAACTGTACTGAATGCATCACTTTCACAGCATCATCTTTTGGATTTGAAATAGCTTAACTGGAATTCCATCACCTCCACTAGCTTTGTTCATAGTGATGCTTCCAAAGACCCACTTGACTTCACATTCCAGGATGTCTGGCTCTTGGTTAGTGATCACACAGTTGTGGTTATCTGGATCATGAAGATCTTTTATGTATCATTCTTCTGTGTATTCTTGCCACCTCTTCTTAATATCTTCTGATTCTGTTAGGTCCATACCATTTCTGTCCTTTATTGTGCCCATCTTTGAATGAAATGCTGCCTTGGTATCTCTAATTTTCTTGAAGAGACCTCTAGTCTTTCCCATTCTATTATTTTCCTCTATTTCTTTGCACTGATCACTGAGGAAGGCTTTCTTATCTCTCCTTGCTATTCTTTGGAACTCTGCATTCAAATGGGTATATCTTTTTCTCCTTTGCATTTCTTTTTCTTGGGGATGATCTTGATCACAGCCTCCTGTACAATGTCACCAACCTCCGTCCATAGTTCTTCAGGCACTCAATCAGAATTAATCCCTTGAATCTATTCGTCACTTCCACTGTATAGTTGTAAGGGATTTGATTTAGGATAAATAACTGAATGGTCTAGTGGTTTTCCCTACTTTCTTCAATTTAAGTCTGAATTTGGCAATAAGGTGTTCATGATCTGAGCCACAATCAGCTCCCAGTCTTGTTTTTGCTGACTGTATAGAGCTTCTCCATCTTTGGCTGCAAAGATCTGATTTTGGTATTGACCATGTGGTGATGTCCATGTGTAGAGTCATCTCTTGTGTTGTTGGAAGAGGGTGTTTGCTATGAGCAGTGCGTTCTCTTGGCGAAACTCTGTTAGCCCTTGCACTGCTTCTTTTTGTACTCCAAGCATTCAGAAAAGTCCCTAAAACCTATGAAGCAATAAAGTTTGTATTTATGGTTTTTATTGTCATTGTTGTTATAATAATATTTATTATTATTTTGCTTTTGTTGTTGTCCTACTCTTTCGTGATCCCATGGACTACATAGCCTGCCGGGCTACTCTGTCCATGGGATGTCCCAGGCACGAATACTAGAGTGGGCTGCCATTTCCTTCCGCAGGGAATCTTCCTGACCTTGGGATCAAACCCACATCTCCTGCATTGGCACATGGATTCTTTACCACTGAGCCACCGGGGAAGCCCATTTTTTAGCATATATTTACTGAAATATGGGTGCTAAGGCCTGCAGATATCTGGATAATGATTATGATACTATAAATAGAAGAAAAGCTTATCAAGAAATATCCTCAGGCTGTGTAGGAAGACTGCCTACTTTTTCATTTTTACGGTCTGCATAGAGCTTAGCTGAGTAGTGTCAGTGGAAAAGCTCCAGGCCCTTAAAATACCATGGAACTAGGTACTGTTCCTGGCTCAGCCACCAACTAATCTTAATTTGCTCATCCAATAAAATGGGGATAACAGTGCCTAGATGTGCAAGATGGTTGAGAAGAGATGAGACCATAGTTGTAAAGAGGGCAGAATAGTACCTAGAAAATCTAGATGCAAAGGTATTTAGAATATGATTGACTCCATGAAGTCTACTTGTATCCCACCTGGATGAAACTAGCTTGGTCAGTTCTGACATGGGCAGGCTCTTTGGCAGGAATAGCTGAATGAACATTAAAGGCCAAAGGTGCAGCTCTTGATGGGCTCATGGTCGAGGACACTGCAGACAGATTTCTCCAGTCATCACAGCATCACGGGTTAAAGGAAAGAAAATATTGATGCTTTATTGAATTACTCCTATAGGTCAGATCATGTATCACTGCTGTGATCTAAACAATGAGCCGGTGCAGGAGGAATGCACAGCTGAGACTGATGAGATAAGCCTTCCCCAGGCCTGACTCCTCCAAGAGTCAGTAAATTGCTTCCTTTATTTAATTACAAATTAATTGAAAACACTCCCAAGCTGATAAAACAATACTAGTCCCCGATTTGTTGATAATAGCCTAATCCTCCTGTAATAGTCCCATAGACACCATCACATGATTATGTCATCAATTTTACACTTGCGGGGTCTGGATAAACATGGCTGCCTGAGGTTCAGGAAAAGGATAAACACAAGGAGAGGTGCACTTCAGGAAGGCCGATTAGAGGTAAGTTTAGTGTCAGATGGTTCTTGGTCGAGTCCCAGTTCTGCCACTCATGAGCAAGGAGGCACTTTGGAGGCTTTGGAGCCCTTGAAGAAGAATAAATATATTAAAATATCTAGCATTGGGCCTGTCACATAGTGTAGGACTCATTAATGTTAGCTGTGTTCTTTTTTCTCCTCCTCTATGCAGTTAGAGGAACTCATGCTTTTCTTATCAGTTCAGAAGGCTTAGTTCCAGGAGATCAAAACTATAATGATACCCTCTCTAGTACCCAAAGCCCCTCATCAGTCTCGTCTTTTATATGCACCAGGGCAATTTGCACCCCATGGTCACTCCTTCCTGCTTATTATATGTTTGCTTATGCTTGATCCCCAGATTGTCCCATCTTTCCAGAGTGAGCAATGGATCCAGTTGTGTGAAGTAGGCACCAACATTGCTGGCTAGCAAAGCACATGAGTTCAAGGGAGACTACTCACCCCGGGGTGAGGCAACTAGAGACATGCTACAGCACTTAAGGACAGGGACACATCATAGACAGTGAAGCAGCGTCCCAAAGCATAGGCTCATTTTAAAAGGGCAAGTAAGAATGAGTTAACGTTAAAACTCGATGGATTTTGGAGGCCAGGTCAATTGCTAAGAGAAGATAATGGTCCCTATTAAAACAAGAATAATCTCTCCACTATAACTGTTAGAATAATAAGATTCTACCAGGAAGGGCAATTATTTTTCATGCACATTTGTATAGAGCAGAAATCAAGATTCTCTGTCTTTATTTTAGTGGATCAAACTTTGACAACAGGGCAGGAGAAAATTAGATGCTGGTTTTGCCTACATTAAGAGGATGAACTGGTCTCTCAGTGTTTTTATCTTCAAGCTGAAAACAGGACATGGGCATGTCTATAAAGCAGAGAGGGACACTTCTATGAGACTGGCCCAGGATTCATAGTTTCACAGGGTATGACCTCTGAACCTCAGACCACTTTCTATTTTTCTTACAGAACCCCACACCTTCAACCTATGGAAGAAGGCCAAGAAAGGAAGTTCTTTCTTAAGATGGTATCACAATCCTTATTACATGTTCATGTCATTTTTGCAGGAGTCATTTTTGAGATTATCTAATTGCAAAATGAATTGGTATGGGATAAGGGACAATTTTTACATAAACCTCAGTCCAAAAAAAAAAAAAAAATTTAAAGACCCTGATGCTGGGAAATATTGAAGACAGGAGGGGACGACAAAGGATGAGATGGTTGGATGGTTTCACCAACTCTATGGACATGAGTTTGAGCAAGCTTCAGGAGAAGGTGAAGGACAGGGAAGCCTGGCATGCTGCAGTCCATAGCGTCTCAAAGAGTTGGACGTGACAGAGCGACTTAACAACAAAATCTTAAAGCAGGAGTTTAGGGATTTATGAAAAGTCTTTATGTGGGATCAGAAAGAATGACTTGCTCTCTCTCCTCTGCAGCACATGGCTTTCTCTGGGTTTTTCTCCTGGCAGGCCTGACACCCCTCTAGGCATGAGAGCCCTGGGGGTAGGTTATGGGTCTTGTTCATCATTGAATTTCATTCACCCAGTGACTGTCTGACATATAGTAGAATATCAATAACTATTTGCTTTTATGAAATAACTAGAGAGAAAAAAAAGCAGAGGAAAAAGGATAAAAGAATGAAAAATTCTTTCAATCATAGAACTTTGTTTACTTCAAAGTTAATCAGAAAGTAAAAGCTGATTTTACATGTATTATAAGAAAGGATATGATGTTTATTGGATCTGAAAGTTGATAAGTCAGTATCACCTCATGTAAGTTTTAAGCTACATACAGACATCTCTGGAGTTAGAGCCACAACAACTTAGAGCACAGTGCAAACAATGGTTTCGCCAGGTGAAGATAAAGTCAGCTTCTCAAATTCAAAGCATGTTTAGGCCAAGCCTATCACCCTGACCAAGGGACTAATGTGCTGTACTGAATAAGATCATCTAATCGACAAAGCCAAGATAAAATACTAATGGCAGATGTCAGTAATCCAGACGGCTGCTAGATTTCATTTTGCTAAAACTAGAGAAGGCATCAGATAAATTTTTGATTAAGATGTCTTACTGATAGTTTCACTTTTTTTTTTTTTTTTTTTTAGTGTATAGGAGTCAATGAAGGGGCTTAGACTAAAATTTCATTCTGATCAACCAAGCATAATGGATTTACATCAATTAGAATGTGTTCAGCCACAAGTATATTAAAATCTGTGTATTGTTTAAAAGATACATTAGCTCACACAAATGGAAGAGCAATCATAGCACACATTTCTCATTTGGTTTGTCCAGTGGCTCAATGGTATTATCAAGAATTCTCAGCATTCTCTTCTGCTGAACCACTGGCCGTTGTCAGTTTGAGCCTGTCTAGCTTCTTTCATGGCAATGGAATGGCTGCTGGTAGTAACTGGGTCTACTTTCTTTATCCCATCTAGTGGCAGAGAAAGAAAGGCCTCATTGGCTTTCTTTTAAGACTGAAGAAAAAAATTTCCCCAAACTTTCACCAAATCCCCCCCTCACATCTCATTGGCTAAAATTTGGTAATATACTCATTTCTGAATCAGTCATTGGCAAAGGGATAGGATTTCTCTAAGACCCATCAGACCCATCCTTGAAACTAAGAATGGAGACTGCTTCCCCTGTCTTGGTAGCAGCATAGGAGAGAGAGAAAGACTTTGACCTAGCATGCATGCATGTATGTATATATATATATATATAATAACACATACATATATATATGTATATATATATATAAAGAGAATGGGGAAAATAGATATGGAGATGGCAACAAGAGGGTTCCTAAAAAAGCAAAGCTGGACCAAATACACATTTTAACAGAATCCCAAATGGCCAGGAACTAAAATAGATACCTTGTTAAAATCAAGACTTAAGTCAGATGTTGCCATCATAAAATTGACTTTTGGGATAAGAATAAATTGATAAACTTCAAAGATTATTATTGTGATTTATTATTTAAAGTATTATTGGCTCATACTCACAAGAAGATGAAGGGATCACTACACGTGTTAAAAAGATATGTGCAAAAGGATTGCCTCTTGCTTTTGAAGCAGTAGAATTGAAGGAGAAGTCTCTAAATCCATGGACTAGATGATAGAAAATTCAAAGCAACAAGACGATAGATGGTTAAATGTTTCATGCTTGAAGCAAACCTATCATTAAGGCATCAAATATCAATCTGGGGACTTCACTGGTGGTCCAGTGGCTAAGACCCCATGCCCCCAATGCAGGGATCCTGGGTTCAATTCCTGGTTGAGAAGTAGATCCCACATGCCACAACTAAGACCCATCACTGCCAAATAAATAAATAAATTTTTGTTTTTTAATTTTTATTTATTTTTTTAAAAAAACATCCATTTCTCATAAACTCCTTGCAGAGTAAACATAAGAACATCATGAAATATTCTTTTAAGAAATAATTTATATATGATAAACTATATTATATATGTATTATACATATATAATGTATTATAATGTATAGTATTATACATTATTATAATGTATTGTACATTATTATTTTGGTGCAAAAGATGATACTGTCTGGAAAAATGTGGATGAAAAATCATATAGAGGTGTTGGACTCACTAAGTCATAGATGGCAACTTATTGCTTCTGTTTTCCTTTTTATGTAAGCACCACCATAAATGTGATAAAACTATACCTAAATTATTCTAAAATTTATTTCAATAAGCATAAATAAACATTCTAAATGATAAAAAAATGTTGGAGATTACATTTAAAAGTTTGACATTACAATGTCAGAACAACCTATGCTTAGAGACATTTGATAGGAACAGACTTTTTACTTTCCGGGTAATACTGCTCATTTGGGACCTTATATAGGTACCCACTATTAACTAATATCAGGGGAAAACCAAAATATCATTTGGCAAGCTCATGCTAGAAATATTTTCTGTCTTTCCAATAGCAACTAGGATGAAAACTCACCTTTTCTTTATCTCCTGAATTGAAGACTTGGCCCATGATTATGGCAGTCTTGTTGAAGCAATCCCCAACCAAAGCTTTATGCACTGTCTGAAGGGACTTCCTGAATATTTTCAGAACTAGACTTAAATTGTTCCTCCTGTTTTTCATTTTATTTCTAACACTTTTGCAATCACTTCCTGCTTTTCCTAATTGGTTGGGTTTTTATCTTTTGATCTATTACTGTAGCGTTGGAGCTGTATCACTAGATTTCAAGATAACCACATGGCTCTGCCTTTTCATCTATACCTGCTTTCTTGGCATGCACACAAATGCTAAAATCATAGCTGGAGTTGAGTGATAGAAGGCTCTTTACCACAGGATTCATTCATCAGTCAATGACTTTGCAGCAGGCTCCAGCAAACCACTTTCTTTAGGCAACCTTTCTTTATTAAATTCTGCTTTGTTAGGTACTGTCATTTACACATTACAAAGTTCAGGGTTGTGTTGGTGTTGGAACAGACTTTTAACTTGTACTCATTGTGATTTCATTTTAACATCTTTTAATATTATAAAGTACTTATCAAATCAATTAGCTGATAATAGGGACCCACTGTCTTTCTGGGTCTGTGATTCTGTTACAGGGTGTCATTTCTGTCTGAACACCCTGTTGAAGGCTGTGAATACAATGTCTTATGTTCATGACTTCTAAATTACTTCATCTGACTGTTCCATTGTCAATGACACCTGCATGACATTTTCTCAGTCTGTAATTATTTCTTCAATTAGATTTACTATGCTGTTAGCTGTATAGGGACCCAAAAATCTCCTGGCAGAAGAATAAAGCAATAGTGTGGTTTAATTCATCTTTAATCTCCCATTCAGTGAAAAGTTAAACAAGATTTGTGTTTGCATTTGCAAACTGTCTAAATAGTGTGGAGTTATTAAAAGTGCTACTACTTTGTCATGTAATTAGATTTTTGTTTAAGTGTCAGATTTTCTTGAACACTACAGACTTTAAATAATAAACACAAATCATAATATTCCTAAACATAATAAAATACTAATAGTGTGTGTTGATTTACTGTATCACTCCTACATTAAAATCTACTAATTCCCAAGTTTGAAATGCACTTTCACTATGATGAGGAATAGTTTTTCTATCTTAAGCAAGCTGAGGTTTCAAAACTGGATAAGATTCAAGAGAAGAATATGGGACTTGGGTTGTAAATATCTAGGATGAGTGTACTGGTGTCACAGGTGATCATGAAAAAACTATAGGACATCATTTTACCATCTTAGGAGATTAGCCATGATTGGATGAAAATACATGAGACCAAGTTACAGCTATTTTTTAAGTAGAGAAAATGAGGCCAGGACACAGGATCTCTGTATTATGATGTGTAAGATAATACTATTGCAGGCACTGATGGGCTGCTGGGCCTTCTTTATGGCCCTTAGCTCAACAAGATTTCAAGTCTATATCCTTAGATCAGATCAATTTCATATCTTGTGTCCCTAGATTCAGTTTAGCCACCTCCCTAGTTCTGTTTGTGCGTGCTAAGTCACTTCAGTTGTGTCTGAGTCTTTGCAACACTACGGACCATAGCCCGCCAGGCTCCTCTGTCCATGGGATTCTCCAGGAAAGAAGAGTGGAGTGGGTTGCCATGCCCTCCTCCAGGGGACCTTCCAGACCCAGGGATTGAATCTACATCTCTTACACCCCCTGCATTTGCAGGTGGGTTCTTTACCACTAACGCCACCTGGGAAGCCCCCACCCCAGTTCTATAAACATATTCAAAGCTTATTACCTGATTCAGGTTATCTACCTAAATTCCAAAAACCCCACTCAGACTATTTTCAATTAATTTATTTGATGTGTATTTGATTCTTCATTCTTTTTACCTTCCTGACCAGTTCTGGTCATTTTAATGTCTTTACGTTTAGCTCTGGTCAGAACTCTAATATCATTTCACTGAATTGTGAATTTCTGTACTTTGGCTGCCAGTCAAAACTTTAAAGTCAGAAACCATAAAAATCAAGAAAGCATAATTTATAGGAAAGTGAATGTTGCAAACCATTATGTAGTTTCTTCTCCTTTGTAAATGTATAGTTGGATTCTTTACCAGCTGAGCCACCAGGGAATCCCAAGAGAAAGGACACACCAGTTCTTATTGTACTTTCAATTCAGTTCAGTTCAGTTCAGTTGCTCAGTCGTGTCCGACTCTTTGCGACCCCATGAATGGCGGCACGCCGGGCCTCCCTGACCATCACCAACTCCGTACTTTATGTAAGATACTGTTATTGGTCTATCTGGTTCTCTTGATAAAGGACAGATGCTGATATCAGGCGGCTTGATGTCAATTTACCAAAGGACAATTCCCTGAAAACCAAATTGCTAAATCTGGCTAATTCACAGACTTGCTAATTAACTAGATTTATTTGACTTTTAAAAACTACTTATAATGTTTATAGTAATTCATAGAAGCTTTTGGAAATTTCTGTGAAGATGTTTTGATCCATTTTTATTTTGTACTTATAGCAGTGTGCTGAGGAATGCTCAATTTGTTCCTGGCCAAGTCCCTGGTCAAGCAGCTGGAGAAAGCGAAGGCATATTAAAAGAATCCTCTGCAGTGGAAAAGACTTAGAGAAGAGAGCGCACACAGCTTACAGTGGGCTATCAATCCTAGAGCAGGGGATGCCTGAGGGCGGGACTACAGGGCAGGGAAAGGGCAGACAGAAGGACTGGTATTGGACATACCCTTGAATATAGTATTTTCTTCAGCTTTAAGCTTTACTGAGATATAAATGGCATAATAAGCTGCACATATTTAAAATACTCAATTTTCAAAGTTTTGATATATGTGTACATCCATGAAACCATCAGCACAGTCAAAGGTTATAATCATGGCCATCACTTCCATGATTTCCAGTTTATATATACAGGAAGCCATCTGAAGTCATCTTACAGATGACTGTTATTCTGTTCATTTTTCTTCCGTATTTGGCTTTCTGAGTTCCTTTTGGATAGAATGTATTATTTGTGACCACCATGGGGGTTGGGTTAAAGAATGAGATAAATAGACAAGCCTAAGATAAGTCCTCACTTTTCAGCCTGGAAGACTGGGAAAAGGGTAGTAACGTTAAGAGAAATTAGAAGTCCAGAGAAGCAGGTCCAGATGATGACCTAACTCTTAAATGACAAGATTCTTTTCAGGAAGACTGAACTGGGGAAGCCTCCTGGGAAATACAGTCTAGTGGTGAGAGATCAGAACTAGAGTTAGACTGGAAAAACTGTCACCTCAAGAGTGTTGGGGAGGCTAATTAAGATGAACCTGGCATTGAATCCCTGGTGGGGAGCTCATACATGTAGGGGACACAAAACGTATGGAAAGTGTTTCAGTCTATGACCCATCTCAAAACGAGATGGATACACACAAAAGATGGTGTGGTGCAATGAAAAGGGCACAATATTTGCAGCCGGATGGAATGAGGCAGCTTCTATCAACTGGCCTGTTACCTGTAGCCCGGACTCTTTCCCTATTTTGGCCTCAACTTGCCTACTGTGTCACTTTCAATCCTCTAATGTTCAGCTTCTTTATTTAAAAATGGGGATTATAATAACTAATCATAAAGTTATTGTGCATCTAATCAAGATAACAAAGTATGACCGTGAACAAGCCTGCCTTGTGAGATACAAAATCATAAAGCAACTCTTTCCCCCCTTGTTTCCCCTGACCCTCTATGAAAACTTGAGCAAGTCCCATATATTTGCTACTTTTGTTCAGTTGCTCAGTCATGTCTGGCTCTTTGTGACCCTACAGACAGCAGCATACCGGGCTTCCCATTCTTCTACCATCTACTGGAGCTTGCTCAAACTCATGTCCACTAAGTCGGTGATGCCATTCATCCATCTCATCCTCTGTCTCCCCCTTCTCGTCCTGCCTTCAATCTTTCCCAGCATCATGGTCTTTTCCAGTGAGTAGGCTCTTCCCATCAGGTGGCCAAAGTATTGGAGCTTCAGCTTGAACATCAATCCTTCCAATGAATATTCAGGGTTGACTTCCTTTAGGACTGGTTTGATGTATTTGTCTGCTATTGCTGCTGTAATAAACTACCCCAGACCTGGTGGTTTAAAACAACACACATTTATTATCCTATAGTTCTGGAGGTTGGACGTCCTGAAGGGTCAGCTGGCCTGTGCTCCTTGTGGAAGCCCTGGGAGGAAATTGATTTCCTCTTTGTTTCTAACTTCTAGAGGCTGCCTCATTTCTTGGCTCCTGGTCTTGTGCTCCATCTTCAAAGCCAGCAGTGGAGCATCTTCTGATCTCTCGGTCACTCTGGTTCTGTAATCACATTGCCTTCTGTGTCTGTGACCCTCCTACCTCTCTCTTAGAGGGACCCTTGGGATGACACTGAGCCAACTTGGAAACTCCAGGACAATCTCCCCACCCCAAGAGTTTTAACTTAATCGCATCTCCAAAATCCCTTCTGCCACTTAAGGAAATAGACTCACAGGTTCTGGGGATGAGGCTGTGGACATCTTTGGGAGACCATTCACCCTACCATACTCTATTACTTCTCCAGTTGCCGTCAGGTAATATATGTGCTACATTGTTTCATGTCAGAAGTATTTCAATTAAGGGATTAAAAACAACAGTTTCATGTAATAAAGCTAAATTTTATTTAACTTGATGCTTCTGCTCATCAGCATCTCATGCCTCTTTGAGCAGAAAGTGGGCATTCAGTCCTAAAAAGAGGTTACAATGGGCTACTCTTCTCTTTCCTCATGGAGTCATCTTCTCTTCTGATCAGTGCTTCTGATTTCCCCAGGATTAGAGCAGGTGGGGAGAAGGAAGAGGCAAGGGAAACAGGAAGTCTGGGGTGGTCCAGAGTCAGCAGCCTGTGGACCTGTAGATATTTAAATGACTCTTCCTTTACTGGATGCTTCTTGAAAGTCATCATTAGGCTTTTCTCACCTTAAGTTCTCCCATGCATTAATACTTGGCTTCTTGTGTGGCCTCTGGGCATCCAGGAGTCTACCTTTGGCTTCCCTACTCTTTAGGTCCTCTTGTCCCTCCAGGAAGTTCTCTCTAATCATCTGGGTCATAGGAAATGCACAAAGTCTTTGCCCTGACTCTGGGAGCATACGCGATTCCCATACCTTAGCTGCCTACTCCGTTTCAGCCAGCCTGTGCTTGTTTATATTTTTAAGATGTGGTTCAAACATCGAACCATTATGTCTCCCAGAGTTCACAGGAATTATATTAAGATCTTGAATGGGTCTCTTCAAAATCCCTCTTTCTGGATTTGGGTTTAGGAGGTGGTATTCTCACCCCTCTCTCCCTCGATGGGCCAGGGCGGAAGACACATTGTACCAGTCTCTCCAAAGAAATCTCTTCAAATACGTACCTCTTGATCTTTTATATCCTTAATGTGGGTAAGTAATTGACCCTGTAAGAGTTTCTGAACATCTTCTTTGCCAACTGTACAAACTGGAATGAATCGTTTCCTTGGCGTCTTAGCATCAAGTTCCATTTTACCATCTTGTTGTATTTGTCAAATAGCTACCACAGTGTCTGGCATAGAAAAGCACTCAATAAATGTTCATTCCCTTGTTTCCAAGGAAACTAGCAAAGCATAATTACAGATATATAATTTAATTAGTCAAATGTTTTGAGACATTCCAGATGGAAACACCAAAGAAGGTGTAAAGCACTATTCTTAGAGCAATTTTCATCCTCTCTCTTCATTCTGGGCAGCTGGCAGTCTTCTTATATGGAGTGCTGACACATTCTGATGTGTCTTTCTCTGGGACCAATTTTGATGACAGGCAAATACAATTTGACATTATTCAGAGCTGTAAAATTCCTCCTTTCTCCAAGAGGCATGTACATCAAACTGATCATCTCAGCTTTTTTGTTGCTTTTAACATTTTAGAAGTATGGCAGGTAAACTGAATTTTTAGTGTGTATCATTTATGCCACTTACCTGGAAAATTATCCTATCACTATACATGTGATATGGGAGAAGTCAATGGCACCGCACTCCAGTGTTCTTGCCTGGAGAATCCCAGGGATGGGGGAGCCTGGTGGGCTCCCATCTTTGCGGTTGCACAGAGTTGGACACAACTGAAGTGACTTAGCAGCAGCAGCATACATGTGATATACCATGATTTAATTGACCCCAGATGGGTAAATTACATTGTTTTACAATGACTCTATGATAGGTAATCTCTGGGCAATGAATGGTTGAATTGATCTAAGTTTACTGGTGAGATGGCTAAGATAAAGTTTAAGGTCTGTAAGTCACCTGATACATGAATTGGGTGGGTCAGTCAGGGCTTGATTTGATCTTTTAAGAGGGTCAATCTGTTAGTTTTCTGGGCATTTAAGAGAAACTGGACCCTATTGACCTCTGCTTCTATCAAAGCTGTCAGCAGAAACTCAAAGGTCTTCAGGCCTCCACAGGAAATAGGAAGCATAAAAATCTGAATGGTCAACCAATCAGGCTTTCTCATATGAGGATTATTTCTCTACACACATTGATGGAGTTTCATCTATAGAACTGCAACAGTTGCTTACCAAGATTTTACCAAAACTTTAGCTTCAGTCATAATTTATATGTGCATATAATTCTGGAAGCTTATTAATGAGGAGGCTTTATTTTCCTCTCTATCTTATCTTCAATCATCAGTATCCATGCTAAAGATTCTTTGTTTTCATGGATCAAATGGTTGGATTAGAACAACAGGATCAAGGAGTCCATATAAATCTTTTCTTTAAAGCTTTTGAAATATACTGCCCAATTGTTCTCTACAATGGTTGATAATAAGATATGCTTCCTCTAAGGGGGATAAAAGTGCCTGGTTTTTCAGGATTTTAGGAATACTGGTAAATTCTGTTGGCCCTTGACTTTGGGAGCTCCCATGCAATCTTACACTTGCACATTGCTCCTTCTGTTGTGATAACTCAGGAACTGATATCAGCAACTGCTTTCTATACTCATGACCTCGCTTTTGATTCATGTATTAAGGTTTGGTATGATGTTAAGATTTTAGGTTTTGGACCACCAATCTATCCTTCATCTCATTTAGTCAATCTTATCTCAATCTTGTACACTTATTGTGATTGATATGTACATCATGGCCAAGATAGACTAGAATTGAGATTCTAGAAAGATTATCATAGGATGAAGACTTTATGAATAAGACAGAGCCTCACTTCTCAGGCCTGGTTTATATATTGGATGGCTGATTCCCTGGTGGCTCAGTGATAAGAACCCGCCTACCAATGCAGGAGATGCGGGTTTGATCCCTGAGTTGCGAACAAACTCTGCAGAAGGAAATGGCAACACAAATCCAGTATTCTTGCCTGAGAAATCCCATGGACAGAGGATCCCGGTGGGTTACAGTCCATGGGGTCACAAAAAGAGTTGGACACAACTTAGCAATTAAGCAATAACAAAATATCTTGGATTAGTTACAGAGGTTAATGAAAGCTTAAAAAAATTCAAAGCTCCTTAAATTTCCCTGTGGTCAAAATCAGTCCCAGAGCTTAGAGAAGGACTGAACCTTTTGAAAATGGGAGGGAGATGCAATTGGCTCTCTGGTGGAGATAAAGGGCAAGAATTTTAAAGGCACAATTTCCCCAAGTTTGTTTTGTGGCCCTCCTCCTCTCTGTAAAATCTCACCTTATCCACACTCATCATTTCAAATATCAGTTTGTGCCAACGACTCTTAAATGTATATCTCTAGCCCTGACCTTCTCCAAACTCCAGCTGATTTAACAACTTCTGATGAATATATACATAAATTTTCATGTTTTGAAACTTCCAGTGTCAATATCAGATCTAATCCCTTGAATCTATTGCTGGGAGAAATATCAATAACCTCAGATATTCAGATGACACCACCCTTATGGCAGAAAGCGCAGAAGAACTAAAGAGCCTCTTGATGAAAGTGAAAGAGGAGAGTGAAAAAGTTGGCTTAAAACTCAACATTCAGAAAACAAAGATCATGGCGTCTGGTCTCATGACTTCATGGCAAATAGATGGGAAAACAGTGTAAACAGTGACAGACTTTACTTTTTTGGGCTCCAAAATCACTGCAGATGGTGACTGCAGCCATGAAATTAAAAGACACTTGCTCCTTGAAAGAAAAGTTATGGCCAACCTAGACAGCATATTAAAAAGCAGAGACATTACTTTGCTGACAAAGGTCCATCTAGTCAAAGCTATGGTTTTTCCAGTAGTCATGTATGGATGTGAGAGTTGGACTATAAAGAAAGCTGAGCACCACCGAAGAATTGATGCTTTTGAACTGTGGTATTGGAGAAGACTCTTGAGAGTCCCTTGGATTGCAAGGAGATCAAACCAGTTCATCCTAAAGGAAATCAGTCCTGGAAATCATTCACTGGAAGGACTGTTGATGAAGCTGAAACTCCAATACTTTGGCCACCTAATGTGAAGAACTGACTCATTGGAAAAGACCCTGATGCTGGGAAAGATTGAAGGTGGGAAGAGAAGGGGATGAAAGAGGATGAGATAGTTGGATGGCATCACTGACTCAATGGACATGAGTTTGAGTAAATCCCAAGAGTTGGTGTTGGACAGGGAGGCCTGGTGTGCTGCAGTCCATGGGATCACAAAGAGTCAGACATGACTGAACTCAACTGAGTGTAAATATGCATAAAAATAAGTGTTTCTTTGCTTTCTTTTACAGTTTAAAAAAAAATAGCAAGGGCCTACAGAGATGAGTCAGCACAGTTCCTGCCCAAAAGAAACTCACAAATTGGTGGGAACAACAGATAAATACATAAAGACTCCGGCACAATGTGGCTAATGCTCTGATGGTGTGGGGCCATAGGACCAACCAGAAGTGGGGTGTGTGATGAACTGTATGTGGGTAAATTAGGAAAAGTTTCACAGAGGGCTTGACATTGGGTTAGTTACTCATTTCCAAGAGGTCTAGGAATTTGTTGTCCCCAAGAAGAATGAGCAACCAGCCATACTTAATATAAGAGATTCATCCTTAGGGAAAGTGGAGGTTGGGAAGGTAAATCACTCTGGGTTCTTTCCAGGACAGGGTTGCAATGAAAGCCACAAGGAAGGAGATTTCCATTCCATCCCCCTGGTGATGACACTGTCAACAACAATAGCAATCACAACAGGAGTGATAGCTTATACCTACATAGCACTTAGTATGTGCCAGGAGCTGTCTTAAGTGTTTTCCATGGGTAAACTTGCATAAGTAAAATAGGTGGTTGTGGGGTGGAGTCTGGATGAGGGTCCCTGGTGTTCAGGCATGGGCTTGCCTGGCTTAACTCTCCCACTGTTGCCAAAGGAGGAAGCACTCAGCTTTCTTATTCACTTGCCCAGATATCAGACACAGCGGAGAAGTGGGAGTGAGGCTTAAATGCTGTTAGGAGGCCAACATTACAAAATGGAGTCACATTCTATTACAATGCAGCCTGATGATGTCTGACTGGTGAGTGAAATGTGCCATTTTTCAATGAATTCAATTTGAACTTCTTTAAGTAAACTATTAGCACATTCTACAAAGCCTGCAGCCTGAAGGCAGTTAAAAAAGATGAACGTTCCCCTGATTGCTTCCCAGTCATGTCTTCAAGCCCCCAGCATCAAGTCTTCTAAGAAACGAGATGGATGCCTTGGTTACCATTGGATAATGTTTGACATTCTGAGGCGCAAAGGAGTGTCCTGACAAAACCTTGTATCACAGTTGGCAATTGCCACTCTATGGCATATACCATGTGGGTTTCTCAAGAATACCTAGCAATTTTCCTTAGAGCTACCCTCCTATTAAATACATTTTGGACAAGATGATTATAACAAGAGTTTAGGGCAATCTTTAAAACGTTTTAGATTCTTTGCACAGTGTTTGGCTTATAGTAGGCATGTGATAATTATGTAGGGGAAGAGTCCTGAGATTCAGCGATTCTATATTTTAAAAATTAATGTCTGGGGACAGACGTATCCTTAGGATACAGAAAGCAGTAGGGCTTCCCAGGTGGCACTAACGGTAAAGGAACCTGCATGCCAACGCCAATGCAGGAGACACAAGAGACACAGGTTTGATCCCTGGGTCAGGAAGATCTCCTGGAGAAAGAAATGGCAACACACTCCAGTGTTGTTGCCTGGAGAATCCCATGAACAGAGGAGCCTGACAGGCTATAGTCCATGGGGTCGCAAAGAGTCGGACACGACTGAAGCAACTGAGCACACAAAGCACACAGGAGTGGATTGCCATTTCCTTCTCCAGGGGATCTTCCCAACCCAGGGATAGAACCTGGGTCTCCCGCATTGTAGACAGACGCTTTACCATCTGAGCCATCAGGGAAGTCCACTGGATACTAACTACATGCAACTAATTTGAATAAATTGGCAAATGTGACTTTAGGGCCTCTTTCTGCTTTTCTCCTTCTTACCACTGGGAACCCACTGAGTCATACCTAGGCCAAGAACGGGCTTGAATCTCTGCTCTTACTATCTCAATTTCTTCCTTGGTTAGTGTGGGGGGCTGAAGACAGTTTCAGACCGAAGTCAGTGTTTTTGTTTTATTCTGCCTACCCTTCTTAAATATCCCTCAACTGTAAGCTTCTTCCAGAGAACCATGTCTTCTGCCATGACATCCCCCATTCCTAGCTCTTTGCCCTGTACTCAGAAGGCGGCCAACAATGTGAGAAGCTCATCACCCCTCAAGCCCCCTCACGGGAGGTGAGCCTGTCAATCCAGCTCGCCCAGCAGATGCGCGCAGAGCTCTTGCCCTTGAGCCTACGGCCTCGGGCCAGGAAGGTTCTACTGTGCTGCTGTCAAGTTTTCCACTGTGTCCTCAGCTCGGCCCCAAATAGCTGGTGTTGCTGTCCTCACACTATTTTTAGTCATAGATCAGTTATCCCTGACACGCAGTGATGGGGATTAACAAAATGCACCCATATGCATCTCTGAAGGCTGAGCGTGTGTGTCTCCAGCCCAAAGTAGTCTTGGGCAGTTCTGGGTAGGATTAGCAGGCTTACGGTTTTTTTTTGTTTGTTTGTTTGTTTGTTTTTTTAATTGTCTCTTTCTACTGCCCCTGGCAGAGAGATCCTGGCCAGAACCAGTCCTAAACTGTTTAAAAAATTTGGTAGGACAGTATTCTAAACTGCACATCAGATCTCCACTTTGCCACCTTCAGTACTTGTGGCCCCTGTTGGTATTTGGGTGAGGGTTTCCTTCTGCCCAGGGGAAGGGGCCTGTTGAACTCCATCCTGTTTTTATGAGAACACAGAGTAATAGGTCAGGCAGTAGGGATGTCCCCACCAATCTCTCATGTGGCGAAGGTTCCACATGCCTGGGGCAGGGAATTTCAAAATGCCCCATGCCAGCTGGGATGGCTGTACATGACAGAGTGAACACCATCGTAATCACATCATGTCCTGAAACTTCAGCCCTGATTACTCTGATCTTTATCCTCTTTTGACCTGAGATGAATGCAAGGAATGGTCTTCAAATGACCCCGTTGTTTTCAAACTCGAGTACAGTGTTTGACTTGGACTTCCCCAGTGACAGAAAACCACACCAGCTGACTAGAGCCTGCTTGACTTATTTATTTAATTATGTTAATTTGGGGGGGTTGCTTCACTTCATCAAATGACCCTTGGTTTTTATATAACAGGGAGGTTAGGGCATTCAAGACTTTATCTGAGTTTTTGTAAAATTATTTGTCTTACTTGAGAAATCCTTTCCTGCCTGCTGCTTACACAACTGCGTTTATTTCATGACCCTGTTGTTCTCTGCGGAGACTTTGTGGTCAGTTTAGAAATACTGGGCTGGGGGACAGGAGCCTGACATGACCGTCTCAGATCTTGCAAGTTATGCCAACATTATTTTAGGATCCTTATTCAGAGGGTTAGAATCTCTTGGGAGATCTCAAAAGCCAACCTGCCATTCTCCTGTCTGTGCAATTCCTTATTTGCTATGGTTGTCTAGGCTCCCCAGCAGGAAGGCAGCTCCAAACCATTGGAGCCAGTGGTTTTAGTTCTACTTGAGTTTTATTCTTTTACCATCCTTTCCTCTGCCTCCTTCCTTAACTGTCCCCTCTGTCATGATTTCAAGGCTCTAGAAAAATTCTTCATCGTCATCATGTAAATAACAACTACAACTACATAAAGGAAAAAGAAGGGAAAAAAAAAACCAAAATCTTTTTTTGTTGTTGTATTTTAATCAGGCAATAATTATTAATTGAGTACCTAGTATATGAATAGCAACAATGGTTTTGTATACCTCCCCTCCATGAAAATTCTCTAAATGTAACTTTTCCTATTTAGGATTTATCTGTAGATGAGACCTTGCTCCATACCTGAGACAAATCTGGCATGGGATGAAAGGATGCATATTAGGACTTGCTTTAGGTCTCTCTTTTAGCATTAAATAAGAAAAAGCAACCTTTAATCTCTAGTGTACAAGCTTCTGCTGAGTGACTGTCCCCAAGTAAGCTGGGGCACTTCTTAGGAAGTTTCTGGACTCAGTCTCAGCCTGGCCACATGTTGCCCTTATTTACCAGATCTCCAGGGTGTGACATCCTGATCATTCCTACTGGCCATGACCATGGAAATACTTGGTGTATTAATTTCCTCAGTTCCCTGCTACCTGTTACCAAACCTCTCTAATAGCACCTGTCTGTTCACTTACTGACCCCTCCTCATCTATGCCTCCCTTGCTTGCAGAGCCTTTCAGAGCTCCCTCTTTTCTTCCTTCTGATCTTATCTTCTAGGAGTTGGTTCCCCATTTTTTTATGTCCCCAGTTTAATATATCCTTGGTCTCACACATCTTCAGACCCGCCAGTACACTTGGTCTTTATAACCCATTGAGTCCCCAGTTATGATATTAGACTACAATAGCTGTGGCATTTTTAAAAATTATGGTGAACTTGTTTATTTTAAGGTGCTTGTGACCTAGATAGAAGGGGAAGATAATTCTATATGAAGATTGCATAGGACAACTGAGTACAAAATTTTTATTTTCTGCTTTAGGGTATTCCTATGAATGATTCATGCTGATGTTTGGCAGAAACCAGCACAATATGGTAAAGTATTAACCTTCAATTAATGATAATTATATTTAATTAAGAACACAAACAAAAAGTTCAGGGAAGCAAGATCCTGGTGACAAGTAATGCAGTAGAAACAGGTTGAAGGAGCTGCATGGAAAGCAGGTTGGAACCTGAAGAATGGACAGATAGAGAGTAGAAGAAAGGTGGTCCCAACAGAGAAGAGCAGCATGAACTAAGGCAGAGAGAGGTGGGAATGGGAATGGTATGTTCAATATGTATGAAGAGATGGAGCTGGTTAGAACCAGGAATGAGTCCTGCAGTCACTGGCGAAAGGACTCCGGGCTTTCACTTGGACATCTGAATGAGAGATGCCTCCTCTGTTTCTCTCATCAGACTCTGTAGGAGGAAAGAAATGCACAACACAGTCTTCTTTCCAGTTAGCATATTTGTTTCCTGTGTTCAGACATCCAGGCAGCACATTCTTTCAGGGAATTGTCTGTGAAAGCTGGGAGCAACTGAGACCTGCAGCCTTGGGTGGAGAGAGGCCCCTCAACTGCAGAGGCCTTGGGGGTTTCCTCAATTACGTAAACTCTTTTAGGTGAAGTTACTATTTTGTTAAACATATGAGAAAAAAAGTGGGGGAGAGGCAACCTAGGTACTCAGCAGTAGAGAAAGGTTGAATAGATTTTGACCTTTCATGAGATGCAACATTATGTTGCCAAAGGTAGCGCATGCTAAGAATCTGCCTGCCAATGCAGGAGACGCAAGAGATGCAGGTCCAATCCCTGGGTCCGGAAGATCCCTTGCAGAAGGAAATGGCAACCTACTCCAATATTCTTGCTTGGAAAACCCCATAGACAGAGGAGCCTGGCGGGCTACAGTCCATAGGGTTACAAAGAGTTGGGCACAGCTGAGTGACTAAGCAGAAATAACACTTAGCAAAAAAAAATTTTTTTTAATATACAGATATTTACTATAGTAAATGAAAAAAGCAGGATTCAAAAGTGTACATACACTCTGATTTCAACTTTGTGAATATTTCTATACGTTCGGTAGGACAGGTTAAAAATCAACTGAGCCTGACAGATTGCTCCCAGAGAGCATATGAAACTGAGCAAGAGGGTCTCAGGGACAGGATGCCCTACCTGAGGACTCTAGAGATCACAGCTGAGAGGAGAAAAATGACTGAGACTGTCTATCTTCATGGCTCAGATACTTGGCAGGCCAACAGTTCCTGGAGTTGAGGGTTTGAAGGAGAAAATGTTACTGCATTTGGGGCTAGATGTGATAACAAAACTCACCAGTTTTAATACACAGGTTGACAAAAGGGAGCAGACCAAAGTATTTGGGTTAGAGCTGAGAAACCTCTGGAAATGACTGAATTACCACTTAATAAGGAGCATTTGGAGTTGATTTGCTTTCTGAAATGTCACTGTACAGAGAAGCTTCCACCCATGCTCTAGCCAGGTATGCCCTGGATGGGAGATAGCCCTTGGGTCCTGGACAAGTTCCGTAAATCAGTGCTAAGTCATGTAATCAGCTGTCTCCATGGTGTTTGCACGATACCATCCCAGGAATCCAGGCCAGGATTTTCCTGTAAGCTAGGAGGGGTTTGGGTTTCCCAGGGAACTCGCTGTCCCCTCCGTTCCTCCCTGGTTAATGCCAGAGACATTGTCATCTTCATTGTCTTTTATTGAGTGCCTACTATGTGTGAGGTACTTTACAGATATTATTTTTAATCTCCTCCACAATCCTATTGGATGGGCAGTATTACCCCAATTTTATAGATGATGGGATTGAGACACAGTATGCTCAAGTAACTTGCCAGAGGCATACACTTAGTAAGTTTGAAACTAGATGTCTGTTCTCTCCTTCCTTTTCAGACACCTTTCAGCTTCTAATTTGCCACTTTGTGCATATATATGTGCGTGTTGTATGCATGTGAGTGAGAGACAGAGAAACCTAGGTGTATTTTTGAGTTTGAGTGTTTCTAAATTGCACCCATTCCCTGGCACTGGTTTATTTCTCAAATGTTCTCTTCAACACACCGTAGTTCTTACTTGTCTTTGTTACAAGTCCAAGCCATAGATGGAAACAGGATAAAAAAATAACGGTAATTTTTGAAACTAAAATTTTGGTTAGAAAGCAAAATTGAGACTTCTAGTCTCAGGACAACAAAAAAGCTCGTATGTAAGTTGCTGCTGCTGCTAAGTCACTTCAGTCGTGTCCGACTCTGTGCGACCCCATAGATGGCAGCCCACCAGGCTCCCCTGTCCCTGGGATTCTCCAGGCAAGAACACTGGAGTGGGTTGCCATTTACTTATCCAATGCAGGAAAGTGAAAAGAGAAAATGAAGTTGCTCAGTCATGTACCACTTGTAGCGACCCCATGGACTGCAGCCCACCAGGCTCCTCCATCCATGGGATTTTCCAGGCAAGAGGACTGGAGTGGGCCTTGCCATTGCCATTGCCTTCTCAGTGTATGTAAGTTAGGAGCAACCTAAAATTAACACCCAAGGTACAAAAAGCACACTTCAACAAAAATCCTCCACTTAATGTCTGGCAGAGCCCACGCTCAGACCCTTTGATTCCACTGCTTCTCTGCCGTGCTAGGATCCATCACTTGGTGTTAGCCTTCCAGACTTAGAATCTGAAGTTGACTTTGTACTGATCTAGCCCAGTCTGATCACTGTGGATCCAGTAATGCAGCATCCTTGTGCTTCTCTCTTCCTTTTTTCAATAAATACACAGCTAAAGTCAGGCAGCATGCTAGGGAACAGCAGGAAAAAAAAGATCACAATGAGTATGGTCCCTGCTATCACTGGGAAAAGAGACAAATGAGGAGTTAGGATACAGTGTGGTAAGCAATCTGATCAGGAAAGCAGAGGAACTCAGAGGAATAAATTTGGTCAGCAAAGGCTTCCTTGACCAAAATACCTCTGAAACTGAGACCTGCCAGACAGAGAGGCATGCTATGCCCATCTTAGCTCTCTGTCTTTGTCCACCACTTGTACAAGAGTGGCAGACAATCTATTGGGTTTGTTTTTAACTTTTTAAGTTGAGTAGCATTAGAGTTCAAGGAACGTAAGAATTCCCCTGGTCTCTAAGAATTTCACAAAAACACTGAGATAAAGGGAAATTCCACAGAGGAATCATAGACCTCAGCTTGGAATTGCTACCTGGGGAAAGGAATGCAATACACATTTTCTAGAAAGATCTTGAGCCCATTGAGGGAAAGGCTGTGTGGTGCGGTTTTATTCTATACCACATTGGGCTATACTTTTTCTGCAATAAAACCATAGCACTTGGTGTGTCAGACTGAGTCTAATTCAGAGATGTAACTGTGACCTCAGCCATAGAAGAGGACTAGAAAAATAGCCACAGGCTGACCTTGAAAAGAGCAGTACTGATTCAGGCATGGAATAAGGTTTAGCTCACAACAGCTTGTTAGAACGACTTAACATTATAAAGAAATTCTAGTTCAGGATACACAGTCTTCAAAGATAGCACCTGATGATTTAGACACACTAAATATTTGAGCCTTGGTCTAATTCCAGGGTCAGTGTTAGGAGGAGATGGACCGGCTTTAGGTTTATGGAGATTTCGAACGCACGGCCTGTTACTAAGGGTCTAATTATATAAGAAACTCCATATTAACATAAAGCTCTAGATTAATTGGCAGGGCTTCAAAACCAATGTTATTATTGAACTCTTTCCTAATTATACAAGTCTATCATTTCACAAAGTTCTTTTACTTTCCTTCTTCTTTCTCTCCCTCTTTTCTCCTTTTAAGTAATAGTACATAAAAATATATCCCATAAGTTGAATGCTTAGTATGGGGTGGGCCAGAAAGTATGTGTGGGTTTTTCCTGGAATCAACTTTTCGGCCAACGGAAGCCTGGTGGGCTGCCGTCTATGGGGTCGCACAGAGTCGGACACGACTGAAGCGACTTAGCAGCAGCAGCAGCAGCATAACAGGAGCTAAGGCTCCCTTTATTACATAAATCACTTAATTATTCTATGGAGTAGATATTATTTCACTGCTTTTAAAGATGAGGAAACTGAGATTTAAAGGAAGATAATTAACATGTTCATTATAAATGGACACACAGATCATCACACAAATGGAAATTATCTGAACTAGGATTTAAACCCTTTTTGTCTGAATTCTCAAGTCTGTGCTATTACTGTCTGTGGTTGAGCAATTAAAATATACATGCTGGCCGTAATGTCTGCCTGCCACCCCCTGTGCCTTCTCCACTGGAAGCCGGGATCTAGCTTTCCTAGTTCTCCTCTTTGCCTATTCTCCTCTAAGCACAGCCAGAGCATGTGGTAGGATGTCAATAAATGAGGAAAGGCCTGGTCTAAATTTATCCCTGTCACACAAATCGCGAGACTTTGTATCACTCTCATAAGGACAGGTCTTGCTCCTGTCTGAGGCCTGAGCACCCATAACAGAGAGCTCCCTGTCACTGTGACGATAGGAGGCCATGGAAAGGAAAGCCGTAAATTAGGCCAGGGGAGCAGGGCAGAGGAAAATAGATACAAACTGCTGACAAGATTAATATGCAGTTGACGGGGTGTGCTTTCACACCCGAGTGCCAACAAATAAACACAATTCAGAAGGCTCATCCCTGCCTTACCAGAGGAGGCAGATTCCCGAGCCAAAGAAAGGGAGCAAATGAGCAAGAGGAAGAGAGGAGAGGCCTGTGGGTGCACAGGGCTTGGTTTGCCAGGAATTCCTCTACATCGTCAGACAGCTGAGGGATGATGCAAGCAGCAGGCCCTGATGACACATTTTCTGACCAAAACCAGGGAAATGAGAAACAGGGCCAGGCCCTGCAGGGGAGATGGGTTTGAGGACAGCGAGTGCAAGCTGAAGATCAGTGCCTTCCTTGGGTACGGCCTGCCTGGTGTGCCAGCTAAGTTAGGTGTCATTTCTCACAGGAGTCAGCAGAACTGCCGGGCCTTTGGTTAGACTCCTGATGGGCTGTCCCACTTCCTGTGGTAATGAATGGGACCTCAGTAAGACTTCAGAGGTGAGAATCAATTCTTCTATTTTTTATTAGGTTGAACCATATGAAACTGCCATTTTTGAAGGTCAAGCATTCTTGAATATTGGCACTTTTATGTGGTTCAAGATAAGAGTAAAGGCAGAGATAGTTTTCAAACCCAGGGATCAATTTTATAATAAAATTGAGGCTCTTCAACCATGCATTGCTAGGGTATAGTACTGCCTAATTTAAAGCAATGGTTATTTTATTTAAAAAATAAAGTTAAGGCTCTTCACCATTGTGATATACAGTACTGTTTTTTAGGTAATTCTTCTTTGAACATAAAATCTAGACATCAAGCTTGGCCTAAAAGAAATTTCATGATCTGATCTTTTCTTAGGTGGCTAATTTCTTCCTCTGAAGTAAGACTAAACTTCTGGCTATTCAAATATTACTTCAGGTTACTAATTCTTTACACACACTCTTGCTTCTTTCTGGAATACTCACACCAGCCCACTCTTTTCTCCCTCATGTATCATTCCATCTTTCAGGCCTTTGCTATCATGGCAGTTATTAGGCTATATTGCGACCTCCATGCAGTAAGGAACTGTTGGTCAGAGTTCAGTTAAAGACCTGGAACAGAAATGGATAGATGAGTAAATGGATGAGTGAGTGAGTTACATGTACCCATACCCTTCAACACACACACACACACACACACACACACAGGTATATACACACTCTTTCTAGGGCTAACTTGCTATTCCAAATTAAATAATTCTCTATCTCATCACGTGGATGTCCAGTTTCAGAAAAACCTCTTGATCCTGGCTAACACTCTGTTACAGAGTTAGGTGATGCATAGAACATAAGCCAAGAACACAAGTTAGAAAATTCATGAACATTCAAACATACCCTGAGGACCTAGCTTAGCTCTTGGTTTTACATACAATACAGTAAGTTTCTCATTTTTGCACTCAATTTCTCCTGTGGAGCCTGGCTTTCACTGGCAGAATTTTCCACAAGTACCGCTAACATAAACAAATAAAACCTTTTGGGGGCATTTTACCAGAACTTGTTACAGCTTCTGATGCTGGTTAGAGATAATGGAGCTGTTATTGCTGGTGATTAGGAAAAGCTCAAACTATTTTATAAGCTTTACCTAGTTGGATTTATATAACATCTTTCCCCTGAAGAGAAAGTTATGGAATAAAATGGCTTCATAGCAGCTAATCATTTATTTCCAAGGGTCATAGTTGCCCTCTCTTGTTTCTGCTAACCCAAGATGACATAGGTCTGTACTATGCAGACAGAAGATTTTTTAAACTATACATGCTATACATTCATCGAAACTCAGCAAAGGAGGTGTTAATGAGTTCCCTGACAGTGGAAGCCCAGAATCAGATGCTGGGTATTATCTGTCAGTCATGTTGGGATAGGCACTTCTGGAATAAAACACATCTAAGAGCCCTTACCACCACAAGATTTTATGATACTATAGTCATAAACTCTACACCCACCCAGTTTTTGCTCTTAGCTTGGCATGTAATTTTAATGTAAAGATAGAATATACACATATGCATTTAAATAGAATCACATTTAAATGTTATTTTTTAACATTTTAATCATGAATGTATTTCCATGTATATTTATTCCACAATTTTATTTTTAATGGACTTATAGTATTCCAATGTATTTCATAATTTAACTAAGATCCTGATTTTTAACAGAAGAGTTTTCCCCTAATTTTTGATATTATTGGTAGCATCAATGAATACCTCTGTCTATATTTTTGTGAATATGCTTATTTATTCAAATTGTGAAGTCAAAGTGTGTCACATTTTTCAGGGTTTTTATGTCTATAAAGATAGTGTCTTTCAGAAACACTGTATAATTTATATCCCACCAGAGGTCACACCATGACTGTTGATGATGACTTTCTGGCAATATAAACTATCACATGAGAAGTCCCAGGAGATTGAGACTGTATTAGACCCTGTATTAGATCCTCTCTGGGACAGTCTCTTTACCTGCAGGAGACACATCATTCATTATACACAGACTTAAAAGTTAGAATTTGGTTCAAACTCTGCCTCCCACCATCTATTAGTTCAACAATTTTAAGTGAGCTACTTAACCTCCCCTAACTTGATTTATCAACTATAAAAAGGCAGATATCTATCTGGCAGGGTATTTTTCATGAAGGCGATATAGAAAAAGGGCATAACACAGCAGCAGACATATAGTAGTTATTTTCAAATCATTAGTCAATATTTTATTACACTGTGTCTAGTCATTTGCTTCGTGTAACAACCCATTTTCCTTACAGTGAATGGAAGCATGAGGAGGGACTAGAAGGGAGAAAGGGAGATGAAAGACTTAGGCTGTTCCAGAAAGAGTTTTTAGGGTGTGGAAATATGTCTTTATCTTGTTGGGCAGCCTCTGCCCTGTAAGCTCTACCTTTCCCTCTAGAATTCACAGCAGTTGGGGAAAACCCTCCACCTGCCAGTGTCGCTTGGGGTTTCACTGGTTTTGCAAGCTTTCTGCTTGTCGCCTCTCCTAGCTCTGAAGGCAGCTCTGCTGACCTTGAGGGTCCAGGACATGGTGTTGATCCCAGGAAAGACAGTAATAGTTTTGTTGACAGATACTTTTCAACAGCTGTATGGTATCTGGGAGGCTGAGAGAAGAGGTGGGGGGGAGAATGACTCAGGGTTAACCCCTTCTTGGCCCCAACAGTATTCCCTTCATCAGAAACCCTTGCCCTGGTGGAATTTTCTCGGACTCTGAGAACTGGATTTTTAAAAAACAGACCCTCTTAATCATTTTGTTACAAAAGCAATGTTTATGATTCAGAAACATATGACACAAAATGTTAAAGCATCTGAAAGCACTGTACTTGGTAGAATACAGGATAAGCGGCTGTTCTGAGAATGAGACGACTCTGAGATGCCCTGGGATTCTAGCATCTTGCATCTTCAAGGCATATTTGAGCTGCAGAAGATGAGATATGGGTCCTTAATTTGGGAGTGAGAACATAATTTATTCTGTCAAATTTCATTCCAGTGTTCATAGCAGTTAATATTCACACGTGGTTTACATAGTTATTTTCCTATCTTTTAACCATGTGGTATCATAGCAAAGGCCTCTTTTTAAAAAGTATTAGAGTGCTTTAAATGCAAAACATTTTAAGTGCTAATCCACTGGGACCTTTTATAATGTTGAGGGATAAGGCAAACAACCCTTTGCAAGCCGACTCTCATGTCAGACTTTGCCTTCCTGCTTTGTATATTTTAATGGCAAACTTATGTAGAATGTCTGAGTCAGTGTACTAAATTAGATATGTAATAATGCGTTCTATGGAAAATTAGTCTATTTCATAGCAAAAATTCTCAGTAAAACTACAACTATATTCATTTGGTTTTTACATACAGCCACTAAGAATTTAGTGAAAGACACAACTGAAGCATTCTAGGGAATACTAAGCACTAATCACCTGTTAGGATCCCTGCCATTGAAAAATTGCTCCCCAGAGACGGAGCCCAAATCATTTAGAATTAGCTCTAACACAAGGCAGAAAATGATGATTCTCAAATAAATAACAAGCAATGGGAGGTCTCAGGAGATCGAGGTATCAAACAGGAAATACAGTTTAGGTTTTGTGATTAGATTTGGTTTTGGTGCCATGTTCTGTCCCTTGTTAGCTAGGTAACCTATATACTGTATTTAATTTCTCTCAACTTTATTTGCCTTATCTGACAAATGAGCATACCTAACCTAGTATATCGGTGAAGCTTCTAGTAGAGTGCATCAACATCTGGTAGACTGAATATTTCATAAAGGATAGCTAACAGTGGCAGGTGAAATTAAAGGGGTATGGTATACAAGTACTTGATTCTGGAGAGATGTAAGATTTGAGCTGGACTTAGATGTGGGGAGAGGGCATTCCAGGGGGCAGGGATGGTATTATTAACGGTGTGGAATGGGATGACAGCCCACTTAGCATCTTTAGAGACTGAGACTTAGACTGAGGGGCTGGAATACAGGGTGCACGGTTTGGCAAACTTACCCAATAGCACTCCAGCTGATTTCATTACTGGGGATAGAAAGGTGATCTGAAGAGCTGATAAAGGACCGAGATTGTCAGGTTAAGAAGGGTAGGTGTTACTTGGTTGACAATGGGAGCCTGCCTGTGCTTTAGGGGATTACTCTAGTGACCTGGAGGCTGGACTGTAGGTGGTGAGAAGAAACTAAAGGCAGGGAATTCTAATAACTGAGCCAAAAGGTAAGCCAGAGGCTCTTTTTACTAAAGCAAAACAAGAAACATCACCTGTGGCTTGAAAGGGCTGACTTTCAAAGTAAGAGTCAGTAGGCTTTGTGCGATTTGCTCTTTGTTCTGATGGGGTCAATTATTTCCCCACAGTTATGCTGATTTCCTCCTTCTTCACTTTGGGTATCTTCCCATAGACAATCGCTTGTTCATGTTCTTACTTTGAAAAAAAAGAGACACTGTTGTATAGAACAGTCTTTTGGACTCTGTGGGAGAGGGAGAGGGTGGGATGATTTGGGAGAATGGCATTGAAACATGTATAATATCATATATGAAATGAGTCACCAGTCCAGGTTCGATGCTCGATACTGGATGCTTGGGGCTGGTGCACTGGGACGACCCAGAGGGATGGTATGGGGAGGGAGGAGGGAGGAGGGTTCAGGATGGGGAACACATGTATACCTGTGGCAGATTCATTTTGATATATGGCAAAACCAATACAATATTGTAAAGTTAAAAAATAAAATAAAATTAAAACACACACACACACACAAAATAAAATAAATCCTCTTATAAGTGGTCAAATAAATAAATAAATAAATAAACTTTGTCATTTTGAGAACACTGCTGCTAAGTCACTTCAGTCGTGTCCGACTCTGTGTGACCCCATAGACAGCAGCCCACCAGGCTTCCTTGTCCCTCGGATTCTCCAGGCAAGAACACTGGAGTGGGTTGCCATTTCCTTCTCCAATGCATTAAAGTGAAAAGTGAAAGTGAAGTCGCTCAGTCATGTCCGACTCTGTGGGACCCCATGGACTGCCGCCTACCAGGCTCCTCCGTCCATGGGATTTTCCAGGCAAGAGTACGGGAGTGGGGTGCCATTGCCTCCTCTGCTTGAGAACACTACTAAGAAGCAAACTCTAGGCCACTGGAAACTGAGCCTGGCTTATCCCAGGTGGCTTATTGGAAATACAGAAACCTGAAACCTCTGATTTTGTAGGTCTGAGGTGAATCCAGGAAACTTCTTTTTCTGAAGGCTTCCCAGATGACTCTATGGTCAGCCAGGTTCCAGTCCCACTGTGCTAAATTTAAACTTGTTCAGCAAGCCTGTTTCTTAGTCATTTTGGAGTCTATAGGAACCTATCACATTATTGAGCCCCCCAAAGAGGTCCCATGAATATTTAGCACACAGAACTGAAGTGTTATAATGAGGGCAGAGAGAGACACTCAACTTTAGGGAAATAATAGCTGCAAAATGCCTAGCTGGAACCCAGGGCAATCTTTGTAAAGAGCAATTTCAGCTTCTGTTCAGGCAGGGGGCAGGGCTGGAAGCCTAGAGCAGCACTTTCCTTGATTGATTGCCCTGTAACTTGAGGCCTGACTTTGACCTGAGGGTTAGAGCATTGAGTCTACCAACTTGCAAATTATTAAAATATTGTTAAGGGGCAGGCAGGTATTCTTATAGAACTGCATTCTTTTCAGTGAGAGGACTACAATCTGATCTCCAAAGATAGTATATCCTTCATTAGTAATTAAAGAAATCTGAATGAAAATAGAGATACTTTTAAGTTAGTAAAAATATTTTTTTTAATGTTAAGAACCAAGGCTATTAACACTGTGATGAGATCACAATGACCCAAACGTTTTGAAGAGCAGTTTAGAATTTATATCAAGACCCCTAAATAACTCATTTCATTTGACTCAGTAATTTCATGTCCTGTAAATATACCTTAAAAGTTATCCAAAGTTCTAAAAAAAGATAATTGCACAAAGATGCTTATTGCAGAGCAATTTATAAATGTGAAGTAACTAAAAGTCCTACAATAAAGGAATAGTAAAGTAAATAAATTGATGAAATTTTAGGTAGTCATTAAAAAATGATGTGACCTTTGGTATATATCATCATGAGAAAAAGCTTATGATACAATGTAAATGAAATAAGTTAAATGAAAAAAATTTTATACATTAGAATTACAACTACATAAATAAGAAGCATGTTTATAACAGACTGGAGGCATGTACACAGAAATATTACCAGTGTTCAGATGGTGGGATTATGGGTTATTCTTTCTTCTCTTTCCTAAAATGTACAAGTGTTTGTAGTACTTTCATTCTTTAAAATTAAATATAGTTACATATTCACAAACGAAATAGGAGATTGGATCACAGTCCCCCGGTGAGCCGGCAGTAAATTGAGGCAAGTATCTAGATAAGTCAGCAGAGTACAATTTCCCTCCCTCCATCCCTCAGGGACCACCACACTATTTTATGAAGAATGGCATCTGGTTTTGTTACACCCATCTGAGTTTAAAAATCAAAACAAAGCAAAAAACAAATTAGCAGGAAAAAATTCCCCCAAACAACCTTATTTATCCTCCTCACTATTTTCTACAGAGCTTGTATCAGGAGAGGTCATTACATTTAAAAAAAATTTTTTGTTTTCTCTGTTGAACGGTCTTTTCCTTCCTTACTTGAACATGAGACATATGCATTATCTGGATTAATATCTAAATCTGGGTAGGCTTTTCAAAGACATCCAGGAGAAAGAAGCATCTGGGGCAAGTGTGTAACGTTAAATAAGGTCATGCTTGCTGTTGTTGGTGATCTCGCCCACATGACAAGGTCCTATTTTTAACTGAGACAATTGGTGAATGACTCAGGAAGACCTCTGAAGCCAAATGGCAGCTTGGAGGAATAGAACTCGCTATTAAGTGAGGTGAAAATAACTAATGCAATCAGCTGAAACTACCCATTTTCTGCTTTCAGTATACCTGGCAACCAGTGAATACCATAATAAACCCAGTTTAAAAAGGTCTCACTCTAGATACAGGTATGTTGCTAGTTAAGTACTTTTTTCTTTCTTGTTCAGAAAATAATACTGTGGGAAAATAATTTTGGAAAACGCTAAAAAATAAACATCCCTTTGGGATGTTTATAGTATAAATTTGTATAATAAAGATTGTTTTTGAATGGATTTCATTGCAGATTATTCATTTTTGTGGAGGTGGGAATAAGTGGGGAGCAAAACGTATAGAATGCTCCAAGGAACACACTCTGGGAAACACTGATGTAATGTGATCCCCTCATTTCACAGATGAGAGGAATAGAGACCTAGGGTGTTCTAATAACTTGCCCTAGATCACCCAGCTGGTAAATACAAGAACTAGGGCTAGAACTCTATTACATTTACCCATACCACCAGGCTGGGTCTGTCATCTCACACAGACTATGCTGTTACACAGAATCCACAGTAGATGGATCATTAGATCTACGATGGGGGTGTCCACTAATGCTGCCGCTATTATTCTTGGATTTAAATTTCTATTTAAAATCTTTATAGTCTCTGGAGTTCTCAAAAGTCCCATCTGCCACAAACATAATTTGTTACTCTTTGAACAGGAGGTGCTTTCTACAGACAGGTCATTGTATTATTATTATTATTATTATTATTATTAAGGCCCTATGGCGGGTGAAGCACAGAACTGGGACTTGAGACAGAGCTTTTAGTGCCACATTGAGTTTTCTTTCTGAGCTAATTTTAAAAGCAGTGAACCACTTTGTGTTAATTAAGGGAATTTCAGACTAGGGTTGGCCAGGAGTGGAGACCTGTCTTTCTTAAACCTAGGTGAAGTGATCCCATAGAGCGGGAGGGGAAGAGGCCATACCTATTGCTGCATAATGGTAACCAAGGAAATTTAACTCTGAAAAAGCACTCTAACTGTGTTATCTCAAAGACTGCTTTAAATATCCAAAGTCTACGTAGTTTCACTGTAGTGAGACAGATGTGGAATCTTGTGTCTAGAAAACTCTCTCCTTACATCCCCGTTAAGTCCGTACTGTGTCACTTTTTCTTCAAAGTCCTGGTCAGTGGTTTGAGGGGTAGTTGAGACAGCAGTGTTGTCCATCTCCTGTTGTTTTGCTTTGGAAAGAGACAGCTTCAAGGGCAAACTCAACGGCGCAGCGTCTCTGCAAGGGCTTTGGGTTAGGGCTTAGGAAGGTCACATGTCTTACTTTCGGAGAGTGGGGGAAAAAAGCTGGAAATCAGCTCAATAACTCAGCTGTAGGAAGAGTGGCTGCTTCTAGGCAGTAAGTTGTAGGGGCTGGGGTGCTTGGGGGTGGGGAGCACTCTTAATTTAGGTCTAGAGTCATCGTTATGTATTAAGTGCCTGTAGACTTTTGTCTAAATTTTAATAAGCTACCTATATGTTTGGCTGAGTTGATTGAATCCACCTGAATAATTTCCTGCCTATTTCAGCAGCATTAATCATATGTACTGTTTCCTGACACTTTTACTAATGTGGTATAGGACATGGACAAAAGCTGTCGTTTCATTCTTTTTGCTGTGCCTAAAATATCCATATATACTCATACAGATGACTGGCACTTGAAATAGAGAAGAAAGTATATATTTCTATTTTAAATGGCCAAGATGTAGGTGAACTCTACCATGAGGCACTGAGAAAAAGCATTAATTGAATAATCTAATTGCATGAGAGCAATCAAAAGATGTACCTCTTGGTCTTCATAAAAGCCCAATAAGGAAACAGATAAAGCTCAGAGAGACCAAATAACTTTTCTCAAGGTCACATAAATAATAAAGGTGACTTCAGAATTCAAATCCAGTCTGAAATTTTTCCCTGCACCAAGCTCTGTGAAAATTAAATTCTCCTGAGCTCAGCTTTCATCTGTTAGTGAAGATTCTGCAGACACTTCAGAAATGCTCAGGACCTCAGATGATTGCTCCAAATGTTAAGTATTATATTATAGATGTATTCACATATACATCTTTAAGTATAATATGTATTGTATGATATTGTATTTGTAGCATAAAAATGTTTGTTATTTACTTTCATTAACAGAAATTTGTATTATAAAGAATTTTCAGCATGGATAAAATTCTAGATGGTTTATTCGAGGTGAATAAAGGTACAGTACTAACTCAGAACTTGATAGCCTTTAAAAGTCAATGTGAGACCCTTGCCTTCATTTGTAAGGTTAGGATAACAATATTTGACCATATTTGTGACAACATAGTGAGGGATGTTATTAAAGGACTTCGGGCTCACATGAAAACAAACAAATTTGTGATGATAAAAGCATCCCATGAGTTTGTCAAGGGATCAGTTTTTGCAAATTTCCCAACCTGGTTAACTTCTTAGGAGTCATGAAAAATGCATATAAAAATGGGGATTAACATTTTGAATGTGCCTGTAGAAATACTTCATATGGGAAAACGTCTTAGTGGTTTTATTATGTTGAATAAGGCCAAAGAAGGATTATTTTTACATAAAGCCTCTCACCTAACTAGGACCACCTGGTGTACAATTGTGTCCCATAAACCAGTGATGTCCCAAATCCCCTTCCAAAACAAAAGTCACATTGCTGAGATTAATTCTGTTCTAATTGGAAGGCACAGTCAGTTCTCCTTTCATACTCTGGGGGGCTGCATGCTGCAATCTTTAAAATGTACAAGCCCAGCCACTGTTTGGCCACTTAACTTTTCACTGTCTTTCTTTCCTTTTTCTAGCTCGTAAAGTGATTAGGTATCTTACCAATGGGTTGAGCTTCTCAAAGAGGAGTCTCTATGCATCCTGACAGCTAGTATGTGTAGCTGGTGAAGAGACTTCAATTTTACTGATGGGTTTCTTGTAAATAGCTACTAGCTACTGTGTATTTCTTGGCATAAAGTGCCACAGGCATTATTAGAAATTACAAATTAGAGGTTTATCTGAGGTTTCTCTTCATGAACAAAATATTCAATTAGATGATTCTTTAAGCAGTTAAAAATCTCTTATAGTTTCCTTTGTACATGTGATCAAAATTATGTGTACTCTATTGAAAAACGCAGGTACACACATTTTCAGGTGATCCTTATTCTTCTGAGAGCCCATCACTCCATTAACTATTGAGAATTCCTGCTTTACAATGCTTACGCATACACACAGCAATACTATTATCAATAACTAACATTTACACATATTAAACTTGGCATAATTGGTAAAACAGTCAACATCAAAGATCTAAATGTTTACATATGTATACCTATGGCTGCTTCATGTTGCTGTTTGGCAGAAACCAACACAATACTGCAAAGCAATTATCCTTTCAATTAAAATAAATTTAAAAAAAGCAAACAAGAGTAAACAAATGGGAACTAACCAAACTTAAATGTTTTTGCATAGCAAAGGAAACCATAAACAAAATGTAAAGATAACCAATGGATTGGAAGGAAATATTTACAAATGACGCAACTGACAAGGGGTTAATTTCCAAAATATATAAACAGCTCATACAACTCAATTAAAAAAAAGCACACACAATCAAAAAGTGGGCAGAAGACTAAACAGACATTTCTCCAAAGAAGATATATAGATGGTTAATAGACATATGAAAAAAAGATGTTCAACATTGCTATTTATTAGAGAAATGCCAGTCAAAACCACAATAAGGTATCATCTCACATTGGTTAAAATGGCCATCATCAAAAAGTCTACAAACAATAAATTTTCAGGAGGGTATGGAGAAAAGGGAACTCTCCTACACTGTTGGTGAGAATGGAAATTGGTACAGCCACTATGGATAACGGTATGGAGGTTCCTTAAAAACTAAAATAAAAGTCATCATATGATTTAGCAATCCCATTCCTGTGCATATATCTGGAAAATATGAAAGGTCTAATTTGAAAAGACACATGCACCCAAATTTTCATAGCTGTACTATTTACAATAACTAAGACATGGAAACAATCTTAGTGTCTATCAACAGATGAATGAATAAAGCAGATATCATATACACAAACACACACAATGGAATATTACTCAGCCATAAAAAGAATGCAATAATGTAATTTGCAGCAACATAGAAGAACCTAGAGAATATCATACTAAGGAAGTAGGTCAGATGGAAAAAAGACAAATATTATATGATAGTGCTTATATGTGGACTCTAAAAATTAATACAAATGAATTTATTTATAAAAGAGACTTATAGACATAAATAGAAAACAAACTTATGGTTAGGAGTATGCAACTCACGTCTACTGCATATCCTACATTGGCAGGCAGATTCTTTACTGACTGAGTCACCAGGAAAGGCCAGGATTTACTGCATAGCACAAGGAACTATATTTGATGTCTTATAATAATGGAGAAGGATCTGAAAAACTATGTATATATAATTGAATTACTGTGTTGTCTACCTGAAACTAACACAATATTATAAATCAACAATACTTCATTTTTTTTAGAAGGAGGACTTTTTAAAAAAGGATTTCTGGATTGAGATGGACAAATTTGCAAAGAGTCTCCTACATATTTCCTCTGTGTGTGGGTATCTGGGTGTGTATGAGTGTGTGCAGGTGAGTGTGAATATGTATAATTGTGTATGTGGGTGTTTGTGTGTGTGGGTAGGTGTATACAGATTTATCAAGTATAACATTTTGCATATTTACTCTCTCTTCATATATACACAAATGTGTGTATACACATATGAATATGAACCCTTCTATATAACCATGACATCACTCCCACACTCAAGAAATGCAACATTCTGAAATTTCTGCAACTGTCTCAGAATGTCCCTATATTTTTCTCAATTCCAGAATTCAATCGACTGTAACAGTCTGCATTTAGCTGTAATGTCTCTTTAATTTCCTTACATCTAGAAGAAGAGTTTCCTGAAAGCTTTGATTTTCTTTCATAGCATTAACATATTTGAAGAGTCCAGAGAAGTTGTCTTGTAGAATGCTCTGCAATGTCCTTATGCTTAGATTCAGGTTAAATCTTTTTGGTAAGAGGGCTCCACAAGTGATGTGGGAACTGACTCTTCGACACAGCTCTTGCTGTTTTTGGATCACTCACAATGAACATAGTATCAAGTTCCTCACCCTTTAGGTACTGTTAAGACAACATTAATTGCACATAAGATATCACACACACACACAAAGTATACACTCAAAAAGATCAGATTTTTTTAATGTATCTATTTCTAAGGTTTGCCACAGATCCCATGGGGATATTTCGGAAGGCAGTTTGAATCCATTATTTCACTGGCCCCAGCCTTGGAAGGTTTTCATTAAAAGGGAGGGGTTTACCAAGAGGATTAAGGTGTCTAGAGGCCTATGGACTTCGATGATAGAAAACCTGAAATCTGTGGAGGGTCAATGAGAACAAAGAAGAACCTGATCAAAGGAAAGAAAAAGTTAAGGAAACCAGGGAATAGGTGAGAGAGGTGACGTGAACCAGGGTAGACTGACAGGGGACTTGGAAACTCAAAGAATTCTAGTTGCAATGTTTAGTAAATCTTTTGGTAGTTTACTAGGATTTGCCCTTGGAAAACTGTATCTTTTTGTTTCTAAGAAATTAAAAAAAAAAAAAAAGGAGGAGAGGGCTTAAAAAGCCTCTTGGACAGAAAATAGCAGTGAGAGAAACAATATTTTGATGAGTTAGTGCTAAATGAATTAGAAACATGTGGACTGAATTTCCCTTGAAATACAAATGGATTGAATAATTAATGGAAAAAGCACTTGGCAAAATGTACTTGAGGTTTTTATTGAACCCAAACCAAAACATTTGAAAATATTTTGAAATATGTGAAAAGTACAATATACATCTGGATTTGCCCAACCCTAGTAAGGATACAGGAAATATTATTTTTATTTAACATTTATATGATAGCTGCAGTGTGCCTCAATCCTTAAGGTATTTCATACAACAGCCCTGTGGTCTGGGTCATAATTATTATTTTCATTTGGGGCAAGAAATTTACCAGTACTTGCACAGAGAGCTTCAAGTACCACCTTCTATTGGTCTGTGTTCTTCAGAAATTTTTGTTAGTAGGAATACCGAACTAGAAGACACAGAACTTGAGTCCAAGTCCTGGATTTAATTCTTATTGGACCAATCACATTGTTAATCTTTTTGGTAGATTTTATCATTATGTAGCTTCTCCCTTTTCCCTAATAACATGTTTTGATTTATAAACTATTGTGCCATGTATTAATAACTATCACTGTACTTGTTTTTTGTTTTTTTTTTGTGACTATCTGCCAAATATATCTGTAGTAGGAAGAACAATGATCTCCCAAAGATGCCCCTGTCCTAAACCCTGGAGCCTGTGAATATGTTATATTACAAGTCAAAGAGGAATTAAGGGAGCAGATGGATTCAAGATTGCTAATTAGATGACCCTAAAATAGTGAGATTCTTCTGGGTAATGTAATCACTTCTGCTGCTGCTGCTAAGTCACTTCAGTCGTGTCCGACTCTGTGCGACCCCATAGACGGCAGCCCACCAAGCTCCCCCGTCCCTGGGATTCTCCAGGCAAGAACACTGGAGTGGGTTGCCATTTCCTTCTCCAATACATGAAAGTGAAAAGTGAAAGTGAAGTCGTTCAGTCATAATCACAGTGGTCCTTAAAAGTAGAAGTGGGAGGAAAAGGAAGAGAGAGAAAGAGATGTAATGGCAGGAGTCTGAATGATGGGATAAAAGAAGGACTCAACCAGTGTTGCTGTCTTTGAGGATGGAGAGGGAGGGTCATGACCCAAGGAAGATAGCCTCTAGAAGCTGGAAAACACAAGGAGCCTCCAGAAAAGAATGGTGCCCTGCCTACACCTCGATTTTAGCGAGGTCCCACGTTGAACTTTGAATCTACAGAACTTTTAGATAGTAAATTAGTTTTCCTCTAAGTCACTAAATTTGTGGTAATTTGTCACAGCGGCTATAGAAAACAAACATATATGAATAACTTTCATTTTGAACCATTCCGTGTATAAACAATATTGACAATAGCTAGTTTCTTAAAATCAATTTCATAATTGTTGTCTTTTAGTACCTATGTAATTCCATTCACATTTCTTATGATTCTTGATATATTTGAACTATTTCTGGCATAGTATTTTGTCTTTTCTATCCTATTTTTATTTCTTTTCTGCTTTTGGTTCTTTTGACATATTTTAAATTATTTTTCTTCCTTTACTGGGTTGAAAAATTACATAATTTATTTATATTATTTTGGTGGTAAACTTACAATAAAAAAATAAACTACTTTTTACTGAACTATAATACACATACAGAAAAACCCAGGTCATAATTGTACAATGAAATGAAGTATAAAATGAACACAGTCATGTCATATCAAGTAACTATCATCAAGAAATAGAATATTCCTCATATCTTAGAAGTCCCCTTGATGCCCCTCCAAAGCACAACTCCTCTTTCTTCCTCCTCAAAGGTCAACACTCGTAACTTCAAAAAAACCCAATAAATTAGTTCTTCCAGTTTTAGCAGGTTTTTTTTTAGTGAGATGACAGGGTATATATTGTTTCTTGTGAGATTAATTGATGTTGTTGTGAAATGTTGTATTTTATTCATTTCCACTGCCATATATTGTCCTATGTGCACACAAAGGATACGAATGTTCAAAGCAATATTATTCATAACAGCCCCAAACTGGAAACAATCGAATGTCTAGCAACAATAAAGTGGATACATACATCTTGGCACATTCATATCTTTACATTTTTAACATGGACAATTAAAGTTCACCAAATTCCCTGGTGGCTCAGACGGTAAAGCGTCTGCCTGCAATGTGGGAGACCCAGGTTTGAACCCTGGGTTGGGAAGATGCTCTGGAGAAGGAAATGGCAACCCACTCCAGTACTCTTGCCTAGAAAATTTCATGGATGGAGGAATCTGGTGGGCTACAGTCCATGGGGTCACAAAGAGTCGGACACGACTGAGTGACTTCATGACAATATCTTTATGTGTGTTTTTAAACAATAGAACTTTAGGACAGTTTAACTCTTTCATATTTTACTGTCTAGAATTTTAGTTCCAAATCGATTTAAACTTAATCCCCATTGGTCATTATAATTTTTAAAACAGGTACCTAAATATTTAGCATGTGTAGCGATTTCTTTGCTTACTTGTACATCTTGTTTTTTCTATTCTTTTCTTCCAGACTACATTTCATCTTGTTAAAGTTTTATCCTTTTGTAATTCTCTTAGCACAGATATGGAAATAGTAACTGCAGTCTTTTTATGTCTGAAAATGTAATTTCTGTGCTCACTCTTTAAGGATGTTTTAGCTGCTTATAGAATTCAGCCCTTTTGAGATGTTTATTCCACTTTAAACTGGCATCTGTTGATGAGAATTCTACCTTCCTACTGCCGTTCCTTTGTAAGTAACCTGTTGTTTAGTAGGTTTTTGAGGGTTTTAATGCTCTACACCTAGCTAGGTGTGGATTTATTGCTATTTATCCTGTTCAAAATTCTGCGATTCTTCAGTCTGTGGAATCATATCTTTCTTTAGTTCTGGGAAATTATATCCATTGTCTTTTCCAAAGTGTTCTCTTTACTCTTTCTGTTGTTTCCTTCTGAAATTTGAAAAAAACAAAACAAAATTTCAATTCTTCTTTCTTCATTATCTCTTAATTTCTTCTATCCCATTATCCTTTCCCTGCTGATTTTCTGTGTGATGCCCTTAGATTTGCTTTCTAAAGCACTGGTTTTTATCTTTATCTGTATAGAGTTTTTTTTTTTTTTTTTTAATGCCTGATCTTATCTATTAGTTACTCTTAGAACATCTCATTTTTGACTGGACTCAGACTTAGAAGTAGAAGCTGTCAGAGAGGACAGCCTCCGTCTCTTAGCAATCTGTTCCTGCTTTTTCTTTGGCTTCCTTCTTTCTCTTGGCCAAAAGTTTAGTATATTCTGCAGCCTCTTCTTCATTTTTCTTAGTACGCTGTTTCTTAAGAGCAATTTCTCCCGCGTTTGTGTTGCAGAAATCTTGGAGTCATGAGACACTGAATCTTGGGTGCTTTAGTCCTAGGTTTCTTACCTTCTTTTTTTAGGGGCTTTCGCACAACATACTGGCAGACATCATCTTTAGAGATTGAAAAGCTTGCAGATTCTGCTAGCTCTTTTGGGATCAAGGCAATGAGGCACTGTAGTATCAGTGAGTCCTGGAATATTCTTCTCCCCTTTTTTCATGATACCAAATAGAGAACACTCAGATTGGCATCCACAATGCAACCCTGTACAGATTTGCACTTTCTCTCTCTGGTCCTCCTTGGTCTGTAACAGGAATGCCCCTTACTCAGCAGCAGGCAACTCTGCCATGGGTCAAGACACCCTGCTTCATGGGGAAACCCTGCTTATCATTCCTATCACTGATCTGGACCACATAACCCTTCCATTCTTCAGCCAGTACATCAGCAGCAACTTCTGTGTCCATATTCTTCTTGTAGAAAGGACGAAGTTTTCATTCATCATCCACTTCAATGAGCTTCTGGCAGCCAGTGGCCAGCAAAGAGACCTTCAGCTTCATTCTGAAGTGGCTGATAGCCTCCAAGGCACCATGATAAAGAGTAGAGTTGTTATTTAAGCCATATATTCAGCTTCTCATATCAATGACTATATTTCCCATTTATAGAAAATGATTTATTTCTCATATTAATTTTTTCTTTCTTTTAAAAATATTCTGTGCTCAGTACCTCTAAAAAAAAAAATTCTGTTTCTACTTTATGTTGCATCAATTCCTTGATATCTGTGACCATTTCAGATGTATTTATAGTTCCCTTTAGATTGTTATATTATCTCATTTTTGGTGTGCAGATTTCTTTTCTTGTAGGGCCTACTGTCTCTCCTGAATGCTAGTTTATTTAGCCACGAGATTTACAATTATACTTTAACATCATTTTCAGGCACAAAATACTTTCTACTGGAGTTCAGTATGTTTGGGGATGTGGAAATGCTTCTCTAAACTATTCTGCAGGAACCCTATGATTTCCCTGGACTCATTCCAGTTTTCAAGTTAATTTCTCATTTTGAGTAACTTTAACCATATGGTTCCATGAACTTCATACCCACCTACTATATGAGCCTGGGTTTCCAGTTCTCATATATTTTCTACTTATGGTTCTAAGTGGATTCTAAACTTCCCTGTTGTTCTTTCCCTCCCTGGGCCAGACTCTTAAACTCTCCTCTTCCATTCCCTTCTTTGTGAATTTCCTGTGAGCCCCACAGCATTTGTGCCTTTTCTTTAAGAAATGTTCTCATACCTTCTGAAAACTGGGGATTTTCATTTCTTGACTATATTTAATCACCCTTGCTGTATTTGAAGAGTGGAGAATTTGATGAGTTTGATGTGGGAGAGATTTTTCATCCCAGTCTGCCTGACTGATGAAAAGTTTGGACAAATTACTTAATTTCTCTGGACATCACATTCTTCAAATGTAAAACAGAGTGGACTATACCTATTTTATAGAATCCATGTGTTATCAAAACAGAGTTTTAAATTCAGAAATTCTTTTTTATTTTTAATATGAAAATAATTTAGTATGCCAGCAAATTTAGACTCTTTGGATAATAGTGTTCAATAACATAGTCACAAAAGTATATAATTATTTGTCCTGAACTTAGTGGTTTAGCATTCAAAGGAGTTTATCAGTGTTGGGGAAAGAAAAGAATGGCATGGTGAAGATGAGCTTGAGAATGAGAGACTTGGAGAGGATCCTTTCACAAAATGTTGATATAATTAAGATTATAAATGGCATCCAAAACACAAAGACAGTGTCTATTAATCTTATTTGAGAAAAACTTCAATAATTCTGTTACTGTAATTATCATCACATATTTGCATAAAACATTTACTGATCAAGCAAATGTCAATGTGCTGGACACTTTATAAATTACTTCTAATCTCATTTACAGATGAGAGCTAAAGCTTTAAACTATTTCTGATAGAAAAAAAAAAAGTAAATACCATTGTCCTCAGACTACATACCTGTGAAAACAAAGGTCCAGACAGTTCAGGTGACTGTATAAGGGCAGAACTACAAAGTACTCTGTGCGTCTTTTATCACCCAGCTCCCTTCCCAAAGTAAATTTTTTTTTAATCACTTTGCCCCTATTTTCTGTGCTGTTTTTTATACACACCAAGTCTGAGATTTAAAACTCAGTTTCCAGAAAATAATTACAGTAAATAATTACAGTCTATACTTCTATTCTGACCCTGTTAGAACCATTCTGTTTTGTTTTTCTATTTTTTAAAATCATCTTTTGTATCATTACATTTAGTCTCTCTTTTTCAATACACAATTTTGAACTGGAAGTGCCCATTTTACTTACCTACTCTTTTGGTTAAGAGTCAATACACACACACACACACAGAAGTCACTCAGTTGTGTCCAACTCTTTGTGACCCCATGGATTGTAGCCCACCATGCTCCTCAGTCCATGGGATTTTCCAGGCATGAATACTGGAGTGGGTTGCCGTTTCCTTCTCCAATGCATACACTCAATCAGCTAATGTTTGCTGTTTACTCCCCTGCAAAGATCCTAAAAGATTTTCTCACACTATATACAAAAATAAACTTAAAATATATTAAAAACCTAAATGTAAGAGCAGAAACCATAAAAATTCTAAAAGAAAAACATAGGCAGAATACTCTCTGACATAAATCATAGCAATATTTTTTTTGTATCTGTCTCATAAGGCAAAGGAAACAAAAGCAAAAATAAATAAATGGGACACAGTTAGACTTAAAAGCTTTTGCACAGCAAAGGAAACCACAGACAAAATGAAAAGACAGTCTACTGAATGGGAGAAAATATTTCTTTTTTTTAATTTTAATTTATTTTTAAATTTTACATAATTGTATTAGTTTTGCCAAATATCAAAATGAAACCGCCACAGGTATACCTGTGTTCTCCATCCTGAACCCTCCTCCCTCCTCCCTCCCCATACCATCCCTCTGGGTCGTCCCAGTGCACCAGCCCCAAGCATCCAGTATCGTGCATCGAACCTGGACTGGCAACTCATTTCATACATGATATTTTACATGTTTCAATGCCATTCTCCCAAATCTTCCCACCCTCTCCCTCTCCCACAGAGTCCATAAGACTGTTCTATACATCAGTGTCTCTTTTGCTGTCTGGTACACAGGGTTATTGTTACCATCTTTCTAAATTCCATATATATGCGTTAGTATACTGTATTGGTGTTTTTCTTTCTGGCTTACTTCACTCTGTATAATAGGCTCCAGTTTCATCCACCTCATTAGAACTGATTCAAATGTATTCTTTTAAATGGCTGAGTAATACTCCATTGTGTATATGTACCACCGCTTTCTTATCCATTCATCTGCTGATGGACATCTAGGTTGCTTCCATATCCTGGCTATTATAAACAGTGCTGCGATGAACATTGGGGTACACGTGTCTCTTTCCCTTCTGGTTTCCTCAGTGTGTATGCCCAGCAGTGGGATTGCTGGATCATAAGGCAGTTCTATTTTCAGTTTTTTAAGGAATCTCCACACTGTTCTCCATAGTGGCTGTACTAGTTTGCATTCCCACCAACAGTGTATGAGGGTTCCCTTTTCTCCACACCCTCTCCAGCATTTATTACTTGTAGACTTTTGGATTGCAGCCATTCTGACTGGTGTGAAGTGGTACCTCATAGTGGTTTTGATTTGCATTTCTCTGATAATGAGTGATGTTGAGCATCTTTTCATGTGTTTGTTAGCCATCTGTATGTCTTCTTTGGAGAAATGTCTATTTAGTTCTTTGGCCCATTTTTTGATTGGGTCATTTATTTTTCTGGAGTTGAGCTGTAGGAGTTGCTTGTATATTCTCGAGATTAGTTGTTTGTCAGTTGCTTCATTTGCTATTATCTTCTCCCATTCTGAAGGCTGTCTTTTCACCTTGCTAATAGTTTCCTTTGATGTGCAGAAGCTTTTAAGGTTAATTAGGTCCCATTTGTTTATTTTTGTTTTTATTTCCAACATTCTGGGAGGTGGGTCATAGAGGATCCTGCTGGGATGTATGTCAGAGAGTGTTTTGCCTATGTTCTCCTCTAGGAGTTTTCTAGTTTCTGGTCTTATGTTGAGATCTTTAATCCATTTTGAGTTTATTTTTGTGTATGGTGTTAGAAAGTGTTCTAGTTTCATTCTTTTATAAGTGGTTGGCCAGATTTCCCAGCACCACTTGTTAAAGAGATTGTCTTTAATCCATTGTATATTCTTGCCTCCTTTGTCAAAGATAAGGTGTCCATATGTGCGTGGATTTATCTCTGGGCTTTCTATTTTGTTCCATTGATCTATATTTCTGACTTTCTGCCAGTACCATACTGTCTTGATAACTGTGGCTTTGTAGTAGAGCCTGAAGTCAGGTAGGTTGATTCCTCCAGTTCCATTCTTCTTTCTCAAGATCGCTTTGGCTATTCGAGGTTTTTTGTATTTCCATACAAATTGTGAAATTATTTGTTCTAGCTCTGTGAAGAATACTGTTGGTAGCTTGATAGGGATTGCATTGAATCTATAAATTGCTTTGGGTAGTATACTCATTTTCACTATATTGATTCTTCCAATCCATGAACATGGTATATTTCTCCATCTGTTAGTGTCCTCTTTGATTTCTTTCACCAGTGTTTTATAGTTTTCTATATATAGGTCTTTAGTTTCTTTAGGTAGATATATTCCTAAGTATTTTATTCTTTCCATTGCAGTGGCGAATGGAATTGTTTCCTTAATTTCTCTTTCTGTTTTCTCATTATGAATGTATAGGAATGCAAGGGATTTCTGGGTGTTGATTTTATATCCTGCAACTTTACTATAGTCATTAATTAGTTCTAGTAATTTTCTGGTGGAGTCTTTAGGGTTTTCTATGTAGAGGATCATGTCATCTGCAAACAGTGAGAGCTTTACTTCTTCTTTTCCAATTTGGATTCCTTTTATTTCTTTTTCTGCTCTGATTGCTGTGGCCAAAACTTCCAAAACTATGTTGAATAGTAGTGGTGAAAGTGGGCACCCTTGTCTTGTTCCTGACTTTAGAGGAAATGCTTTCAATTTTTCACCATTGAGGATAATGTTTGCTGTGGGTTTGTCATATATAGCTTTTATTATGTTGAGGTATGTTCCTTCTATTCCTGCTTTCTGGAGAGTTTTGATCATAAATGGATGTTGAATTTTGTCAAAGGCTTTCTCTGCATCTATTGAGATAATCATATGGTTTTTATTTTTCAATTTGTTAATGTGGTGTATTACATTGATTGATTTGTGGATATTGAAGAAGCCTTGCATCCCTGGGATAAAGCCCACTTGATCATGGTGTATGATCTTTTTAATGTGTTGTTGGATTCTGATTGCTAGAATTTTGTTAAGGATTTTTGCATCTATGTTCATCAGTGATATTGGCCTGTAGTTTTCTTTTTTTGTGGGATCTTTGTCAGGTTTTGGTATTAGGGTGATGGTGGCCTCATAGAATGAGTTTGGAAGTTTCCCATCCTCTGCCATTTTCTGGAAGAGTTTGAGCAGGATAGGTGTTAGCTCTTCTCTAAATTTTTGGTAGACTTCATCTGTGAAGCCGTCTGGACCTGGGCTTTTGTTTGCTGGAAGATTTTTGATTACAGTTTCAATTTCTGTGTTTATGATGGGTCTGTTAAGATTTTCTATTTCTTCCTGGTCGAGTTTTGGTAAGTTGTACTTTTCTAAGAATTTGTCCATTTCTTCCACGTTGTCCATTTTATTGGCATATAATTGTTGATAGTAGTCTCTTATGATCCTTTGTATTTCTGTGTTGTCTGTTGTGATCTCTCCATTTTCATTTCTAATTTTATTGATTTGATTTTTCTCCCTTTGTTTCTTGATGAGTCTGGCTAATGGTTTGTCAATTTTATTTATCCTTTCAAAAAACCAGCTTTTGGTTTTGTTGATTTTTGCTATGATCTCTTTTGTTTCTTTTGCATTTATTTCTGCTCTAAGTTTTAAGATTTCTTTCCTTCTACTAACCCTAGGGTTCTTCATTTCTTCCTTTTCTAGTTGCTTTAGGTGTAGAGTTAGGTTATTTATTTGGCTTTTTTCTTGTTTCTTGAGGTGTGCCTGTATTGCTATGAACTTTCCCCTTAGGACTGCTTTTACCGTGTCCCACAGGTTTTGGGTTGTTGTGTTTTCATTTTCATTTGTTTCTATGCAAATTTTGATTTCTTTTTTGATTTCTTCTGTGATTTGTTGGTTATTCAGCAGCGTGTTGTTCAGCCTCCATATGTTGGAATTTTTAATAGTTTTTCTCCTGTGATTGAGATCTAATCTTACTGCATTGTGGTCAGAAAAGATGCTTGGAATGATTTCTATTTTTTTGAATTTACCGAGGCTAGCTTTATGGTCCAGGATGTGATCTATCCTGGAGAAGGTTCCATGTGCGCTTGAGAAAAAGGTGAAATTCATTGTTTTGGCATGAAATGTCCTATAGATATCAATTAGGTCTAACTGGTCTATTGTATCATTTAAAGTTTGTGTTTCCTTGTTAATTTTCTGTTTAGTTGATCTATCCATAGGTGTGAGTGGGGTATTAAAGTCTCCCACTATTATTGTGTTATTGTTAATTTCTCTTTTCATACTTGTTAGCATTTGTCTTACATACTGCGGTGCTCCCGTGTTGGGTGCATATATATTTATAATTGTTATATCTTCTTCTTGGATTGATCCTTTGATCATTATGTAGTGACCATCTTTGTCTCTTTTCACAGCCTTTGTTTTAAAGTCTATTTTATCCGATATGAGTATTGCTACTCCTGCTTTCTTTTAGTCCCTATTTGCATGGAAAATCTTTTTCCAGCCCTTCACTTTCAGTCTGTATGTGTCCCCTGTTTTGAGGTGGGTCTCTTGTAGACAACATATGTAGGGGTCTTGTTTTTGTATCCATTCAGCCAGTCTTTGTCTTTTGGTTGGGGCATTCAACCCATTTACGTTTAAGGTAATTACTGATAAGTATGACCCCGTTGCCATTTACTTTATTGATTTGGGTTCGAATTTATACACCGTTTTTGTGTTTCCTGTCTAGAGAATATCCTTTAGTATTTGTTGGAGAGCTGGTTTGGTGGTGCAGAATTCCCTCAGCTTTTGCTTGTCTGAAAAGCTTTTGATTTCTCCTTCATACTTGAATGAGATCCTTGCTGGGTACAATAATCTGGGCTGTAGGTTATTTTCTTTCATCATTTTAAGTATGTCTTGCCATTCCCTCCTGGCTTGAAGAGTTTCTGTTGAAAGATCAGCTGTTATCCTTATGGGTATTCCCTTGTGTGTTATTTGTTGTTTTTCCCTTGCTGCTTTTAATATTTGTTCTTTGTGTTTGATCTTTGTTAATTTGATTAATATGTGTCTTGGGGTGTTTCGCCTTGGGTTTATCCTGTTTGGGACTCTCTGGGTTTCTTGGACTTGGGTGATTATTTCCTTCCCCATTTTAGGGAAGTTTTCAACTATTATCTCCTCAAGTATTTTCTCATGGTCTTTCTTTTTGTCTTCTTCTTCTGAGACCCCTATGATTCGAATGTTGTAGCATTTAGTATTGTCCTGGAGGTCTCTGAGATTGTCCTCATTTTTTTTAATTCGTTTTTCTTTTATCCTCTCTGATTCATTTATTTCTACCATTCTATCTTCTAATTCACTAATCCTATCTTCTGCCTCTGTTATTCTACTATTTGTTGCCTCCAGAGTGTTTTTAATTTCATTTATTGCATTTTCATTATATATTGACTCTTTTTTATTTCTTCTAAGTCCTTGTTAAACCTTTCTTGTATCTTCTCAATCCTTGCCTCCAGGCTATTTATCTGTGATTCCATTTTAATTTCAAGATTTTGGATCAATTTCACTATCATTATTTGGAATTCTTTATCAGGTAGATTCCCTATCTCTTCCTCTTTTGTTTGGTTTGGTGGGCATTTATCCTGTTCCTTTATCTGCTGGGTATTCCTCTGTCTCTTCATCTTGTTTAAATTGCTGAGTTTGGGGTGTCCTTTCTGTATTCTGGCAGTTTGTGGAGTTCTCTTTATTGTGGCATTTCCTCGCTGTGTGTGGATTTGTACAGGTGGCTTGTCAAGGTTTCCTGGTTAGGGAAGCTTGTGTCGATGTTCTGGTGGATGGAGCTGTATTTCTTCTCTCTGGAGTGTAATGAAATATCCAGTAATGAGTTATTAGATGTCTATGGTTTTGGGGTGACTTTGGGCAGCCTGTATCTTGAAGCTCAGGGCTGTGTTCTTTTGTTGCTGGAGAATTTGCTTGGTATGTCTTGCCCTGGAACTTGTTGGCCCTTGTGTGGTGCTTGGTTTCAGTGTCGGTATGGAGGCATTTGATGAGCTCCTGTCAATTAATGTTCCTTGGAGTCAGGAGTTCCCTGGAGTCAGGGTTTGGACTTAAGCCTCCTACTTCCAGTTATCGGTCTTATTTTTACAGTAGTTTCAAAACTTCTCCTTCTATACAGCACCATTGATAAAACATCTATGTTAAAGATGAAAAGTTTCTCTACTGTGAGGGTCACTCAGAGAGGTTCACAGCATTACATGGAGAAGAGAAGAGGGAGGAGGGAGTTAGAGGTAATCCAAATGAGATGAGGTGGAATCAATAGTGGAGAGAGTGGGCTAGCCAGTAGTCACTTCCTTATGTGCACTCCACAACTGGACCGCTCAGAGATGTTCATGGAGTTATACAGAGAAGAGAAGAAGGAGGAAGGAGACAGAGGTGGCCAGAAGGATAAAAGGGGGAAATGAAAAGGAGGGAGACAGATCCAGCCAGTAATCAGTTCCCTAAGTGTTCTCCACCGTCTGGAACACACAGAAATTCACAGAGTTGGGTAGAGTAGAGAGGGGTTAGGGAGGAGATATAGGCGACCTGGTGGAGAAAATAGAGAGTTCAAAGGGAGAGAGAGCAGTCAAGCCAGTAATCTCGCTCCCTAGTGAAAAATGGGTCCTGAAGATTGGGTTCTTAAAGGTACAAAATTGGTAACAAATACATAAAAGCAAAAATTAAAAATCTAGAGTAGAGTTTGGAATTTCAAAAATACGATGTTAATAAAAAGAAGAAGGAAAAGAAAGAGAGAAAAAACGAACAAAGTAAAACAAACAAGGTTGTGAAAATTATAAAGAAACTACAGGTACAAAATTGATAACTAATACCAAAAGGCAAAAATTAAAAATCTAGAGTAGAGTTTGGAATTTCAAAAATACAATGTTAAAAAAAAAGAAGAAGAAAAATAAAGAGAGAAAACAAACCAACCAACAAAAACAATGTCGCAAAAATTATAAAGAAAATACAGGTACAAAATTGATATCAAATACCAAAAAGCATAAATTAAAAATCTTGAGTAGAGTTTGGAATTGCAGATATACGATGTTATATAAAAGAAGAAGAGAAAGAAACAGAGGGAAAAAAAAAAAGTCTCAGAAATTATAAAAAAAACTATAGGTACAAAATTGATAACATATACCAAAAGGCTAAAATTAAAAATCTATAGTAGAGTTTGGAATTTCAAAAATATGATGTTAAAGAAAAGAAGAAGGAAAAGAAAGAGAGAAAAAACGAACAAAGAAAAACAAACAAGGTCATGAAAATTCTAAAGAAACTACAGGTACAAAATTGATAACTAATACTAAAAAGCAAAAATTAAAAATCTAGAGTAGAGTTTGGAATTTAAAAAATACAATGTTAAAAAAAAGAAGAAGAAAAATAAAGAGAGAAAACAAACCAACCAACAAAAACAATGTTGCAAAAATTATAAAGAAAATACAGGTACAAAATTGATATCAAATACCAAAAAGCATATATAAAAAATCTTGAGTAGAGTTTGGAATTGCAGATATACGATGTTATATAAAAGAGAAAGAAACAGAGGGGGGAAAAAAAGTCTCAGAAATTATAAAAAAAACTATAGGTACAAAATTGATAACATATACCAAAAGGCTAACATTAAAAATCTAGAGTAGAGTTTGGAATTTCAAAAATACAATGTTAAAGAAAAGAAGAAAAAGAAAAAAAAACAAAACACGGTCAAAAAATTATAAAATATATATATGAAGTTTGCTGAAGAAGAAAAAAAAATAGGGTTTTTTTTTTTTTTTGCAAAGTAATAGGTTATAAAAGTGAAAATTAAAGGACAATAGAGGACTTAAAAAATTTTTTTTAAAAATTAAAAAAAAAAGAAACAAAGATTGATCGTAAAAATAGTAAAAATATATCTAGGTCTTTCTCTGGTTTTGTTGTGAGTATTGTGGGTTCAGTTCATTTTTGGCTAGTTCCTTGGTCCGACTTATATTTCTCAAGATCTATAGGCCCCTTCCTATGTAGTCCGTAGTAACCACAGGGTTTGAATCTATGGCCTGTAGCTTCCAAGGCGTTTCCCTCTGTTATAGCTTCTTCTGTTTGCTGGTCTCTTCAGTGTCTGGTTCCCGCCCTGACACAAAGGGGACGGTGGAGGACACTTTTTTTTTTTTTTAATTTAGGCTCACTTGTTCAGTCGCGCTGTGGGGAGGGAGGGAGGGATGCTGCAAACAGATAACACTGGCATGCGCTCGCAGTGCCTCAGCCACACTGGGTCTGCCCCCGCTCATGGCGCGTGTAGCCTCCCTGCCCACACTGCTTGGGCTCTAGGTTGTTCCGCCGGGAACAATCAGAGGCCGGCCCTGGGCTGAGCTCCCAGGTCCAAGCCGCTCAGGTTCAGGCACTCGGGTAGTCCTCAGAGGCGCAGATTCGGTTGGGCCTGCGTTTTGTGCTCTTCCCAGGTCCGAGCAGCTCAGGTGATGAGGTGTTTGGCGAATGCCGATGCTGCGACTTATTGCCTTCCCGCCACTCGGTTATCTGGGTGTAAAATCGGCGCACCTTCTCAGGCAGATGTTGACCGCCCAGACCCCCAAGAAGTTTTAGTTAGCAAAGAAGCCTGCTTACAGTTTTATAGATAGTGTCTCTCTGGGGCTGCGATTGCTCCCTTCCGGCTCTGGCTGCCTGTCACCGGAGGGGGAAGGTCTGCAGCCGGCTATCTCTGTTCAGTCCTTTGTTCCGTGCACAGGCCTGGCGGTGTCTTAGGTTAGGGCTGGCTTTTCGCGTGGTAGATATCCCACAGTCTGGTTTGCTAGCCCAAATTATTTCGCTCAGATAGCGCTCAGGACATTCGGGCCAGATTCTTACTCTAAGCGACGCAGCCCGCACTGTGCTTCCCTGCCCAGCCCCCGCTTGCTAATGGTGTGTGCAGGCGTCTGTGCTGCTTCTCCGCTGGGGGAGTTACCGTAGGGCTCGCAATCTGTGATTTTTAATTGTTTATTTATTTTTTTCTCCCTGTTATGTTGCCCTCTGTGCTTCCAAAGCTCGGCACAGATTCAGCAGTGAGAAGGTTTCCTGGTGTTTGGAAACTTCTCTCTTTTTAAGACTCCCTTCCCAGGACGGAACTTCGTCCCTCCCTCTTTTGTCTCTTTTTTTGTCTTTTATATTTTTTCCTACCTCCTTTCGAAGAGTTGGGTTGCTTTTCTGGGTGCCTGATGTCCTCTGCCGGCATTCAGAAGTTGTTTTGTGGAATTTACTCGACGTTTAAATGCGCTTTTGATGAATTTGTGGGGGAGAAAGTGTTCTCCCTGTCCTACTCCTCCGCCATCTTGGCTCTTCTCAGAAAATATTTCTGCAAATAATATGACCAATGAGGGGTTAATATCTCAACCATGTAAACAGCTCATACAATACAATATCCCCCCCCCAAAAAAAAGCAACTTGATTAAAAAAATGGACAGAAAACTTGAACTGACATTTTTCCAAAGAAGATATACAGATGGCAACCAGACACATGAAAAGATGTTCAACATCATTAATCATCACAGAAATGCAGATTGAATCACAAGAAGATATAACCTCACACCTGTCAAAATGCCTATCATCAAAAAGACCACAAATAACAAATGTTAGCATGGATGTGGAGAAAAGAGAACTCTTTTATCCTATTGGTAAGAATGTAAATTGATGTAGCCACTGTGGAGAACTTTCCTCAAAAAGCTGAAAACAGAGCCACCTATGATCCAGCAATTCCACTCCTGGATATATATCCAGAGAAAATGAAAACACTAATTTGAAAAGATACATTGACCCCAATGTTCATAGTAGCATTATTTACAATAGTGAAGATATGAAAGCAATCTAAGTGTCCATCAACAGATGGATAAAGAAGACATGGTTTATATATACTATGCAATACTACTCAGTCATAAAAAAAAGAATGAAATTTTGCCATTTGCAACAACATGGATGAACCTGGAAGGTATTATGTTATGCTTAGTGAAATAAGTAATGCAAATACTCTATGTTATCACTTATATTTGAAGTCTAAAAAATAAAACAGAAGAATGAATATAACACAATAGAAGCAGACTCAGTGACATAGAGAATCACTTCTCTACATCAATGGGAAGAGGGAAGTGAGAAAGGACAAGATAGGGATATGAGTGGAGGTACAAATTGTACAAAATAAATAAGCTACAAGGATATATTGTACAGCACAGGGAACAAAGATACTATAAACAATAGTTTATAGTATCTTTAAATGGAGTATTATCTTAAAAAATTTGAATCATTATGTTGTACACCGGAGACTAATATTGTAAATCAACTATATCTCAATGGAACAAAAGGTCATGACCACCAGAGGTCTTAAGATATTTTTATAACCTCTTAACTTTGAAGTTGGAGAAGGCAATGACACCCCACTCCAGTACTCGTGCCTGGAAAATCCCACGGACGGAGGAGCCTGGTAGGCTGCAGTCCATAGGTTTGCGAAGAGTCGGACACGACCGAGCCACTTCACTTTTACTTTTCACTTTCATGCATTGGAGAAGGAAATGGCAACCCACTCCAGTTTCTTGCCTGGAGAATCCCAGGGACAGAGGAGCCTAGTGGGCTGCCATCTATGGGGTCGCACAGAGTTGGACATGACTGAAGCGACTTAGCAGCAGCAATTTTGAAGTATATTGGAAAAATACTGCAGACTCTTTATTTTCCCTCTATCAACATACATTACCCATGATCATAAACAAAACCAGTACTATATTCAAATTCTGGCTTTGCCTGCTTACTAGCTGTGTGATCTTGGGCAAGTTGCTTAGCCTTTCTATGCCTGAGTTTTCTTAGCTGTACCATGAAGATAATCTGTCTATAGGGTTGCTCTAAAAATGATTTGGAATTTGTAAAGCACTGGAATGATGCTTTCTACATGTGTGTTCATTAAATAAAATGAATTAAAACTCCATCTTTCTAGACTTCAGTCACCAAAATCTGTTAAAGTCAGGGCTGGGTTTGGTGATCCTGAAGATTCTCTTCGTGTTTTAAGTGCTTCAGTCTTTTGTTCACCATCATAAGTAGTCCAAATGGGTATCTACTGACCTACTTTTCCAGGGGTAATCATAACAGCATCTCTCATTAATGTGATTCAACAATCCAGTTTACTTTGGATTCTAGTAAATCTAATTTTCAATTGTGTATGTAAATACTAGAAGTTGGACAGAATTTACTTTTTCTTCAAACAGAAATTTGAATATCATGTGGACACATTCTCTGAGTCAAAGCATTTTCGAAAGCATTTCGGTTCTAACTACCTAGACTTTTTCACTATTATTGTTAATTATTTTCATGTTAAGAGATTACATATGTTATGATCTGTGGGGTTATTTAGGTAATATGGCATTTCATCAGTTGCATATAGGTTAAATAATTACTTCCCTCAGTATGTGCTAACACAGGCACAGACTGTTAGAGCTAGAGTGGACCTAAGGGATCATCCAGTATAATCATCTCACTTTATAGTTCAGGAGGTGAAGGCCAAGAAGAAGCGTGGCTCACCCAATCATACTGTTAGTTGACCAACTTAGGTCTAGAACTCTGGTGCTCTGACTGACAATGATGTTCTATCTATTAGCCAGAGGAATGACAACTAAATTCATAATAACCTTGAGATACCATAGGATTCCACAGTACCCTTGCCATAGCAAATAATAAAAATTAAACATTTCAGTAAAATTTTGGTTTTAAAAATATCTGGCTGTATTGCAATTTCCTGAAGATCAGTCATTCATATATTGTACAATACAATTTCTTTCCATTAGTATATCTGATTAATCAGAACTTTGCTCTCTCAGTTCAGTCGCTCAGTTGTGTCTGACTCTTTGTAACCCCATGGACTGCAGCAGTCCAGGCTTCCCTGTCCAACACCAACTCCCGGAGTTTACTCAAACTTATGTCCATCGAGTAGGTGATGCCATCCAACCATCCTCTGTCGTCCCCTCTCCTTCCACTTTCAATCTTTCCCAGCATCAGGGTCTTTTCCAATGAGTCAGTTTTTTGCATTGGGTGGCTGAAGTATTGGAGTTCCAGCTTCAGCATCAGTCCTTCCAATGAATATTCAGGATTGATTTCCTTTAGGATTTACTGGTTTGATCTCCTTGCAGTCCATGGGACTCTCAAGAGTCTTCTCCAACACCACAGTTCAAAAGCATCAATTCTTCGGTGCTCAGCTTTCTTTATAGTCCAACTCGCACATCCATATGTGACTACTGATAGCTTTGACTAGATGGATCTTTGCTGGCAAAGTAATGTCTTTGCCTTTTAATATGCTGTCTAGGTTGGTCATAACTTTTCTTCCAAGGAGGAAGTGTCTTTGTTCTCTAACTCTAGAAAATAGAACATTCAATGCAAAATTTTGATTTTTGGAATTTATGCTAAGTGCTAATATTAATAGATAAGAGATGTTAGTCTTAGATTTTTATTGATTTTGATAAACTACTTGAATATCTTCACCATCGTCACTAGTTGCATTTCTTGAGTGTTGAAATTAGCTTAAAGCTTTATATTATCATAATACAAGATCTAGTATCTCAATGGAGGTGTGAATACAAAGAATGGAAAAAATGAGTCATCATGGTCACTTCGTTTTAAATTGAGGTGAATTCATAGGATACTAGGACTTTTCGGGTGGCACAGTGGTAAAGAATCGGCCTGCCAATGCAGGAGATGCGGAAGACACAGGTTTTATCTCTGGGTTGGGAAGATCTCCTGGAGTAGGAAAAAGCATCACAATCCAGTATTGTTCATGGAAAATCCCATAGACAGCAGAGCCTGGGGTCACAAGGAGTCAAACACGACTGAGGACACATGCACACAGGATATTAAGCTTAGAGAAAGCCAATGCTTCTTCCTATTGGCGAGTTCACAGAAAATGCAAGAAAATGAAATTTCAAGGAGATAATTATGCATTATAAATAAAGGGAAGCATATTTTGGTAGAAGTAAGAGATTATTCAACTTTGCAGAGTAATAGTTTCAATACGGAAATAAGAATAAAAAAGCTAGAACAGAGGAAGCTTTCCTACAGGGAAAGAAACAGACAAGCAAACAGGCAATAGGAGACTTGGAATTGCAGAATAAAAACCTTGGGGGTATATCCGGAGAAAAAAATCTGATGTTAATGAATGTCTAGATCATCAAGATGGATGATTTTCTCTTTTCTCTTTAAAGATCTATGAAGAGTCTAAAATCTCTTTCTTTAAGCTACTCCAGTATCCAGATTAGAATTTCTTTTTCCTGTTCCACAAGAATCTCTGGTGCCCTAATTATTTTTAATCTCCTTTACTGCTTGGTAGGTAAGCCCAAAGAATACTACCATCATAGAAACTGTAATGAAAGTAATGAAATCACTTTTATACTGATCACCATTCTTTCTCTGTCTCTTCCTTTCACTTGTACCCTCATTGTCAAAACTTTTAAAAATGAAAATATTCACAGGCTAAAATGGCTGTTCTCTTGAAGAAATTGTAGCAAGCTGCATCTAAAACCCTTTCCCCCCCCCCCCCTTCTTCTTTTTGCTACAAGAGAAACAAGTTTCAAGACTTGCTCAGTGATCATCTTGTAAAAATTACTGTCCCAGGTTCTGGACTTTGGACTCAGTGGAAATCCACATGACTAGGTTGTGTGTGTGTTGTTTAAAGAGATTCACAATTCTGGGAATAGAACAAATGACAACTACAGAACACCAGGAAGCATCAACCAGACAACTGGTCTGCTCTTTCTGAAGCTTGACTCCTCGTGAATCAGAGTTTCCCCTTTTTCAGTCTGAAAGGTTAAACATACCTGTCTCTTCCCACTCCCAGCTGATCTGGCAGTCATTTGACTTGCCAGAGGGCCACAATTTATTGGTGGAGAATCTGCTGGGATGCTCTGGGGAGGTTTACCAACCACTGGATCCCACTTCCCAGATGCTGCCTGGGAGGGGCTGGTGGCAAGACTGGTGGTGTTTGTGCTCTTCATTTATGCCTGGAGCCCAGGGTGTGCAGAGGGAAGGCAGAGGTGAGCCCAGCAGTCCTCTCACAAAGGGTAACCTTGGACACTGTCACTCCAGAGGTACTCACCCCCAGACTGCAGGTGTAGGCAAATATGGAGGATAAAAATAAACTCAGCAATGGCAACATATTTGTGCCAAGCCTCTGGGTGAGAAGACAGAGTGAAGCAGAAAAGTTTCTATCTGAATTTATGAGTCTATGGACCATTATTGTAGCATTGCCATCTGCAGATTCCCCTGCATTGCTCAGTGTGGAACACCTCCCTTTACCTGATGGACTAGGGATAGATATATAGATACAAGATAGACAGATACCTGCTCAGTTGCTCAGTCGTGTTCAACTCTTTGTGACCCCATGGGCTGCAGCCCACCAGGTTCCTCTGTCCATGGGATTTTCCACGCAAGAATGCTGGAGTGGGTTGCCATTTTCTACTCCAGGGAATCTTCATGATCCAAGAATTGAACCCATGTCTCCTGCATTTCTTGCTTTGGCAGGTGGATCCTTTACTACTGAGCCTTGTGGGAAGCCCAGATAGATAGATAGAATTCAAAATAGATTTCTGTTAATAGAATGTGTTGCCATTTACCAGTTGTGTGATGACCTTGGGCAAGTCACTTAGGGTTTCTTCATTTCAGTTTTCTCTACTGAAAAATAGGAATAGTAATAATGTATGGTTTAAAATGTTGTTTCAATTTGGTCCAAGCTAAGAATGAGTTCATGTTTGAAAATTAGCTAGAACAGTATCCAGAACACAGTAAACCCTTAATAAGTATTATCTTTGTTATGTTTATTATTATTGTTTAAATTAACTGACACTTTTAGATTTCATAGCATTTGAGTTCAAAGGACCATGACTTACTCAACCGGGTATTCTCATTACTGAACATGATAATGTAAAACAGTAAGTTCCTCCCTAGTGCTATGCTTAATGGATTATATTTGCCTGTGATACACAAACTTCTTTCACTATTTGGTCAGATAAACATTTTATTATCTGCCAAAACTAAGGAGTAAAGCGCTCCAAAGACAAGTTTTCAGTTGTTTGCATTCCTCAACTCTATCCCATATTTTCTGAAAACACATCACTTATGTGTTTGGCCCCTTCAAAGCATTTATTTCCTCTGTCAGTCTGATTTTTTTTCCTTCCCATCCAAAGAAAGCTTTGGAATTCTATCAGCATAGACTTGGGATACATATAGACCAAATATAGATTAAATAGAAATTTTCTTTTGAAATGCAAACACTTTTGCAAGTAGTAACACCAAACATCAGGAAGTATCATGTGAATGTGGCCACAGGACTAGAAAAGGCCACAGGACTAGCAGTGGCCACCAGGACTGGAAAAGGTCAGTTTTCATTCCAATCCCAAAGCAAGACAATGCCAAAGAATGTTCAAACTACCGCACAATTGCACTCATCTCACACGCTACCGTGTAAGCATCTGCCTGCAATGCGGGAGACCTGGGTTCGATCCCTGGGTTGGGAAGATCCCCTGGAGAAGGAAACGGGCAACCCATGCCGGTACTCTTGTCTGGAAAAATCCCATGGATGGAGAAGCCTGGTAGGCTACAGTCCATGTGGTTGCAAAGAGCTGGACATGACTGAGTGACTTCACTTTCACTTTCACAGGCTAGCAAAGTAATGCTCAAAATTCTCCAAGCCAGGCTTCAACAATACATGAATCGTGAACTTCCAGATGTTCAAGGTGGATTTAGAAGAGGCAGAGGAACCAAAGATCAAATTCCCAACATCCGTTGGATCATTGAAAAAGCAAGAGAGTTCCAGAAAAACATCTACTTCTGCTTTATTGACTATGCCAAAGCCTTTGATTATGTGTCACAACAAACTGTGGAAAATTCTTAGAGACAGGAATACCACACCACCTGACCTGCCTCCTGAGAAATCTGTATGCAGCTCAAGAAGCAACAGTTAGAACTGGACATGAAACAACAGACAAGTTCGAAATCGGGATAGGAGTATATAAAAGCTGTATATTGTCACCCTGTTTATTTAACTTATATGTAGAGTACATCATGCAAAATGCCAAAATGCAGGCTGGATGAAGCACAAGCTGGAATTGAGATTGCTGGGAGAAATATCAATAACTTCAGATATGCAGATGACACCACCTCTATGGCAGATAGCAAAGAACTAAAGAGCCCCTTGATGAAAGTGAAAGAGGAGAGTGAAAAAGTTGACTTAAAACTCAACATTCAGAAAATTAAGATCATGGCATCCAGCCCCATCACTTCATGGCAAATAGATGGGGAAACAATGGAAAAAGTGACACACTTTATATTTTCTTGGGCTCCAAAATCACTGCAGATGGTGACTGCAGCCATGAAATCAAAGGACACTTGCTTCTTGGAAGAAAAGCTATGACCAACCTAGGCAGCATATTAAAAAGCAGAGACATTACTTTGCTGACAAAGGTCCATCTAGTCAAAGCTATGGTTTTTCCAGTGGTCATGTATGGATGTGAAAGTTGGACTATAAAGAAAGCTGAGTGTCAAAGAATTGCTGCTTTTGAACTGTGGTGTTGAAGACTCTTGAGAGTCCCTTGGATTGCAAGGAGGTCAAAGCAGTCAATCCTGAAGCAAATCAGTCCTGAGTATTCATTGGAAGGACTGATGCTGAAGCTGAAACTCTAATACTTTGGCCACCTGATGTGAAGAATTGATTGATTGGAAAGACCTGATGCTGGGAAATACTGAAGGCGGAAGGAGAAGGGGATGACAGAGGATGAGATGGTTGGATGGCATCACTGACTCGATGGACATGAGTTTGAGCAAGCTCTGGGAGCTGGTGATGCACAGGGAAGCCTGGAGTGCTGCAGCCCATGGGGTCGAAAAGAGTGGGACATGACTGAGTGACTGAACTGAACTGATCTTGTGAATAAGTTTACCAGATCTCTTTTTTAGATAGAGAAGCCTTGTTAGGGTAATGTGATGTGCATGTGTGTGTGTATGTGTGTAAGAGAAAGAGAGATGTGATGGGAGGGGAGCAGGCAACAGCACTATCCTCCTGATTCCAAGGAATGGCACATCTTCTCCCTTCTGTGATCATTTTCACAGCACCCACAACCCCTCTGCCAACAAGTGATATAAATGGAAGATTTTTTTCTCTATTGGAAGCCAACTGTGGATGCTCTGGGGGCCTCTCTGCCTTACTAGACTTGGGAGTAGTGCAATTGGAACCCTGGCACAACCAGAAGGTTCTAGGGAAGAGGTGAGCTTCCCTGGGTTCTATTCATGCCATTTTTCTGCTCTTAAGCAGGGATGTGAAGCACAGTACAGCAGAGCCCTAAGGACTGGAGTCGGAGTCAGAGAGCTGCTTTCAGTTTATACTGCCATATGCTGATTATGGCAGTGTTTATTTCCCTATAGTATTGCTAACACTGGATATCCTCATCTAAGCTTGCTTTTATTAGCTTGGGGTCAGGGGGCGGGGCACTGGAACCTTATTGTTTTAACTAACATTTCTTAAACACCCTTGTGAGAGTGAACATTTTTAGTATGTCTATTGGTCATTTTTATTTCTTCTTTTTTGACTTGTCAGTTCATAGGCTTAACCCCTTTTTCTACTGTTGTTATCATGGTATTGCTATGTCCACATCTGAATTTGTTATCCTTGGTAGTTTCCTCCATGCTAGATATAAAGTTGCATTCTCACCAAAAGCTCTTTTGTCAGAAAAATTATCTAACAATTGGGACAGGCCTTTGATTACAAGAAAGTGCTGGGTATGACTTTCTATTGATTGTCTGTTTTACAACTCTCCAGGAGCAAGGGTAACCATGAAACTTTTGCCCAGTAGAGATGCAAATAATTACTGACTAGTAGAATACATGACTAAAAGGTTTATAGACCTGTTAGACATTAACCATTTTATATCTAACCCATCAACTTATTAAATTGCCTATATATACTCAGATTCTTAAATAAGCATAAGACCAATTTTAGGATCTTACTGTTCCCTTGTTAACTAATGAATTAAATAAAATCTTTGACATATGTTCATTTTATATTTGTCTGGAAGTTATGAGTTTATATCTTTTCAAAAATTATACTTTAATACCATTGGCTTTGACAATTTCTTTCCAACTCTGTTACCATTCATTGCTTTTAGTGAGTACAAAGGAGTTTTAATGTTTATATTCCTAGAATTAGAAAAGACAGATGTTGACCCTTTCTATACCCTAGTAACTCATTTTGCTTTAAGTTTAAAATTGAAAACTCAAAAGAAAATCCAGCTCCTGGTCCTCCTTTTTGACTGAAAGTACAGGGTTCCTTCCCATGAAGCCTGCCAGGACTCACAAACCTAACATTTTCTGTTTCCAGGTGGCTGCGGTGGAGTTTTTACAGCCCCACTTTCCATCTCACTCAGCTTAATTTTAATGGCTGCCTCTTTCCGGGGGTCTTAGTGAACTGTTCCAGGAAGGGTTATAACCTACATTAAATAATAATCATTAAAAAAGAAAGATAGGGAAAATAAATTCCTTCTGTTTACACATCGGAACCAAAGGTCATTGTGAATGGGCTTCTTGGCTGATTTGAGAAAGACGTTAGTTACCCTCATAATTTTTTGCCTGGGTTTCTGCAATGGCCTCCCAAGTGCTGTCTCAGCCCCACATTCCACTCCTTCCCACTCCTTGCAACCACCAGCAAATACATTCCCCATATATCACTGACTTGATTTCATTTAGAGGTAAATGTCATCATTTCATTCCCCTCATTAAAACCCTCAGTGGCTCCTCTCACTCCTGTGGGGCTGTAATGAAAGCCCCTGCGTATGACTAACATGGCTCTTCAGCTTCGATCTTCCTATAACCTTTCAGACTTACAGTAAGTGGCATCTGCTCACACTCCTTTCATTCTAGTTGTTCTGGTTTACAACCTCAGAATGTCCCTAGCTGACACCTCCATGCTGTCAAGTAGACTTATTTTGTCCAGGATGCCTTATCCCTCTCCGGTTAATTCTGACTTGTCTCCTGAGACTTAACTCCAGCTCCATCTTCTCCTGCGGGCATAACCTAATATCCCCTCCCTGCCTGAGTTAGATGCCTTTTTGAATCTAACTCAGCCAATGAACAGTCCTACTGTAGCCCTTAATACACTGCTTTACAGTCATTACTTTTATTCTGCATCATTTTCAGGGGGGAAGTTTTACCCCTTTTTGTATCCTTAGGACTTATCCCATTGGATTAATGTGGAGAATGCTCAAAAAAAATTGAATGTATGACCTCATCTTATGACTTACACCCTTTTGCAACAAAGAAGTTCCATAAGAACTGTATGGGAAATTTTAGACATCTTTAAAGCACCCTAAATTATCAAACTGAGAGTTTTTTAAATGTGAAAGAATTTCCAATCACCCCCTTGTCATTAAAAACCTGTTCTCTGAGTACTGACTGAGCCTCTCAGTATGTATAGTGCTTCCAATGAAGTCATAAGATAGAGGTACAGAATATTTGACAAATCTGCTTGTGTAAAGTACTTCAGGGAGGAGACAGTATCTTGGGTTTCTCTTAAATCCTCTACAGAACCTAATATATAGCTAACCATTTACCAAGAGCTCAGTAGATACTTGGTGTTCGATCGACTGTTTAAAATATACACAGTCAGTGCTGCCAAGAAACTCCCATACTAATTTATTAAGTGGTGACAAGTTAGTGGTACAATAGGGAAAATCGGGGATTATATCATAGCAGCATAGCATGGTAATTTGGGAGGCATCTTACTGGCAGTCATTTTGTCCATAGACTGTATTCAAGAGAACAGGCCAGTTCATCTGCCTCATTTATTCAATAACATCCACTACTAAAGTTTTAAACCTTTCTTTTTCCCCAGTTTTTTTTTTCTACCTGACATTATATTAGCTTCAACATATAGTTATACAACAATGACGCACACCCCCAGCTTTAATCTGTCTCTTAAATTACAGGCTGTACTTCCAACTACAGAACATCTAGACTTGGGTGTTCGGCAAGTATACCACATGTCCAGATATGAGCTCACTGTCTCGTCCTTCTCCTCAAACCTTTCCCTACGTTCTTGGCCACTAAGCTCTCTGCTATTCACTAATTTGTGATTGTGGATAAATGATTTAAACTCCCTAACTTTGGTTTTTCTTATCTGTAAAGTTATATAACATTAAGTTTCTACCCCATAGAGTTGTTGTAAGGATTAAATGAGTTATTATATGTAAAGCATGTAGAATGGTTCCTGGCACATTCTAACCCCAGAGAGTGAGTATTTACTGGCATTATTTTTCTTACTCAGCCTCAAGACTTCAAAGTGTCAGAGTTGTCCTTACTACCACTCCCTTCTTTACCTCCATATCCATGGTCATTAATCCTTATACATTCTCCTTTGTACTGATTCTATCTCTTGTGTTAATTCTCCTATTTCCAGTCAGGAAAATAGACACTGCCACAGTTGTATATCTATCAGAGAGGCTATTCAGTTAATTGGTTTCAGTAGGTAATGGAAGAGCTGAGAGGAAAACAGAGACATTCAACATTTAACAAGAGTAGAAAACCAGTCACTTATAGGGCTAGAAAGGCAATGGGACAGCCCTGCTTTCTCCTCTTCTCAATCTCCAGTTTTCCTCTAGTACCTCTCCAGTACCTCTGCTTTCCGTTTTTCTCCAGTACCTCTGGTTTAAGTTCAGTCAGTTCAGTTCAGTTGCTCAGTCACGTCCAACTCTTTGCAACCCCATAGAGTGCAGCACGCCACACTTCCCTGTCTATCACCAACTCCCAGAGCTTGCTCAAACTCATGTCCATCGAGTCAGTGATGCCATCCAACCATCTCACCCTCTGTCGTCCCCTTTCTCCTTCTGCCTTCAATCTTTCCCAGCATCAGGGTCTTTGCCAGTGAGTCAGTTCTTCACATCAGGTGGCCCAAGTATTGGAGTTTCAGCTTCAGCATCAGTCCTTCCAATGAATATTCAGGATTGCTTTACATTACAAGGAACTAACTTCCTTCCTGGTCTCATTTTGTGACTAGATTCCATATAGTCTTGGCCAAGAGGAAGGGACAGTTATTGAGCCCCATCAGCTCCCTCTCAGTCTCTCTCCTGCCCTTGTTTAGACTGTCGGACCTGTGCCTAGACTGTGTGTATAGTCTCCTCAGTGGCTTTCCCAGCATCAGCTTCTTCCTACTGTAGTACCTACTTCAGAGCTTCTCCAAGGCTAACCTACTATGAAACAATTCCATGCATGTCATTCTGACTTAAAAGCTTTGGTTTGCTCTGCATTTTCCATAGGATAAAGCTTAACTTTTCTATAGAGAAGGCATATATGATCTTTCGTTCTCAGAATCCAAGTTAACGTAAATCAAAAATGGTTGAATAGAAACTCTTTTTTACAGTTTAACCTAAAATCTCTCTGGCTGTATCTGCCATCATTCTATGGTACAGGCAATAGAAATTTACACCAGTCCTTTTCTGGTTCCTTCAACTGCCTTGGAAAACAATTTTTTCTTTCACCTTTAGAACTTTTCCATGGGCCTCTGAAGTTAGTTGTCCCTTCTCTCTGTGCTCCTGCTGCATCACTCCATAACTCGTTCCAGCGCCTTTGCTGTCGCATCAAATTGTCTGCTTTCTTGCCTGTCAACTCAAATTATGTTCCTCCACGTACAGGCCTTCTGAGCACACTGAACAAAACTTCATGGGATCCCAACAAATGTTAAATAAACTATTAACACTGCATAGAGTTGGACTATGAAGAAAGCTGAGCACCAAAGAATTGATGCTTTTGAATTGTGGTGTTGGAGAAGACTCTTGAGAGTCCCTTGGACTGCAAGGAGATCCAACCAGTCCATTCTGAAGGAGATCAGCCCTGGGATTTCTTTGGAAGGAATGATGCTAAAGCTGAAACTCCAGTACTTTGGCCACCTTATGCGAAGAGTTGACTCAATGGAAAAGACTCTGATGCTGGGAGGGATAGGGGGCAGGAGGAGAAGGGGATGACAGAGGATAAGATGGCTGGATGGCATCACCGACTCGATGGACGTGAGTTTGAGTGAACTCCGGGAGTTGGTGATGGACAGGGAGGCCTGGTGTGCTGCTGCGATTCATGGGGTCGCAAAGAGTTGGACAGGACTGAGTGACTGAACTGAACTGAACACTGCATATATTCACTTAGCTCGAATTTGCCTGACGGAATGATTTTGTGTGGGCTCCAACTGGAGTCCTGTGAACACTGCTGTGTGAGCAACAGCATCCTTTCATTTTTGTCAGACCTCATAGGCTGATTTATTTCACCAGATCTTCCAGTCAATCTAGTCTGCACACTATGAATGGAAAATCAATCTGAAAATTATTTTGAGTCCATCATTTAAAATTAGAGTTTTCTCTTTTGCATCCTTTCCAATTTTCTGACCCATAAATTCTCAAGATACACCTGGCCATGAAAACATAGTCACCGCACACTAGGGTGTCCTAAACCCTTGGCTAATGAATCTAAAATATTTTTGGTATGATGTTTGTCAAGAAGCAGAAAATTTCTTTGATATGGTAATAGAGTCTAAAATCAGTTCCACCTTTTGGGCTTGTATCATTTCACCAGAGTCCTCTGAAGTAAAAATGTTCATGCTGCTACAGCAGTTGACAGTTAACTTTTCTTTTTCAAAGGAGGAACTGACATTTGTCACAAAGGAACAGGGAGTGTTTCAGTAATTTCATTCTAGCTCACTGTACCTAGTTTGGATCCAACCCCCAAAGCTGAGAGCATGACCTGCAATCTTCTCATTTAAGTTGTGAATAATCCAAGCAGACCCATGGGACATCTTGTGCCTTGGAAGGGTTTGTTGGAAATGTCATTTGAAAGTGAGTTAAAACTGGATTGATTCAGAAAGAATAACTTATCTAATCCTTCTAATAAATGAATGCATGGAAGTTTTAGGCACAGAAGGGACAAATCCTACCCTTGGGACCAAGTCTAAAAGCAGTTCCTACCTTGCTCCAATTGCTGATCCATGACTATATGTCTCTAATATTATGTAGTATGTGCCACAATAGAAGCACAACCAACACAAAGCAAGATCAGCTTAAGGCTTGGTAGAGTTGGGGATCAGAGAGACAGGATGCGTGTCAAATGATACAAACAACAAAGATCTTCTACGATAAGAAGACACATATCAAGCAAAGATTTGGGAAGTAGTACCATCTTTTGGTTGGGATAGTAGGGTTAATGCAGTGATTTTATCAGAGGTGATTTATCCCATTTTAATCAAAGCAATAAGTCAGGTATGCCAGCCAGAAGTATGCCTGGTCTGGCTTCTTCCCTTGTTTTCCCTTGTCCTGTCTGGAAATATCCCAACTAGAGAGTGAAATGAATATTGGCAGCAGTGATGACATTTTTAAAAATATACCTTTATCTTATGAAGACCTTGAAGGAAACAGTATGTATGGGATGTATGCATGTATGCATGCATGCATGTATGTATAATTTTTACTCACTAAGTTATGTCTGACTCTTTGTGACCCCATGGACTATAGTCCACCAGACTCTGCTGTCTATGGGATTTCCCAGGCAAGAATACTGGAATGGGTTGTCATTTCCTTCTCCAGGGGATCTTTCCAACCCAAGGATGGAACCTGCATCTCCTGCTTGGTGGGTGGATTCTTCTCACATCTTTCATCCATTTTTTGGTCATACCAGAAATCAGAGCAAGGAAGAATCTTATTTAAAAATTCACCTTGTGTGTATGGTTTCCACACATTCCCCATCCAATAATTTATTCCACAAGCATATTTTGAATGTCATCATATTTTAGGGTCAGGCACTGTGCAAGAATCTTAGTATAAAAATGAATAATATCATGCTCATACCCTAAGAATTGTTTAAATTATTAAAGATACAGATATGTATATATGTATATGTATACCACTGAGCCACCTGGGAAGCCCATATATATGTATGTGTATGCGTTTGTGTGTGTATACATATACACATATACATGTCTGTATCTTTAATAATTTAAACAATCTTAGGGTAGGACCATGATATTATTCATTTTTATACTAAGATTCTTGCATAGTGCCTGACCCTAAAACATGATGACATTCAAAATATGCTTGTGGAATAAATTATTGGATGGGGAATGTGTGGGAATAATACACACAGGGTGAATTTTTAAATAAGATTCTTCCTTGCTCTGATTTCTGGTATGACCAAAAAATGGATGAAAGATGTGAGAAGAAAAGTTTCTTAGATTCTTCCTTGAGGACTGGCTATGACCTATGTTACTTCGTGTAGGACAAATACAGGTAAAGAATGTCTAAATTACAAATGTGCACATTTAGCTAGGGATGGGGTATCAAGAACTCAGTACTTAAAGAGGCAGTATTCAAGAAAAGCTGGTTTGGTAGCAATGAATGGATCTATTTTAAGAAGAGGAAAGCAGGAATGCAAGGGACAGAGCTGACCATATACAGATAAAAAGGACTAGTTCAGAAGCTAAAAGAGTCAGATTCCCATTGAGAACCATTCACACACAGATTGGGAGCAGGTACCCTAAGGGACCAAACCAGACTAAGCAGAACTGTGAAAACGAGCCACTAACTCATGATTAATGTGGTCTCTATCTACACAAGCGCTTCTCACTCCTATTCATATCAAGACACACATAGAAAAGGATAATGTAAGTGTTACAACTCATAACTAGAAATGGTTGGAAGCTCTGCTCTATTCAGGTCCTCATGAAGTTTGTCTTTGGAGTCTTAGGTAGTCAATCATCGGTTCTGCATGTATCAGGTAATTAAAGCTGTTAGGTTTATGGAAAACAATTTCTTTGAACGTATATTTCACTGAAATATTATTTGTGGTAGAAGTGAAACAAACTCAATTAATGTCAGAACAAATTCTAATTGCTACTAAATGCAATCATCCATGTGAGACAGAGAACATGACTTGACTGCTTTAGGAAAAAGACTCTATGAATTGAGTTTTCACCTATCCTTTTCTATTAATTTCGAAGTTTACCATAATCATGAGTTAATATTTATCAAATTTTCATGGCAGGCAAAGTTCTAGCCTTGGCATTAACTGTAATAAAACACTGAGAAAGCCACAGCCCTACTATGTCAGTACTTTCTAAACAATGTCTACAAAGGTGGGGGGAAAAACACTCTCATTTTTAATTAAAAGTATTATATTATGATAATTAAAGCCATATTACAAGTCTAGACATTTTCTATTTTAGTTATTCGGTTAATCCTTTTCCAATATAAGTAAATTTACTGAGTCTTAAATATGTAACTCAAATACCAAGAGTATTGCCAGGAGTATTTCTATGAGTTAAGTACTATTGTTAGCCTCATTTTACAAGCTAAGGCTAACAATAGTCCTCAAAATCACATAGCTAGGGAATAGCAGAGCCTTGACTCAAATTCATATTTCTCTAGTTCCAAAGCCCTTATTTTCACTAGGCCACACTGAGTTCTCAGTTAAGTTCAGTTGCTCAGTCATGTCCAACTCTTTGTGACCCCAGGACTGCAGCACACCAGGCTTCCCTGTTCATCACCAACTCCCAGAGTATACTTAAACTCATGTCCATTGAGTCGGTGATGCCATCCAACCATCTCATCCTCTGTTGTCCCCTTTCTCCTTCTGTCTTTAATCTTGCCCAGAATTAGGGTCTTTTCCAATGAGTCAATTCTTTGCATTAGGTGGCCAAAGTATTGTAGTTTCAGCTTCAGCATCAGTCCCTCCAATGAATATTCAGAACTGATTTCCTTTAGGATTGACTGGTTGCATCTCCTTGCAGTCCAAGAGACTCTCAAGAGTCTTTTCCAACACCACAGTTCAAAAGCATCAATTCTTTGGCGCTCAGCTTTCTTTGTAGTCCAACTCTCACATCCATACGTGACTACTGGAAAAACCATAGCTTTGACTAGATGGACTTTTGTTGGCAAAGTAATGTCTCTACTTTTTAATATGCTGTTTGAGTTGGTGATAGCTTTTCTTCCAAGGAGTAAGCGTCTTTTAATTTCATGGCTGCAGTAACCATCTGCAGTGATTTTGGAGCCCAGAAAAATAAAGTCAGCCACTGTTTCCACTGTTTTCCCATCTATCTGCCATGAAGTGATGGGACCAGATGCCATGATCTTCGTTTTCTGAATGTTGAGCTTTAAGCCAACTTTTGCACTTTCCTCTTTCACTTTCATCAAGGGGCTCTTTAGTTCTTTGCTTTCTGCCATAGGGGTGGTATCATCTGCGTATCTGAGGTTATTGATATTTCTCGCGGCAATCTTAATTCTAGCTTGTGCTTCATTTATCCTGGCATTTCGCATGATGTACTCTGCATATAAGTTAAATAAGCAGAGTGAAATATACAGCCTTGATGTACTCCTTTCCCAATTTGGAACTAGTCTAATTGTTCCATGTGCAGTTCTAACTGTTGCTTCTTGACCTGCACACGGATTTCTCAGGAGGCAGAAATCAAGCTGGATTCTTTCAATAAAATAAAATTCACTTAACACCCAACAAATACATATTAAGCATCTAATATGGACAAGACACCATGCTAGCTTATTTAAGTATGAAGATGAAAAAGAAATGGCCCCTGTCAAGTTTTATGGCATCTGGAAACTTATTCAACTTGGAGACCATCTTTAAGAAAAAAAGAACAGATAAAACAATAATATATATGATAAAGCATTTGATGGAGATCCATAAAATGTACCATGAAAAGTTAGGAGGAAGCAGCCCTGGGGGGAATCCAGAAGTTTTCACATTGGAGCTGATCATGAAGCCTGAATAGAGGCTGGCTAGAGACAGAAAGGTAGGAGGCCATTCTGGCAGAGGAAACTACTAGATAAGCCTTAAGAGATATGCCAGAGACAGGGCATCGCTGGAGGACTACAAGCAACTCACTCTATCTGAGACTGAGACTTTGTATCTGGATAGGATGGTGGAATGATGAAAAACCAGGTTAAAACCAGGAGGCAGTCAGAGGCTAAATAAGGGGAAGATATTAAGGAGTGTAGATGTGGTCTTTTAGGCAGTAGGGATTGACTGAAGACTTGATTCAGGCATTAGATTTTTATTTTGAGGTATAGGCTTGTCAAGGATGGAGCAGAGTGGGACAGCGCTGGAGCAAGAGTGATAAATAATGATGATCTGAACTCAGGGATGGAAAAGAGAGAATTGAAAAGAGAGAAAGCGTTTTACATACAAACAATGGAAAAAGGAAGGCAATAAATAATATTCTAAGTGCTCATCCTAATCAATAGAGTAAATGTTCATACTTCTAACATGGCAAATTATATAAATAAGCATTTTTAAAGAGAAAAATAAAATGTGGTTTTTACTTATAAATTAATAAGCAAATTCATAGTAAATGTAAAAGAAGATATCAAAAAAAGAAAAGAAAAAGAGAATTAAGAGAAGGATAAATATAATTTTTTGGTTGATTAGCTAAGCAGATAAGAAAGGATCTAGGTTGATTCCCACATTTGATTCCCACCTGTCTCAGGTAGATAGCTGAATGTCAGAGCCATAGGAGAGAAGGAAAGGTTTGGGCAGGGAGAAGACTATCTTCCTTCTTTTCTTTCCTTTAGAATTAATTTTTATTGGATATGATTGATTTACAATGTCACGTTAATTCCTGCTGTACAGGAAAATGAATGATATCTATATATAGCCCCTCTTTTTTAGCTTCTATTCCCATTCAGGTCATTACACAGTACTGAGAAGAGTTCTCTGTGTTATATAGTGGGTTCTTATTGATTATCTATTTTATATAGACCATCTTCTTTGATCAGTCTTGATTACGAGTATGAGAATCTGGAGGATATTCAGATAGAAAAGTCTAGTAGCAGTTTGCATATGTGATTGGAAAGATTTGGCCTGGAGGTTTAGATTTGGTAACGTTAGCCTGTCTTTGGTATTTGATATAGTGTGGATGCCATGCCAGGGCTTGTCTGTAGAGTGTGAAAAGAAGAAGGTAGAGGGCAGAGCTGTGGGAGGAACAGTCATTGGACAATGCGGAGGTAAAAGAATCCACAGAAGAGTCTGGGAAGAAAGTATTTTCCGCTTCTTAAATATTACCTGATTTTGTTAGCATCTTTGAATAATGACAAACCAAATTTCAAATTTTCACCTTGAGAATTCTACCCAAATTCTTATAAGGCTGCCCCCACTTCTTTGAACATGTTTGAACCTGCTGCCTTCCTTTTCTACACTTATTCAGTTGTCCCTAACCATGGGTGTTCAATAGAATCACAAGGAGAACTTAAACAACAAACAATGAAATTAGTGCCTTAGATATGAGATTCTGATTTCTGGACTCTGGATGGACCCCAGGACAACAACAATTCTTAAGTGTCTGCAGAGCATTTTGATGTGCAGCCAGTGTTGAGAACCTTAGGTGATCATGTCCAATCCCACCAATCTGAGTGACATTATAAACTAAGGATTTCTAATTTCATACCTCCAGCCTCAACTGCTTTCCTGTGTTCAAACAAATATACATTTACTGTTTGATATTTTCATTTCTAACAGGTATTTCAAAATGGCATGGTCAAAATAGCATTTCTGGTTTCTCCTGCACACCTGTTTCTCTCCCAGTGTTCCCCATCTTAATAAACAGCATCATCTACTCACTCAGGCCCTGAACCCAGGAGTCATACTTAGTTACGATTTTCCACTCACATTCCATTTCTAATCCATCAGCAAGTCTGCTTGCTTTACCTTTCAAATGTTCCCTGACTCCTTCCATCTCTCACCATCTCAAACACTGTAAGTTGGTTCCAAGTCACCACAACTCCCTGTCCAGAGGATTGTAGGAACTCCTAAACTGTCTTCCAACTTTGTTCTTCTTCCCTTACGATCAACTGTCCACACAGCTGCCAAAGTGTGGTAGCCCTAGTTATGATTCAGTTTAAAAACCACGGCTAGAAATAAGATAAACAAGTTGCTAGTAGAAAGTCTTATCTTCATGTACCCAGAGACTGAGGCCTTCCCAGTTTACCTGGCAAGGCCAGCTCTTGGCCTAGACTTGACACTTTTCCCAGCCTGCTTCACCTCTCAGAGCCTTCAAAGTTCCCATTATAGCCTGACATCTAACCCATTTCTCATTTCCCAATTCTACACATCAGCTGCTCTCTGATATTTGAACTGCCTCAAATACTCTTACAGCCTGGAAATAGGACTTAATACTTTTCCATTCATCCAGGGACTTGCTTAAACTAGTGGCTGCTCAGTTGCTCCCCACACTGCCTTCTGCCTTTTACTGAGCCCCAGAGTACTTCAAGGCTGATCTGAAAAAGTTAGGCAGTAGCCTACATTAAATCATTTAAGAGTGATTCAATAAGGCCTCTTAACTGAAGATGCTAAAGATGTGTCAGCCTGCTCTGCTGCCTGAAAGTCTCACAGAAAGTCTTTCTGGGGAGAGGTGGAAGGGAGGAAGACAGTTAGAGGCTGTTAAAAGGTGTATTAGTCAAGTTTCTCCAGAGAAGTCGAACCATTAGCGTGTGTGTGTGTGTGTGTGTGTGTGTGTGTGTGTGTGTGTGTGTAGAGGGGGTTGGGAGAGAGAAAGAGATAAAAGTTGGAGGCAGAAAGGTAGAGACAAAGAGATATAGAAAGAAAGACAAAGGGATTTAAGAAATTGGCTTCCATCATTGTAGAAGCTGCCAAGTCTAAAGATACAAGGTAAGCCAACAGACTGAAGACCCTGGGAAGAGTTAACATTGTAGCTCAAGTCCATAGACAGCCTGCTGGTAAACTTCCTTCTTCCTTGGGCGAGGTCAACCTTTCTGTATTAAGGCCTTCAACCAATAGAATGAGGCCTTCTCTTATTATGGAAAGCAATTTCTTTTTTAATTGAAAGGCTACTGATTTAAATGTTAATATCATCTAAAAATACTTTCACAGACATCTAGAATGGGTACTATGGCATAGCCAAGTTGGCATATACAATTAACCATCACAAATGGTATAAATGTCACATGGAAGGGGTAACCCATCATGCAAATATTTTCTATATAAATTATATTGTTCCTATTTAAAGCAGTAAAAGCTCTTCAAGTACTTTCTGTTACTTTTTATTTTCCTCAAAGATGCTTTTTAAAGTAATATATATACAGGTACATTATAAAGAACTTTGGGATAAAAGTAACTCAAGCTTCACATGTAAATAACTGAGTAGACAATTCAAAACAGAGGTGCTAATAACATTTCAGAAGTTGCTTTCTAGGTATTATGGTCAGTTTGTTTCAAAAGCACCTTAGAAGAAAGTTGTTGGAGGCCATAGGAGGTATTATGGATATCCACTAATCTATAAGTGCCAACAAACCCCGAACCCTGTCTACTTTAGTCCCCATTATCTCTAGCACAGCATCAGGTACTTTGTGGATGTTGAACAGATGTTTGTGAAAGGAATGAGCGGTCCTATAGGTTCTCAATTTAAATTGGTTTTATCTGTTATAATCTGCATATGGTGCTTCTCTGGGGTCACAGAGTATACGACTGTTGTGGTGTGTCCTGGCTTTTTAGAAAGAGCAATGCAGGGTGGCGAGGGGAAGACTGCACAGGTGCAGTGACAGCATGTGCAGCGGCTGGGCGGCCTCAGGCCACATCCCCGTGCCGCCGCTTACCGTCTGATTCTGGACAAATTGCTCAACTGCTTAGTTCTTTAGTTCATGCATGTGTAAAATGGGGACAATGACAGTACTTATCTTACAGAGTTACTGGAAGGACTACAGGAGAATTCACGTGAAGTGCCTGGTAGAGCACATCACATATGGTGATACTGTTAAGTATCACCATTATTAGTGGTGGTGGTGGTAGTGGTGGTGGTCATGGTGGTAGTCGTGAGCAGTAGTTGTTGTTTACAGCTTTTACTGTTGTTTAATTAAATGCTTCTTCAAGCAGACACCAATAAAGACTTCTTTCATTACTGTGGGGTAAAATCACTGGCTTGGGAAATTACTTATACCTCACTTAAACGGAGTCTTCAAAGCTGACATCATGGCCCAAAGCCACTTTTCTGGCCATGATCCTTATCTTCAGCTCCAAACACTGGATACTTCCCTCTGTCTGGGTGTCTCTCTAACGTCAAGAAGGTAGTAAGACTAGACACTCTGGTCACTTTCCATACCTTCAATATACCTCAGGGATATTTCTGTTCCTTCTAAGGTGACATTAGCCAAGCTCAGCAGGTGTGAGATGAGTTGCCCTTAGCTTTTATAATATCTTACTGTTACTTCCTTGAGTTATTTAGAGTTTAGTCTTAGTCTTAGGATGACATTGCTAGGTGCTGGGGGCCAGCGGAGCTTAGAGTCAGGCTGTTGGTGGTCACAGGGACCCATGCTTTCTGGGGAGAGGAAGGGTGTTAGCCAGGTGTCCTGGCCAGCTTCCAAGTTGGGCTTAGTGAATTTTACCTCCTGAAATTACCTCCTGTCCTTTCAATTGGATATGGTATTCCTCTTGGCTTCCTGTCCCAAACTGAGGTCCATGGGATTGTGGTGCGTCTGTAGAACAGCTGCTGCATTCCACCACTGAGGTACTGTGCATGGGTTCCATTGGTGGATGAAGCAAGAGGCTTATGCACAGCTTGGACAAAGTATCAGCTTGCAAAATATTTGGGAACCCTCTGGGATGAAGGACTCTGGGCAGAACAGAGATGCTGTAGTGGTGACGTGCCTTGATTCATTGCTATCTCCAGGAATGTCATGGGCCTTAGCAGTGTGGACCAGAGCCCATGTGGTTACTTGTTCTGCCAGCTTGAGAGCCAGTGTGAGAGGAATGGCTGCATGGTGTTCACAGCAGGATGCTGTGATTGACAGGACTGAGAAGCCCCAGGGGTGAAGTTCAGCTGCTAGGTCTGGCCAGATGGGAGAGGCCTCCCATGTGGGCTGGGATGGGGACAGGGGCTTCCAGGATATCTAGCCACTGAATTACCTTACATTTCAGAATTTATATTTTTTTTTGGTGGAATGCTAATGGCCCATAACTGGGAGGAATGTGATAAACATAGTAATGACAACAATGAAATCCTACACACTGATGGTGAAATCAAAACACTTGCCTGATGTGAGCCTCCCATGACTACACATAGGGAAGGAAAGAGAGAAAAGCAAAATATTTGAAATATCTAATTTTATGACAACAACTAGGGCTCTACTTATCAAAAAAATACCTGAAAGTATCAACTTCAAGTTATGGGAATAATAGAAAGTGTATTCTGTACCTTCTGGGAAATCTCAGACCTTGAAATTATGCAGGGAACTTCCCCTCCCCACTCTTTCACACATTTCTGAGTCTAGTCGAGAATTTCAAGATTAATGCCCCAGTGGTTGTAGAAGAAATGATCCGGCGATTACTTGTCATTCATATGACCATGGAGACTGGGTTTGGGAAAATGGATCTAATTTGTTCCAATGAAGTCAGACAATGATTTGAACTTGAACCACAAATATATGAAACATCCTGGAACTACATGTATTTTCTCTCTTCTTTCAGCATCCTTTTTCTTTTCCCCATAGCCCTCCCAGCTTCCTTTGTTTTCTCTGTTTGTGCCAACATTTCTTTTTTTCTGTGCACTTTATTTCACCCCAATCCCACTGCTAGCGAAGCTGAAAACAGTGATTCAGGTAGATAGTGAACTAGAAAAGGCTCTGCTCTTTGCTCCTAATTCAACGCTATAGAAATCACAGAAAACCCAAGGGAGGTAGATTATAGGAACTGACTTAAAATTATTAGAAATCCCTGAGGCAGAAGCCTTGGGAAGAGGCAGTGCTGGGGAATACTTCAAATCTCCCCTTCCCTCTCTTCAGCGCTGCTCTGAGAGAATGTCTGCCTCACCCCGTCTCGGTCAGTCAGTCCTGGGTCAACAAGCACAATCAGGTCAGTGCCAACAGCCTCGCTGATGAGAAAGGCTGCTGGAAGCAGATATTCTCCTCCTCAGCCCCTTTTACGCCAACCTTCAGGACTTATCCTGGGAGAATTACTGCTTCTCGTGTCCATTCCCAAAAGCCCAATTACATGCCTCTTCCCCAAAGTTCTTTGTCTTACATTTTAAAAATTTTGCTCCTTCCAGACTCTGGACCAACCACTGAAACTCCTCGTCACAGCTCAAGAATTCATGAAAACTTTATCTCAGTCCACTTCTCCTTCCACACAAATTCAATCACCAAAAGTAGATTTCCATACTGGGGAATTTCTCTTCACCACTGTTTTCGGGAAACTTCTTTGAGTGTAGCCATAGTGTGAAAGTACTTCATTTTTGGTATTATGATAAGTCATCTTTGAGCCTGAGATTTCCCCTCCTTTTTCTATTGGTTGTAGAGATCTGCATCACCATGCAGGCCCAAAGCTGACGGAGAGGGGTCCATGGGCTCCTGGGAGTTGAACCATTTATTCATGCACTTTACTTGAACCTTCTTGACCCTCTCAGGCCCAGTGTTGGATGTTCTGTTTCCTTTGTACAATGGCTTGCTGCTACTGTCTCTTCATTAATCTGGTGGATCTGAAAATACCTAGGTCATGGCAAAAAGTTCTGGTCACATAGACAGCTGTCCGGTAGTCAGGCTTCCAATCTCTGCTAGAACCCATAGGAGTTTATCAAATGGTGGATAATGTCTGCTGCAGGGACATGGCTTATTTTAGAATTCTAGGTATGTGCCCTGAACATCTCCTAGTGTCACTTGCTGGAGGCTTCACGTAGCGCCCTTACCCAGCACCCTAACCACCTCAAATGCCTCTAGCACTGTTGTCTCTGTTGGGTCATATGGCCCAAGATGCAAGCTGACCTGTTATAGAGCCTTTTCTTGATCTGGGCTGTACTCAAGACTTACATCCTCCTGAGTCACCTGATAAATGGATTAAAACTTTATTCCCAAGTATGATATATGTTACATTCCAATTTGAAAGAGGACCACTGAACACTGTGCCTTGTTCTCAGTGCTGGAGGGTTCAAGATGCAAAAATTGATACTTTACCATAAAGAGGATATCTCAGAATGGCCCAAACCATTGCACCCCTAAAAATTTCATTAATTAACTTCATTAATGCAAAGGCTCCTGAATTTTTGTGAGGCTATCTCCAACTCTCTGGCTTACATGTGCCTACTTATGGAATCTACATCCTGCTCACTATATTCAATTTTAGCCTCATGATGATTAAGGAAATGCAAACAAAATGAAGATTTTCTCAGCTACAATGCTGGCAAAATTTACAAAATGATTTAATGGTTTGTATTTCCTGAATTTTAAAGAATGGGGACTTGTAACTCCTAAGCGTCAATAATGAGAACATAAACTGTTCATTTCTGTAGGCAGTAGAACAATATCTATATTTGATGTCTATGATATGTATACACACTTACACGCATCAGATCAGATCAGATCAGATCAGTTGCTCAGTCGTGTCCGACTCTTTGCGATCCCATGAATCACAGCACGCCAGGCCTCCCTGTCTATCACCAACTCCTGGAGTTCACTGAGACTCACGTCAATCAAGTCAGTAATGCCATCCAGCCATCTCATCCTCTGTCATCCCCTTCTCCTCCTGCCCCCAATCCCTCCCAGCATCAGAGTCTTTTCCAATGAGTCCACTCTTCACATGAGGTGGCCAAAGTACTGGAGTTTCAGCTTTAGCATCATTCCCTCCAAAGAAATCCCAGGGCTGATCTCCTTCAGAATGGACTGGTTGGATCTCCTTGCAGTCCAAGGGACTCTCAAGAGTCTTCTCTGACACCACAGTTCAAAAGCATCAATTCTTCGGTGCTCAGCCTTCTTCACAGTCCAACTCTCACATCCATACATGACCACAGGAAAAACCATAGCCTTGACTAGACAAAACTTTGTTGGCAAAGTAATGTCTCTGCTTTTGAATATGCTATCTAGGTTGGTCATAACTTTCCTTCCAAGGAGGAAGCGTCTTTTAATTTCATGGCTGCAGTCACCATCTGCAGTGATTTTGGAGCCCAGAAAAATAAAGTCTGACACTGTTTCCACTGTTTCCCCATCTATTTCCCATGAAGTGATAGGACTGGAGGCCATGATCTTTGTTTTCTGAATGTTGAGCTTTAAGCCAACTTTTTGACTCTCCTCTTTCACTTTCATCAAGAGGCTTTTTAGTTCCTCTTCACTTTCTGCCATAAGGGTGGTGTCATCTGCATATCTGAGGTTATTGATATTTCTCCCGGCAACCTTGATTCCAGCTTGTGTTTCTTCCAGTCCAGCATTTTTCATGATGTACTCTGCATATAAGTTAAATAAACAGGGTGACAATATACAGCCTTGACGAACTCCTTTTCCTATTTGGAACCAGTCTGTTGTTCCATGTCTAGTTCTAACTGTTGCTTCCTGACCTGCATACAAATTTTTCAAGAGGCAGATCAGGTGGTCTGGTATTCCCATCTCTTTCAGAATTTTCCACAGTTTATTGTGATCCACACAGTCAAAGGCTTTGGCATAGTCAAGAAAGCAGAAATAGATGTTTTTTTGGAACTCTCTTGCTTTTTCCATGATCCAGCGGATGTTGGCAATTTGATATCTGGTTCCTCTGCCTTTTCTAAAACCAGCTTGAACATCAGGAAGTTCACAGTTCACATATTGCTGAAGCCTGGCTTGGAGAATTGGTAATATATATTTCTATAATTTGATATATTTACTATATATAATGTGTGTGTAAATATGTATAAAACATAAATATAAAATCTTTACAACTTCAGATCCAATGATCTCATTTCTCTTTCTTTATCCTAAAGAAATGTAAGTAAGGGCAAAATAATTCATACAAAAGAACTGCCACTGCAGCACTGTATGTAAGAGATTTTTAAAAAAGGAGACAAACTGAATGTCTGCTAATAAAGACTTGCAAGCAAATTATGATACATTCATACTTTCATACAAGAAATATTATGCCACCACTGAAAATTATAATGTAGAGTTATTTGACATGCTGTAGAATAAAATAAGTCTTTTTATTAAAAAAAAAAATCACTTCCTCTGGAAGTTCATCCCTTACTCCTTAGGCTAAGTTAAATTCCTTCCAATATGCCTAGTGCCCTGGACTTCCATATGACAACACTAACTTTTCTTGAAAAGTCTTGTTGAATACCTGTCTTTACATTTAGTAAGTTTTGGATAGGGATGGCTTATACCTGCATCTCAGTTCTTAGACCTGTGCATATTAGATTTAATTAAATGGATGCAATTTTAATAGCATATTTCCATTTATATAAAACATGTGTGCCTATTACATAAGCAAGGCTATCTCTGGTTTTAAGTAATTACACTACTTTCTTTTTATACTCTTCTATGGTATATGAACCTTTAAATTAGCACTATTTTCCACAAAACAATTAAAATCATTTCATTCTCTTTTATAATTCTCAATATTTTTGATGCTATAAATGATAGTGGTTTTCTCATAATAAAATATATTTAGCATGACAACATTTAGTACAATCCAACACATTTTCCATTTTCTCCCACACATGCAGTGACTTGATATCAGACCAAAACAATGACTCCAGGAAATAAGAAGCGCTGCTAAATCACTTCTCCTCTGTCACTGTCACAGCCAGCTTAGCTTAAGAGATTCTATGAGTTGGCTGCTGAGCCAACAACGGGGTGGGTAGATCACCATATGTTCTTTATTGAAAGTGTATGTCTTTAAGATTCCAACAGAAATCTAAATCCAGAAGCTCTACCTCTCTCTCTCTCTCTTCTCACCTGTTCTATACTCACACCTAAAAAATAGAATTGAAGTAGCTATCTCATAGCTAGTTGGGATAAGCTAGATTATGCTTCTGCAACAACTCCAAAATCCCAAAGACTTAAAATGATAAAGGTTCATTCTCTTTTTCATGATACATCTGTTGCATGTTGGCTAGCCCCCTCTACATTCTCCTTACTCCAGTTCAAGAATAATGGAACAACCTCTATCTGGAGTGTTGCTTTTACCCATGAGAGATGGATAGACAGAGGTGGAATACTGCATCCAAATCTTAAAAACCCTCCCCAGAAGTAACACTGTACTGTGCTTAGGTGCTCGGTCATGTCCAACTCTTTGCAACCCCATGGACTGCAGCCTGCCAGGCTCCTCTGTCCATGGGATTCTCCAGGCAAGAATTCTGGAGTGGGTTACCATACCCTCCTCCAGGGGATCTTCCCAACGTAGGGATTGAACCCAGGCCTCCCATATTGCAGGCAGATTCTTTACCGAGCCACCAGGGAAGCAACATTATTCTACTCATATTTTACTGGTCAAAATCTTCAACGTACTCGAATGGAGAGCCAAAAGTATTAATACGTCTTTTCTGTCAATAACTATCACAGTAGCACAGCCTTATACACACTCAAGCTAATTATAATTCACCACCTTATTTCTAGATTATGTGAACCATGCATTCATTAAAATAGTTCTCTGAATGCTTACTCTGTGGTTTCCAGGTTATGCTATCTTCTAAGAATAAGGGGCTATATAGATGCACAGCCTTTTAGCAATACTAGCTTCATCACATATGATCAAAAGACTTCATACATCTTTTCAAAGCATCGAGAGTCCTAGGTTATAAATATAAAGCTGTAAAAGAAACTTAAAAGCCTCTGCCTTTTAAGTTTGTGTTTTTCTTTCAAGTGAAACTGCCAAGAGAATGGACCAAAGCATAGGGCAAAGAGGTCCGAGTCTGAATTACACATACTGAACGTAGAGAACTAAAAAATACCAAGTGCCAAAAGGTCCATTTCTGGCAGATGTGAGTGATGGAGCAAAATCTGTGCAGTCCTTCGTGGTGGCTCCCACATTCTCACTTGAGCTGAGAACCAGTCTTCACAGCCGTTGTGCATCTGGTACATCAAATGCAGAGGGTGGGGGACCATTTCCTCAATGGAGTGTTGAGGAACAAAATGCTGAAATAAGACTGAACATTTCCTTCTGGTTCCAGACCAGGGCCATACCATAGACCTGGGGGAACCCTGTCCTGATCACTGCCTTGAGCTGGAAGCTCCATTGTAAGAATAGAGCAGTCCCCTTGTCAGCCTGTGAAAATTTTGTTGTCCAGTGAAAACTTCTACTAGATCAATGAATAAGCCCTTATGTGTGGATTGGTAGGCCACTTCCCCCAGAGGCTGGTACAGGTCTTCTGTTAGAAGTGTGATGGGTAGGAGGCTTGTGTAGCACTATCTGTCCTAAGAAAATTACGGTCTTGTCACATGTATAATGAGATAAGTTGAGTCAATTTATAGTTTATTCATATACTTGATTAGGTGGCAGCTCTACCTGCTATTTATATGTCCTGTGAGAGATGGTGGCAGAAGCTGTGTGGCGTTTTTTTGTCCTCAATTCACTCAGCGGTCAATGCTGCTCTCTTTTTCAACAAATTGCTTCCAAATTCACAGATGGCTATATAGCTTCATGACTTGATAAGTATGGACTGTCATTTCTTAAGAACAAGACTGCCTCTCTTTCAGACTCCATGAGAGTGAACTGCTAATGGATGCTCTGGGGTTTTTAATGGGAATAGTAAGCCCTATAATTACTATTCTGGACCACTGTCACCCACCTTCTCTTTTGCCAAGTTGATTAAAGGTCATCTGATTTTTCTTCATCAACACACAAAAGGTCCTGGAAAAATGGGAAATTGTTGCTAAATGAAAACCAATTAAAAATCAGAGGCCAAAAACTGTTGGCAACCTTCATGCTGAATTCTGCAGTGTGCACATCGCAGGCAGCCTGTGGGTTCTGAAGCTGTCGCAAATAACAAGGAAATGTGACTTTTTCTCCCAACGAAAGGGCCTCAGCCCAGTGGTCTGGGCCCTGGGCCACTGCAGAACCTTACTGTTGTTCCCAAGGAAAGTTTTCTGTTTCACCCACAGATGGAACTGCTATAATGTCAAGAACACATATTTACTAAATTAGTTTTTCTAAGCATGGAACAGCCTAGCTCTTCACAGGCCTGTAAGCTACATCCTTATTCCTCACGATTCACAGTGGTGAAGACCGTTCTTGGGGTCAGTGCTCCCTCACGGTGCTTCCCGTGCTCTTCCAGCACTCCTGGGCACCCTGTGTGTATGCAGAGCCCTGGCTTCCCAGCAGAGCCTCCTGGCAGTACTCACGCTCTGTTCCCTTCTGTCTCTTCTACATCTAGGTGTCCAGAACCTGGTCTTACAGCTAAGTCTACATCACTGCCCTATGGTGATGAACTAGATCATCATGCATTAGGCATTAATTCAAACTAGGAGCTCAAAGTGGGTAATGGTTCATTCCAATGATACGTTTATATTATAACAAAGTTCTTTAACACTTAATCAGAAAGAATGATAAAGAGTGGGGATTCTGGAATAAAGGATGTGGAGACTTGTAGGCTTGGGATTAGGGGGCAGTTTGAAGACCTTTCCAATTAAACCACAAAAATTGGCTGCTCTTATCACCTTTTAGGTTGGCATTTTAGGTAAATGAGATTGATGAAGAAGAACTCTGCTGCTATTCTTGGGCACAGGTTTCCCTAACATGAGCATACCTGCTCAGGAAGTAATGCCTTGTTTCATTTGGTTGTTTCATGTACCATACTATACACTGTCTCAGAGTAGGCACTGGGATTGTACTAGAGATGTTTCCCTGCACTGGCTACTCTGAAAGAGGTATTCGAATTTTACATAGCTTAAGGAGGGAATCAGATAGTTTCTAAACCAAGCCCAGAGAACCATTGCAATGTTTTGTTTGTGTGCCTATCTACAGATTTTCCTCTAGTCTGCCTATCTACAAATTTTCTACAAATTTTCCTCTAGTCTGCAGTGTCCGGCTCAAGAAACCTGGCTCAGGAATATCCTGCTCTGACAGTTCCTTTCTATTGTATCTGGGAGAGTCTACTGCCTTCCTGCCTCTCTTCCTCTCTTTCTCCTTCCCTTCCTTCCTCCCTCCTTCCCTGCTTCCCTTTCTTTCTTCCTTTTTTCTTTTTTTTTGTATAGTCTTAGGACCGATTTAATATGATGATCAAAATCAACAGTGGCAGTATTTAAAAAAAGAAAACAGAACCAAAAGACCATCAAAATTCACTGAATGCAAATTTTCAGGTTATGAAGTTTTTTTATAGAATGGTATCAACAGTGAAAAAAAACTATATGTGTAGACTAAAAATTCTAAAATACCAGTAAAGCTTATTTAGATCTTCTTCATATTAATCTCTATTTCCACATATTTCAGAACAGGTTTATGCTAAAACAGAAAATACATGTTGCTTAAAAGTAAAAAGCATTGATTATGGAGTTATAAGGGCTTTGTTCAAGTCCCAGCTACATTGAAAATGGATTTTAAGTGTAAAATAATTGATTTCAATGAGACTGTTCTGTGAATCAAGTGAGGAAAAGGGTATATATAAGGTAATTCTAAAAACATTCTAAAGAGAACATCCCCAAAGGCACATGGCATTGAGGTCAAAAGTGAATCCTATGCTTACGATGCCATTGAATCGGGAACATATGGTGGGGACTGGTTCTCAGAACAAAGCATGAGTCTAGATGCTAGAACTCAACTGTAAGGTCAGAGCAGGAAATGCAAGGGATGGATTTCTTGAGCTTGGTTACTCTCTCCCTACATTGACAAGGCTGGTCCCAGAAAATGGACTCAGACTGAGACTGCAAAAATGACTTCTCAGCAATGAGACTGAAGAATCACAGGAAAAGGGTAACCAGTAGATCATTATAAATTCTTTTTAAATAATGAGATGTTGCAGACAGATTCCATGAGTGTTTTTTAGCTCAACAGGACTCTTCAAGGCAGTTTCAATACTTAGGTTTTAGGACATAAATCTGCCTTTAGTTTGCATGATAATGAGCCATGCTCTGACAAATGTACCTTGGCAGTCCTTTTAGACACTGGAGTCCCAGGGGCAAGTACCAGCAGAAGCAGCAGGTGGACCAATGATCCAGGGATCAAGCAAAGCAAGAGATCCATCTGGCAGTTTCTCATCATCTAGAAAAACAAAATTACTGATGAGAAGGGGTGTGGAGTATGAGGGTCAGAGAAAGAGAAACAAGCTGTGGGGCCATGATTCATGGAGCAAGGTGGCCTAACAGCCCAGCTTGAGAAGCAATGCAGTCTTCTCTGAAAACAGTAAGGAAAGCACAGCAGTTTGCTCACTGGTTCAGCCTGCTCCCCCAGATGCCTCAGTGATGCCACCAGCAGCAGCAATACCAAACGCAAAACCTACAGAGCACTTTTATTTCCCTTTCCCTCCTTCCCATGAGAGTAATATCTTCAGCCACATTTCAGGAACTAGGAGCTGTTCAAACTGTTTCAAGCAAAGAAGGTTTTGCTTCTAAAGTTTCAACAATGAACTCCTGAGATGTTAAGAAGAGAAACTGCTGTCAAGTCTTTAGTTATGTAAAGTTTAAAAATAAAATAAAATTAAAAAAAAAAAAACAAAAAACATTTTATTTAATTAAAAAAAAAAAGTCTTTATAGGCAATCTAATCAGTGCCAAGACAAAATGGTCTCTCAAATCATCGTGACACCTGTATTTCTTTCTATGCCTATTTATTTCTATTTCCAGATCTCTCCTTATACTTGTACTGCTTATTTATAGCTTTGGGTCCTCAAATTTCAGCTTAAACATGATTCTGCCTTATCCTTGCCACCTGGTATGCGGGTAGAATAGATATGCCTGAAAAGGATGTGACCAGGAGAGTCAACAACTACAACACACTTTGTTCATTAAAAACTGCAGCCTGCAAAGCAGAACTTGTTAGAGTCAGGAGAGTATAGATTCTAAGGACAAGAACACTTCCATCTTGTTCATCATGGTATCCACAGTGCCTAAAACAATGCCCGGCACATAACAGCTCAATGGTTAAGTGAAGAATTTCAGAAAGCATTTCACGCCCATCTCTGTATATAGTGTTTTGTGCTTTGTAGTAGAGGAAAAGGATAAGAGAGAATTTTAAGAATTAGAATCCCGGATTTTAAGGAGTTCTAATCTAATCAAAAAATACTTCATGCAGATACAAAATCATACAGATACAATGAGTTTATCAGTAATGGTCTGAAGAAAAGTAAATGCCATACTTACCAGGACAACTGAAGAAACTTTAATTAAGGGATTATTTTTTTTTTAAGTTAAGGGAAACAAGGGATGGTGTGCCACTAGAGAGGCGGCAGGAGATGAGAATGTCACCATCCCTAGATGTGAAGACACACAAGGAGGGAGAAGTTACTAGAATAGTAAGCAGCAGCTGTGATTGCACAGGAGGGCTGCTAGACAGGAGCTGTGACCTCTGGCAGAGGTAGCTGGGGAGATGGGAAAATGAAAACCTTGCCTTACTTCAACTCCAACCTCTGATTTCTCACTTGTGTCAACCACTGGCTGGCTCCCAACCTGAAGACAAAAGGCAGGGCAGGTCAAGGCATTATATAAAGTTATTGTTCTGGGCATAATACAGGGCAGAGAAGGATGAAGACTGCATCATATGTGGAAAATCATAAGTATTTAGCAAAGGGGGCATAATATGTTATTTTTTCAGTGTTCTAAGACTCAATTTCCAATGTTGGGGGGTGCACGCAGTTTCCCTCACACCAAAAAGTAATTCTCAGATACCAGCAGAGTGTCTGAGAATTCAACTTAGTTCTGACACTTACTATCTAGATATAATATCAGATTCCACAAGTTCAGTCACACAAGAATCCTCCTCACCCTTCATCTCCCTCACCACCCAACTTCAGATACTAGTGGCCCTTATCCCTGGATGCTTTTAAAAAGTCACCTCATTAACATATCAAAACACCATTATTACTCTCAGTTCAGTTCAGTCACTCAGCTCAGTCATGTCCAACTCTTTGCCACCCCCTGGACTCAGGCTTCCCTGTCCATCACCAACTCCCAGAGCTTACTCAAACTCATGCTCATTGAGTCAGTGATGCCATCCAACCATCTCATCCTCTATCGTCCCCTTCTACTCCTGCCCCCAATCCCTCCCAGCATCAAGGTCTTTTCCAATGAGTCAACTCTTCACATGAGGTGGCCAAAGTACTGGAGTTTCAGCTTCAGCATCAGTCCTTCCAATGAACACCCAGGACTGATCTCCTTCAGAATGGACTGGTTGGATCTCCTTGCAGTCCAAGGGACTCTCAAGGGTCTTCTCCAACACCACAGTTCAAAAGCATCAATTCTTTGGTGCTCAGTTTCCTCTATAGTCCAACTCTCACATCCATGCATGACTACTGAAAAACCATAGCTTTGACTGAACGATCACTCTCAACATTTAGCAAATTCCAAGAATCTGGGGAGCTGGAAATCTGGAACTGTAGAGGAAGACCAAATATATAGGGGAAATGCCTTTCATTCATCAGATATTTCTTCTAAATTTCTACAAACTTCAATATTCCTTATAGTCTCAATATTGCAGTTATTAATGTGATTTTTATCTTTCCACTTTACTGAATGTGGTTAATTCCTTTTCCAACCAGAAGCAGACTGTTAAAGCAGAGAAGCAAATAGAAAAGGGCCAACCTTCTGCTCTCACTCTCAAAGCTGATTCTTCTTCATGGGGAATATATACTCTGGAGAGTAAGGCATTGAGAATAAAGAAGTTTTCGGGATGGGGGAGCCTGGTGGGCTGCTGTCTATGGGGTCGCATAGAGCTGGACACGACTGAAGCGTCTTAGCAGCAGCAGCAGCAACTCTAAAAATTACCTGTATAGTTAAAAAATGAATCTGAAAGGTTGGAATGTTGACTTTTGCCATTATCAATAATATAGAAAGGAAGGAAATTTTTTTCCAGTAAAGGCTGGCAAGAGAAGAGAGAGGAAGAAGCAAGAGTCAGAATTCTCACTTGTTAACTCACTCCTTGGTCTGAGTTTTGTTGGCTCAACCAACACCACTATGTGGGACTCACACAGTGCCTGGTCCTCAGGTTTGGAATCCCACACACTATCCCATCTGACCGAGGAATACATCTCCCATTGAAGATTTGAGCCTGTGACCACAGTTCCACCAGTCTTCTCACATACTGAACTACCTAGAAGCTGCCAGCCTGAAAGATCATTGGAATAGCTTACTAAAGATGTTGCTGATGGGCCAGGTCAGACCTCATACCCTGAGAGGATGGGGGTACTATTCTTCACAATGCATAAAATACATTAAATCGAAGTCTTTTATACGGTGCTCTTCCCCCGATAATGGCTGTATTTCCTTGTTGCTTATTTATTCTATACATATGTACGATCAAGCTGGGCTCCCCAGGTGGCTCAGTGGTAAAGAATCCACCTGCCAGTGCAGAAGGCTCAGAAGACGAGGGTTCAATCCCTGGATAGGGAAAATCCCTTGGAAGGGGGAAATGGCAACCCACTCCAGTATTCTTGCCTGGACCATCCCGTGGACAGAGGAGCCTGGGGGCCACAGTCCATGGCCTCGCAAAGAGTCAAGACACAACTGAGTGACTAACACTTTCACTTTCATCAGGTAAGCAGAGGTGGCAGTTGAGAGTAAGGAGAAAGTGAATGCAGAGAGGAAGAGGAAAACAAATCCCAGTTGCAGCTCCAAGACTAACTGCAGTCGTGCAGCCTTCAGTTTACTCTTCTCGCCTCCCTCTTCTGGGTTTCCTCTCAGAACCCTGAAGGAGCTGCTGCTTCCCATGTACATACAGAGAAGCGGATATGCGGACACAGGGCGTGGATTGTAGCAGACATAGAGATAAGCAGCTCAGATCCTCCTTTGAGAAAGTACCACCAGCTTCCAGGAGTATGGTCATCAGGAGCTTCTAGCTCTTCACTTCTTTAGGATCTGTGTAAGTCTTGAGCCAAGAACAAGCTAGTCATACAGCCAGTGACTGAACAAGTTGGTAGTACATGAGCCTAACCTTTCCTGCCCCAAAACAGCACTTCTGCAAGGGTCCATCTTTGCTCCAGGTCTCTCTGTTAGGTTGGCGGAGACTTTTGCCAGGTTTACATTGTGGTCTGACAATTTCCTTGCCTGACGCTGCTTGCCTCCTTCTTTTTTCTTTCATAAGTGTTACTTCCACATAAATCTTCTTTACTCCTCATTCCATCTCAATGTCTGCTTCCCAGAGAACTTAACGGATAAGAAGGGAGGTAGCCTCTCTTCTGCTTCCTGCTTCCTTGTACCCATTAGAGATTTGCCTGGAAGCCCAAGCTCTCTCTCAACCTGCATTCTTTTTGTAACTGTATTTGTAACACAGATCTACAATCTTCTTGGATAAATGTACTCAAAATCATCAAGTTCAAACTTCATACTTGCCAAGATAAGTCCCAAGGTGTAACCTGGAGAAGTAGCAGGAACCTACTGAGTCCTGAGGACTCACCTTCATTTTCCAAGTGAAGGTTACCTGGGAATCTTGTCCTGTGGGAGTCATTGAGCACTCACTTCCAGCTTTAGAGCTGATACTTTGATCATCATTTGTTTTATGTTTATTATGAACTTAATTAAGGTCTAAGAGAATCAAGTAACTAACATTCCAAACCTCTAACAGATTTGAGTAAAATCCTTGTCTCAGCTCTTCTGTAGCGTGTTATATTTTAGGAACTTTACATTAGTTTGGATAAAGAGACCTAATAATTTAAGAGCAGTATAGCTTCTGGCTCACTAGTGAGAAGTACCTCAACTGTACCACTTCATGCTTAGCCCTGGAATTTCCAGTGCTCTTGTTTTCTCTCTCTGCTTGATTCCCTCTTTCTCAGCTATCCAGGGGAAACTCTCAGTGAGAGAAACTGTTAGCACATTCTTTTATAGTTTTCTCTTCTGCTCAGAAAGCAAGAAGCAATAGTCTTTCTCTGTCATTTTCAGTCTTATTTTCTCTTGAACAAAAAAGTCTGCCCTCTTTGTATCACTTTCCAATCAACATAGAAACTTTATTATGCTTGCTCTAATAGTGGAGGTGATGGAATTCCAGTTGAGCTATTTCAAATCCTGAAAGATGATGTTGTAGAAGTGCTGCACTCAATATGCCAGCAAATTTGGAAAACTCAGCAGTGGCCACAGGACTGGAAAAGGTCAGTTTTCATTCCAATCCCAAAGAAAGGCAATGCCAAAGAATGCTCAAACTACCGCACAATTGCACTCATCTCACATGCTAGTAAAGTAATGCTCAAAATTCTCCAAGCTAGGCTTCAGCAATATGTGAACCATGAACTTCCAGATGTTCAAGCTGGTTTTAGAAAAGGCAGAGGAACCAGAGATCAAATTGCCAACATCTGCTGGATCATGGAAAAAGCAAGAGAGTTCCAGAAAAACATCTATTTCTGCTTTCTTGACTATGCCAAAGCCTTTGACTGTGTGGATCACAATAAACTGTGGAAAATTCTGAAAGAGATGGGAATACCAGACCACCTGACCTGCCTCTTGAGAAACCTATATGCAGGTCAGGAAGCAACAGTTAGAACTGGACATGGAACAACAGACTGGTTCCAAATAGGGAAAGGAGTACGTCAAGGCTGTATATTGTCACCCTGCTTGTTTAACTTCTATGCAGAGTACATCATGAGAAATGCTGGGCTGGAGGAAGCACAAGCTGGACTCAAAATTGCCGGGAGAAATATCAATAACCTCAGATATGCAGATGACACCACCCTTATGGCAGAAAATGAAGAGGAACTGAAAAGCCTCTTGATGAAAGTGAAAGAGGAGAGTGAAAAAGTTGGCTTAAAGCTCAATATTCAGAAAACTAAGATCATGGCATCTGGTCCCATCATTTCATGGCAAATAGATGGGAAAACAGTGGAAACAGTGTCAGACTTTATTGTTTAGGGCTCCAAAATCACTGCAGATAGTGACTGCAGCCATGAAATTAAAAGATGCTTACTCCTTGGAAGGAAAGTTAAGACCAACCTAGACAGCATATTAAAAAGCAGAGACACTACTTTGCCAACAAAGGTCCATCTAGTCAAGGCTATGGTTTTTCCTGTGGTCATGTATGGATGTGAGAGCTGGACTGTGAAGAAAGCTGAGTGCCGAAGAATTGATGCTTTTGAACTGTGGTGTTGGAGAAGACTCTTGAGAGTCCCTTGGACTGCAAGGAGATCCAACCAGTCCATTCTGAAGGAGATCAGCCCTGGGATTTCTTTGGAAGGAATGATGCTAAAGCTGAAACTCCAATACTTTGGCCACCTCATGTGAAGAGTTGACTCATTGGAAAAGACCCTGATGCTGGGAGGGATTGGGGGCAGGAGGAGAAGGGGATGATAGAGTGAGATGGCTGGATGGCATCACGACTCGATGGACATGAGTTTGGGTGAACTCCAGGAGTTGGTGATGGACAGGGAGGCCTGGCGTGCTGCGATTCATGAGGTCGCAAAGAGTCAGACACGACTGAGCGACAGAACTGAACTGAACTGAAAGTGATTCATATATCATCTAGAATAAAATAGTTCAAATACACTTAAAAATTAATTTTGAGCACAGATTTAAAGTGGTTTCATGAACATGTAGAAACCTGTTAAGAGACACTTGGAAGTCGAAACAAACGGTATTCACTAGTTTACCACCACTGTGCCCCCACCAACCCAACCACCACAAAGATCTTCATTATCCACACACTTGCTTCACCAAGTACAAAACATCTTTTCTGTATGTTTCCTTCACATTCTCTCTCCGTAGTCAGCATCAAATTCCTCTTGGCCCTTCTGAAACATATGGCGTGGGAGGGTGGGGAGGGTGGGAAGCGGGGAGAGAAAGAGCTTAGTTTCTTCATTTTAACCATCTGAAGAGCTTCTGCCTGAATCTTTCCTTGACATAAAAAAATTCCACTTACATCTGTGCTCAAAAAATAGAGAAAGTATCTGGAGTTGGAGAGTAGGAGAAGCATACTACAGAACATGCAGAGAGGAAACGAAGTGTAAAGTTGAGCAAGTTGAGTCTCATGACTCTAGAATTTGGTACCTAAATGAGACAAATATTTGCCTTTGTGTTTTATTTTCCACATTATAAAAGAAAAGCAGGCTAAATGAAAACAACTGGTGAAGAAAGACCCAAAGTATGCATTATAACCATTTAATACTTGTTTTGAATTATATAATTTTTATTTCTAAAGCAGTATTGGCTTACTAGCAAAAATAAATCATTTCTTGTTCAACTTAATTTTAATTTAGTTTTTCTTTTTTAACCTTTTTATTGATCTATAATATATAGAGATAAAATCACATTGCATTTTACATATAGAAATACATAGAAACAGGTATAGCCCAAAGAAGTTTCACAAACTTAACACATCTAGAAAGTTCTCTTATGCCTGCTTCATTCACTGTCCTTCTACCCAAAGGAAAACCACTATCCCAATTTCTAACATCATAGGTTGATCTTGTCTATTTTCATATTTTATACAAATAAACTCACACTGTATGATTCTTCTCTCTTTGGCTCAACATCATGCTTGTGATCAATGTCAGGTAGTAGTTTCTTTTCATTGCTGCATGTAATGGTGACAATTGTATATAATTATTGATTATACTACATTTATTTATTTCCAGATATGTGTTTTTACACTCTTGAACACATCTTCTGGTGCATATATGGACATACTCTTGGATATATATGAGGAATGTAATTTTTGTATAATTAAGTACATTAGCAGATAGTGAAACCAGTTTTCCTACATGGTTGTACCAATTTAAACTCCTACCATTAATAAGAGACATTCAGTTGTTCTACAACTGAAAATTTTAGTCATGCTGAAGAAAAGAAGGAGAGGAGAGTTTGGGGCAAAAATATTGAAGTAAATAATGGCCAAATGTTTTTCAAATTTCATGAGAAATATAAGCTCACAATTCTAAGACATCTGCTACTCCCCAAGCAGCAGAAATGCAAGGAATATCACATGTAGGCACATCATAATTAAGTTGCCAAAATAAACAAGAAAATATTAAAAGTACCCTTTTCCTCCAAAAAGACATTAAAAGTAGGAAAATAATAAGAATTACTGCAACATTCTCAAAAGAAACAATAAAAGTCAAAGAGAGTGAGAAGACCTCTTTAAAATGGTTAAAAACCCAGAATTGCATAACCAGTGAAAAAAGTTTTCAGAAATGAGGGCAGAACAAAGACATACTCAGACAAATAAATTCTGAAAGAATTTGTGGCCATCTGGCCCACACTATAATAAGTGTTACAGGAAGTTCTTTAGGGAGAAGCCAATGGTAGTAAATGGGAACTCAAATCTACACAAAACATTTCTCAGAAGATAAAACATATAAATAAGTCCAGAATAACTTTATGTTTCACCTTCTTGAATTGCTTGAAAAGGTAATTGACTCTTTAAAGCAAAATTAATATCTTCTAGAGAAGTAAGCAATGGTAGAAGCAAGCAATTGCTTATATATTCTAGTAAGCAATTGTAGAAAGATGGGAAGGGAGCAGATATACACTGTTGTTTGTTTTACATTCTATGTGAAATGATATATTCATTCAAAATAAAATGCTGTTAGATAAAGGTACAGATAGTAAGTCTTGGATCAAATATTAAAAATGAAAAAAAGAGGTATAATTAAAAAGCCAATATAAGATATAAAATCTTACACCTTTTATTGCTCCATTAATGAAAAAAAGGGCAAGAAATAGAGGAAAGGAAAAAAAAAAGAGATAAGAGAAATAAAAGACATTCAGTAAAACTTTAGTAAACTTAAAACACTATAAATAATTATATGAACTGTGTGTGAACTAAACACTACAATAAAGGGCAGAAATTGTTAGACTGAATAAACAAGCAAGACCCAGCTACCGGACATTTATAAAAACTGTACTTTAAACAAAGACACACATACATTAAAAGTAAAAGGGACAGAAAATAAACACTGTGCAAATTCTAATTGTCAGAAAGCTGGAGTGGCTATAGTAATATGAAACAAAGCAGATTTCAGGCAAAGGAGATTTTCATAATGAGAAAAGGATTAATTTACCAAAAATATGTAATAAACCTAAATGTATGTACAACTAATTACATAGCTTCAAAATGTATACAGTCAAAACTGATGAAATCAAAGGTACAAAGAGAAAAATCCACAATTAGAGTGGATAATTTTAGCTCTAATTTCTAAGTAACTGATAGACAAAGAGACAAAATTCAATAAGGATGTAGATACTTTAAACATTATCATCAACCATTTGTTACGTATAAAACTTTAGACCACAAAATGTAGAAAATACATTATTTTAAAGTGCCAGTGGAACATGAACCAAGGTTATATTATATTCAAGGTCAAAGCTCAATAAATTTAAAATAAGTGAAATTATGCTTGTTTGTTTTCTGACAAAAATGATATGAAATCACAAATCAATAATAGTAAAATTATCTGGGAAATGGCCAGAAATTAAGCAACACATTTCTAGAAAACTCACAAGCTAAAATAAAAACTAATGAAAACTAATTGAAATCAGAAAACATTTCAATCTGAAGGATAATTAAAATACAACGTTATCAAAACCTGTACATTGCAACTAAAGCAGTGCTTGCATGCATGCTCAGTCATGTCTGACTCTTTGTGACTCCATGGACTGTAGCCTGCTAGGCTCCTCTGTCCTTGGGGTTTCCCCAGCAAGAATACTAGAATGGGTTGCCATTTCCTCCTCCAGGGGATCTTCTTGACCCAGGGATCAAACCTGTGTCTCCCATGTCTCCTGCATTGGCAGGCGGATTCTTTACCACTAGCGCCACCTGTTCAGTTCAGTTGCTCAGTTGTGTCCAACTCTTTGCGACCCCCTTGGACTGCAGTACGCCAGGCTTTCCTGTCCATCACCAACTCCTGGAGCTTGCTTAAACTCATGTCCATTGAGTTGGTATGCCATCCAGCCATCTCATCCTTTGTCGTCCCCTTCTCCTACTGCCTTCAATCTTTCCCAGCATCAGGGTCTTTTCCAATGAGTCAGTTCTTCCCATGGGGTGGCCGAAGTATTGGAGTTTCAGCTTCAGCATCAGTCCTTCCAATGAATATTCAGGACTTCTTTCCTTCAGAATTGACAGGTTGGATCTCCTTGTAATCCAAGGGACTCTCAAGAGTCTTCTCGCACACCACAGTTCAAAAGCATCAATTCTTTGGCAGTCAGCTTTCTTTATGGTCCAACTGTCACATCCATACATGACTACTGGAAAAAACTTTCCAGCACCATCTGGGAAGCCCCTAAATGCTGTATAGTGTGGCCAAATATAAATAAAATAAAAATGAGCCACCTGGGAAGTTTAAAGCAGAGCTTGGGGGGAAATTTTACAATTTTAAAACACTTGCACAAAGAAAAGAGAAAATACTTTAGAATAAACTTCTCTATAAAGAAGGAGGAATAAAACCAAATTAAACTCATTATGAATAGAAATAAGGAAATAAAACACATAAGAGTGGATATTTATGGCATTAAAAATGGACAAATGATAGAGAAAGTTAATGGAAACTTTGTAAAGGTCAATAAAATTTATAAAATACTAACAAGGCTGTTCGCTAAAAAAGAAAGAAGTCACAAATTATCAATATTAGAAGGGGCTGAAAAATAAAATGAAGAAATATTGTGAATAATTATACGCCAATACCATGGATAAAGAGAATGACAAATTCCTTAAAATGTAAAAAATCAAAACTAAAAGAGAAAAAATGGAAAACCTTAACTACTACTAAACACTGAATTCATAATGAAACACCTTCATAATTAAATACATACACAAACTACTTAACTGGTGAATTCTGTCAACATTTATTTAAGAAATAGCCTATTCCTACCATCACCTTAATAAAGTAGGAGAGGAGGGAACACCAGTTCAACTCTACCCTCTTTCCACCAACAAACAAAAATATTAAAATATGCTTTATTAACATATACTCAAAAATCTTAACAAAATATTAGCAAAACATTTTCAGCAAAATATGAAAGAAGAACATCATATGATGGAGTAAGACTTATCAGAATAAAGGAGAAAAGCCATATGATCTTCCAAGTAGGTGCTGGAAAACCATCTGACAGAATTCAACACCCAGACTTGTAATCGATGCAATCTCCCTCTACAATGGTAAAAAACATCTTTTAAAAAATCTAAATGCCAATGTTACATTTAATGATGAAATGAGCACTTTCCCTTTAATACGGTGAAAAAGGCAAGAAGACCTGCTTTCTACTCTTATTCAAAACTTTACTGGATGTCCTAGCCAGTACAATAAGATGAGAAAAAAGTAAAAGACAAGCAAAATGGAAAGAAAGAAGTAAATCTATCTTTATTTATAGATGAGATAATCAGGTACATAGGAAATTCTAAGGAATATATGAAAAAAGCTACTGGAACTAATGAGTAAATTTAACAGGATCACAACATAAAAAGTCAATAACAAACATTTTTTTCTATAATATTAATAAAAACTTAGAATATGTAGTAAAAATCAGTATCATAGTATGTTAAAAGTCATAAAATATGATAAACTAAAAAATATTCAAAATCTATTCATAGAAATATACTAAAGATAAAATTAAAGAGGATCCATATTAGTGAATAAAATGGCATGTTCATGCATCAAAAGATTAAATATTAAGATTTCTATTCTCCACAAGTGATCTATAGATTCAACTCAATTACAAAAACAATAAAAATCTCAGCTATTTTTTTCTATAAAATATCCAAGCTAATTAAAACATTTATATGGAACATAAATGACCTAGACTAGCCAAAGTAAAATACCAAATAAGAACAAAAAACTGGAGGACCTATATACTAACTGTCTTTAAGTTTTCTATAAAATGAAAATAATTACTACTAATGCAAAGATAGAAAAACTGGTTAGTGAAACACAACGGAGAGTCTACGTAAAGACCTACACTTA